>NC_059392.1:17538631-18221131 GCF_019703515.2 Myxocyprinus asiaticus | reverse complement strand
TCTCCGTGATCCAGGCTGGTCGTTCAGGAAACGAGCCCACATGCCCTTTGCCCGAGTGTCCATCCGGAGGTCCCTTAGAAGACGCGCTCTGCTCTCCATCCTTCTTTCGCTCTCATCTGTTGCTAGGAACTCCAACAGTTCCTCTCCCAGCAGTGCCCTGAGGGACTAGGATACACGGATGAAGAACTTCAGACACAAAATTCTCAAAACAATACTCAAACAGATTTAAACCTCAAAATGCTCTATTTGTACTCAAAACATAAGCATTATTATAGGCTTGTACTTTTATATGAGTACATGTCAGTATACATACACACACACACACACACACACACACACACACTGCAAAAGATGAAGATCCGTAATTGTTACATTAAGGAACCTTTTCTCACTCTTAAAATGTACTTTTAATGATGTAACCTGACATAGTCAGGTGGATTCAGTCATATTAAGAGATTTTAAACCAGTTCATTTAGATTTTACCAAATGAAGCAAATTTTTTTGGGTTACCCGACAAAATATTTCTGCTTTGTACAACATCATACACGGTAAAATGGCTCTAACAACCATAAGATTTGAGTTCTTGGATTTACAAGAGCATATTAACAGTAGTGGTGGATCCTTTTTTGGTCAACATATTTTTAAATCGTATTTGGGCACCATAAAAACAATTTCAGCATAATAGGGCTCTTCAGGTAGATGTGCTTCTAAATTTAACCATTAATATCATCAAAGACCCTTTTAAGGGTGTAGTGTGTAACTGCAAAAGTTAGTAACCTGCAACATCGTTGTATTTCTACTTGATCTAACCCATAAAAATGACTTTTGATGGTGTATTAATTAACTTAGTTTCAGACGTTTCTTCTTAAATGTCAATTGTTGACAAACAGTAATAGTATAGAGGTTTCGAAGTGGTTGACATTGTTAAATATGTCTTTGGACACTCGGAAAACTTCAGGCGACATATATGAGATTCTTCGGTTCTTTTTCATCAGGAGAAAAATCTCAGAGGCGGGAGATTTGAAAGTCTAAATTTACTCCAAATTTAATTATATTGCTGTTTAGAAGAAACTATTATTATAATAAAGGGACCTAATTCGTAATTTTTCATGCTATAATTGCGGGTTAATGCGCAGCGCGTAGAAGCGCGAGGAAAATAGCTCTTTATTTCCTTTTGGTGTATGATTATTTTTAATGTTTGAGAAATAAAACATTAAGACTTGTTGATATGACATAATTATGAGTCATGAAAATAAAGAAATCAAACGTTTAGCGACAGAAGTTGTTATTCTTTTTGTGTCCGAACAAGTGTCCAAGTGTCTTTTGGAGAGACGCTCGCGCTGACCTAATGATGCTCGAGTCGCTTTTGCATGATGATGATGATGATGATGATGATGAAGATGAAAGGTGTTCAGTTTGAAACGGAAATAATGTTTCTATAATTCAACTCTCGATTTTACGCACTAAAATTTGCGCGTAACTGCATTTCACAGATTTTGCGCGCGTCGCTTTTCCAAGTTACACTGACGCAATCAAATGTAAATTGTAATAAATCTTATAAATAATACTCACCCTCTGTTCTGCCTGCGTTAAGGATTTTGCCTCTGTGCTGGCTGTTAGAAGGGTCAGTATAAGTCCACAAGCCACCAAATGCGAGATGATCATGTTGATGATGCTTTCAAAAGCGGTTGATCTCGATGGAGAAGTTCAGTTCAGAATGCAATCACAGCCCTTCATTTACTCCCACAGGTCTCGATCTCAACTCTTAGTGAATGTAATTTCTGCTCAGAGTTTTATAGCCATTATGACATCATTCGGGTGACGTCATAATTGCTCCCCTCCCTCCTGTGCAGTTTCTCCATTAGGTACTATCAGGTGCGTCATAGGTTACCATTCATTATACCAGTGACCAATATGGTATTTTCTTCTTAATTGATCAAAAGGTATTGCTATTGGGTTGGTCTTCCTTTGCAGTGGCCAGTGAAATATAGTTGGAAAAAACACAGATCACATGTGAACTCATTGATAATGGTGAGTATGAATCACCAGTCCTATAAATGTTGTTGAACTTTGTTAGAATAAAAGTAAAAGTAGATGTATATGCGTCATGGACAGCATCACAGCAAACCTCTTTGTGTTTTAATGCACTCTATTTTAATGCACTTTAAATGTACTTTAGCTACATTTATTTAAAATGTATTGTGTTGCTATTTTTTATTAATTTTGCAATCATTTATGCACTACCATAACAGACATTATGCCATCTGGAATCTAAATGGCAATACATTTGAAATTTATATATATATATATATATATATATATATATATATATATATATATATATATATATATAAAGAGAAAAAGAAAATTATAGATAGAAATGAGTCACCATATATATATATATTACCAGAGTAAATAGAGGGAGAGCAAGCATTGTATTTACTGTTAATAAATATTTCTTTTAATAAGAATAAGAATTATCATTGTTTCATCAAAACATTAGTGTTTGCATATGTCAGATAAAGAAGCAGGAGTGAGATATAATGTTTTAGCCACAAGAGCAATGCAACTTCTCATTTGAGACACTATGTGGCAGTATATGCTGATTTGAAATGCGTTTAGCAGTCAATGCACCAATCCATCAGACAGTTACTGTATGTGTTTAAAGGGATAGTTCACCCCCAAAATGAAAATTCTCTCATCATTTACTCACCTTCATGCCATCCCAGATGTGTATGACTTTCTTTCTTCTGCAGAACACAAATTAAGATTTTTAGAAGAATATTTAAGCTCTGTAGCTACATACAATGCAAGTGAATAGGAACCAAAACTTTGAAGCTCAAAAAGCATATAAAGGTAGCATAAAAGTAATCCATATGACTCCGGTGGTTTAATCCATGTCTTCTGAAGCAATATGACAGGTGTGGGTGAGAAACAGATCAATATTTAAGTAATATTTTAGAATAAACCCTCCTCCCTGCCCAGTAGGTGGCAATATGCACAAAGAATGCAAATCGCCAAAAACAAAAGAAGAACGTGAAAGTGAACGTGGAGATTTATAGTAAAAAAGGACTTCAATATTTATATTTTTCTCACCCACACCTATTATATCTCTTCTGAAGACCACTGGAGTCAATGGATTACTTTTATGCTGCCTTTATATGCTTTCTGATCTTCAAAGTTTTGGTTCCTTTTCACTTGCATTGAATGGCGCTAAAGAGCTGAAATATTCTTCTAAAAATCTTTGTGTTCAGCAGAAGAAAAAAAAAATCACACATCTGGGATGGCATGAGGGTGAATAAATGAACTTTTCCTTTGGTAACACTTTACATTGCTATATACATACAGGGGAAATTGGGGCTATAGTTGTCACACAGGGAAGTTATCATAAGGACTATAAAGTTTTCAGCAAAAAGTCAAATTACACAAATGTGTGTTTTCTCTAGCAGTGGGTTTGTATGTTGGTTTCAGACGTCTAGTTTCAAACTAGTCTTAAATTATTATGTGATTGTGAATTCTTTTTACCAAAATAAAATTCTTATATCATCATATTTTTGAAATAGCTGTTGGGTAAATAAGTGAACACAATAAAACCTACATCAGTGAAGGTAGATTTTAACTAAAAGGTTCTTAGGACAAGTATATTTTTCCTAAATGTCTTGTATCAGGTAAATTATATAAATGTTTCATAAATATCAAGTTGCTATATGTTTCTTTGTTTATGTAATTTTAATTGTTGGGGAAGCTACTTTAAAACTATAAGCTACTAACAAAAAGTAGTTAAATACATTGAAGCTAATTAAAGAAAGAAGAAAATATTTTATATATAGACTGATAAGCCTATAGTTGGTCCTCCGTGTGCCACCAAAACAGCGCCGACATGCCGAGGCATGGACACTACATGACCCCTGAAGGTGTCCTGTGGCATCTGGCACCAAGATGTTAGCATCAGATCCTTAAAGTCCTGTAAGTTGCGAGGTGGAGCCGCCGTGGATTGGACTTGTTGGTCCAACACATCCCACAGATGCTCAATCGGATTGAGATCTGGGGAATTTGGAGACCAGGGCAACATCTTAAACTCTTCATCGTTTTCCTCAAACCATTCCCAAACAATGTGTGCAGTGTGGCAGGGCACATTATCCTGCTGAAAGAGGCCACTGCCATTAGGGAATACCATTGCCATGAAGGGGTGTACCTGGGCTGCAACGATGTTTAGGTAGGTGGCAAGTGTCAGATTGGCCGGACCCAGGGTTTCCCAGCAGAACATTGCCCAGAATATCTCTCTCCACCGGCTTGTCATCTTCCGACAGTGCATCCTGATGCAATCACTTCAAAATTATTTAATTTTGAAAACAGTTCAAGCCTCGTTTCCCAATAACGATTTATTTGATGAACATTCATTATTTTTTACGTGCGTTTCCCAAAAGCTGCATTTCAAACAAATAAGCGAGGATACACTTTAAGTGCTCCTTAAGAGAGTCGCTGTCCATATCTGTAGTGCTGAAATGTGACAGTGTTATGCCACTCATCATTGTATCTTTATTATATTAAATACTTATATTTTACCACACTGGGAAATGTATTTTCTTAAATACTCCACCTAATTAACTACTTAATTAAAAGTAGTTTTGTGATCATTTTGTGCAGAATTATTTTTTATCTATAGACAATCACTACTTTGTTCATTAGATGTGCATTTGCAATGTTTCGTTTTTTTACAAATTCTGTGGGTCCTGGTGCAGTTGCTTCCAGGGTCAGTAAGGACATAGGTTGATGGACTGCGGTCAGCCACTGAGTCCCTGTAAATGACCCTGACAATGATTAAACACATATTGAATATAACGAGGTTTACTGTGTTGTCAGCAGAGTGCAAAGTAGAGAGCTGGAGGCTGCGATTTAGGAACATGCAACAATCAAGTAAAAGTTTGCTCTTTGCTCCCAAAAGTGATAATGGTCAATGTTGCACAACATTGTGGTGTGGGCAATAGCGTCTTTGGGTGTCAGCGATGAAGAGGTGATGAGGTTGATGAGCCAAGATGTGCAATATAGCCAATGGCCAGTTTGTTGTTAACTTTGTTGTCACCAACTACATGGCGGTCCACACAATTCAGTGTAATTTATTTATTTTATAGTCCATTTATCTATTTGTTCATTTATTTATGTTATACATTTATGTATTATTATTTTTAATTATTGATTAATATAAAAATAAACAAAACTTAAAAGAAGCTAATGTTAAATTCTCATTGCATTCTGAATAAAGTGTAAACATAATAACATTAAAGGGATGATTCACCCAAAAATGGATATTCTCTCTTCATTTCTGCACCCTCATGTCATCCCAGATGTGCATGCCTTTCTTTCTTCTGCAGAACACAAACAAAAATTTTTAGAAAAATATCTCAGCTCTGTTGGTCTTTTCAATGCAAGTGAATGGTGGCCAGAAATCGTAAGGTCTAAAAATCACATAAAAGCAGCATAAAAATAATCCTTAAGACTCCAGTGGTTATATTCATATTTTCAACAGCGATGTGATAAGTGTGGGTGAGAAACAGATCAATATTTAAGTCCTTTTTACTACAAATCTCCACTTTATAGTAAAGTGAAACCGCTTGATATGGAGGAAAGGAGGCACACAAAGCTGGGCTGGCAACAAATCCTCCTCAAATCTCCGTACTCTATTTACTGTTCTTGCGCACCTCCCTCATGCGCTCCCTCGGAACAAAAGTGTGCCCAGAACAAAGCATCTTGAGTTTCATACGTTCACAGTAAGCGCAATTAGTCTCAACGAGCGGCGCTTATGTAAAACAGCGCTCGTGCCTGTCAGACAGAGGGATATATATATAAAAAAAAATCATGTTCTTGTGGAAACATTTGCAAAACGTCATCTTTATAAAGACGTCATTTAAGCAAAAGGCTCTTTTATTTTATTTTCACTGAAAAAACATACAATACAACACAATGCACAATTTCAAAAACGATTCGCTCAAGCACCATTGGCCTTATTCAAAACGCTTCAGAGATCATCACTCCTGGGCGGAGTTTCCCATAGCATCAGCTGCTGAGGCAGTGTCGAAGTGACCGACTTGAGAGGGAACTGGAAATTTTGCCTCTGCTCATGTCCATCATGACATTCTCACTGCGGTGCTGAACCCAGAGCAAATGAGGCAATGTCATCGGTTTAGGCATTACTGTATTAAGTACACATTCATGCATGTGTAGTGTCTGAAATTGCTCACATGTTAACTATTCACTTTTCACACAGTAAATGCCACATAGTTCTCCTAAGTGGGGGAAATAAGGGGAAAATTCATGAGTTCGCCTGCCCATATAATCTTTAAAGGATAAAGGGTAACGTAAATGGCTTGCTGTCCACAAAGGAGGGGCTCGACTCGAGCTCTAAATTTACCCCCCAAAAAGATGCTTAGTGTAAAGCACATGGATAGATCATAAATGCTTTATAGATTATTGTATCCTTATACATGTATGTGACCATGACAAAAAATGCTGTAGTAGAACCATTTATTAAGTGCAATGTATAAAAACAGCCTCACGGAAGTGCCCACTCTGGGTGGAACGTTTAGATGAAGGGATCTGTATACTTTCATAGGGAGCTGTACCATAGGTATACTGCACCAAAGCAGCCTGCTTGCGGCGGCAGCCTCACACAAGTGCCCGCTCTGGGTGGAAAGTTTAGGTGAAAGGACCTGTATATGACCATAGGGAGCTGTACCTTAGGTATACTATCAAATCAGCTGGCTTGCCTCACGCAAGGGTCTGCCCAGAGACAGGAAAATATGGGTTATTGAAATGAACGAGTGGGAACGGGAACCATATCTGTAATGCTCATTACGGCAGCCGTTAAGTGAAGACTAAGGACTTCTGCAGAAGAATGGTAAATACTGCTCTGGTAGTAGAGTAAAGTAGGTGTCCTGTGGAAGCAGAGTTAAGGCGCTGCTGTGGTAGTGGAGTTGAGTTGAGTATTTGAGAGCATGGTGACAGGCATGGTGGTGGTTTTAAAGCAGGTGTGAACTACTGATTTGCTTAGGAAGAGATTGAATATGCAGTATCTGTGAAAACAGCAGCTAGTTGAACACTGCAGATTTTCAGAACATGACCCGTAATTCCATCTATTCCAGCGGCTTTCCATATGTTGATTCATTGAAAAGTCCTCCTCACATCATCCTCTGAGACTGCTAGGACGGTCTCATGTAAAACTGCAGGGGCACACAGAGGGGGGTCTTTGTTTGCATGTTCAAAGCTGGCATAGAAGCTGTTGAGCTCGTCCATGAGTGACGCTCTTGCAGTTGTTAAAGTGTGTGTTTTGGGTTTGTAGTCTGTGAAAGTTTTTATCCCCTGCCACAACCAGCGCGCATCATGCATGTTGTTAAACTGCGACTCAAGTTTCCGTCCATAGTCACGTTTTGAGTTCTTAATGGCTTTTCAGAGATCGTACTTGCATATTTTGTAACCCTGCATGTCTCCGGAGTGGAACGCGCTGGCATGATCTTTGATCTTTTTGCGGATCTCTGGTGTTGTCCATGGTTTATTGTTGGGGTATGTGGTATCGTTTTTGTGGGCACACAGTCATTAATGCAGTTTCTGATAAAGAATGTGACAGCAGTTGTGTACTCATTCACATTGGACGATGATTCCCTAAACATGTCCCAGTCCACAGAATCAAAGCAATCCTGTAATTTATCCTCCACCTCTGAGGACCAGCATTGCACTGTTTGCGTCACTGGCTTATCCAGTTCCAGTTTTTGCTTGTAAACAGGAAGTAAGAGCACCGAGACATGATCTGATTGTCCAAGATGCAGTCGTGTAAGGGAGCGATATGCATCTTTGTGTGCGGTGTAGCAATGATCCAATATGTTAGAGCCCCTGGTGGGGCAGGAAACATACTGGTGGTATTTGGGGTATACACTCCTGAAGTTGACCTTATTAAAGTCACCTGAGATAATAAGCAGACCATCGGGGTATGCTTTTTCATGTCTGGTGACAATGCAGTACAGTTCGCTCATAGTGTTGTGTGTGTTCCTCTGCGATGGTATGTAAACAACAGCCATAAGAACAGCAGAGAACTCCCTTGGAAGATAAAAGGGTCTGCATTTGACCAGTAAATATTCCACGTTCGGTGTGCAGTTCTGTGACATGACTTCCACATCTGTACATCATGAATTGTTAATGAGGAGACAAACACCACCTCCGCGCTTTTTGCCAGATTTTTCATTTCGATCAGAACGATATAATGTGTAGCCCTCCAGTTGTACTGCGTGGTCCGGGATGCTGGTGGTCAGCAACGTCTCCGTGAAGCTGAAAACACAACAGTTCCTTAATTCCCGGTGAAACTTGTTTCTGCTCCGGAGATCGTCTTGTTTGTTGTCAAGAGATTGCATGTTAGCCAGAAAAATGGTAGGCATCGGGGGCCGAAATCTACAGCGTTTCGTCTTCACCTGGACTCCTGCCCTGCAGCCCCGTTTCCGCACGTGTTTGCGCTCAGGTGGGTCATGTCGTCTGATCCAATTTAATTTCTTCTTTCAAGACAGTAGTGCATGGAATAGTCTTCATCTCTCAAAACAACAGTGGACTGATGAATTTCTACAGATATTTGTTTATTTTTGACTCTTTTTACAATCAAAACTGGACCTTTAAGGTAAAGTGACATGTAAGAAATGTGCACTCAATACTTCAGCATCTGGAAAATTGTATTGTGATGTCCATACTTTATTAAATAGCATGTTTAACTGTTCTAAAAAAATGAAATGTTTCTTGAGCACCATATAAGCACATTCAAATGACTTCTTAAGGATAAGTTTAACTCTGCCATTCACAGGTCACTCCCATCTGTGAGGTTCCCGGCAAACTTTGTGTTATCAGGAAGAGAATTCAAACTCTTGGTTTTGTGAACTTTTGTATCATCGTTTCATATGTCTTTAGTTTAGTTTATGCCATGTCTTTTTTAATTTGAAGTTCGGTGATTTTTGAGCTGATTGGATTTTGAATGCAACATCCAAAATAAATAAATAAATGAAATAAAAAAAATATTTTTGTGTCTTTGATCACTAAATTGCATGATTATTATAGGTAACAAAGTGTTGGTCAAAACACTGTGACAGAATTTCACATTTGGTCAAAAAGCTTTGTCGGTCCCACTGAGCACCTTCCATAGTTCATTTGCAAATCATCCTCATGTCACCCACAACTCTTTTCCCCCATGGAACACAAAATGAGTTATCAAAATGACAAAATCAAAGCTGCTCTTTTCCACCATAAATATGAATGGTGATCATGGTTGTCAACTTCAGTTGCAATTTTGCTGGGTTAAAATATATATATATATAAAACAAACATACTTTATAAAACAAAAAAGTTACTTTATAAAACACCACATTTTTCAAAAATAACATTTAAAATAATGTCTATATTATGTCTATACACACTGTATGGCTTAGAAATGCACACAGATGAACATATAAACATAAATTCATCTACATAATATTATTATAATATTATTATTGAACATAATGAAACAGAAAAAGTAATGCACTTAAAAATAATTAATTAAAAGTCAGCAACTGTAATCTAATTACAAGAATTTAAATTGTAATGTGTTACATTACACTACTTTTTGTTTAAAAGTAACTAATCACTTTGTAATCAGATTACACCCAACACTGCTAATTGAAGACTTTACTACAAGACCAACAGATCATAAAAACATATGACTAAATAGTTGTATTTTTTTCTGTGGTCATGCGTTCATTTGCCTAGGACGCAAAGTGAGTCAGGACTGCCTCTGGTGCCCGCTCAAATAAAAAAACTAGGAACATTATGCCCCTAATCAGGAAGGCATCTAGAGATTTTTAGGAGTTCAAAGCTTTGCAGAGCACCTTCATAAGTCTGCTACAAATGACCCTTTTAAATACATGAATCCTGTCTTGCCAACGTGAATTAGAGAGGAGAGGTAATATGGTCAGTTCATCCTTTCAGAGAATAAATGGCTGAAAAATATTGTTAAACTGTGAAACATGTCTGTTACGATGCAATGACAACTTTAGCTAGAACATAGTCCCATACATTCATAAAAACTATGAATGAGTGTTTAACATTTATTTTAGCACATTTGGAGCTTTGAATTGACCAACCAGCACCCAGGATCTTGACTATCTGTTCTGAAATAACAGTTTTTGTTATAACAATGGAAATGGTACAAAATGTGACTCTTAAGGACACAGTTTCCTTTCATAAAATAGTTATGTCCCCTAAACTTTGTGATCTTTTGAAAAAGTCACTGCCATGTCCATACGACAATTTCCCAGATGTTAAAGAAGCAGAGAGTTTTCCAGCTGTCTAAAAATGGAAAGATATGTGGTGGTCTTGTTTAACAAAAGGAAATCATATGGGTCACAGATTCAATGTTAAACTGTCACAATGTGGAAAAAGTAGACCACTCCCTCAATTTCATGCAGTGGCGTAACTACAGGCAGTGCAGTGTGTGCAGCTGGGGCAAGGAGTGAATGTGGGAGGGGGGGTGGTTTTCTGCTGTAACAGAAATTTTTCTGTAAAGTTCTCATTGAGCAGTTGAAATGAAAACGTGATTAAAAATCATGCTTTAAAAATTATTTGTCTTTAGGCCCCCAGTAAGCAAGCCAAAGGCAACTGTGGCAAGGAACCCCAAAAATTTTAGTAAATAGAGTTAAAAAAAAAATATACTCGGAGGAGCAAAGTGGAGCTGGGGGATCGGAAGACTGAGGTGGAGCCGGTGGGACTGAGGTCCCTGGTGGAGCTGACAGATCGGAGGGATGAGGCGCAGCCAGAGGATCGGAGAGCCAAAGCGGAACCAGGTGACCGACAGACCAAGGAGGAGTCGGAGGGACAAGGGACCCCGGCAAAGCCAACAGGCTGATGGACAACAGTGGAACCAAGGGAACGCAGAGCTGAGGCAATGTCAAGGGACCGACAGGTCAAGGCGAAGTCCAGGGCTTGGAGGATATAGCGGGGTCAGAGGGCCGAAAGTTCCCCTTGCCTGCTCAGGAGAACTAAGGGTGGGTACAAGGGTGGGATCCATCTCCAGGTCCAACTGCTCAGGTGTGGCTGTGATGTGGCATGGAGCAAAAGATGGCGCTAGCTCAGCAACCATGTCGTGGACCTCTGGCTCAGCGGCCGCCATGTCATGGACCTCTGGCTCGGTGGCCGCCATGTCGTGGACCTCTGGCTCGGCGGCCGCCTCCCCCACAGTGAATGTGGAACCAATGATCTGTAGGGTGAGGTCGATATATTGAGCCAGGCTGAGGGAACTGCGACCACCAGGCATCAAGGAGGAGATCGGCTCACTTAACCCCACCCTAAAAATGTTCTTGAAGGCGACCACATTAAAATCCACCTGGCTGGCCAGAGCGCAAAAGTCCTCTACGTACTCCTCCAGGTGACGATTCCCCTGACGTAGCCGTATGAGACGAACTGCTGGGTTCATTATTCAGTCAAGTATTCTGTAACGAGTGCTGACTGCTGGCAATGACGAAGATGATGACGAAGTGTAGAGAACCCAAGTGCAGTTTATTTACAAACGTGATACATAAAACATAAACATGACCTTGACTATGACTTAAAACTTGACTATGACTTATGACTTGACTTGACTTGACTAGCACAAAACACATCCACATACATTCAATACTTGACAAAGACACAATGGAAAACATGAGGCTTAAATACAGAGACATGGGGGAACATAAAACAATGAACAAACAGAACTGATAACAAGATAATTAAACAATAAACCAATGAAAACATGACACATGAACATGGAGGGAAAACAGTAATCACATGACAAGGGAAACAGGAACTAAACATTTCAAAATAAAAGACATGAATCAAAAAAATACACGACACTTAAAAACCTTTTGATTTGAAGGCGTATGCTTAAATGTTTGAAATTAGTTTTGTAGACAAAAATATAATTGTGCCAACATATTAATTTATTTCATTACAAAAATAAAATTTTATTTAAATTTTTGAAATAGATGACTTGGACTAAATAATAAAGAAAAGCAGCCAATAAGTGCCCAACATAGATGGGAACTCCTTCAATACTGTTTAAAAAGCATCCCAGGGTGATACCTCAAGAAGCTGGTTGAGAAAATGTCAAGAGTACATTTCTGCAAAGTCTATGCAAAGGGTGGCTACTTCGAAGATGCTAAAATATAACATAGTTTTGATTTATTTTGGATTTTTTTAGTCACAACACAATTCCTATAGTTCCATTTCTGTTGTTCCATAGTTTTAATGACTTTACTATTATCCTTAAATGTGAAAAATAATAATAATAAAGAATGAGTAAGTGACCCTAACCTTTTGACCGGTAGTGTATGTGTAATACAAGTCATGCATTAATTGAGTAAACTAAGTAGATGTTGGTGGGCAATGTTTATAACTAAACGATATTGACTGAACAGTAAGATTAATGATTAAGTGTCTTTGAAGTCCATCCCGAATTGACTGTGAAAGTGCATGTAGATGCAGAGTCCTTTTTTATTTGGCTGATGTATATAGTTTGCATTAGTTTATTGTCTATGCATTCCATTTTAAGAGAGTGTAGTCCATCATATGACCAAGATGTTGCAAGCAGAGGTCAGTGAGGTGTGCCTCGCAGTCCGGCTGGAAGCTTGTGATAGTTCATTTTTGGTGAAGTCCATCCTAAGTCTGAGGTGCAGGCAGTGGCCAGTGAAGTGTCTCTTGTTGTAAGGTTGGAGTTGGCAGCAGTTCATCCTCTGTATAATTCATCGTAAGAGATTGAAGTGTTAAGTCTAGGTCTTGAAGAAATATAAACTGAGCATTGTCAAGTCAAGTCATTTTTATTTGTATAGCGCTTTTCACAACACACGTCGTTTAAATGCAGCGTTTACAGAAAATCATACTTTAACAGAAAATGAAACTGTAATAACTATAAAGTCTTATTGTTGGCATGACAATGAAAACTAATGCCATGGTTCCTGATTATATCTCACAGGGGGAGCATATACAAGGAGAAAAGCAGAGGACCTACTACTGAGCCTTGTGGAACTCCATATATCTACTTGATCTGAAAATTCCTAATTAACACAAACAAAGTGGTAGCGGTTGGATAAATAAACTATGCTAATGCCTGTTCACAAATGCCAGCATAATTCTCAATCCTATCCAAGAGAATTTCATGATCTATGGTGTCAAAGGCAGTACTAAGATCTAAAATTACTAGAAGAGATATGCAGCCACAGTCAGATGATAAGAGCAAGTCATTTGTAACTCTGATAAGTAAAGTCTATGTACTATGATGGGGCCTAAATCCTGACTGAAATCTTTCACAGATACCATTTCTCTGTGAAAATGAACATAGTTGAGAGGACACTACTTTTTTTGTATTTTTGACATAAATAGGAGATTTGAGATTGGTCTATATTTAGCCAATTCTCCAGGATCAAGCTGTAGTTTCTCGATAAGCAGTTTGAAAACTGCCAGCTTAAACGTTCTGTTGATGCTGAGTATCCCAAACTATTAGAGGTTTATCTTCAATTTTGTTTTGTCATTTTATAGTTTTACAACAATCAAAACTTTTTCTAAATGACTTAAAGGTTCTGTGTTTGGTAGTTTGGTCAACAGACACAGTCTCTATATGATATCTAGGTTATACAGTCTCTATTTGTTATATTTTGTGACCTTTGTGACGTCTCAAGAGAGCTAGAAGACAGTCGGTTTAGCCAGTCTGTCTGTTTCCTGACCTGGGCCCCGGTGAGTCAAACACTAACACTGTTAAGACTATGTGCCAAATTACTAGAGAGTAGAGCGGCACCTTCCCTGGAGGGATGGAGTGCGTCTCTCTTTAGCAGGTCAGGTCTACCTCAAAAACTGGTCAAATTGTCTATAAATCCTATGCTATTCTCCAGACACCACTCAGACATCCAGCCATTCAGTGACAATAATCTACTATATATCTCGTCACTGCGATAAGCAGGGAGCGGGCCAGAGCATATTACAGGGTCTGACATTGTTTTTTGCAAGTTCACACACCTCTTTAAAGTAATCTCCGGCTGGCGAAGCCGAACATCCGTAATGACGATGTGAATAACAATCTTAGAAAATCTAAGCTTAGCATTAGCCAGCACTTGTAAATTTGCTCTAATGATAGGCACTCTCGCCCCCGGGAGACATTTGACTACAGTAGCTGGAGTCTCTGTTTCCATGTTCCTTAAAATAGAATCCCCTAAAAACGCTACACTGGTCGCGCTGTTTGTTTTTGCACTGCAGATTCAAAAGAACCGGCTCAAATGAGTCATTTGTTCTGGAATCAGATTACATTGGTCACACTGTATGTTTTGTGCTGTAGATTCAAAAGAACTGACTCATAAGAGTAATTTGTTCGGGCTGTATGTTTTGTGCTGTAGATGTAAAAGAACCAGCTCATAAGACACTGGTTGCACTAAGAATAATGTTGTCCATTACTCTTGTCTCTTTTACATATCACTGTGGCCCAGCAGAGTGTCTACAGAACTGTCTTGAATGGGTTTTTGGAAAGCCAAGTATTACACTGAGAACCTTTCAGTGCCAGATTTTTGCTGATGTCATAGCTATCTAGACCATTAATAGTGAAAAATAAAGTAGATACGTTAAGGTGATGTGTGGTGTAGCAGTTAAAGATCTGGGCTGATAAAAAAAAAAGTTGTAGGTTCAAACCTGGTAAAGGTTGATTTATAAACCTGTAATACAGTAAGTTTACTTGTAGGTTGTTTTGGATACAAGCATCTGCTAAACTTATCAGCCATTGAGCCTGAATAGTGTGCCAAAGCGCTTTGTATTCCACAATATATACTGTAAGGGTCAGTGTTGTATAGAGTACCCAATCATCTTACTTAAAAGTAAAGGTACCTTTATGGAAATTGACTTAAGTAAATGACAAGGTAGTAAGTAAAAGTATTACAGTAACTAATTTTAATGTACTTTTGTTTTGAAAGAACAAGTAAATGGCATAAATAGTGTAATGGCAAATGTCAACCTAGTTAAGTGGTGATGCAGTGCTGGAGTCTTTGTTAGAATATGAATAATTTAGATCACAATATGATTCAAAAGAATCAAATTACTCAAAAGATTTGTCTCTGATTTATTCACAAATCTATGCAACTAGAACCATGACTAAACTATTTGAATCTGAAATTTTGTTAATTCTATGTGACATTTAACAGATTTTTGTGGTGCATTTTAAATTGTGTAATTTTAAACAGCTATTTATTTATTTATTTATTTTTGGTGGAATTAGCTGTAAAAATTAATATTATAGAATTAAAGGTTCAAATGACCAGATTAAGAAGAAATTCAGAACTCCTAATGCATGCAAATCTCTCACATTCAGATCTCAGAAATTAAAATCATAAACAAACTAGGCCAAAGGTCAAGCAAAGCTGTTTATTTTAAAAATATTTTTTACTAGGGCTACTGCTAAATCTGAAAATTTGAACCTGTAATTCTATAATCTAAATTTTTACAGACATTATAAATGTAGCCCATAACAGATACTGGTCTTAACAGCCAATGCTTCAAAATGTACCCGCATGCGTGCAACTCATTAAATATTTAAATTATAATTAGCCATTATTTTTGTTTTTTAACATGGTTTATGTAATAATATATCAACATGTATTGGAAAAAGTCCTTGATGGCTAATTTATTATTTACAAGTCATTTGCAATTGTATGTTGAAATTTTTTTATTATTAAAAAAATAATAATTTTGTGCCACATTCAGCTGCGGTGTGAACATAGCCATATTCTAGTCAACTGATATGGCTTAAGTCTTCTTCAATGTTAGTCTATGGATTTTTTTTGCCTGTTACATGCCAAAGTTTAATACTTATTGTTAGGTATTCCCTAACACCCTTTATAAGCAATATTCATATTGTTTTTTAGTTATTTATTTTTTAATTGCGGCTTTAATTAGCATAAGACACTTTTTTTGTTGCCATTTTGAGAGTTTGGCATAACAAGTTTGACTCCTCATATTCTCATACATTTAATGATGTTTTAGATTTTTCCAAATGACATCATAAAAAATATCCAAGAACATTTTTCTGTCTTTTTTTAAACCCTAACCACAAAATGTTATATACCTAATTTTTTAATATACTTTAGCTTTTATGTGGTGGAAAAGGCAGAGAAGTCTAGATCAGTATGCAGCGTGTAGTGTGCCATTAAGTTCCACACTAAGTGTTTCAGTAAGGCTTAGAGTGAGTGTGCTGCCCGTTTGGGGCTGGTACAAGACAAACTACATGTCTGTTAGAGTCCTATAAATAACAGTTTTATTACACCTCTTTTTCAAAGCTTTTTGCAAAGTGTGCCTCTGAAATCTTTTACATGTGGCACAGTTCAGGATGGGAAAACAGTGGTGATGTAAGGGGTCAGAGCAGCAATTGAGGATATTTTCAGTGTGAGACAAAGTCCATGGATATCCCTGTCCTGCTGCTATTCACATCAATATCACGAAGCAAAGGTAATGATGTCATAATTATGGTGAACAGACCACACCCCGCATATCCGAATAACTTTGATACCTGTTATGATATTTGAAAGGAATAGTTCACCCAAAAATGAAAATTCTGTCATAATTTACTAATCTTTACTAAAATCTAATTTACTAATCTTAGTCCCTCTTTTCTTTATTATGAAAGTGAATGCGGAATAGATTACTTCTGAAATGTAATCAGCAGTGTTGGGCTAGTTACTTAAAAATAGTAATCCACTAAAAATTAAAAATTAATTCTCAGAAAAAGTTTTTTTTTTTTTTTTGTGCACAGTTTTAATGATTACTTTTTTTTAAAAGAAAATAAAAATACAAATTACATTTAAGTTACTTTTAAAAATAATTTTCAAGGAAAAGTATTTTTTTGTTTTGTTTCGCTCAACAAATTAAAAATACTATCTGTATTTTCTCCTTGTTCATTTTTGCTGTCCTTTCAGTTGTCACAGAAACACAAACAGATGTACTGTACATATGAACATAATCTTTTAAAGGTATTCTTCATAAATAATATTCTAATATAATCATATGTAACCTACGTAATGTACTGAAAAGTAATCAACTTTTTGTTTTTTGGGGGGATTACTTAATGCATGTTTAGATAAAAATCTAATAATACATTTTAAATGCATTAATTACCACTTTATGAAACATGAAATCAAACAATACCTCGCTATTTGTCAAGTAAAACAAAAGTGCTTAAACGGTCATGAAAAATTAACTCATCATGTTACTCAAGATTTTTAATTTCAAGAGATTTGTTGTTATTTAGGAATTGAACTATTTTTTTCAAGCTTTAAAATAAATAATGTGTGAATGTCTCTAGATATGTTATAGAGATGAGTAACTCATAATTATTCATGAGAAGGTATGACCTTAACCTATGAAAGGCACTTTTTGCCATCATGAAGCTTGGATATTTAAATTTAAATTTGTTTTAACAGCAAAGTGTCTAGAATTATGGACAGGAGGTGTTATTGCTGTTGGCTGATTATAACATTATCACTAATCACATAGTGAATACATAAAGTAACTAATATGATTACACACATTTTAATATGTAATGTAACCTAATTACAAGTACTTGATTTTTTTTCATCTGATTATACAGGTATGTAATCCATTACTAGCCAACCCTGATGAGGACTGAGTATGTCAAGCTCCAAAATGGCATAAATGAAACACAAAAGTAGTCCAGTAGTATAAGAAAATCTTTTCTTGCTCATAACATGCATTTGCACCTTATTGTGCTACCATACTATAACTGATTCTGTTCTGAGCTGGTACTGATGAAAAAATATCAAAACAAGCAAAGCAAAGGATTAGTAGGACAGTGCCTCCTGAATACAAACAGTTCCAATCTTTCTACCAAAAGAAGGCATAAATATTCTCAAAATGACACTAAATGAATGTTATATATTTTGTATTTTGTAGAGTTGTAGCTTTTAGGTCATGTCTGTAAGCTCTGATACCATCTGAATGCTAGTGTACTCCTAAACAATGACAAAATTCACTTTTAGCAGACAGACGTGTAATGAATGTCAGAGATGTGGCAAGAGTGGAATCTAAATGCAGCTTTAAAAAATATAGAAAGGCAAATCAAACACTGGGAATTTGTGAAATAAACAAACACTGGAGACAATATAAAACAGAAAACAAACACTACATCCATTTCCTCCGGACCAGACAAGCCAGCAGAAGACCACTGGGGATTCGGTGGACAGCCGAGAGACCCGGGCAGAGCAGCGGTCAAGGCACTAGGGGACTCAGAGGTCAGGACAACTGGAGACTCAGAGGGCTCAGAGGTCAAGGCAGTAGGGGACTCAGAGGGCTCAGTGATTAAAGCGGCTGGAGACCCAGAGGGCTCAGAGGCCAAGGCAACTGGGGACTCAGAGGACTCAGAGATTAAGGCTCTAGGGGTCTCAGATAGACTCAGAGATTAAGGCTTTAGGGGTCTCAGATAGTATGTTATAGGGAACTAAGAGAGCAAGGTACTAAGAGACTCAGTGAGCAAGGTACTAAGGGATTCAGAGAGTAAGGTATGAGATGGCACAGAGAGTAAGGTACTAGATGTCTCAGGGGGTGGAGCCACTAGAAAGGAAGACTTGGGGGGGCGGAGCCGCTGGAGAAGAGGACTCCGAAGGCAAGGGCGCAGGAAGCTGAAACCCAATGGGTGAGACCGTAGAAGGCGGAGGCTCAGAGGGCGGAGACTCAGAGGGAGTGGTCACCTGGATCATCAAATCAAGGACCTCTGAGATTTAGACCACCGAAGCTGGATTCACCAAGGCTGGGACCATCAGAACCACCGAAGCTGGGATCACCGTGGCTGAGACCACCAAGGCTGAGAGCACTGGGAACACCGAGGCTGAGAGCACTGGGACACTGAGGCTGGGAGCACTGGGACCACCGAGGCTGGGACCGCTGAGGCTGGGACCACCGGAACCACCGAAGCTGGACCCGCGTATCCCTTCAAACAAAAGTATGCCTGGCTTGTTCCTGTTTTTACAGAACTGTCAGGATCACAACTTGAGGAGAAAGTCTCTAACATTCTCTGTTATCTGCCAGAACTGGATTACATCACATTGATGAAAACTCTTCACATTCATTCATCACAATTTCAGGGTTGTCAACTTAGGTTACCCAGTTAGAGTGAGATTTTAATGCTCTGCAATTTTTGCCACTGAAACGTAATGCATTTTACAGACTTTGTGCAACAAATATTAGTTCATCCTTCACTCTGTGTAATGAACTGGCCATGGAGACGATGTTTTGATCCATGTGCAGGAAGATTATTAAAGAATACAAGCAAACAATCCAAATACGCAGGCAGAGGGATGTAGTCGTTAAGCAGGCGATTAAATCCAATAAACCAAAAAGACAGTCCAACCAGGCAAACAAAGTTAAGGGTAATCCAAAAGGTAGTAAATCCAGAAAAACAGGCAATGGTCATAGCATGGAACAATCAGCAAAGGTAATGGAAAAACGCTTAGTAAGGCAGGGTTAACTGGCAATACTTCGCAATGAACAATGGAGATGAATGGCTATTTATACATGAGGTAAACAGGAAATGAGCAGAGAAGAAATGGGTGATGATCAGTATTCGGGAGAGGGCTCTCTCTGGTGGTTGGTAGGATGGGTAACAGCCTCGGATGTTACACTCTGACAGACATAGTTGCAAAATTTCTGTCAATTGAACATACATAACATGCAACAAACCTCAATACTCAAGGGGGAGATAGATATACCTTTAAAAGTTTTTGCTATTAAACTCGATGTGTTATTATTCAGGTAAATTGCTGTAAATATATAGACTTACTTGCAATATTCTCTTCAAACTGTTGCTCCACCATGATAGTTGTTGACTTACCATACTCACCACTGAAGCAGACATTGCACACTATCTCGCTATACCCCCACCCCAGACTTCCTTGTCTGATTTTGTAGTAACTAGCCATGAAGGTGGTGTTGGGGTGGCGGAGGGGTGCCAGAAGAACTGTCGCCGGATAGAAGTAAGCAGCGGTTTATATATGCTTACTCCAGTGTTGATTGGTTGGATTAAATGTACATGCTCCTCCCGAACTTTTGTTAAGAACTCTATTTCATGAGTTCACAGTAATCTTTGAATGAAGAGAAGGTACTTATAAGAAACTGACCCTCGGCAAAAGTATTAGGAAGTATTTAATGAATAGAAGCCACATGGGCGTTGGATAATGATGTTATAAGGGATGGAGTGCTTGTTGTGGCCTTTAGTGCTGTGAGCTCCTGTGGGAGCTCTCCGGTGCTGAAGGTGGGGGGGGGGGGGCACTTCGACAGATGTTTGACGGCGACGGATGCGTTTGTGAGTGTGAATGCCTACAGTATCCCTCCAGATGTGGACCATTTGAAAGGGAGGGCTCGCACTGCAATCCGAATGGGAGATTGCGATGCAAATGGGAGAGGGTTCTTGTTCACAGCATTCGAACGGGTGAGCCCAGCAAGCAATCTTACAGAGGACCCACACCGCATTCGAATGGGAGAGTCCTCTTAGCGTTGCGCAAGGAAGAGCCCACAATACAAATAAATGTGAGTTAGCTCACACAGCCTTCGAACAGGAGAGCCCTTGCTGCGATTCTGAACCTCAAGCTATGACAGATGGCTGAATTTGAAAAATATTTAATAATGAAGTTATTTATTATTTCATGCATGACTAAACGCTTAAGAACGCATGCATTTTATAGATCTGCGTACATGCATACCCATAAACTAATGTATGAGCAACATGCGCATACCACATATGCCCTGTCATTGGACGAGAGTACAAGATTATTGGATAGGGCGACAGAAATGGTGATGCCTTTAAGGGTGAATTAGCCAATTAGAATTTGGTGAGCTCTTCTGATACAGTTCATTCTGATGTAACTATGAAAAGCGTCTGAAAACCAACGGCTGAGAGATTGAATTTGCTACTCAGGTTGAGAACTAGGGAATAACAATTGGAGATAGTAGAGAAGAAAATGTAAGCATTGTAGAAACAATGCCCAATAGCACAGGTACATCGCCCGGATGTTTATTTGATGTGTTTTTGTCTATTATACGTATTTCAATAAGTATGTCTCAGAAGTCAATAAGACATTCAGCAGATGTCCCTGAGATGTCCGTGGTTTAGAATATTTACAAATCTGATCTTTAATATGTTTAGCAGATGCCAATTAGACAGATGCTTCCAGATGAAAAGGTCTATAACAGAAATCTCTGAGACACACGTAGCCTACACCATCTTGGGTAGCAGTTACCGTGCATGGAGATTAGCTCTCGCATGAACTGTTGCACTGGAGAAATCCGCAATGCCTGGGCAGGGAGGTCACCCCCCCAACCCCCCTACCACAGGGAAGGGAGAGTAATGTCTGTGCTTACGCTCTCTGCTCTTGGCAGGCGGGCCCACCTTACCCTGAACTTGACCTGAAGCCATCTCCAGATGCAAGTCATTCGAACAAGAGGGTTCAATCTGCGAAACGAATGGGC
Source organism: Myxocyprinus asiaticus (assembly GCF_019703515.2). Classification (NCBI taxonomy): domain Eukaryota; kingdom Metazoa; phylum Chordata; class Actinopteri; order Cypriniformes; family Catostomidae; genus Myxocyprinus; species Myxocyprinus asiaticus. The sequence continues at coordinate 18,199,585 of NC_059392.1, read as the reverse complement.
TGAATCCTCAAGCAAGGTACCGCAGAGTGTTTGATGGGAGAACCTATGCTTTTTGCATTAAAATAATTTATTCTGGATTTCGAACAAGAGCTCACTCTGTGCTGCGAATGGGCTGAATCCTCAAGCACGGGACCACACAGCGTTCGATGGGAGAGCTCCTGTTTCACATAAAAATTATTAATGCTGTATATTAAACAAGCGCGTTTTGTGATACAAATGGGCTGAATCCTCGAGCATGGGACCGCATGGCGTGCGATGGAAGGGCCCATGTTTTTGTGTAAAATTATTAGAATCAGAGATTGAGCCAATGGCAGCAGCATCGTGGTTGCGGTATCACAAGGCTTTATGTATTGTCTGAGGAGAGGATTTGCAGTGAGGTACCGGGGTAGTACGTATACGTTGGAGGAGAAGGGGATTAGCACTTGCAAAGTTGGGGCTCATTACGGCTGCGGTGAAGCATAGATGAAAGCGCTTCAGCAGAAGCATGTTAAAATACTGCGGCGGCAGTAGATTAGTATTTGAACCATTAATGAATGAGGCCGAAGAAACCCGAAGCGTGGTCGAACATAGATCACGTTAGTCAGCAGCTAATATTGTGGCTAGCAGGGGCTCAAGGTTGGGCATGCATCTGCATTCTGCTGAGATCACAGCTGAGCCCAGCACTCTTGATAGCGGGTGTCTCCATTATCAAAAACATTGGCTACCACTACTTGCTGCTTCCTGGAGCAACAGTGTTTGGGGATAATACAACTATGTATTTACAGATAATGGATATTATGGATAATTTACAGATAATGTAATGTGTAAATAATGCATTTGCAGAAACGCCTAGCATTAAGAGGCACTGGCGATTAGGGTATTTAATGAATAGTTCAGTCAGAATAGTAAAAGGTGGGCTCCTGCAGTAGCAGAGTTTAAAGCACTGCTGTAGCGGTTAAGCGTTTGAACTGGAATGGTAAATGAGAGCATGGTAAAAGGAGTTCTGTTGGGGGCTAGGATTGGAACCACTGCTGTGTTTTCGCTGTTATGGAATCCCCTATAGATGCTCTTCTATGAAGATGTGTCAAACTTTGGAAATTTGACAGAAGGGTGTATAGCAATCGGATTTGTTAAGTTATGATAATGTTGATTAATGACACATTACTTTAAGATTGTGTAGCATGATTAGATGTTGCAAGACACCTGAAGACACCTAAAACAAAGTAACCGTGTTCAAATCCTTGCTCAGGGAGGAAGAATGAAACGTAGCATCTGCTGACACCTTTGGGGGAAGGCAATAGACAGTTATGATTTCTATAATTATTACTGCTTATTATTGGTAGAGAAGCAGTGCTAAATTCAATGGCATGTGAGCCATCAAGGGTGAAAGTCTAGCAAGTAGTTCAAGGGCACTGTACTGATTTGTGGATCACAAAAAATTTGGTCAAAACTTGGTCAGTTTTTCTTATTTAGGGTTAACTAATAGCCACCAGAGGCCTATGGCCATAGAGGGAATAACATTTAAACAGTCGTGTAATAGAAGTGCATGAGCCGCCATAATGGTGATCGGTAGGTCCAAGCGGGTGAATGAAAGAAGCTTATTATAGTGGAAATATAGTACTCTCATTTCCTTACAATTGTAAGCCGGGGCAGAGGATGCAGAGACAAACTTAATTTATTTGCTGGATTAAATTTCTGGATCATTTGTGAAGCGATCAGGATGCATTCTTACATACTGTATGTGCATACACGCGAGTGGTGATTTGTCATTGAATTAGAAGACACTTATAATATTCTATGGACACCATTTTCAGTAGTGTTGAATAGAAGCAGTTTATTTATATTATAGCCTGTAATAAATTCTACAGAATAACTAAAATATTCTGAGGATAAAATCAAAATGCGAGGCTGAATCATCCGGTGCTGATTTCAACACGTTACTTTAAGATTGTGTGGAGTGCTAAATTATGACAGATTTGATGAGTCACATTAAATGTTAGACATAGGTACAAAAAATAGGTTCTAAAGTAAAGCTTCTTAAGAATATATGATCCAATAATTTAGAATAGCTTTAAAATATAACCGACAACCTGTGACAAAAAAGAGAAGATTTTCCTGTGAGATTAAAGTGATGGATTGATTTCACCTGCGTGAAACGTTCGTCCTGGTCTGCAGGAGGAAAGCAGTGTTGCCAACTACTTTCAATGAAAAGTAGCTAAAGCCTGCTAAAAAAGTCGCTAAAAGTCACTAGATGACATCATGCATTAATTAGCATATTCATGATGTCATCACGTCGTATTTGCATTCTGCCTTGTGTCAGCCCTTTACATCTGTTTGCTTCTCTCCTACTTTCTGTGCTCACATACTGTATTTTAATACAGCCGAATTCCCAATAAAACTGTTCTCATGTACATATTTGTTCTGTTTCTGTTGTCAGACAATGGAACGAGTATGAAATAGTGAGTGAAACACCGCCCATTAAGACTACATGTTAACCAGTAATCACTTACAAGCAATTTCCAAGCTGCTGCTCTGCACTGCTAAAATCCTGATTTTATAACATCAGTTAAAGACAATGGATGTGCTGTGATTTCGGCTATATTTACATGTAAAATGATCACTCAGAGAGAAAGTTAGAAGCGACAGAATGTCTTATTTTTTCTCTCACACAGCACACAGCCTCCGTCTGTGTAACAGTAAGTTAATGAAAACAAATGAAAACAAAGGAGGAGCAAACCATACAGATTATTGATTGGTCCTTGGCAACTCTGTTTGCACATGCGCAGCTCATTCATGTCTGCGTCAGCTGCCATGTGGTGAACTGAATGTGCTGCTCCTCTGTCTGCCACTCACTGACTAGAGTAGACATAGGGAGAGGTGTATCTGCGGCGGGAAAGCAAGACCTCACGCTTGCACGGCAGTACTGGCAACTCTTCTACGGAAAGTAGCTAAGATTTGTCCAAAAAGTCGCTAGATTTGTCGCTAGGTGCTTTTTAGAAAAAAAGTCGCTAAAGAGGTCTGAAAAGTCGCTAAATCTAGCGAAAAAAATCGCTAAGTTCGCAACACTGGAGGAAAGTCATACAACAGTCTATAATTTTACATTTGAGTAAAGTTTGCAGAAAGCACTTGCTGCGTAGTTATCAGAGCTGCGTGGCAAGGTGATCGCAAATGATGTGAGGTGGTGACGCAAATTGCGTTATGAAGTTGAGACGTAGAACACGACACGCTGCTTGCGGAGATGAACTCGGCTCACTTCTGCTTGCACAGAAACTGTATGCAGCCGTAGGAAGCTGTAGCCTGGTCAGAGCAGATGCTGCTGCGGCAGCGAGCTCACACTAAAAGGTTGCTCTGGTTTGGAGAGATATTTGTGATTTAGAGTTGCGGTCGTTTGAAAGGAAGTTTGCACTGGCGTTCGGAATGGAATAAATCACCCTCCAAAGGGCATTTTGTTGGGAGATCATTCATGATAGTCATGTTGAAATAACTTTGAACAGAAATTCCAATAAAAGGCTTAAAGGTGAGTTCCGAAAGCCCCACATCGTTTAGCCTCACAGTGGATTGATAAGTCTTCGAAGGGATTAGGGCCTAGGGATGATTGCTTCTGAATGGAACGCATCCTAAAACGGGCTACACAGCAAGGTAATCAGGGCAGAGTGGAATTAAACGCCTAAGCAGGAGAACCGGTTTGAAACTGGAGTGTGTTGGGATAAGTTTTAAATCAATCTCAATCTCTGATTACCTTACCTCAAATGAAAGCTGTGATTGAGCTCAAGTGATGTGAAGCCGGAGCAGCGTCCAACCGCAGAGGCACCGCTCTGGGTAGAGGTTAAGATGAGAGGATCTGTATACAGCCATATTGAGCTGTACTACAGGTATACAGCGAAGCAGTGGTTGCTTGTGTTTCCTTTGTTGAGGAAAGATTAGAAAGAAAGAAAGAAAACATAACAGAAACAATAGTTAAAGTGGCAGCAAGTGTTGCCACGAAAATAAGAAAATAGTGAGCTGCTGCGGCAGCTTTGTTGAAAACGTGAGCTTATCTGATGAAGGCAAATGCTTTGTGCATAGTAGGTCGTCTGTCGCATGGATCTGACGTGAGTAAGTGGGTGGGGCCAAATGCCAGAAGAACTGTCACCAGATAGAGGTAAGCAGCGGTTTATATACACTTACATGCTCCTCCTGAACTTTTGTAAAGATCTCCATAATGTAACTGATTACTTTAAAAAGTAATGTTTCCTAAAAGTAGACATGAAAATATTAAGTATGATGTTTGATCATTTTCCCTCATGTATTTTGCACTGAAATCGGAAAATAGACTTTGGACATTGTTGAACTCGTTTCACTGCAACATCTGTCAAATACTCTGTTATGAAAACTGATTTAATGAGGTGTTTCATTGGTTCATCAACCAAACTTGAGAAAAGTCACCACATGAACAAAACAGTGAGGAACAGCACATGGTACACTTAGATCAACAGCTATTCCAGGGCAAATATTAGCATGCCTGCTGCATCATAAGAGCAGCTGTCTGGTTTTAATATTAATGTGGTTTGTGTTTAGCAGTTTGCAATAACTGTTAAAGCATATGTTATAACTGACATGCACTACTTTAATGACAATGATGTTAAAGATATAATTTACCCAAAAATGAAAATTCCGTCATTTTTTACTGACCCTCATGTTGTTCGAAACCTGTATGACTAAGAAGTTTAGCAGAAGTCAGAGCCGCTCTTTGCCATACAATGAAAGTGGATGTGGACTAAGGGCTGTAAGCTCCAAATAGCACCATAAAGCATAATAAAATTAGTCTGTATGACTTGTGCACTATATTCCATGTTTTTGTGTTAGAAACATAGTAAAAGTTAAGTTGTTATTTGCAGCTATAGTCACCATTCGCTTTCACTGCATGGTAAAAAAAAAAAAACGTATTTTTTGCTATAATATATTGCAATTTATATTTTACTTGTTTATGTTCCAAAAAATATTTTTACGTTTTTAACCGAATGAGGGTGAGTATATGATGACAGAATTTTCATGTTGGTTTAACTATTGCTTTAAGAAGTAACATCAAGGTTTGGATTTTTAGTCAAAATTCACAGCCAGTTTTACCACATCATCATTTTAATAATTTTCCATTTTGACCAGACTGAAAAGTCCTTAGCCTTTGACCTATGATGCATTTGTTTATATGATGAAATATAATGTTTATCTATATATTGACTAACTAATAAGAGCCAACCAAAAATAGCCATGCATTACCATAGGGCATTTTGGAGTCCGCTGTCCAGCAATTGTTTTCTCCTATGTTCCTAAATGCTGTCAAACATCCCATATTTTAGAGGTTTGGGTGAGACATGTTGTTGTAAAACTAAAATCAAATGGAACATTTTCGAGGAGGTATGTCATCGCAAGAGAGGGAATGCAATAATGTGTTTCATGGTGAAATAAAAGTCTCTTTTTAGAGGGACAGACCTTGCTTATTCACATTCAAATAATTCCACATGGTGTTGCGGCATCATCTACATGCTATAACGACAGTACAAGGAAAAACATTTACTTTAGTAGTTGATGTAGCTGATCAAATGATTGATTTAACCAGTGGCTCTCCAGGTAAACAAACATCTTTTAACAAGTCTTGTAAACCAGAATTTTGACAACTGGCATGCAGTCTGTAGGCTATTCTAGCCAAATAATGCCCACTTCAGAAAAGATATTATGGCTTTCGTTACACGTATCTCTGGTGAAATATCCACTTTGTGGTGTTAAAAGCAAGTTAAATGTTGAGTTTAACTGATAGAGTCCTAAAAAATGCAATTGCTGAAGCAACTACATAATTTTGTTGTGCTTCTGTGACACTTTCGGCTCATGTGTTGACTCGCATGCTCTTCAGGATTCAAACCCAGTCCTTTACATCACAAGTGCAATGCTCTGTAAGTTGTACTGCTGCTAAATTTGATTTGTACAGAATTGTTAATGTTGTTGGTTTTGTAATGCAAACGTTAAAATGCATCTCCTTACAAGTCTTTCACACTAATAAAAGTGTTTTGATTTCATAAGCAAAAATGAAAGCATTGTGTGAGGAACAGAGTGAAAAGTAAGCCTTTATGAACTGATAATGTACTGTTGTGCTCATGATTTTTGTGAAAGTAAATAAAATAAATTGTTTTAGTAGTACCTCTAGTGTTCATTTCACCAGAAAACTACCCTGATATGTACAATGAGGCACATAAAAATCATTTTGCAAAAATGTAGGTATTGTAACGAGTGTAAATGAACTGGCCCCATTTTAAGACATATTTGCATATTATCCAGGACTTCCAAAGCAAGTGAAACCTTGTGGTTTTGGTTGCTTATTGCAAAATACACTCAGATCTATGTTGGTGGGATCAACATGTGCTTCAATTATTGTCTTGTCTATGCATTACAATGATTTAGAGTTGGAATTCACAGCTGCCTCTGATCGCAACATTTATAGATTAAATCAAAGGAATTAAATAAATGTCACTGGTTTCAGTCTGGCTTCTGCAACTTCTGTTTTTAATTCATGTTGAATACACAGAGCCTTGTGTGCAGTCTGAAATCTGCATACTGTCCCATGTAAAGTCCAAATAAAATTGCAGAGAAAAATACACCAATATTATGTAAGCACAAATATTGAAACATAGAAGTAAGACCTTGCTGGCCTATATGTTCTTTATTTTAACATTTCTGCATTTGGCAGGCACTTTTATCCAAAGCACCTTAGACTGCATATAATTAACCAGTCCATGTATTCCCTGGGAACCAAACACCATGCTCTACCATTTGAGCTACAGGAACACTTTATATTATCTTGAATGTCTTCAGAATGCAAATGGCTAATAGGCTACTAACTATAAATACATTTGTTTTTTTGTGCAGTCAAATAAATTCCTGCTCCAAATAAATTGATTTGGGTAATAACGCTACGTTAATTATGCCAAGCAAATAGAGATGCGTTTTGTGAATTAAGTGGTATCTATAATTTTACAATTAAACTTAAGCAATATCACATGAGCAAGAGTGCAGTATGGCCCTACATCAGCACGGTTGTGATTTGGCTGCAGGCACGAGGCCGCAGGTAATTACAGCCATGCTGATATAGGGCCATACAGCACTCTTGCTTGTGTAATATTGTTTATATACAACAGTTCAACTAACAATTAAATGAAATTTAAAAAAAGGAGGAAACACTAAGGACTGTCACAAAAAACACAGTTGTGCATGGAACTTGTTACACCGGCAGCACCTGCTATCTCTCCTGAATGCCACCAGAGGTCGCCATCTCTGTACTAGAGTACTAAACCTTCCTTCACGAACTACATTTCCCATAACCTTCCACTCAGACTGATTACTCACCCACCTGTTTCACATTTTCTCTGTCTATTTAAGTTCCCTATTTACATGCATTCAGTGCGAAGTCTTGTTCTGCCTAGTCTGCAATTCTGAGCGTTATTTACCATTACTGTGTTCCCTGTGTTCCAACTCCTGCCTTTTCATTGTATTTCCCAGCCTGCTTGTGTGTTTTTGGACCTATTGCCTGTTTACTGGATTACCCCTCTGTCTCTCGAATTTACTTTGTTTGCCTTTCTTGGACTGTCTTCCTGTATACCGAACCCTTGCCTGCTTTTTGTTTACCCTTTGATTTGCTACTTTGTTGTACTGTTTATACTTTTATTAAACTGCATACGGATCTTAACATTACTGCCCCGGCGTCTTTGCTACAGAACTGCTTTCTTACGCAATGGATCAGAATCTGCCAATGGTAGTTCAAAAGATGCACCCAATCCTCCATTACTAGTTTGCAAATGTCACTTTAGAACTACTAAGGACAAATTGGGCTGATTCTAACAAGTGTGTGTGTGTGTGTGTGTGTGTATGTGTGTGTTTGAAAGAGAGAGAGATTGAGCATGTACGATTACCTGCATTTATCGTGACTCTCAAGCAGAGAAGCTGTAGTGTGTTAGTTAGTTTGCTGAAGATAATGTCATTTTGGTCAAATGCATCCTATTTTCTCTGTGGAAAAATAGCCATCTGAGCAGGGGTATTCCTCCCTATTCTGCGGTAGTGGGTGCACACGAGTCACTATAGAAACCGTTCTCTCTTCCGCCATGTAAATTTCCAATGTGAAAACTCAGGTAAAAGGTAAGCGTCTTGAGTTTGTGTGATTACTCAGCCTGTTGTGTCTCTCAGCAGTGATAACTCTTAATGCTGAAGCTGTAGTGTAGTAGTAATCCAAGTGATAATGGAGTGAGAGACAATGGCGATGACTTCAAAGAAACCGCTCTCGGACGCTGACTATCAGTGCTGACTCAATGCACGTCAACTCAGCTGGCTCATTACACATAAAAATAGTCTTTTGTTGCCACCTGCTGGCTAAAATCTTTAATGTCACAGGGAAAAATGAAAAGACACACATCTAGCTCTTTTACACATCTGCGCTACTCTTACACTTTGGTTTAGAATGCCATGAACAGAAGCGAAATGATACAAACAGTGAATCGTCAGAGTGCTGATGGTGTGAGACATCATTACTCATGGAATATCTCCCAACCAATCAGATTTGAGGACTGGAACTAACTGTTGTGTGTATATATATATATATATATATATATATATATAAGGAGGCATGTTTGCGCTGAAAATAATTATAATGACATAATTAAAAAATTTCACAGCACAGCACTATTTTAGTGCATTGAGTGCCTGATTAAACACATGCATGTGCTTAGTGAATAAGCTGTAGGTTGTTGCACTGAAATGCAGTGAGTACTTTTAGTGAAAAGTTGCGCAATTGTTTAGTAAATTTGCCCAAAGGACTGTTTGATGGTTCCCGTAAGACTGCTTTACTAAAAACTAAGGCTGTCGATTTAACATATTAATTCAGTGTGATTATTTATTTAAAAAAATAAACAAAATAATTGACGCAATGATTCATGCCACCGTAATAAGGAATTTTCCTACCAATGGAGCAATTCAAGCATGAAACACAACCTTTATGTTTTTGTGAGTCTCACTCAGCAGGTGGACAGTAAGTGCAGCTCCAGCTGTACAGGCAACACACAGCTATACAGGCAACAAACCGACAACTAATCAAAGACATCTGAATGGAGCAGTGCAGTGGTTTTGAGACACACCACACAACAGCGCTTCCCTGTCAGTGATAAAATTATGGAGAAAGGACCTCTTAGCGCAATTTAAATGTACAAAACAAGCCCAGATGGGACTTTAAATAGAAATAAAATATTTTCAGCCTATGTAAGGCTCATTTTAATTACCACAGAAGCAGACCAAATCTTAACTATCACCAAAACACAGAATGAGACGTTTTTGTCTGCATGCACATTTCCTGTGGAGTTTAAAGTGACGTTTGATGCTGGCGTTGACGCTCTGATGCTCTGACGCGAAGCATGAACGCAGCTTCATGATTTCTGTAGGAAAGCGGATAGCCACAGTCTACCGGCAGATTGTGGAGGATTTGAGTTTAAGAGATTTAATGCCCATTGCAATGAATATGCAACCTATGTGGAGACTAGTTCTTTCAATTAGTCAAATTCCCATTTAGACTTTGGCAAACGTTTAATGTTACTTCAATTGGTGCTATATTAGTGCATTTCTATCTTTATATTGTGGAAGGCTTTGTTTGGAAAATGCTAATAAAGCATTATATTGTTACATATTATTTTGTTTTCTTTCCTAAAATGAAAGTAAATCAATTTTGACAGGAAAAGAAGTATATGTGATGTCAAATATCAGCATTTTTCAAATCTGCGATTAATCACGATTAACTACAAAAAATGATGTGATTAATAGCAATAAAACCTGTTTATCGACGGACAGCACTAATTATTATAAACTAATATTATTATATTTATTATATATTATATGTATAATCATTTTGATTATTATATATTGAGTTATCATTATTTGGTGCCCCTATAAATATTTTGGTGCCCAAATATTGATTAATTTGATTAATCAGCATACCATGTTATTAATTTAATTAAAATATTAATCGATTGACAGCCCTACTAAAACACAAATCTCTGTAATATTGTCTATGATTTGTTTAAATGTCTGCAATGGCCTGGACACTGCAGGTTAAATGTAGCCTTATAATCACATCCAGAAGATGGGAGCAGAATTGTGCCTGGTGCATAAACCCTAATTTTACAGTAGGAAGGACTGAAGTATCTAGAGGTTAACCATGATGCTGGGAACACCCATTAAATGGTGGCAGGCCTGGGCTGCGGTTCAAACCCAGCATCTCTTGGCCACTTTTGCAGCAGGGGTATAGGAGCGATCACATGGAAAAGCTGTTAAAGTGGCTTAGGCAATGCTGATGAACAACTTTCCATCAGGTTTCCAGAAGAAAATGGTTGTTTTAAGATTTTTTTTGCCATGTAGGTGTGTCAAGGTGCAGCTATATTCTCAAGTAAAGTGGTCTGCTATACAGGTATGCTTTCAAATCCATTGTTTAACCTTGATGAACTTTCTGGACTTTTTTTTTCTTCTTTAGATGCCTCATTTACTAAGCAATGAAACTGTTCAATTCGGAGGTCAACCTTTTGTTCACCCTAAAGCTCACTGCTCAGGATAGTACTTTGTGTCTTGTAATGCATTTAAAGTCTACTTCTGGGACATCATGCACTAGATTATGATCTCATCTGGTTTTGTTTCCATGATTAGGGGTACTTACTAAGGCAAGAATCACTGTTAATATTGCTCATAGTTAGGTTTAGCGATTTCAGCAAGCAACTCAATGATAAAATGGGCAAAAAAACAAAACAAAACAAAAATCCCATGCACTTATATTGAAGAAGAGGCTAAAGCCATATCTAGAGCCAATAGAATGCATTGAGTTTTAATGATAACTTATAAACCTTCAAAGACAGACCTACCTTGAGCTCTGAGGTTGTTAATCATTAGTATATGCTCCAGTTGAAGCCACTGGTCCATGTTATTTCAACTTCATGTTTGTATATATGTATATGTGTGTATATATATATATATATATATATATATATATATATATATATATATATATATATACACACACACATATTCACCTGTATATAGATAAATATGTAATAGCACAATTACTTGTGAAGAACTACACTACCCAGGATCCTGCAGAGAATAGTCCACCAATCAGAGAATTTTGGCGAGCAATACACACCAAAAGAGTTCTGCAGTGACTGCCCACTCCCATGACGCACTGTGAATAGACCAGTCCCATTGTTTACAAACATTCCAGCACATGCGCAAGTTGTGGTGGAAGGAAGCCGGAAAACTGTTTTGTTAGATTTGACAGATTAGACAGTTAGCGCTAACTAGCTCCTCTACATATAGCTAAAAGATAATATAGAATAAAATTAGCCTTCAGGTTCAAAGCTAGCTAGGTTTGGGTACGTCATTGCTAGTAAAACAGTTATAATTATCAATTAAGTGAAAGTACGACACAAATTCTTAACTACTATTATTATAATGATATGAGTTAATAACATACCTGTAATAAAATGTTCGCTGCAAAGCCATGAGATGGAAATTATCTCCTCAGTCCAGTCAGCTCTGTCAGTGGAATCCAATAAAAGTGAAGCCCTCAGTTTTTGCCACTGTGATTTTGAAATCCAACAGCGCAGCATTTCATTTAGCTTTAACCAGACAATTTAAAGGTAACAGCTAATTTTTAAGGACTGTTGAGTCAGCTAACTACAGGTTTGTTTTACTGTTCGAACCAGTCTTTTTGCCACCACTTCTGTCTGTGACGTAGGCGGTGACGTTGCCAAGGTGTTGGTCTATGACACAATCAAGCCTGTCTCCCTACTCTCAAACTGCTTTATTTATTGCAAATATCTGAATATTTTGCAATGAAATATACAGGTATATTTATATAATATTTATTGTTTCTGTACCTATAATCAACAACTTTAAAACAATAGTTTTATACTTTTTGTACAGTTTTTAAATAGATTACGTCATTTGCATTGCTTCATGGAATTTGTAGTTCTTTTTGTAGTTCACCAAAGGTGCTTGAACCCTATCGCTCGAATGAGCATTAAATAATTTCATTTGAGACAAATAAACAAGTAATAAACAGCCTTTTAAGACCCATCCAAAGACTTAGTGAGAGATAGCTGAGCAATCATTATCTAGTTGTTTGTCTTTGCCCTTTAAACCTTTTATTCAAATAATTTACAATTTGCATTTTGAGGACAGAACCCAGGCCTTAAAATTTATTCAGTAATCATTTAGACATGTTTTAAATATATCTTGGTCTTATTGTCGGTGCTTTAAGCAAGTTCACACAAGTGAATAACAGCATTAAATGGTGAAGCTCAGAAAAAATTAAGAAAATAATTAACTATTCCATTGAACAATGCTGGTTATTTATAAATCATATCCTCTGTGTTTGCACCTCAACTTAATCCACAACAAAGGATTTATTCACCCCCCCCCCCCCACCCCAAAAAAAAAAAATTCTGTCATCATTTACATCATTAACATAAGAGGTTGATTTTTATTAAAACAAACAGATTTCAAAAATGTTCTTTTTGTCATTTGAAGGTCACATTAAAACTGACTTGTTTTTTTTACTAGGCCTTCATCATTTATTTGGTACTTTTCAAATGCCTTTCATATATAGATTTGACTGTTTTAGCCTCATCCCAGACTCTTAAAAACCTATTATAAAAATACAAATTATGGCATGTTTAGCCTCCTGAGACCCCTCCTGTTGTGTGCATTTTCCATTCCCCTTTTTGATCTGTAACTAGTAGTACCTAAGAAACATAGTTTTCCTAAAAATGTATGTCCAGTAATGAATGTGAGACTAAGTTTTGAAATTTTAAATAATACCAAGCTATAGAAACCTGATTTTTTTTTTTTTTTTTTTTTTTTAATCATCATATTATTTATTACGTTTCCAGGAGTATTGGCTATTCAGGTTTTTGAGATGTTACAGACATTACATCAGAAATTAGCATAAATAATCTGATTCAAAGTAACCAGCATAATCCAATCACTGTCAAACATGTTAAAATAAAATTAGAAATACTAAATTCTGAATCTATGTACTGATTATCATTGTCCCATGTCTACCAAACATGTTGAGTGGTCCAAACATCATCTGCAACCTAAACTGAACTTTTGGTCGGATTTTAGGAGTGAATGCACTTAGCTGCATAGAGAGCTATAGGATGCTCCCTTGCTCCCTATTTAGAGAAGGACTTAACCTCCAGTGTGCTGTCTCTCTGCACTGGTCTCAGATCAGTTAGAAATGCACCTTATTTTCATCCTAATGCCATATAAAGCCTCTGAAAGCAAGATTTTCCAGTTTCTGGATGCACCCATTGATTCTTAATGTGATAATGCCCAGTGAATATAGGATATTTTAACTGAAACTGAGCATACAGTCCATGAATGTGGTCATTGTGTTTAACAGTGTGCTGTTTCTAAATAAATTGCTCAAATTTTATAATTGGCATATCGGATGAAATTAGAGACTCTAGTCTTTTGACTCAAATAGGTTTCAGTGTAAATGACTTAATTAGGTTTCTTACCAGATTTAGTTTTGTTGGAGTTTCAACCAAACACAAACTCCTCTGCGATCGCCGCCATGTTGTTTTGTCACATGACTCAGTGCGTCGAAAGTTTAACCCTTTACTGACTGAGATCAGTTGGCTTAAATGAAATTAAATTATACGTTGCGTATAGCGAAGCCAAAATACAACATCCACACATGTGAATGTGGGGTCGCACAAGGTTAAAACAATGATAATCTAAACAAAATGTTAAATAAACAAACCATTTCAATATTTATTGTGTAAAAATGATTTATATAAATTAGGTATATATCCCTTGTCAGTATTTTTACTGGGCATCATTTCCAGTCAAGCTGAAATTTTGCGCAAAATTTTAGTGCAAATTACGCAAAAAGTGAAAATATTATTTCATTGTTCGTATTTAGGATATATAAAATATTAACTTTGAAATTAGCCTTAACAAGACAAAGGGGTCGGCCTTTTTATTTCAGAAAGTTTAAAAATGACATTTCCATCAGCATCATTTTTCCACTACTGAATTCTGTTAACCACAATACAGAATTTGACGTGCTGTAAATGACTTTGTGATAGGAATTTTCATGACTTTCAGAAAAAAATTACTAAAATTACATAAATCTCCTGTGATGTGTGTACATGCATGTACACTGTTGGACTTTGTTAGTAGAAGAATTAAATAAAGTTTTAATAAGACTACTTTCTAGAAGTTCACAGTGCTAAATGTGCCTGAAGTTGAAGAAACAAGTACTGATGTATATTTAAATGATTGAGTTGCATACCTTGCTACTGTTATTTATGTAACGTAGTGCATTTTGCTTTATTCTCTTGATTTTGAAAATATGTATTCCTCATTAATGGACTGTAGAAACAATCTTGGTTGACTTCATGCGGTCTGATAATTCTTTCAGGTTTTAGCTTCATATATTCCATGAGTCATGCAGTGTGTCTGACAATAGCTCAAATTCAATTTTAGGAAAGAAAAAAAAAAAAGGAAAAAAATGGGTTGATGTTTTATATGTTTTGCCATTTAAGTATATTGAAGAAGCGGAAGGGAAACCTTGCAGTGACCGGGAAAACGGGCCACTATAAACCAAGAACTCTCAGCTTTATAAGACTCAGGGCCACCATCTCTCTAGGAGGACAGTTTTTTTATTTATAAATTACCATCATTTGTCATCACATTAACAGCTGGCTCCAATCCTGGGAAGTTGCAATTGACTTTAAAACAGCATTGCCCCAATCAAAAATGAGTCCAGTTGACACTCACAAACCTTTAGGAGCCTTTAGTCCCTAAAACCGCGGTCGAACTGCATTATTTATAGCCTCTCTTACCTCGCTGAAAAAAACAGCCCTACTGCACTGATAATGTCTTTCTTGCCTCAAGTGTGCTTGTGAATGAATTGGCATGTAATATGCAAACAAACATGTTAAAATCAACACGAAATGGCATTCACAACTCATTTTACTTCCATAATCTGACCTATTTTCAAGTGAACAGGATATTCAATGTGAAAAAAAGAGACTTTATTTTACAGTGCTTATGAGCATTTTGATGAGATATTATGAAGACAATCATTTTATTTCTTTAAAATTACATGCATCCATGAATTGTGCATAATAAGACCAGAAACATGCATTAAGAAATTAAATTCTTAAAAGACATCAAGGAACTGGATTTAAGTTTAGATATAAGGTGGTGTGCTATTACTTTTCTAAGTTTTCAGACTTACAATTTTTGATAAAGTATTTAAAACAAAAAATAAAAAAAATAAAAAAAATAAATAATTATAAATATACTGTATATATATATATGTCAAGTCATTTAATTTGTATAGCGCTTTTCACAACACGTGAATTGTTTCAAAGCAGCTTTACAGAAAATTATGCTGTAACAGAAAATGAAACAGTAATGTCTGTAATGTCTTAGAGTCATCTAAGTGGTTAGATAAAAACGTGATTGTAGATTATGCATTAAAAATTATATATTATATATATATATATATATATATATATGAGCCAAAATACTGATGAGCCAAAACATTTTGACCACCTGCCTAATATGCTGTTGGTCCTCCACGTGCTACCATAACGACCCATGGATGCATGGACTCTACAAGACCCCTGAAGGTGTCCTGCACCAAGATATTAGCAGCAGATCCTTCAAGTCCTGTAAGTTGTGAAGTGGAGCCACCGTGGATCAGACTTGTTGGTCCAGTACATCCCACAGATCCTCAATCGGATTGAGATCTGGGGAATTTGGAGGCCAGGACACCTTGAACTCATCATCATTTTCCTCAATCCATTCCTGAACAATGTGTGCAGTGTGGAGGGCACATTATCCTGCTGAAAGAGGCCACTGCCATCAGGGAATACCATTGTCATGAAGGGGTGTACCTGGTCTGCAACGATGTTCAGGGAGGTGGCATGTGTCAAATTGATGTCCACATGAATGGCCGGACCCAGGGTTTCCCAGCAGAACATTGCCCAGAGCATCACACTCCCTCCACTGGCTTGTCGTCTTCCCACAGTGCATCCTAGTGCCATCACTTCCCCAGGTAAATAGCGCACACGTACACGGGCGTCCACGAGATGTAAAAGAAAATGGGACTCATCGGACCAGGCGACCTTCTTCCATTGCTCCATGGTCCAGTTCCAACGCTCACATGCCCATTATAGGCGCTTTCGATGGTAGACAGGGGTCATCATGGGCTCTCTGACTGGTCTGCGGCAACGCAGCCCTGATACGCAGCAGGATGTGATGCACTGTGTGTTGTGACACATTCGTCCAATAACATCATTAACATTTTCTGTGAATTGTGCCACAGTAGACCTTCTGTCGGTTTAGACCAGACGGCATAGCCTTCATTGCCCTTGCGGATCGATGAGCCTTGGGCGCCCAACACCCTGTTGCCAGTTTGTGGTTTGTCCCTCCTTGGACAACTGTCAGTAGGTACTCACCACTGCTGACCAGGAGCACCCCACAAACCTTTTCGTTTCAGAGATGCTCTGACTGGCCTTAACAACTTGGCCCTTGTCAAAGTGGCTCAGGTCTTTACTCCTGCCCATTTCTCCTGCATTCAACACATTGACTATGAGAACTGATTGTTCACTTACCATCTAATCTACCCAGACCTTGACATGTGGCCTTGTTAGGAGATGAACAACATTATTCGCTTCATCTGTGAGCGGTCATAATGTTTTGGCTCATCAGTGTATATATATATATATATATATATATATAGATAGATAGATTTTGTATGAACTGCAACACATGACTTGCTGATCAAAAATGATGAGTTGATTCTCAGTATAATTGTCATACTCTTAACAACTTCTAAACATTCTTTCATCGTGTGAGACATCACAAGCAAAATGGTCCATTCAGTTATCAAAATCTGTCAGACATACATGTATATTCCATAAATATCTATGACATGGAATGTTTTTTCATTGTTGCGTTTTTTTGTTATTTTGTGGCAATTTTCTGTTCACTATATATGACTTTACATGTAAGAAATGTGTAAAAATGGACATCCAAATGTGAATTTTCTGTTTACATGTAACACATTGCTATAAAAATACATTTACTGTATACATATAAATGTGCATATCCCTTTTCTGTGTACTACAGTATTGTACAGTATTGACTTTTCCCAGTAAACTTTTACCTACTGTTGAAATCGGTATCTAAAAAGCTCAGTGTGATACACAATAACATTCAGCTAGACAAAACTGACATTCTTGTATAATACAGTAAGCAGTCAGTGTCAACAAAAAAGTAGAACAAAAATGAAATTTGTATATAACAAACATTTCCAGGGTTGACTGCCATGGTGAAAAAAACATCTAAACAATTTGACCAGTACGGCTCACACGATGACAAAAAATTTTGGTGGCATTGGCCAATTTACTGACACAATAACTAGGTTTTGAAGCATGAATTAAATGTTTTGGTTGAGTTACTACATTTTGCAGACATGCAATAGAGTTGTGATGTCCCATAAAACAGTTGTGACAATCGTACTTACAGTTTAGACAATGTTAAGACTGTTTAAAGAAATGAGCCAAAGTGATTGAGAAAAACTGTAATGCATGTTATTACTATACAATTATTATTTTACCATGACAAACTATACATCATAAGAAAGGTGCACTCCAGCTTCAAAATTTCACCACAGTTTTACTATAGAAATTTTACAGAGTAATTTATGTCAACACAGTATCAAAACATCAAAATGAACCGTAATAATGATGCACATACATATGTTAATAGTGTAAACTCCCAATTATTTATCTTTTACAGGCTTTAGTGAACAACATCCAATATAATGTTTAGTCAAGAAGTGTGCACATTTAGAGAAATATTGATGGATTCTAATTTGTTTACTAAATGTTTATTCAGAAATACTGTAATTCATGTCCATTTTACACTAAATTATGCTAGAAAAAGTGCTAAAGTGGTCTAATATTCTCATATTGTGAAATGTACTGTTAAAAGTTGCTGTTATAATTGGTCATGTCAAATATAGTCATTATAAGAAGAATTTATTAATAAATGCACACCTTACAGGCCACATGACAGAGTGTAACGTATGCTGGCTGCTGACAATGATGAAGATGACGTGAAGATGAAGAACCCAAGTGCAGTTTATTTCCAAAGTGAGAACCAATAACCCTGACTACAAAACAAAACATGAACATGGACTAAACTAGACTAGACTAGACTAGACTTGACTTGACTTGACTTGACTTGACTTGACTATGGCTTGACTACGGCATACCAAACACATACCATCACATTCAATACTTGACAACCAGACAATGAAAACATGAGGGCTTAAATACAAGACATGGGAGAACATAAACCAATGAACAAACAGAACTCATAACAAGCTAATGAAACAATAACCCAATGAAAACATGACACAAAAACATGGAGGGAAAACAGAAATCACATGACAAGGGAAACAGGAACACATGACATGAACCAGGAACTAGAATTTCAAAATAAAAGACATGAATCAACACAATACACACCATTCAATTACAATATTATCCTTATAAACTTCATAAGCATAAAATATTGTTTTGACTGATGGGAACTCTACTAAATAAATAAATGATTACGGCAAAATATGGTTTGTCCATATTTTCCAGTCTCTTGTATTTTTTTGTTTATTTTATGCAATATAGAAATAACAAAGCTGTCACTGACACTGCAGCTGTCATTTGCACCATGCTGCATGTTCTGTAAGGAATAATTGACGATGGACCGTTGAACTGTTGAAAAATAATGCACACCCAAGGTGGTAATGCAGTCACGACATGCAGTGGAGTGACTGTTATACCTCGGGTGTGCATTATTTTTCAACAATTCAACAGGCCGGAGTCAATTATTCCACTTATACCATGGTTACCACACCTTAATACATTGTTCAGGGTTTTATCTCAAGACATTTTCTGGTTTTCGTTCCTAAAAAACTTATGAGAGGAGCTACTTTCTTTCACCACGGATTCAGCGTCTTGCTTTGATACAGCTCAAGCCTTCGTTGCTTGTTCGAAAACATCACTTTAGAACTAGCAACGGAGGATAGCGAGGCTTGCGCTGCTTTACTGGAGCACTTACTGGATAATGAGGTAGTGCGTTTGTGTGTGTGTGTTTGTGTGTGAGTTTGAGGGATCGAAAGAGAGAAACTCAGAAAATGAGAGAGATCGCTTCTAGGATTACCTTTTTTGTTGCAGCTCTCATCAGAAGTAACATCGCTTCAAAATCGCCAAGATGTAAGTTTAAGCACTTCTCAGCAGCAGCGAGTGTCACCATATTTCCGTTGTAAACCTTAAAAACGTTTTTTCAACCCTACTGAGATGCAGGTGTGGCTGACACGACGGCTCTGTTTTTCTGTCTGAGTAAGTGTGTCCGTATGCATATAATGTCTGTGTGTCCACGTGTGTGGGAGTGTGTGTGTGAGAGGAGGGGGGGGGGGCAAAGGTCTTTCCCACAGATATTTCATATAATATAGAAACCGTTGTACTGATCAAGTGTGATCTAGCTTTGATATAGCTCAACCTTTGTTGCTAGTTTGAAAACGTCACTTTATAACTAGTAATGGAGGATGCGCTGCTTCTTGGCATTGGAGTAACAAAGTAGTGCGTGTGTGCGCGTGTGTGTGTGTGCGTGCGTGCATGTGTGTGTGAGCGAGAGAAAGAGAGAAACTGTGAGAGATCGCGAGTTGAATTGCCTGTGTTTAAAGTGTCTCTCTTAGGAATAACATCGCTTCAAATTGCCAAAGTGTAAGTTTAAGTCTCAGCAGCAGCAGCAGCGAGTGTCGCCATTCTTGTATATAGCTTTTCTATTGCTAAACAACTGTTTACAATTGCAGTGAGTTGAGGGAGAGCGCTGACTTTGCTACCAAGAGAGTTTGTGTGAGAGCGAAACAGAGGGGGTGGGGTAGCGCGGTGCTTTTTTCCACTATAGCTATGTGAGGCTGATTAGGGCGAAATACACTGAAACATTAAAAGTTATTTTTGATAATAGAAACTGTACTGATCAAGTCACGGGGATGTGTCTCTATTTGTTGGTCGTGATTCGAGTCTCAGTGTGTGTGTGTGTGTGTGTGCGTGTGTGTGTGTGTGTGTGTGTGTGTGTGTACAGGTTTAACCTCCATTGTGGGGGCCAGCCAACAGTCCCCACGAGGGAAATGGCATAGTAAACATACTAAACGATGTTTTTTTGAAAATGTAAAAATGCAAAAAGGTTTCTATAAGGGATAGGCTTAGGTGTAGGGTTAGCAATTATCGTTAGATCCATATAAAATCCATAGAAGTCTATGGAAAATCCCCATGATGATATAAAACAAAACGTGTGTGTGCATGCACGTGCGTATGCAGGGTTGGGAAGTAACGGAATACATGTAATGAGATTACGTATTTAAAATACAATATATATATATATAAATAACTGTATTCCACTACAGGTACAATTTAAATAATTAGTAATTAAAATACAGTTACATTCAAAAAGTATTTTGATTACTGAAGAGATTACTTTGCATTTTATTGTCATTTTTTTCATTTAATATTTAGTCCTTTCAGATGAAAAAATGTATACATATAAATGATGCGATCCAAAGTGCATTTGAAAAGTGGTGAAACACTTTGTTATGATGTGTTACATTCATACGAGCAGACAGAGAAGTAAGTTTGAAGTAAGTTTGGAGCAGAAGAAATAGAAATAAACCTTGTGTAAATTGTCAGCTTTATACTAAGCTAAAATGCTGTTTCTAGCCATTTTACATGCACGTTACCAGGCACGATCATATTTTTTTATCAAGAAAATTCACGTTGGATCATAATTTCTTTTTTTTTTTCTAGTAAGACCTTTGATATTAGTGCAAAATTCATATTTTTGATAATAATCTTTGTATTGTTTTCCTGTAAAAATATCTAAAAATCCTTAAAACAAGATCAGTTTGATTTATCTTGTTTTAGAAACAACACTGCATAAGATAGTTAGGTTTTTCAGAGAATTTTTAACGTGTATTTTGTCTTACTGTACTGGCAGAGTTTTTATAGTCAAAACAAGTGAAAAAATCTACCAGTGCTGAAGAAGTAATCCAAAGTATTTAGAATACCTTACTGACCTTGAGTAATCTAACGGAATACGTTACAAATTACATTTTACAACATGTATTCTGTAATCTGTAGTGGAATACATTTCAGAAGTAACCCTCCCAACCCTGTGCAAATGTACGTGTGTGAGCAAGTGTAAATGCGGGTGAGACGAGGGAGCATGAGGGTTCTTTTTAACCAAATTTGGAATAAAATGTAGGATATTTTACATATTGATTGACGTTCTTAACCGATTTACCTTAACCAATGTCTTTGTTTTAATTGGTTATTTTGTTGTGGTAGCATGTAGGGCTCTTTGAAATAACTGAAATAGTTTTGATGAGTGATATCGAACCGTTATGCGGTCAAGACCTGGAACTACTTCATAGCCGTGCGTTTACATGAAAAATAATTGCACACCTTAGAACATCCGTGAACCAATCAGAATCAAGCATTCAACAGACCCGTGGTATAAATAAATAATATTCTTTCTGCCTCACTCTATCCATATTAGAAGCAGTAGATGATGTTTAATTTGAATTCAGGGCAAACATTCATGGTGCTAAAGCTATACAGCATGTGGTCATAATATGCACCTTGTACCCTCTGTTGTATTTTATGATACAATTTGTGAAAAGAAACAGCATTAAGATCATATAAAAGGTTATCTCTCTCTGTCTCTCTATCTCTCTTTCTCTCTCTCTCGCTCGCACAGTCACACACGATTCTTTTTACTCCGATAACCGAATGAGTAACAAAGGCTTGGGCTGTTTCTTTGCATGGTGCATAAACAGTGGTGTAAGAAAGCAGTTCTATACACAAAAGTGTATTAAGGACGAAAACCTGAAATGTAAAAAAAAATTAAAAACATGTACATGTTGTAACCATGATATATTCTAATGTTCTAAAGTCACTGGAGACACATGCTTTACACTAAACAATCCTTTTGGAATTAACTAAGTGTGGAGTTTACAATGATAAAATTGTTGTTTTCTAAGAGAAGTCATGAACAGTTTTGCATGGGTAGGTGTCAGTTTACGGCTTTCCCCATTTATTTGTATGGTCTCCGCAAACGGTGACTTACTGTCGTAACACGCTAGTTGACCGTTACACTCTCTCGTATGATAGAGCCGTGGAGTTTGTTATCTCAGTAAATAAAAGAATAGCTGCCCATAGCTATACTCCAACAGAAAATATCTGCACATTTTCGCAGTGAAGAGATAGAGAGCTTGCACACTCATGGTTGCCAGATTGCACAAATAAAGCATGACAATGGCAGAATATTTCCAAACTGTGCAGATGTAAAGATCTAAATGGGGGAGTGCATCTCTTGATATGTCGCAACCTCAAACATGTCTAAACCTAAATCTACTCGGTTTGCCTATTCGCCGTTGTTATTTATCATACATAGTAATACATGACACAACTGATCTAAAGGGATGATGGAGGTTTTACAAGGACGATACTATTTGCCATTTCTTTAAAGAAGGGGGATGGTATTCCCTCGCATCCCCCCTCAACTCAAGCTCTGATGTACAGAACACAAAACATACCACATTTAATACAATAATTACAGGAACATTATACAGTTTGCATTATATACACACACCATATACTGTACATTATAATACATATATCAAATTAAAAATATACACATTATAAACAAGAGCACACCTTACACAACAGTTTCTACAATTATACACAATCTGCAGTGTACACAAAAAAATATTCATTGCCAATTACTATTTTGCACAGTGATGGACGGATGGACGGAGGGACAGATGGATGGATGGATGGGTGAGTGGTTGGGTGGATGGATGGATGGATGGGTGAGTGAGTGAGTGAGTGAGTGGATAGAAGGATGGATGGATAGATGATTAATGAATGAATGAATGAATGAATGATGGATAAATTGAGAGGTGAGTGGATAGAAGGATTGATGGATGGATGGATGGGTGAGATAGATGGATGGATGGATGGGCGAGTGGATAGATGGATGAATGATGGATGGATGAATGGGTGGAAAGATTGGTGAGTGAATAGAAGATTTGAATGGATGGATGTATGGATGGATGGATGAGTGGATGAATGGATGGATGGATGGATGGGTGGGTGAGTGGATGAATGGATAGATAGAAAACTGGCACATTTTTATTCCCCATGTTTGATCTTGTCTGCTGTATCATCTCCACAGGTCATCCTACAACTGACTTTGCAGACTTCGGTCACCCCGATGACTGTGCAAACTGTACTGCCAAGAGCCTGAGCTTTCTCACAATGCTTCCTTGTTTTTGTTTTTTAGTTCTTTGTTGCCAAGACGCCTCTGGGTTTTCTCTCATCTAACACGATCCCAACAATTTAATTACTGAATCACTTTGTCATCGATGTGGTTTTTGTTTAGCAATCAAATCAAATAAACCACCAAGAGGGTTTTGCCTTATCTTGTTTTCATTTCTTGATCAGCGGTTGGAAATCTCAAGTGGGCATCGCAGCTTCAGGGAGTTGCTCCAAAATCTACGTTCATCATGTGTGGTCAATTTATAACATGATGTAAGTACAGGATGGAAAATCAATGATGCATTTTAAGATGGGAAATTTTCTTCTAAGCACTGACGACTGGAAAACATCTAAAATGATCATTTATCATAACTGAACACAGGAATACAGTTAATATAGTATTGCTCAAAAACCAATACATAATCCAAACACAAACCTATTAAAGAATATACATTAAGAGATAACATTGGTAAACATTGGTACAGTAGTGTCCAGAAGTCCACACTGAAAATGTAAGATATTTTTGAGGCTTCTAATGAAATCTAAGCAAATATGTGACACTGACCATGCTAACATTGTAACTTTTTTTTTTGTTTTTTTTTTTTAACTTTTTTACTCAAATTATTTTGATAATATATTTTGTGATGAAACAAAATGTATAAATATGTATATTAAATGTATTAGCATTTTGACTAGTGGACTATTTTCACTAGTGGACTTTTGGATACCACTGTATATTGACATGGTACAGTATCAGTATCTTAGTGACAAAACACAAGCTATATTTGGTTTTCATAAGAGTGTTTTTCCGTTCTGCTCTGCTTGTTTTTCCAGATTGAATCCTAAAGTGACACTGCCATTAAAAATCTGACATTACATTTTTATGCAATTGCAAATCTTTTTTTCTTTTTTTTCACAGATTGTCCGGAAAATCAGTGTGGAAGTCAAATACATCAAACGTGCATCAAAACAAACTCCTTTATTTTACCACATAAGCCAATTTAATTCTTGTGGTTTTTAGTGGAAATATAGACGGTCTGGATTTCAGCAGAGGGTCTGAACAGCCATAAAGAAATACTTCCTTCCTAGTGGTTTGTTGTACAGAGTTACTAGGTCTTAATTGTCCATTAATTCTTTCCATTTGTGTCCAAGATAACTCATATTATGTGTGATGAAACACTACAACGCGTTTCTTGAAATGTTAACAGATATATGTACCTGTTGCACATGATGTGAAATAATATTAGCATTAGTATTGGGAACAGAGAACCGGTTCTTATTCAGAATTGGTTCCATTTTTTTTTAAATACCAGAACTGAATGATTTTTATGATTTTTGGTTCTGTGAACAATTCTCAAACATGCATATATGGATGGAGTATTATACTAGAATACTCTGACAATGTTTCCAGCAGTACCATTCAGTGGCACTCCAATCAGCAGCGTGAAACATGCAACGCAACCAATGAACTATAAAAAGTCTGTGTAAACATGCCTCTTCCAAGAATTGTCCCAACCTCCCTGAATTTGTTATAAAACCTTAACCTAGCTGTTAAGGTTTTGGCCACCTCTCTTTTTTCAGCTGAAATCAATTGCAGTGGTGACAGCCATCACAATCGTTCCTTTCTGAACGCAAAGCTCTTTTAAAGCATGTATTGAGAGACCTATGAAATTTACTTTGTGAAATCCACTTAGCTACTGCAATTTGATGATGTTATCTGTTCAGTTGGATCCGACTCTCTGCGATTCTATGGGCCATCTCTTGCCATGCTTTCCGGTGTTGGACTTTCCCTTTTAGCTGTTCTACGCCTAAGCCAGTGTCCGTTTTGATGGTGTCGAGCCAGCGCGTTCTTTGGCGGGCTCATCTTCTTGTTCCGTTGACCATTCCAAGCATTATTGCTTTCTCCAATGAAACTGATCGCATAATGTGGCCAAAGTAAGTGAGCCGGAGTCTGGTGATCTTTCCCTCAAGTGACATTTCTGGCTTGATGCACTCTAGAACCTCTTTGTTGGTGACCCTTGCTGTCCATATTATCCGTAACAGTCTTCTCCAGCACCATAGCTCGAAAGCATCAATCATCCTTTGGTCAGCTTTATTCAGGGTCCAGCTTTCACACCCATACATTGATTTGGGGAACAAAATAGCATGGACCAGTTTCCATTTGGTTGTGAGGCTGATGTCTTTGCTCCTCCAGATTTGGTGCATGCTCAGCATCGCACTACGGCCTAACGCAATTCTTCACTTGATTTCAGGGCTGCAATCTCCAGTTCGGTTGATCATGGATCCCAGGAAGCAAAAATCCTTGACGCATTAGATCTCTTCACTATTGATGATTATTTTGACTGCTCCATTTCCAGCTGTTTTCATGATTTTCGTCTTTTTGATGTTGAGGTGGAGGCCCATCTTTTCGCTTTCCTTTTTGATTCTTAGTATGAAGTCTTTCAGACCATCTTCCGTTTCCGCCAGTAATGTTGTATCATCAGCATAGCGGAGACTGTTGATATTTCTGCCGCCAATCTTCACACCGATTTCTGATTCTTCCAGATCTAATTTCCTCATGATCATTTCTGCATAAAGATTGAAAAGAAAAGGGGACAGAATACAACCTTATCGCACACCTTTCCCAATCTTGAACCACTCAGTGTCTCCAGTTGCTTCTTGGTCTGAATAAAGGGATCTTATCAACTGGATCAAGTGTGCTGGCACTCCCAGTTCTTGCAGGGCCTGCCATAGCTTATCGTATTTGATGCAGTCTAATGCCTTGCTTTAGTCGATGAAGCACATGTAGATGTTTTTCTGATATTCGTGACATTTCTCCATAATCCACCGCAGGTTTGCGATATGGTCATGGGTTCCACAACCTCACTGTAACCCAGCTTGCAAGTCAGGTAGTTCTGCTTCGATGACTGGATGCAGACGCTGCTGTATGATCTTCAGAAGGACTTTGCTCGCATGAGGAATCAGGTCTATTGTACGGTAGATGCAACAGTCCCTTGCATCGCCTTTCTTAGGCATAGGTATGAATACTGATCTCTTCCAGTCCTTTGGCCACCTACTGGTTTCCCAGATCTTCTGGCAGATCCCTGTGATTACCGCTGGTGGAATAGGCCTCAGCATTTCTGCCGGGATGCAGTCAATACCAGGTGCCTTGTTGTTTGGTAACTGCTTCAGCGCCCATACAACTTCCTCGTCCAGGATGGCTGGCTCCAATTCTAGTGGGTCGACGTGGGGTGGCTCAGGGTCGCTGGTGCTTGTATACAGCTCTTCCGTGTATTCTTGCCATCTGCTTCTGATGCCTTGCTGCTCAGTCAGGACCTTCCCGTTCTTGTCTTTGATTGCTCCTTTGCGGGCAGTGAAGGGAGTTCACATTTTCTTGACCTGCGCGAAAAGATCTCTGGTGTGATCTTTTCGACAGTCTTCCTCCATTTGCTTGCATCGCTGATCCCAGTATGCTTCTTTGTCCTTCCTTGCTGCTCTTTGAAACACCGCGTTTAGCCTCCTAGCCTAGTCTCGGTCCCCGGAAGCTTTGGCTGCTCTTCTTTGACTGCCGACAGCCACTTTCTCCTTTTCCCTGGTTTCTTGTGGTATGTGTTCCTGCACTGTTTTGATAATCGTGGCTTGGATTTTCTGCCACAATTCGTCCGGCTGTTTGTCTGCAGTGCCAAACAGTTCTAATCTGTTCTTCACTTCGACTGTGTATGAAACAGGAATCTTGGAGACATCATATCGTTTGGTGGAGCATTCTTTTTGATGTTGCAGAATTTCACCTTGATGGTGGCTACAAGCAGCTCATGGTCAGAACCGCAGTCAGCACCAGGGAATGTTTTGATGGCGAGGACTGAACTTTTCCAGCGTTGACTACAAAGGATGTAGTCTATATGATTGCGATGCTGTCCATTGGGGGCTGTCCAGGTGTACAGATGGCATTTAGGTTGCATGAACCATGTATTTGAGACCCTGAGATGGTTTTCATGACAGAATTGGACCAAACGATCACCAGCGTTGTTCCTTTTACCCAGTCCAAACTGGTCTACGATGTTCGTCTCTTCCTGACTGCCAACCTTCACGTTGAAGTCACCTATGATATAAACTATATCCTTTTTGGGCACCTGTTCCAGTGCTTCCTCGATTTTGGCATAAAAGCATTCGATTTCATCTTCTGGATGATCTGTCATTGGAGCATAGACTTGTAAAACTGTGATATTAAGTGGTTTTCCACGGATACGAATGGCCATTATGTGGTTGCTAATGGTGGTGTAGCTCTCGACTGCACAGGTGATGTTCTTGTGTGCTATGAAGGCCACTCCATTCCTTCTAAGTTCTTGATGACCAGAATAATACACTGAAAAGTCATCCGATTGGAAGTGGCCATTATCTTTCCAGTGTAATTCACTGATTCCAAGCAAATCTATGTTGAGTCTGGTCATTGCTCGCTTGATGATGTCCAGTTTCCCTTGACTCATTCCGCGCACGTTCCACGTTGCGATCTTGTGCATTTTCGTACAGCGCAGATCCTTTCTTTCATCACAGGCAGCATCAGCAGCTGGGCTTCCTGAAGGATTTCCCCCATTTGCGTCATAAGTTCACGGATTGCTCACAAGGGATCCTTGCTCTTCCCCAGGTGCTTTTTGGGTACTTACTGGCCTGGGGGGCCCACCATTGGGTACCATATTTGAAGCATGTGAGAGAATTTACACAAATTTGCTGGCGATGATTTCCAGGGTAGGTCGCCTGGACTTTCCCCAACCCTCCCCATTTACCCGGGCTTGGGACCGGCATGCAGGAGTCACCCTACATGGCTGGGTACTGCAGTTTACACATGGATAAATCTTGGACGTTTTGCTGTAAAAAAATTCCAGGCAATCAACAGGTAGAATGAACAGAACAAAAACGCTGCTGATTTGCTTGCTCAGTGTAGTTATTACGCTAACCTTAGCCATCTCATTAGCTGGTTTGAGTGAACGATTTGAATGATTGTATTACTGCCTGTCCTGCTGTATGAAAGATGAAAGATGATAAAATAACTAAACGAAAATGAGCAGTTAATATTAGCAATTTTATTTAAACATTCCATGTCCCTTATTTTATTTCCCCCCCCATTTATTACGTAAGCACTGCTTATAAGTGCCGTCCATGTGTTGTATCCAGGGGGTCAGAAATTAGCTGGTTAGCAAGTCATTGTTAGCCCCTGCTGGAAGATGCTGTCAGAACACTGTATAATGGCAAAAAGCATGATTCTCCATAGACTGCCATTCAAAAGTAGCCATGTTTTCTGACAAAAAAAATTTTTTTCTAAAGAAATGTTTTAATCAAAATTATTTCATTACATTATAGTACATCTTTTTTCCCACGATAGATTGTTTCTAAAGGGCTCTTTAAAAGTGTGAAATTTTGTTTCACAAGATCCCAGAACTAAGCACCCATGAGCAAAGATGGCAGCCTCTAAATCGCATACCTCAGGGGAACCCTGTGCAGCTGAGCACTGCCATAGAGATTAATGGGGATGCTAATGGTGGTAGCCATGTATACCCCCCTACTAATGTAGGACAGGACTTTATCCTCTGAGATTTGCTATTCTTTCATTTTATTTTTCCTTTCAAACCAAGAGTGCTGATATGGAAATTGCTGAGTCATTGTACAACACCATAACTTTCCTACCATTGAAACAATTCAAGTTTGAAGTAGCCTACCACCGTTTTTATGACTCTCAGTCAACAGGGGACAGTAAGCCCAAATGCAGCTGTACAGGCAACAAACCACTACTGGCAGAAGACAGCACGAGATGAGGAGTGTGTTTTATTCAGAAGTGATCATCCCTAAGCCCTCTTCGCTTTTTAAGACTTTACTATCCACTGTGAGAGCTTTGTAGTGCTGAAAATAGTGGGGCTCAAAATAACGGTCATTTGGATCACATAATTTTTTTTAGAAATTCTGTTTGGAATGACCTTACAGCATGGTCATAATGAAGCCGTTTGGAAAGCAGGGCCTAAATGCACTTTCTTGCATTCAAAGACAGCTGGACAGAGCGCAACCTCGAATGGAGGGGTCTCCAGATGTGTTTTTTTCCAAGTCAAACTACGTTTAACTTGACACAGTGTGCAAAAACACGGTTTATGATGCGTCACAACCAAAGTGAGATGCTCCAAAAGCATCTGTCTGAAGCAAGTGTGCATAGACGTGTCCTTAGAAAAGTTCTTATAATAAATCTTCCTCAAAAAGATTTATGAATTCAACTTCAAAATAGATTGCTGTGGACTGTAGGCCAGTGATAGGCTTATGTTCAATGATATGGAAATAAAAAATATATTGCCTGCTAAAGTCACTTTTTGCATTGCCTAATCAATTCTGTACAATGAAAAATTATATTGATTAAATATATTTATAATTATTTAAATATTTAGTAGTAATCATTATACACAGATGAACCAAAACATTATGACTACCTGCCTAATATGCTGTTGGACCTCCGCATGCCGCCAAAACAGTGCCGACCTGCCGAGTCATGACTCTACATCTGGCACCAAGACCAGACCATCCTCAAACCATTTACGAACAATGTGTGCAGTGTGGCAGTGACTAAAAGAGGCCACAGCCATCAGGGAATACCATTGCCATGAAGGGGTGTACCTGGTCTGTAACGATGTTTAGGTAGGTGGCTCGTGTCAAATTGATGTCCACATGAATGGCTGGACCCAGGGTTTCCCAGCAGAACATTGCTCAGAGCATCATACTCCCTCCACTGGCTTGTCATCTTCCCACAGTGCATCCTGGTGCCATCACTTCCCCAGGTAAATGGTGCACACATACACAGCCATCCACTTGATGTAAAAGAAAACTGGACTCATCGGACCAGGGGACCTTCTTCAACTCCTCTGTGGTCAAGTTCTGACGTTCACATGCCCATTGTTGGCGCTTTCGATGGTGGACAGGGGTCATCATGGGCAATCTGACCGGTCTGTGGCTACGCAGCCCCATTCACAGCAGGGTGCGATGCACTGTGTGTTGTGACACATTCCTCCCGTAACATCATTAAAATGTTCGCTTACCATCTAATTATCTAATCTACAAAGACCCTGAAACGTGGCCTTGTTAGGAGATGATCAACATTATTCGCTTCACCTGTGAATGGTCAAAATGTCTTGGCTGATCAGTGTATATCATATTCGATTAATTAATCATCAGTTGATCTTTCTCTTCTGAGAAAATTATGGTGGCCCAAGGGTACACAACTCAACCAAATTAGCAAAGCGAATAAAAGCTGAAAACACAATGGCAGTGTTCAAAGTGGGCCGGTATGCACCGATGTACCATAACGGCAATGATTTGAAAATAATGCTGGGAACCTGAGCGTACCGTTGGACGGCAAGGGGTAGTACCAGCACAAATTTCTTCATTCTGCTTCGATATGTCCTGCCCTGACCTACAGATCAACATGAAATATTTAAAAACAGAAAAACTAAGGTGCTTCTCAATCAGCTCCCTTGCTCCCTATGTTGTGAATCAGTATATCTTGAAGACAAATTCGGGCACTGGCAAGGGTGTTCATCCACTAAACATTGGGACACTTATGGCTCAATCGCCTGTGACACAATAACAAACTCTCGCTTTCAAGTGCAGCTGTTATTAATCATCACAATCGCTGTATAAATTACACTATCGCTTAGTTTCGTTGAAGATATTCAAACGTACAGTGTTATTATGAAAGATAAATGACATTAAATAAAGAAATCAAAATATATTATTTAAAAGAAGACCCTTTCATGGTCATTATAGATGAAAATTATAGATTACTTTCATTATAGACATTATAGACATTAAACAGCAACTCTTTTGAGAAAATAAGGTTTTGACATGATATATTTACACTTGTGCTTGTCTTCTAACAACTTGAGAGACATCAGAAAACATGGCGGCGTTTCCGGTACGGGAACATAGTGAGCAACGATGCTCCCTGGTTTTTTACGGTACATTGTGGGATTTTTTAGGATGCAAATGTTTCAGTGCCCTAGAACGATTTTGCTATTGAGACAGCCCTTAAAATGGCCGACTCACTGATCAGTGCCCTGACTACTGAACTTAGGTGCTGATTGAGACACACCCATAGTCAACCCATTTGATAGGGTCTTTAAAGCTGCACTACGTAACTTGTTGCTCTTTAGGGACATCTGTGATTGAAAGTTAAAATTTCAAGCAATATGCGAAAGAGCAATTTACGTCAGTCGTGTTTTGGCACTGCTCTTCTGGCGGATGAATCTCATGATTTGAGCTTACCTGTACAGCACCTGTGTGTGATTGTGACTAGGAGATATTCAGAGCCGGAGTCATAACGTACTATTTTCATGTTGATATAAAGTTATATGATTAAAAATGTAAAACTGAAATATTACTTACTTTGATGAAGATAAAAAAACACTCTTATTTACATATTTTGCATGAATGAATTTGACACTTTTTCTGACACTACACTCAAAGCGCTTTTACATAGGGAACAGGGGACTCTCCTCAACCAACACCAGATACCAGTATATTTTACAGTAATATGATTATTCAAGTGTTTTATTTACTATTGATGTTTGTATTGTAATACACGAGTTCAACAGAAGACTTTATTTTTATATTATATTGTACATCATCAGTTGATAATGCAAGTGCACCATAATACTACAATAGTATATCTATGCACTGCACACAATAACATTGTAAACTAAAAACATAAAAAGAGGATTCAGTAATGATGGGGATAAAATATATATGCTTAAATATGTAATATAACAATTACAAATCAATTTCAGAAGTCATAAATATTAATAAACATTTCACAGTAACTTCCTCCGACAATGTAAATACATTGCGATCGGTTAACACGAGTAATGATCGATTCAAGCATGACAAGAAATATTAGCTTCAACAACCCTACCAGACAACATATCCAAGCATTATAGCAGGTAAACAACTTCGCCAACTTCTTATTTTTCTGATTTGATATTATATATCTCTTGTTGTAAATAAGGTAGCTCCGAAAAACTGCTTTTGTTTTGTTCCCAATCATGTCAATTGTAGTCTCGTATAGCCAGACCTATGACTGCAACATAGGTCTGGGGTCTATAGCCGCTTCAGTTGGCCAAGAACTGCCCATTTAGATAGGAAAAGCCAACTAACTGACATGTTAAGCAACCAATCACAGTCAGTTTTGTCATGACAGGGTGTTTAGGGGTGAGGTTATTGGAGATGTATCATACCATAATAAAATGTACATAATGGTGCGCGAGTCTCCGTGAGCAACTGCACAGGAAACACACAGGAAAATAGTGGAAAATGTGTAGAGAGTCTAAGTACATCCAAGAAAATTTCACAGACATAACTTAGTAAACAAAGCAGAAAATGCAGCTCTGCTCATGGATATCTGCTTTACTTTCTGCTACAAGCCTCAAATGAAACTCTGAATATCTTTAAAGATTTGATGTCACTAACATGTTAAACTTGGGCAAATTCTGTGATTATTTTGTCCTCAAAAGCACTCATTGTATCAACACCTTGTGAACACGACTCGGTTTCCAGGCGGACTGATAAAACGTCCTGTGTGCGTCTCCTCGCGGAAGTTCCATCGAACCAGCCAATCAGATTTGCACTGATTGTTCGAGAAAGCCTTTACAGTGATGCTATAAGCATCAGACGGTTAGTACACAGACTGTGGGCATGCTGTCTGAGGCTGAGACTATGTCAACTGTAACTGAGTAATATTTTGTGTTGATATGACAAAGCAATCAAAAGTTATAGCCATCGAGTCCGTGTCATGTACTTGGTGCCATTTCCTCTCTGCCCATATTTGGATGACAACCACCTATGGTTGTGGCGATCTGAGTCCTAATATGATTGGTTTAGAGTTTAAAAGCACTTGTTCAGTTTTGGTCATAATGTCTACATGCATTGTAAAGGACATCTTCTAAGCTTTAAAACGATACCAATTTTATGCTGGTCAAGACTGCAGATTTTAAAATTTGTATAATTATTTTTTTCTCAGCAGGCCTAATCCGAGTTTAAAGGGTTAATTAACATCATTCTGTTTTGTTTTATTTGATTTGAATAATTATTTTATTTAGAAAAGACAAACTTTCTTGATTTAGTTTCCCATCAAAACAAAATGTGTATTAAATGGATCAGGCTCTGCATAGCGTGAATGAAGCAAATGGTTATGATTATTTAATGGAATTTTAAAATTATATTTTGGCTCAAAGACTGATTTTTCCATGTTCTCTTCACTGTGGTCCCCATTTAACAAAGAACAAAGTTGTAGCAACCCTTAGATTGTTTGGGGGTTGGATCTCTGTTTTTTGTCACTTCTTTTTCCATGTACCTGTTTCAGCTGTAGTTGACAGGCAGCAGCAGATTCAACTGCACACAGCACGATGTGTACTAAAGCAGCATACTTTACTCCAGATATGAGCACATTGGTGAAGGCCTGGTACTAAATGTAAAAGTAAAGAAGCTCATCAGAATTACTCAACAAAGTCTCAGTGCAGTATTTTCATGAATCCTTCTCAACATGTGGAGCAAGTGGGCTTTAGCTACATTCATACAGCAGCAGACTAGGTCAGTGTTTCTTAACTGGTGGGTTGCAGGTCTGTTCGGATAGGGTTGGAGGCAGAAGGGAAAAAACAATGCCATAGCCTTCCACTATCTTACCTGTGTTTGTATGGCATTGCACTATTAATATAAGGGCAAGCACTTCCCAGGATTTGACAGATGAACTTGCTCTTTGAATGGACTTATTTTATAATGTCAGTTCAATAACAATGTGTAAACAGTGATAAGACATTCCAGTGTTATGAAAGACGTTTCGGTTAAAGGCACTATTCACAGCTATTTCAAAGACAGAACATTGAGCTTGTAATAGTTCTCAATTACTCACTCCTCATAATCATTGTATAATCATAATAATCCATTTTGGATCATTCTCAGGCCCAATTAACAAATTTTAAATCCATTCCACAGAATTATACAGATTCCTCTGTACAGAAAATATGATTTCATCTGCGCCTGGTTAAAGTCCACAATAATACAAAGCCAAACTTTTAAATATATTGTTAATCCCTATTAATAAATATTAAATAAATAAACTATTATTAAATCAGGTTTATTTGCACAATCTGTATACATCAAGGACACACAGCACATGGTTCTTATCATCTGTCAACAATGTTATCATTTATAGGCAATATAAATAGTTTTCTTTATGAATCATTCACTTTATTTATTTTCACACATTATATTTAAACACCATAAATGACACAAAATGACATCTTGCATTAGACACACTCAGTGTCTATGAATGAAAGACTTTATTTTGATTCTGCACTGTAGTTAATTGCTAATTAAAATCAGAGCTAATTCGCTGTGTGTTAAAACCAACAGCAAAATGAAATAGTGTTGTTCATTGTATTGTCCTTTTTTCAAGTCTAATCAAGGCTAGTTCTTATCTGCAAGGCTTCTCTATACTTTTATCTAAATTTAGATTGTTCAGTGCACTTCCTTATAGTCTACATCAGTCCAGAGTGCTAAGACCACATGTAACAAGAGTTTCAAGTCGGTCACTTCGATGCTGCGTCAGTATCTTACGCTATGGAAACTCCCCCCAGCAGCAGAGGTGGAAAGCTAAAAAACTTTACTTGAGTAAAAGTATTGCTACTGAAGAAATAATTTACTTGAGTACATCTAATTTGACTCAAGTAAAAGTAAATAAGTCGTTTGCTGAAAAACATCTCAAGTAATTACTTTACAAATTACTTTTATGAAAATTATGTTATAGCAAATACACTACCGTTCAAAAGTTTTAGAACACAAAGACATTTTTGTTTCTGAAAGAAATCGATGCTCTTATTCACCAAGGATGCATTAAATTGATCAACAATAATGGCAAAATATTAGCAAACTGTTTGAAATAAGTGTTTTATTTTTATATCTATTTTTTTATTTCATTTTTACCTATGACACAGCCCCAATTTCAGTAGTCATTACTCCAGTCTGCTAAATATATTCTGTCACCTAAGAAAATAAAAATCCTGAAGAAATTATTCTAATGTTCTGATTTGGTCCTCAATATTTTTTCTTTTATTAGAACAGTTTTTTGTAATGGCCAAAAAGAAACACATTTCTCCTGAAATTTATGTTTTTTTTTGTTTTTTGTTTTTTTGTTTTTTTGGAAATGAAGGTTAGTCCATGCACAACTGTTTTGAAAGAAGAAATCAAACTGCATCTAAGCAGGACAGAGAGTGAGGTGATGGCGCAGATGCACAACAACAAGTGCACAAGTACATCAGAGTCTCTAGTTTGAGAATCAGACTCCTCACAGGTCCTAAACTGGCAGCTTCAAGGACCAGCAGAGGATTCATGAATGAACAGTAAGTTTGAAGATTACAGTATTTAATGAAATATACCAGGCTTAATAAATTGCGCCCCTCCTCTCTCCTGCCCACCAAGGCGTGGCCCCGATGATGAAAGGGAGGGGTGGGTAGTTCTGCCACATTATGGAAAACTTAACTGTTTATTCCTGCAATTAGTAGTTGACTGTTTAACACGTAAAAAAAATGCAGTATTCGTTTACTTTCTGAACTTCCTGAATCTTCACTAATGTGTTTCCCCACTTCCTGTGTCTAAAATTGGCATATATATATATGTTTGCAGGAGGTACATGCTCGACTTGACTGCACATCCTAGCACAAAAACTGATTATGTGGAGCAGTGCAAGCTTATTCATTATACACGAGCATGTCCTGTACATAATAAACATGGGAGCAGACTTACTGTACAGAGAATGGAGACTTCACCAGCAAGCGGTGAGCCAGGTTTGGGAGAGACATAGGCAAGCTGCCATATCTCTTCACATTGCCCAAAAACGCTCACTTTGTGTCATCTGAACCACTGTCAAAAACGAAACAGCACAAAAGAGACCCAGCATGTGCACAATACAGATTGATCGTCAGCCAGAGAAAATAATAGTTCTGAGATTTGAAACTTCAGCAAATTAAACTTCAATTTGTTTTATATCTGTATGTATTGTGCCTTTTAATGCATTGACAATGTACACTTAAGTTTGTCTTGCCAATAAAGCTTGATATAAATTGAATCTGCCTATTTTATCCTATTATTAAAAAAGTCCACTGCAAAACGCCCAACTTTTAATTACAGCATGTGCACTGATTTTATGGCATGTAAGCATATACTTTTATCAAACATTTATACCTGTAAAAAGTAAAATGTGTGTGGATGTTGTATTTTGGCTTCGCTATATGCAACCTATAATTTAATCTAATTTTAACCTATTGATCTCAGTTCAGGAGACTCTGGGCTGTCAGTAAAGGGTTAAACTTTCGACGCACTGAGTCATGTGACAAAACAACATAGCGGCGATCGCAGAGGAGTTTGTGTTTTGTTTAAATGACAGCAAAACTACATCTGGTAAGAAACCTAATTACATTTTTACATTAAAACATGAGTCAAAAGATCAGAGTCTCTAGTTTCATCCAATAAGCATTTTTTATTTTTTTTTTATTTGAGCGATTTATTGCATTTTTGGAATGTATGCTCAGTTTCAGTTAAAATATCCTATATTCACTGTGCATTATCATTAAGAATCAATGGGTGCATCCAGAAACTGGAAAATCTTGCTTTCAGAGGCTTTATATGGAGTTAGGATGAAAATAAGGTGCATTTCTAACTGATCTGGGACCAGTGCAGAGAGACAGCACACTGGAGGTTAAGTCATTCACTAAATAGGGAACAAGGGAGCATCCTATAACTCTCTATGCAGCTAAGTGCATTCAATCCAAACTTCCTATTTAAATTTCAGTTTCAGGCTGCAGATGATGTTTGGATCACTCAACATGTTTGGTAGACATGCAACAGTGGTAATCAGTACAAAATTTCAGAATTTATAATGCTAAATTTTATTATAACATGGTTGGCAGTGATTGGATGATGCTGGCCAATACTTTGAATCAGAATTATTTATGCTAATTTCTGATGTAATGTCTGTAATGTCTCAAAAACATGAATAACCAACACTCCTGGAAACATAATAAACAATTTAATTAAAAAATCGGACTTTCTATAGCTTAGTATTATTTACAATTTCACAACTTAGTCTCACTGTCCACATATGTGGGCATAAGTTTTTGCATGTTACTTAGGGGCTACTACTTACAAATCAAAAAGGGGAATGGAAAAAGCACACAGGGGTCTCAGGAGGTTAAATAATTAAAATTATTAATGACTTACCAATTTCTTATATATATATATATATATATATATATATATATATATGTGTGTGTGTGTATATATATATATATATATATATATATATATATATATATATATATATATATATATATATATATATATATATACATACACACACACACTCACTGAACACTTTATTAGGAATACTATGGTCCTAATAAAGTGCCCGACATGGTCTTCTGCTGTTGTAGCCCATCCGCCTCAAGGTTCGATGTGTTGTGCATTCTGAGATGCTATTCTGCTCACTACAATTGTGGTAATCTGAGTTACCGTAGTCTTTCTTTCAGCTCGAACCAGTCTGGCCATTTTCCATCCGGAAAACTGCTGCTCACTGCATGTTTTTTTTTTTTGTTTTTTTTGGCACCATTCTAAGTAAACTCTAGAGGAGATCAGCAGTTACAGAAATACTCAAACCAGCCCGTCTGGCACCAACAATCATGCCACGTTCCAACTCACTGAGATCACATTTTTGTCCCTTTCTGATGATCCTGACCTGTATCTGCATGATTTTGTGCATTGCACTGCTGCTACACAATTGGCTAATTAGATAATTGCATGAATAAGTAGGTGTACAGGTGTTCCTAATAAAGTGGCCGGTGAGTGTACATATATATATATATATATATATATATATATATATATATATATATACACGCACACACAGTATATATTAGCAATATCACACGAGCAAGAGTGCGATATGGCCCTACATCAGCACTGCTGTGATTTGGCTGATTTAGGGCCAATAGCATGATTGCTAGTGTTATATTGCTAATATGCAACAGTTCAATGAACAAGTGAATTAAAAAAAATAGGAAAAACTGAGTACGGTCACAAAAAATGCATTTGTGCATGGAACTACTTTCTTACGTGACAGATCAGAATCTGCCATTGCTGGTTCAACCCAAATGATGCGTCCAAGCCTCTCAAAAACATAACTTCAGAACTACTAGTATCACAGCTTGGGCTGTTTCTAACATGTTATTGGAGAAACAAGGATGTGTGTGTGTGTGTGTGTGTGTGTGTGTGTGTGTGTGTGTGTGTGTGAGAGAGAGAGAGAGAGAGAGGGAGAGAGAAATGGAGCGTGAATGCTGTAGTGTGTTAGTCAGCTTTCTGAAGATAATGTCATTTTGGTGAAATGCATCCTATTTTCTCAGTGGAAAGCGGGGGTATTCCTCCCTATTGCACGGTAGCCGGTGCGCAAGAGTCTTTCACTATAGAAACCACAATGTCCTCCGCCATTTTGACCTCTCCAATGTGAAAAGTCTGGTGAGAGGTAAGCGCCTTGAGTTTGTGTAATTAATCAGTCTCTCAGCTGTGATGAGCCTTAATGCTGAAATTGTTAGTTTAAAGCCATTTAAAGCTATTTCCTAGCTTTAGTAGTGTAGTCGTAATAAGAGCGATGATGGAAGTGCTGTTGAATATAAACACTGAGTGATGCTGACTCACTTCACGTCACCAACTGGCTCATATTACACACAAAAATTGTCTTTTGCCTCCACCTGCTGCCTAAAATATGTAATGTCACAAAATTAAATGTAAAGAGACACATCTCTAAACACATCTGCACTGCTCTTACACTTTAGTTTAGAACGTCACAAACACAAGCGGAGTGATACGCATAGTGAAGCGTCCGAGCGATGATGGTGTGAGACCATCAGCACTCATGGAATATCTCTCGTCCAATCAGATTTGAGGACCGGAACTAACTGTTGTGTATATATATATATATATATATATATATATATATATATATATATATATATATATATATATATATACAGGTGCATCTCAATAAATTAGAATGTCGTGGAAAAGTTCATTTATTTCAGTAATTCAACTCAAATTGTGAAACTCGTGTATTAAATAAATTCAATGCACACAGACTGAAGTAGTTTAAGTCTTTGGTTCTTTTAATTGTGATGATTTTGGCTCACATTTAACAAAAACCCACCAATTCACTATCTCAAAAAATTAGAATATGGTGACATGCCAATCAGCTAATCAACTCAAAACACCTGCAAAGGTTTCCTGAGCCTTCAAAATGGTCTCTCAGTTTGATTCACTAGGCTACACAATCATGGGGAAGACTGCTGATCTGACAGTTGTCCAGAAGACAATCATTGACACTCTTCACAAGGAGGGTAAGCCACAAACATTAATTGCCAAAGAAGCTGGCTGTTCACAGAGTGCTGTATCCAAGCATGTTAACAGAAAGTTGAGTGGAAGGAAAAAGTGTGGAAGAAAAAGATGCACAACCAACCGAGAGAACCGCAGCCTTATGAGGATTGTCAAGCAAAATCGATTCAAGAATTTGGGTGAACTTCACAAGGAATGGACTGAGGCTGGAGTCAAGGCATCAAGAGCCACCACACACAGACGTATCAAGGAATTTGGCTACAGTTGTCGTATTCCTCTTGTTAAGCCACTCCTGAACCACAGACAACGTCAGAGGCGTCTTACCTGGGCTAAGGAGAAGAAGAACTGGACAGTTGCCCAGTGGTCCAAAGTCCTCTTTTCAGATGAGAGCAAGTTTTGTATTTCATTTGGAAACCAAGGTCCTAGAGTCTGGAGGAAGGGTGGAGAAGCTCATAGCCCAAGCTGCTTGAAGTCCAGTGTTAAGTTTCCACAGTCTGTGATGATTTGGGGTGCAATGTCATCTGCTGGTGTTGGTCCATTGTGTTTTATGAAAACCAACGTCACTGCACCCGTTTACCAAGACATTTTGGAGCACTTCATGCTTCCTTCTGCTGACCAGCTTTTTAAAGATGCTGATTTAATTTTCTAGCAGGATTTGGCACCTGCCCACACTGCCAAAAGCACCAAACGTTGGTTAAATGACCATGGTGTTGGTGTGCTTGACTGGCCAGCAAACTCACCAGACCTGAACCCCATAGAGAATCTATGGGGTATTGTCAAGAGGAAAATGAGAAACAAGAGACCAAAAAATGCAGATGAGCTGAAGGCCACTGTCAAAGAAACCTGGGCTTCCATACCACCTCAGCAGTGCCACAAACTGATCACCTCCATGCCACGCCGAATTGAGGCAGTAATTAAAGCAAAAGGAGCCCCTACCAAGTATTGAGTACATATACAGTAAATGAACATACTTTCCAGAAGGCCAACAATTCACTAAAAATGTTTTTTTATTGGTCTTATGATGTATTCTAATTTGTTGAGATAGTGAATTGGTGGGTTTTTGTTAAATGTGAGCCAAAATCATCACAATTAAAAGAACCAAAGACTTAAACTACTTCAGTCTGTGTGCATTGAATTTATTTAATACACGAGTTTCACAATTTGAGTTGAACTACTGAAATAAATGAACTTTTCCACGACATTCTAATTTATTGAGATACACCTGTATATTACTGTGCAAAAGTTTTAGGCACATAAGATGTTTCACAAAAACATTTGTCTTAAGTGTGTCAATAGGAAAAACACATTTCAGACCTTTTTCAAATAGAATAGAACAGAAGAACAGGGAGCTCTGCAACAGATGGCATGGCCCCCACAGAGCCCCCCACTGAACATAGAGTCAGTGTGGATTACATAAAGAGAAAGAAGCAATTGAGACAGCCTAAATAGATAGAAGAACTGTGATGAATTCTCCAAGAAGCTTGAAACATCCTATCTGCCAACAACCAAATAAATCTGTATACTTAGGAGA
Source organism: Myxocyprinus asiaticus (assembly GCF_019703515.2). Lineage (NCBI taxonomy): Eukaryota > Metazoa > Chordata > Actinopteri > Cypriniformes > Catostomidae > Myxocyprinus > Myxocyprinus asiaticus. The sequence continues at coordinate 18,158,179 of NC_059392.1, read as the reverse complement.
ATTGGTACTGTTTTTAAGGGAAAGGTGGTCACATAAAAATGTTGATTTAGTTTTGTGTGTGTGTGTGTGTGTGTGTGTGTTTTCTGGACTTTGCATGACATTAATTGATAAATGAAAACTATTTGTGGCATTATTTTTGTTTTGTTTATAGTGTATATGTCTGCACTACAGAGTTTACTTAAGAATGTATGTTTTTTTGTGTGTGAAGTGTGCCTTGCCATGTCTGAAACTGTGCACTGCAGACCTGGTAAATCATAATTTTGTTCTGCTGTATACCTGTATATTGCTGAAATTGCAATAAATAAAACTTGAACTTGAGTGCAAACATTTAAGAGAAATGCTGATTATAAATATACTATAAATATTGTCTTCAGTTCTGAAAAGCATTACATCCAATATTTTGCTGTGGATGTTTGATACACTAAGTTAGTGCCAATGAAGAGCATTCCATGATGGTTAGGATGCTGCCTCAGAAGGTAGCTGTCTATGTAGAAAATCGCTAGGTTTTGGAACAGAGCAATTGTTTCCAAATGTCAGCGCTTGTCATATCATTTTATCATACAGTCCAACTTTAAGGCTACATCCTAGGTGGATTTTGAATAGAAATGTTGAGGCTGGGTGGAGCGGAATCATTACTTAAAGTACAGCATTGTCCATTTTTCCAGTAGACTATGAATCACTCTGTGTAGTTTTGTTTGATAACATGGGTCAAATTGAGATGGCAGCAAAATCAGTTCCTGTGGAAATGTACAAATCAAGTGGCCAAATTCAGACCACCGTTATATATTCTTTAATTGTTATTTTCTAATTCTAAAACAGCTCTTTCTCCACAAATAATTTTGAGACTTGGAGACATTTAACCTCATGTCAAAACTATAAAACATTTTGTAAGAGGTCCTTTTCATTTATTTTGTAGATTTTGCTGAAGGGTTAGTTCACCCTAAAGGGCTGGGTATCGATACAGATTTTGCAATTCAATTCTGATTTTGATTTGATTAGATTCAAATTAATTTGGGTTTATTTTAGTTCATAACATCCATTTGCTTGCATATGACAGCAATTTCATGATTTTCCATACCAATTCCGATACCACAACAAAATATTTACGTCAATGTTCAAGTTGTTATGGGATTTCAAAGGGGTATATTAATGACTTTTAAGTTGTTTTCAAATACATTATTAAAAAAATAAATGCAGTTATAACAACAGGAGTTCAAATTATGCTTCTCTTTAAGCTTTAAAGCATCCAAAGCATTCAAACAAACCAAACTTTCACATCATTCGAACCTGGGTGCGCACCAAAAGTGCTAGTGTGAAAGCATCTTTAGGTCCTTACTGCAAACTTGCCTGCTGAACTAAGTTTAGACTGTCTACTGCTGGTTATATGGTCTTTAATTATTCTGTCACTATGTTTTGGATGTAGTTTATGTTTATTTTAGTTTTTAGTTTTTTTTCCCCCAAATAAAAAAAAAGTCTCAAATTATTCATAAATAATATTGTATGTGTTTATAATCTTATGATAAAAAGGTTTTTTTGTTGTTGTCCTAACTTTGTAAACATGCAATTCTGGTTCTGTTCACTCCACTTCACTTTAAAAAGTCTTATTTCATTCCACTAGATGGCAGCAAGCACTAGAAAAAAAGATTTTTTTCTCTATCACAATATGCAGATCTGAAATGTAGGTGGCGCTCTAACGCATTTTATATCTCGGCATCTGAGTGGACTAGAAGTTCAATTTAAGTGTCATTAGAAAGCTGAGATCCTTCCCTTTGTGATGATATGTAATTATATACATTTTATCATCGATAGTCGAAAACATATTTTTCTAATTATTTGTTCAGCATGCTTTTCCTACTGGATGGCATATTTCGTTCTAAGATATAGGGTAAGATGGGGAAAGACGCCCGCCGGGTTAAGATGACCCCCCCTCCACCGTAACTTTTTGCTTTTGATGACTAACAGAAATCATATTTCACTTTGTGATTGTTTTGAACATCTTTCGAACTGTGGTATTAGGGCAACAAAATAAAATGTGCCGTCACATTCCTGAGAGTGAGAGCTTTCATTTGAAATATGACTTTTCCATTTAGCTGCTATGTGAAGGACATTTTCCTATAAATATTTCTACCCCATTACCTCTAGGAGTTGCTAATTTTCAACGCAAATGTTTTCAGGCCTTATTTTGTTATTTCAAGTAACATAAATGCAGAAGTGATTGGTATCTCTGAAAAGTTCAGTTTCTAAGCTTCCAAATGATACCTCTAATGACTTACTTATGTAAACGGAAACTTTAACATTTTAAGCGTAAACGTTTTTCATGATATAGCGCCCCCATTGGACTCGCCTGCGGGTCCAACAGAGTTTAAGGGGTTATAATGCAGCGAAAACAGATTATTATAGTGAGATTAAAATGAGGGATTATATCATTTTGCTTCAGTCCAGATTGTGTTTATTCATTGCTGTAATGTGTTGAATCACTTGTGTTGTCACTTTCTTTGTCACCTAAATGTCAAAATAATGGTTATACCTAGTCCTAGTTACCTAAAGTCTGCTGCAAAAACACTTTTCAGGTCTTCATGTTCCTTCACAGCATATATGATATAATAAATCCTGATGACCATTAAACCATTCTAAACTTTATGTACATAGGTTTATTTTTATAATTTCATCAACTCCTTGATAAATGCATAATTTTTACATTAAGGTACATTTTCATAGCTTACTAATGATAAATAAATGTCATTACACATTTATAACATGTGAGGTAAAATGGAAGATAAAATCTGGCTGACAGTTTCCCTTTTTATTCATGTAGTTATAACCATACATGATTCATTTATAATGCATTTGTAAATGAGTTATTGGTCATTAATGAATCCTTAACAAAGGGAACATTGATGTAGATTGTCACCCAAAATACTAATCTGAGTAAACATTTTTCAAGTTATCAAGTAATTATTCAAGACACTAAATAAACTGTCACTAATTATATATAGAATACAAAGAAAACAGTGCTTGAGGTTTTTAACAGCACTATCAAGTATGCAAGTAAACATTTTGCAATGGAAAAAGTAATGAAATATAAGATTTAAACTTCTTAAAATTCCGATCTTCACTGCATGATTATAATACTGTATATTAATACTTTTTAAAGCTACTGAAGTTATCCAGTCAAGAGCAGTCAGTGGTTTTTATGTTTTCTTGTTATTGTCGTTTTATCAATATTAACAACATAGTAGACTGAGTGTCTCGTATCTGATTGTGTTGCACCAAATTGTAAAGAAATTTGAGAGCTGCAACAGAGGGGAAGACTTTCAGTTAATATCGACTTACATTTAGGTCTGTTCTTGACACAAAGCTATTGTATGGATTCAAAAGATTACATGGACTACTTTTATGATACTTTTATGGTGCTTTCTTGTCCTTTAGGAGCTTGACAGCTTCCGACCCCATTCATTTTCATTGTATGAAAAAGAACACCTCAAATTTTCGGCTAAATATCTAATTTTCTGTTCCATGGAAGAAAGATAGCCATACAGGTTTTGAATGACATGAGGGGGAATAATTGATGATAGCATTTTCATTTTTGTGATAAGTATTCCTTCACAATAACAAAACCCCGCAATTTGTTTTGTTACAATGGTCTAGAGAATACAGAGTTCAACAGTGAAGAAAAAGAATTACAGATAAATGAGCAATTAATTCAAGCAAGTACTTCTGAGGGTGACAAAATGTACATTTGACTGAGCTCAACTTGTTGTACCTGATTGTGATGACTAATTAGGTTTAAGTTGACTTTGAACCACAGTCGCAGAAGAATAGGGTTTTCCTGGGCATCCTCCGTGTGCCGCCCATACACGCAAGCGGACAAGGCACTTCCCCGGCCACTCAATGTCCGCCTCCCCAACAATCTTTCCTGAACAGCTTGCTGGGTAATCCTGGCCAGCTATTCACAAAGGGCTTTGCCTATGAGATAACATAGAGCTGCCTGAATGTTTGCCAATTTATTACAATGCAGGAAGCAGTGTGATACAGAGGGCACTTTTAAAGCCTTCATCCCACACAGGCTATATGCCATGCTCTCAGTACCAGAACACCCCCAGCAATGTCCTTCATTTCACTTCATTTGGATAATTATTGGTGGTTTTCTAAGGCTAGCATCACTATTAATATTGCATATACATAGGGTTTGTGATTTAAACAAACACCTTCCCCTAAGTATTAAAATTCGGTGCGTAACTCTTTCATTTGTGACCATTTGTGCCATGGACATGAATGATACCACTAACTGTGTAGCTTAGGAGAGGTGTATCGAAAGCCCTATTGACATTTAATAATGTGCAGGTAGCAGTATGAATTATAGATATCTATAATTCAGTTTTAACTAGTTAAAATACTACTTCTTGAGATCAACAATGGAAGTACTACTAGTGAAAGTGCTAATTCTTGATATCAGTAATTACATTAGCACTAGTAAAAATAAATAAAAAAATATGATATCCAATGACATAATTACATAATTAGAAATACCCATTCTTGATATTAAAAAACTGAATTTCAACTAGTAAAAAACATGATAACTGATATCTGTAAACATAATTTTCAATAGTAAAATTTCACAATGATCTGTCAGTTACTCCTGTTCAAAACACAATTACAGATATCGATTAGTTGAAATTCCAGTTTCACATATCAGCCCATGTACTGTACTTCTTACTAGTAAAAATGATAATTTCTGATATCAATAATTACATGGTTACTACTGCAAATGTCCATTCCTGAAATCAATAAATGAATTACAACTAGTAAAAATGCTATATTTTGATACCTGTAAATGTATTTCAACATGTTAGATTTGGTATTTCAGATATCATGAAATGGATTTCAGATATCAACAATCTGAGGAGTAATAAAAATGTCTTAAAAGGCTTTCTTAGTAGTTACAATCACAATACAGATATCCGAAATTAACATTGCAACTAGTGAAAACCAAATTACAGATATCAAAAAGTTGTAGTTCAAATGTTGATATTGGAATTGGCATTTACACTTGTAAAAATTTAATTATTGGAATTTTTTTTTTTACTGGTAAGTAGTACATAGCTGATACGTTTATTTGGAATAACAACTAGTGATAGATATTGTGTTTTGAGTGAATGGCAGATCATTCTGAAATTCTACTAGTGAAAATGCAGTTACATATATAAAAATTATGCTTTTTACTAGTTAAAATTCCATCTTTATATGAAATGGGAAATATTTTTTTCGAATATTTCGGAGTAATTTCAGCATAATTGTTTGATCAAAAATTTACATTTTAACTAGTGCAAACCTAATTACTGATATTAAAATCGTCCACTTCCTCTAGTACCTTTATTAACAGTTGACAGTATTCACACCTGGGCGTAAGCCCTTGCATTTTCCCTCTATGTCATTGCGATGCTTCATCCTCATTGAAATCAGTCCATTTGCTGTGTTCTCTGATGCAGTGTAAACTTAAGTATATAAGTACCAACGTCTCTTCAAGATATAATGTTGCTCTTTCCACTTACTTTACCCTTTAACTCATGATTGTTTAATGAACTTGAGGATTTTCTTCCATTTAGGATAAAAAAAATACAACAAAGCAGCATTAGTGAAAATTGTGGCCTGCAGTTTCAGTCCTAATGAATCAAATTTAAATCTAAAGTAAGTAACCAATTACAACAGCCTTAAACCTTAATCAGATGCAGCTTTTACTAATTTCACCAGCTTCCTAAAATCCAAAACAGGTCATTCTTGATATCCTTTTTCAATTAAATCCTTCCTCACCTAAAGAGACACCAGCCTCAGAGACAGGGTAGAAAATAGTCTCTCTATATTTATTTCTTAATTCATTTTAATTTTTCAGCAAAAAGTTGTTGAAAGGACCTTAAGTAAACTGACAAACTGTTGTTTGTCCACCTCAGGAGGCCAAATGAGCTGTTTCATGTTAAAATTTATTAACATGTACTTTTATTTAGGTCTTTTGGTTTAGGTCTTTTTATTTTAGCCATTTTTGCAAGACTGTAACCAAACTTTGGGATACAAACACTGTTTAAAACCCAAATTTGTGTGATTTTTTTTTCTTACAATAACATTAAATAAAAATCTAAATAAATAAACACAATTTACAGAATTAAATATATATTTAAAAAAATGGTCACACTTTATATTAGGTGTCTTTAACTACTATGTACTTACATTAAAAACATACAATACAATGTATTTACTGTGTAACTATATGTTGTTCTGCAAAATTCTCACAAGATTATGCTAAACATTAAACATTTTCTGCTACTGAAGTTGAGGTACAGGTAGTTTTAGGAGTAATGTTAGGGTTAGGGTTAGGTTTGGTATATCTACAAATGTAATTAAATGCAGGTTCTTTAAATGAAAGTACAATGCAACAACAAGTATGTACATAATAAGTACATTGTATCAGATGGTTAAGTACATATTAGTTAAAGACACCTAATAGAAAGTGGAACCAATTATTATTATTATTATTATAATTATTATTTTAATGTATGCCAGAATGAGTAACAGAGTTGCAAAAATGAACATTAATAAAGCTATCACTCAGTCCAGGTTAGTTAGTTAGGGTTACTTGCAAATGTTTGTTTGTAGTTATTGCTAAACTTAAACTTACAGTAAATCATTTACATTTACATTTACATTTATTCATTTGGCAGACGCTTTTATCCAAAGCGACTTACAAGAGAGGAAAACATAAGCGAATCATCTTAGGAGACAGTGGTATGAAAAGTGCTGTATTACAAAGTATCACTAGCATCATAATAGTATTCAATACAGAATAAAGTGCAACAGAATTTTTTTTTTTTTTGTTTTTTTTTCTAATGACTGGTTAAGTGCTCATGGAAAAAATGTGTTTTTAGTCGTTTTTTGAAGACAGAGAGTGAGTCAGCTTCACGGATGGAGTTGGGAAGGTCGTTCCACCAATGTGGTATGATGAAGCTGAAAGTCCGGGAAAGTGTTTTGGTGCCTCTTTGTGTTGGTACAACAAGGCGACGTTCCTTAGCCAACCACAGACTTCTAGTGGGCGCGTAGCTCTGCATAAATGATTTTAGGTATGCTGGAGCAGATCCAGTAACTGTTCTGTATGCCAGCATCAGAGCCTTGAATTTGATACGTGCATCAACCTGTAGCCAGTGGAGAGAGACAAGGAGTGGTGTAACATGTGCTCTCTTTGGTTCATTAAAGACCAGATGTGCTGCTGCATTCTGGATCATTTGGAGGGGTCTAGTTGCACATGCAGGGAGGCCTGCAATGAGAGCGTTACAGTAGTCCAGTCTAGTTATGACAAGTGACTGGACAAGCAGTTGTGTGGCTTGTTCAGAGAGGAAGGGTCTTATCTTCCTGATATTGTAGAGTGTAAATCTACATGATCTTGTGGTCTTTGAGATGTGGTCTGTGAAATTTAGTCTGTTGTCGATGGTTACCCCTAGATTTCTGACAGATTTGGAAGGCGTTACTGTAGTTGCACCCAGCTGCGCGGTGATGTTGTGTTCAATGTGGTTACAGGGTTACAAGCAAAATGTAGAACACAGATAACCATTAACTTTTTGAAAATAGTTTTTACTACAATGAATTGAATATCATTTCAACATATTATGTCAAAATTATGACATTGCTGAATGACTTTGTGTTTAAATGACTTAAAGTGTTGAATACTGTCGAGAAGGTCAAGACCTCAGGTTGGACTCAAAATCAGAATTTTTGGGGTTTGTCTAACAATTCCTATATCCTCACTACCAAAAAAAAAAAAAAAAAAAAAAAAACATGGGATTTGTGCCTCAAATGCTTTAAAAAAGTAATGTGAAACTAAACTGTATCATGTTCGTGGAAAGTGCCTTTTCCCACAGAGAATTTTCCCACATAATTTTTTTTTTTTCAATAAAAATTCCTTCTATTGCTAACTGCGGACACACCTCGCGAATTATCTTAAGTATGATTGTTTTAAATGTCCTGAAGAGGTTACGTCCAGTGTGTCGCTAACAAAATATTTATGTAGTGAGCTGGCAAATGGTGATTCAATACGGAAACTACTAGACATTAGAGTGTGTGTGGTTTGTCAAAGTTATTATGCTCGTCATAGCTGAAGTTTGGGACTAAAATCAGGAAGAGCTGAATTATTCCGCAGTGGCACAATCATCCGTTGAATACCGGCCAGACTAAAGAAAAAAAGAAGATTTGTGTCATTCTTAGAAAGAGATCTCAAATTAGCATCTATGAGAAAATACGGTAATCTTTGTAAAGCGGTTTCTTACCGTTTATTTTGGAAACGGGTCACTTCCTTTGGAAGTCTGAGCTGTAACCCAGGTGTACTTTACTTGACCTTGCTGTTGTATTAAAACATCTTTGCACACCACAGTGGGAAAACAGAAATGTCATTGCTCAATTTAAAATAATTTAGGTTTCATACTCTCTTATAATCTGTTTAAGAGTCTTGTATGAAGCAATCAAACTACTCTTTTTTTCCTGGAAGATGTTTTGATTTTCATTTTTTTTCTTTTTTTCTGTACTGAATATCTTTCCTGGAAATTGTAGATTTCCTACAGCTTAATCTGTGTAATGTCACACTAACTGTCAGTTCAGTTGACAGAAGCATTGGCCGTGTTCTGTACTGGATGATTAAAGGACCTTTACTTTGCGATCTATCCTCACTAATTATTATCAAGCCAAATAAAATTTCTGAAACAGACTACCAACCACTTTACCAGCAGCTTGATGAATCTATCTGCAATCAGGTTTCTCACAGCATGTGCAACCCATTTTATTTCTGCAATGTGACATATTTCTGGTTTAACAGGATAACAAGAAAGAAATGTAGGACATGACTTGATCGTTTTCATTAGGAATTGACTGAATGGTAAAAAGTGGCCTCTGCATTGAAAATGGAAAAACTGAAGTGAAATCGAATTAAATTGAACATGTAATGTCGTCTTGTCTCCATGACAGCCAGTAGCTCTTTTCCACAAAGAAAAAGATCAATAAATGAGCCTCATTATATTGCCTGCCATCAACTCTATTTATAGAGCCATGAAGTAAACACATGAAATTTACAAACTCTCAAATTAAAAGTTCTTTCACATCATGATTATTACATAATAGTTACAGGTAAAAACAAAATGTCCAAATTGACACATTTTTTATTTTTCAAAATATGTTTGGGTGCCAGATGATGAACCTGATAATCCAGTAAAACCATCAATTATCATAAAAAAATAATTAATTAAACATTTATTACATCAAATCGTTCTGCAGTCAACAAATACACTATATGGCCAAAAGTTTGTGGACACCATATGTGCTTGATGAACATTTGATTTCAAAACCTTAGGCATCAATTTCCCCCTTTGCTGTAATAACAGCGTCCACCTTTGGGAAGGCTTTCCACTAAACTGTATGTAGTTACATGGCTGCAGGGATTTGTTCTCATTCAGATACAAGGCTATCAGTGAGGTCAGGAACTGATGTTGGTCGATGGGGGCTGACTTACAGTTGCTGTTCACCCCAAAAGTGATCAGTGGGGTTCAGGTCTGGGCTTTGTGCAGGCCAGGCAATTTCTTCCACGCCAGACACAGTAAACCATTTCTTTATGGACCTCACTTTGTTCACAGGGGCATTGTCATGCTGGAACAGAAAAGGGCTATCCCCATACAGTTGCCACAAATTTGGAAGCACACAAAGCCCAAGCCATTACATAAAGAAACATTAAGATTTTTCTTTACTGGATTTAATGGAGTAATCAAATTCTTTAATTAGATGGTGGTGTCCACAAACTTTTGGCCATATAGTGTAGGATTTTCAAATACTGTTTTTTCCCAAGCTGGTCTATTATTTTGGTAACACCTATATCAGATTTGCCCACCAATAAAAAGCAGTAATCAACAATTGGTTGGTTGCTTTACATGTCAGTTAGATGCTCTCGTCCTGTTTAAGTGGGCAGTTCTTGGGCAGAATAACCTGCAAAGTGGACCAGACTTTATGCCAACAGTAAAAAGTCTGTCTAAGAGAGACTAGAGCACATTAGACTAGCTCATCAGAAAAAGATCAGAGCTGACCAGTGTTGAACAATGTGCAGTACCTGACTTCACCTGACAACCCAATCTCATCATCCAAAATCATAATAATAGTACAAGATGTTAAAATCTTAAGAGCTCGAGTTGAGTCATACAAAAACACACAACTTTTACTCCCATTAAAAAAAAGAACCAGCAAAGGTTATTATGTTTTTTCTAAAGTTTAACCCCTAACCCAAACCTAAACCTAACCTTAAAGTGTAACCCCCTACCCAGACCCTAATCTTTAATATGAATGTGTACCACAGAAGAAAGATGTCATTGGGGTTTGGAACGTGACACATGAAGCATATTACAGGTTATTACAGTGAATACATACGAAACATTTATTAAGACATTGCCAATTTTAGGAAACCTATTTACATAAAGTTCAGTATGTTATAATGGTCTTCAAGCTATTTTGTATGATATATGCTATGAATGAGCATAAAGAGCGGACTGTAACAAAATGACATAATCCCTTTTTTAATCTCACTATTATAATCTATTTGGTAACACTTTACAATAAGGTTCCATTTGTTAACATTAGTTAAAATGAACTAACAATGAACACTACTTTTACAACATTTATACATTTTGGTTAATGTTAATTTTGACATATACTAATACATTTTTAAAATCAAATATTTTATATGTTAACATCAGGTAATGCACTATTAACTAACATGAACTAACAATGAACTGTATTTGTATTAACTAACATTTTAATTTACAAAAACTAATAAACATATTGTTCATTGTTAGTTCAAGATACCTACCATTTATTTTTGCTGCATTGCGAGATAAATGATTAATTAAGGCATTTTATATTTTTGATAAATGTATGTATGAATAAGTGCATTAAGAATTTATAACATGAAAGTTAAAATGCTTTCTATTTTACAAGTATTGCATGGAAATCACCCTTTTTATTCATGTAGTTATAATCAGAATCAGAATCAGAATGAGCTTTATTGCCAAGTATGCTTGCACATACAAGGAATTTGTCTTGGTGACAGGAACTTCCAGTGTACAACCATACAAAAACAATATAAAAACAGCAGCAAGACATAGATAATAATAAAAAATAAAAAATAAAAACTAATTATACACATACGTACAGACACACACATACATACATACACACATACACACATACACATGGGTAGTGCAAATCTAATACAATCTGTTATGTACAGTGCAAATGTTTTTGTTTTTTTTCCAGAGGAATGAAATGGCAGAAGAGGTTGGATGTGTTGGATAAATATAAGAAAGACTAAACTGTGTATTGCACATAGTTATTGCTCAATGGGGCAATTTAACTGTTCATGAGATGGATAGCCTGAGGGAAAAAACTGTTCCTATGCCTGACGGTTCTGGTCCTCAAAAAGGTAGTGGGCAGGGTGAGTGGGGTCCAGAGTGATTTTTCCAGCCTTTTTCCTCACTCTGGAAGTGTATAGTTCTTGAAGGTGGGGTGCGGCAGGGGGCAACCAATAATCCTCTCAGCAGTCCGAACTGTCCTTTGTAGTCTTCTGATGTCTGATTTCATAGCTGAACCAGACCAGACAGTTATTGAAGTGCAGAGGCCAGACTCAATGACTGCTGAGTAGAACTGTATCAACAGTGCCTGTGGCAGGTTGAATTTCCTCAGCTGGCGAAGGAAGTACAGCCTCTGCTGGGCCTTTTTCACAATGGAGTCAATGTGGGTCTCCCACTTCAGGTCCTGTGAGGTGGTAGTGCCCAGGAACCCGAATGACTCCACTGCTGCCACAGTACTGTTTAGAATGGTGAGGGGGGTCAGTGTTGGGGTGTTCCTCCTAAAGTCCACAATCATCTCCACCGTTTTGAGCACCGTGTTCAGCTCAAGGTAGTTTTGACTGCACCAGACAGCCAGCTGTTTAACCTCCCTTCTGTATGCAGACTCATTGTCATCTCGGATGAGGCTGATGACAGTGGTGTCATCTGCAAACTTCAGGAGCTTGACAGAGGGGTCCTTGGTGATGCAGTCATTTGTGTAGAGGGAGAAGAGTAGTGGGGAGAGCACACATCCCTCGGGGGCACCAGTGCTGATTGTACAGGTGCTGGAAGTGAGTTTCCCCTGTCTCACAAGCTGCTGCCTGTCCGTCAGAAAGCTGGTAATCCACTGACAGATAGACAAGGGAACAGAGAGTTGGTGTAATTTATTCTGGAGTATAGCTGGGATGATGGTGTTGAAAGCTGAACTGAAGTCCACAAAAAGGATCCTTGCATATGACCCTGGTCTGTCCAGATGTTGCAGGATATGATGCAATCCCATGTTGACTGCATCATCCACAGACCTGTTTGCTCGATAAGCAAATTGAAGGGGATCTAGAAAGGGTCCAGTGATGTTCTTCAGGTGGGCCAACACCAGTCTCTCAAATGATTTCATGACCACAGACATCAGGGCGACAGGTCTGTAGTCATTAAGTCCTGTGATTTTTGGTTTCTTTGGGATGGGGATGATAGTGGAATGTTTGAAGCAGCATGGGACTTCACACTGCTCCAGTGATCTATTGAAGATCTGTGTGAAGATGGGGGCCAGCTGGTTAGCACAGGATCTAAGACATGCAGGTGAAACGCCATCTGGGCCATGTGCTTTCCTTATCCTTTTTTGTCGAAAGACGTGGCTCACATCATCTTCACAGATCTTAAGTGCAGGTTGAGTAGCAGGAGGGGGGGAGGGGGGTTGCAGCAGGTGTTAGTGTTTGTGTGAAGTGAAGGTCAGAGTGGGTGTGGGGTGTGAGATTGGGCCTTTCAAATCTACAGTAGAACACATTCAGGTCATCAGCCAGTTGTTGGTCCACCACAGGGTTGGGGGCAGGAGTCCTGTAATTCGTAAGTTGTTTGATGCCACTCCACACTGATGCAGGGTCATTAGCTGAAAACTTGTTTTTCAGCTTCTCAGAGTATCTTCTTTTAGCCACTCTAATTCCCTTAGTGTGTTCCTGGCCTGATTGTACAAAACTCTGCGATGCGATCTGCTCTGAACAGCTGGAAGCCTGGCAGATGTAACGCGCTGTCCGGAATGGCTTCACTCAGTCAGGTTTCTGTGACGCACAAGGCAGCAGAGTTTGAAAAGTCCTTGTCTGTGTGGGTGAGGAGATGTAGTTCGTCCATTTTGTTAGGGAGAGAGCGGAGATTTGCTAGATGAATGCTCGGCAGCGTTGTTGGAAAGCCACGCCGACGGAGCCTGACCAGCGCGCCTGCTCGTCTCCCTCACCTGCGTCTCCTAGCGTGTTTAAACAACACAGCCGCGCCTCTGACTAGAATGTCAAATAAAACATCCGAATATTCAAAATCCGGGAAAATATTGACTGGTGTCTGCTGTCAAATGTTCAGCAGTTCCTCTCTGGTAAAACTGACTGAAAAAAGATTACTAAACACAGGACAAACAAACAAAAATAACAAAACAATAGAAGCGCTACACACCGAGGCGGCCATCCGCGGTGCCATCATGCAATCCGATATATAACTGCATATTATAACTGCATATTAATGATTTATAATGCATTTGTAAATGACTTATTAGTCATTAATGAACCCCCATTTTATAAACCATTAACAAGGGAAACATTCATGTAAAGAGTTACCAACATGACATTGGAGCTTAACAGCCCCCAGTTCTTTTATGGAAAAGAGCACCATGGATATTCTGCAATATCTCTTCTTTCCTTTGCCATGCAAGAAAGTCATTTGTGTGTGAGTAAATATTTTTTTTTCTTTTCTTTTTTTTTCACATAAACATCTAAACAAAACACTGACAACTACTACCAGTAATTCCTGTATTCTCATTACTCCTTTGTAAACAGGGAATTCTTTGAAAATGTTTAAACAATAGCCAGCAAACGTTCTGCAGAGATTCAATGGGTGATTCTAATTAATATATACAGTATATATATATATATATATATATATATATATATATATATATATATATATATATATATATATATATATACACACTACCGGTCAAAAGTTTTGAAACACTTACTCATTATTTAATTTTATTTAACATTTTAGAATAATAGTAAAGTCATTAAAACTATGGAATAACATAAATGGAACTATGGGAATTAGGTTGTGACTAAACAAAATCCAAAATAAATCAAAACTGTGTTATATTTTAGCTTCTTCAAAGTACTCACCCTTTGCCTAGAATTTTCAGAAATGTACTCAACCAACTTCTTGAGGTATCACCCTGGGATACTTTTTAAACAGTATTGAAGGATTTCCCATCTATAGGCTGGGCACTTATTGGCTGCTTTTCTTTATTATTTGGTCCAAGTCATCAATTTCAAAAACTTTTTTTTTTTAAATTACATTTTAGATTTATAATTAAATAAATTAATATGGTGGCACAATTATATTTTTGTCTACAAAAAACATTTAAGCATACGCCTTCAGATCTAAAGATTTTTAAGATCATGAGAAACATTTCAGTCAAATGTTTCAAAACTTTTTACCGGTAGTGTGTGTGTGTGTGTATATATATATATATATATATATATATATATATATATATATATATATATATATATATACATGGGCTGCGCCAGTCACCTATCTATGGGAACTGCAAAAGTGATCTAGAAGATGTAAATGCTCTATGGAATTTTACAAGAACAAATCCTACCCTATAATAAACCTTCAACCTAAACCTAACCGATAGTGTCATAAAAAGAAAATGTTAAAGCAGCGCTACTCAACACACAGCTCGTGGGCCGCATGTGGCCCTCGAGTCATCTTTTGCGGCCTGTGTTATAAATTTCATCAATCAAAAATATATTTATATATAGCATATCAAATGTGCATGAATTATGAGGTGTCCACTTTTCCAGAGTATTTACGGTAGCTCTCTGTCTTGCTGAAGCACAGCACAGTGAGAGAGGGAAATAAACTGCAACAATAAAATAAACAACAAAGAATTTCTGAGCTTGGCTGACATTTCATGAGAGTGTCGGTCAGTCTGCGCACGCAGTCATAAAGAGTATGTGGGCACACGCGGCGTCTATCAATCAAGAATGCACGATCTCAATTTGAATAACTTAATGGAGATACAGTATATGCTCGTCATGATAACATTAATAACAGGAGAAAAATAACAAAAAGTTTATCCTGCAATAATGGCATTGAGATGCCTTCATGCAAATGATGCTTATTAGTGATCTGCGTTACCTCACCGCAAAACACTAAAGAGGGTGAACAAATCTTTATGACTTATCACTGGAGCAGTTTTGGAGTTAATAATGGATATATCTCTCTTATTTTTGAACATCTCAGGTGAGTGTGATGTTGAACACTCATGGAGTTTATAAGTTGAGAGTACCTTTGACAGTGACAGCAGAACTGATCATATCTGTTTTATTTTTAAAATTTGGAATGCCCAATTCCCAATGCGCTCTAAGTCCTCATAGCGGCGTAGTGACTCGCCTAATCCGGGTGTTAGCTGCCTCCGCGTCTGAGACCGTCAATCCGCACATCTTATCACGTGGCTTGTTAAGCACGTTACCGCAGAGACATAGCACGTGTGGAGGCTTCATGCTATTCTCCGCGGCATCCACGCACAACTCATCACGCGCCCCACCGAGAGCGAGAACCACATTATAGCGACCACGAGGAGGTTACCCCATGTGACTCTACCCTCCCTAGCAAACGGGCCAATTTGGTTGCTTAGGAGACCTGGTTGGAGTCACTCCAATCCAGGGGTGGTAGTCAGCGTCAATACTTAGGTTTGTATGATAAAATATATTATATATTATTATAAAATTAATAATTCTTACTATAACTTTTTTTTACTCTTATAAGAATTACTATAAAAAATAAGAGTGCAGCCCTCGAGGCTACACGGATCCAGCTTTGCGGCCCCTGAGCTTTCCAAAGTTGAGTAGCAAGGCAGAATCACTGGTATGCAAGTAAAAGCCAAAGAGGATTATGTATTTTATCTATATGTATTCCCTCGCACATGCATGCCAATCTACCTCTTGATGCAATCCTTCCTCATAATCACACAGAAGTTTTTCTGTAGTGATGAGCTGAATAGGAAGCTAAACACTAAAGTGTGACGAAACTGCGTTAGTGATCAGTCGTGTGCAGCGCGTGCAAACCATTTGCACATCATAAGCCACAAATAAATTCAGGCAGTTAACAAACGTCAGCTTTTTGTCAATCACGCTACATGGTTGAGCGGATGAAAGCCTACATTCTTTTGTTATATTTGTTGCTTTTTGCTTGCAGAAAAACACTTGATGTATTTGAAACTAGAAAATACTGCTTTCAATTAGAGATTTTCAACTCAGCACATATGCTCCTTAAATAACAATGATAGTGACTCTTCCTTAAGAAATTTAACCATATTACTACTATAGTAATAATGTAGTCACAATGGCTGTTGTAACCATGTTTTGGCGGAAACCATTTAACTATAGTATTAATGTAGTAACGTCACTGTAACCACGCCTTTTGATACTGTAGTATCCAAACACTAACCCTGGTTTTACCATAGTAATATTGTAGTAACAATGGCTGCAGTAATCATGGTTAATTTTGTGGTTACTATGGTTTTACTACACATTTTTAGGATCCCAAAACTCAGTTTGGTTTTTTTTTTCTGGTGTCAGAATCCTGTTAACTGTGATTTTACTTTGTTTTGGCCTTATGTGTGTTTTTCTCCCCTTGTGTTCTCTGTCTCATGTTTTTGCCTGCCCCCCTCATTTTCCCTCTTGATTTCCCTGCCTTTATATTCCCTTTGTTAAATTAATATTGTCTTGAGCTGTTTCATTTCTTTGTGTCTCTTGTACCCTGTCTTATCTGATGGAATCACAGACTTCGGACATTATTTTTGCTGGTCAATGCCCTTCTGTTTTTTCCCCCTGTTGTTTGTTTGGTTTTATCATAGTTTATTAGTTTTTTCTCTCTCTTGTTTTTCCCCACCTAGGGCCTGTTTTGTTTTTTTTCCAGCCCTAGCTGTTCAGGGCTGTTTGAGTCGTGCTTTTTGGCCCAGTTTTGTGTTGACTGTAGAGTTTTTCTTTCTTTAAATAAAGAGTTTTGAGAGCACACTATCTGTGATTGGGTTCTATTTGCTAAACCTGACAGAACGAACCAGCAAATTCTGAACCCAGCAGACAGTGGCTTCTTTGGGAATTTTAATTTGCCCAGCACCAGCCCGACAGGTGTCAGGCCCCAAAGACATGCCCCTGGCCTTGAGGCTGCAATACTGTCGAAAGGGCTATCGCCCCTTTGGGGAGTATGCCCAGTCACTCATCAATGCGATCCAGGGGCTAGGTTTGGATGAGGCCGGCCTTACACAGCTTTTTCTTTTCAGACCTAATAAGCCCTTTGATTGGGATGTGCTGGGTAATCAAAAAGACTGGACCTTCTGAGAGGTGGTCAACCACGTCATTCAACTCAAAGAGATGGAGCTCCTACTCGGGGGATGGGACCCCATCTCCGACTATCCCACCTCCCAGTCATTGTTGGTCCCTCCCACAGAGCCAGTGTAGGTGAGGCGTCACCGAAGATGAGAAACCCCACCACTCCCCAGACAATACCCACCCTGACTGCTGCTGCCCCGGAAAAGCCTGTCCCGTTTATCTCGGTTCCTGATGATCTGATCTCTGCTCCTTAAGCTTCGGTGTTCCCAGAGAGCCCTGTTTTGGTGGTCGACCCATCAGAAGGTAAGAGGTGGAGATGGCATCCCTAGGCTTCATCCCGTGCTGCGACATGCCCAGTAATGACAGTCTCCACTGCAGCCCCCCTTTCCATTGTTACTCCCTTGCAGGCAACCACCCTCTCTGCTGCAGCTCTCCTGAAGGCGCCCGCCTGCCCTGTCCACTGCAGCCCCCTGCAGGTGCCTGCCCTCACTGCTGCAGCCCCCTGGAGGTGCCCGCCATCGCCACTGCAGCTCTCCTACCTGTTCTGGACCTAGAGCTGTCCGACCTCATCCCCACCTGACCCTCTTCCTGCTCTGGTGCTGCCTGACCTCATCCCCGCTCTGGAGCTGCCCAACCTCATCCCCACTCTGGAGTATTTTGCAAAAATGTAGTTATAGTTACATGATTGTATGAGATCAGGTTGAGGACAAAGCCTGTGTCTGGTTTAATAAAGTTGATTTTACCACTTAAAAGCCATTATGAAATAGCCTATATTTCCACACCTTTCACTGCACATCAATTGATTTCTATATTATTGCGGCAAGTTGTGACATGTTTGACAATTGTAAATAACTAAAGTCCACTTCTTGTTGTGACTAACAAACACTTAAACACATAGAAAATGCATACCTACATTACACATGGCTCGTTGTACATATCACGGCAGTTTCCCAGTGAAATGCAAACTAAAGGTGCTAAAACAACAAAGACTTTTACTCCCTTTGACACAAATCATGTGTAAAATGGCAGATTATCAGTTCATAAACACTTTTCACTCTGTTCCTCACACAATGCTATCTTATGATATCTTAACACTTTTACTATAGTGCATGACTTGTAAGGTGATACATTTTAAGGTTTGCATTACATAAGCAACTACATTTACAAGCTTGTTCAAGCACAATTAAATTTAGGGATAGCGCAGCTGATAGAGGGTTGCACCTGTGATGTAAAGGACAGTACGATTTCTGAAGTCAAGTGGACATGTGAGCCAAAAGTGTCCTAGAACACCAATGACATTTCCACAGCAATTGCTCTTTTCATCTCACATTTATATTTATAATACTATATGTAATGTTTAGGGTAGGTAGGCTTTGTTGATTTAAAACTCAATAGAACATTAAACTTAAAAACCTCATCTGTTTGGGAGAACATTTAACTCACTTTTAGCACCACAAAGTGTATATTTCACAATATGTATATCATCATTTTGCAAAAAGATCGACAGTCAAATTGTTTTTTTTTCATGAGATCTGGCTCTGTTTACAACATATATTTACTATATGTTTTCCTTACGAAAATCTGGCTTTTCATCCAAGGGATTTGTTGGTCCATTTTAACAAGTGAAAATGAAAAACAAAATGACTTGAGTCAAGAAAAGAGTATACAATATCTGATCAGGATCTCACCCGACTGATAAGACCCTTCAGAAGGTCATTGAAGGTAAGCTTTTCAAAAGACTCATAATTACTTCCATATCGTGAGTCCTTGCTGTCAATAGGCAAGTCAGAGTAAATAGGCATAGAGTTTAAGCTAAAAAAAAAGCAGTCAAGTGATGGAGACCTTTTTTCCAGTGATTTTATCATACTCAAACAAGACCTCCCTTGCTCCCGGGTAATTACACTTGTGCTCTTAAAGACTAGAGAGGGAAATGAACGCTGTATTTCAAGTCTTCTTTTTGTGAGAAACAAAACCCAATAGAGTCATATTCACAGAAATTCTTGTACTCTGCCATAGCTCTCAAATCTTATTCGCTCATGCACATTTTCAAACTTGGCATTTCAAGGTGAATTGCGCAAGGTTTCAAATCAACAAATCCAATTGCCTTTCATTTTGCCTGTCTTGTAACCAAATGTGATGTGCCAAATTTAAAAGTGCATATGGAGGGTAGAATATTCAGCTAACAAGCCTTAAATTTTGGCCTATCATATGACTTCAGAAGAATATAGCGCACAAGTCGAATGGACAAATTTTATGTTTGTTTTTTTAATGGTGTTTTTTTGTCCTTCTTGAAGCTTGACACTCTTTGGTCACTGCATATGGCAAGCTGATTATTAATTTGTATATAACGTCATGCCTTCTATAATGTACTCAATGTACAGGACAGCTCATATGAGAATCAATGGCAAAACAGTCAAATACAAAATAACTCACGTGAAATGTGCACCAACATGTATTTAACATTTCATCCTCTTAGATATACATGAATAACTTGAATTATAATGCACAAGAGTTTCCATATTACAGACATGATGTTCTCTAGGATGTATGTGCAGTCATTCCACATTCATTATGAATCACAATTTATATTGCAAACATGACATTATCTTGCCAACAATAATGTTCAATTATCACAGTATAACATTTTACACATTATCAGTCAATGGCTCATGTTGGCATTAGCTTTACATTGGCGACTAACCATAGATTTAGCACATGTGACTCAGTCTCACTCATTATTGCGATACAAGCACAGAATGAAAACACAACAGTATTGGAGATAAGAGTATCACGGTTCAACAGCGCGATAACGCTGTATTATAATCATGACAGTTATCAAACATTAATAGCACTTTACATATTATTAGTCACCAGCGCATTAACCACGTTAACGTTAACTAAACACATGGCTAAACACAAGTGACTCAATCTCATTTCCTTTTGAAGAATATGGGCACATAACAATAATACAACAGTATCATAAATATTATATAAAATTTCAACTACCACAGATAACAGTTAAGAAGGGACTTACCTGCAAAAGGGGAACATACTGTATATATTTAAAGAATTAATGGACACGGACACATGTTGCACTTCCCTCAAGTCATGTATTAAAAGAGTGAGGAAAGGAAACCCGAGTGCCTGTCAATAACTCCCCACACTGCCCCCTGCCGGAGTCTTCCGATACTGCATTAGAACAGTGTATACAAAACCCAATAGCAATAACATTAACAAGAGAATTAATAACACTAACATCCTTATCTATTTGTTCTACCCATTACATACTCCCCCTCAAAGTAACATGTTGTCCCCAACATCAATATCTCAGTACCCTTTAACATACTCAAAATACTGGTTACAGTCCGGAACTCTTTTCACACATTCACTTTTGGTCTCCTGTTTCCAACATTAATATGTCAATACAATTCAACAAATGCCACATACTGGTTAAAGTCCGGAAATCTTTTGACACATTCAGTTTTGTCTCCTGTTTCAGTCGGATACCAAAGACAATTTTAGGTCATCTGAATCATCCTGCAAAAGATTTGTGAAGTCTCGAACTGGACAGTACGTTTGACATCAACTACATGCACTACTGCCACAAATTCTGGAGTGTGTGGTGTCTCAAATGTTTATATACTTGTGATTAACAACACTCAGTTCACTTTTTTTTTTTTTTTTTTCAAAGTATCTGAGCAAGAGTCTCTTGAAACTACCAGAAAAACACTGGACCAACTTACATCCCATATGAGTATACAGGCGGATAACAGTAAGGTTGCACCTGATATGTCCACACTTGGGGCATTGTATGAACCGGGAGTGCAGTAAGACTGTAACAGGAGGGAGACCCTATTTTATCATATGTGAAGATCTTTGGCGGTCTTTGAGGACTAGGCTCTCCTTCACTTCCCTGACTATTTCCTGAGATCTGTGGTTTCCTCCACAGTTTGTGTTTCAGCTAGGTTCTCCCCTATCTCAGGTGAGTTGCTAGTGTGTGTGTCCTGGCTTAGACAGTCATCATTCCTCTTGAGCTGAACTGTTTCTGTTGCATGCCTTTCGAACTGAGGTGTTTCTGTTGCATGTTCGGTCACTGGATACGGTAAGTGAATCGAAATATGAGGTGCCATGTCTATAAAATAATACTCATCCTTGTCATCCCCTTCTACTTCTCCCTCTGAGTTTCCCCTTATTTTAGCAGGTCTATTCTCTTTCCTTCCTGGTTTTACAGGTGGGAGCCCTCCAGTCTCCAGCGGCAAGTGATCACAAGGTAGTAAGAGGTTCCGGTGCAAGACTCTCGATCTCCCTTTCCCATGTTCAGGTCTCAGTTCATAGATAGGAACATCCTTTCCACTTGCCTAACTACAATATGAATGGTGTCTTCCCAGTGATTTCTCAATTTCCCAGGTCCTCCCCACAGGGTCAAGTTTCTAACTAATACACGGTTGCCTGTATAAAATACTGTGCTCCTTACCCTGCCATCATAATTCTTCGTATTTCTCTGAGGGGCTTTTTTTTGTGCATTTTCTCTTGCAATAGCGTATGCTTCTTGCATCATTGTCTCCAGTGCTCCACATAGCAGATTTGCACCAGCCGGAAGGTTGAACAACACGTCAATGGGTAATCTCGGGGAGCGGCCATACAAGAGGTAAAACGGGGAAAAGCCTGTTACCTCAGTACGCGTACAGTTATAAGCAAATATAAGTGTATTCAGGGAATTCTTCAAATTGGTTTTGTCTTTTTCTGCGAGAGTCTTTAGCATCTGCAGCAAATTCAATTAAATCGTTCTGCTTGGCTGTTCCCCTGTGGATGGTAAAGGGTGGTTCTTGATCCAGCCAGTTGTGAAGAGAGTTGGTTTTCAAGTTTACCTCCTTGATCATGGTAAATACGCATTGGAAATCCAAACTTGAGAGGATAATAATTGAAAATTGTTTCTGCTATCATATTGCCTGACTTGGATATGTTTGAGTACACCTGCACAAAGCATGTGAAATGATACATGACCACTAAAATGTACTCGTAGCTACCTCTACACTTGTCAAGGTGAAGAAAATCAAATGGCTGGGTGGCGGTGATGTTTACGAGTGGTGCTCTAATTTCACGGCTGGGTTTTTTTCTGTTTTAAACATGAGCAACACATAACATACTGTTCCGTTTCACACTGCATATACGGCCAAAAGAAGCAGTCTCTAATCAAAGATATCGTATTGGGGCACAAATACGTCTTCGACACATATGGCCATTGACCATGCTGCAGTCACCTCTGGCTGTAGTCCCACAGACTGAACAGCTGCTCCCACTGCATCGTAGGATATATCTGTGCATGCATCCATCAGTGTCTCTGCATTTAATGGCATCCTTGACAAACAATCAGCATCTATATTTTCTTTGCCAGGTTGGTATTTAATAGTGAAATTAAAGTCAGCTAATTCTGCTACTCACCTACTTCCTGTGGCATTTAATTAGAGGTGGACAAGACATATGTCAATGGGTTATTATCACTGTAGACAGTGAAAAAGGGTGCATAATACATGTAGTTACAGAACTTTTCGGTGACCACCCATTTAAGAGCAAGAAATTCCAATTTACTAGAATGGAGGTGATAGTTCTTCTCAGATGCCGAAAATGCCCGGGACCCATATGCAATTATACAGAGCTTCCCACTTTGTTTTTGATAGAGTATGGCTCCAAGTCCCAGGTTGGATGCATCCTTGTGCAAAAAAAAGGGCTGAGAGAAATCTGGAAATTCAAGGACTGGGGGCTGAATCAGGCAGTCTATTCATTTTTTAAGAGTTTGTTTATGGTATCAGCCCATTTGCATGTGGGATGGCACTACTTTTGCATTTCCCTTCCTGTAGGCCGTCCTCCCTTTTGAGTGAGGTTTCTGTGCGTCTGTTCCCTCTGTTACCAAGGCAGGTCCTTTAGTTAAGTCATAAAGGGACTGACAATGCGGGAAAAGTCCTTTATGTACTTTCAGGATCCTGATTGCAGCAGGGTCCATTTTGTTTTGTGTCGTCTAGGTATGGGATGCATATCTTAGTGCGGAGGCCCTCGAGACACTCTTCCATACAGCACTGAAAGGCATTTAGGGCATTCATTAGCCCGAAGGGTATCCTGGCCCATTCTTACAATCCCCAGGGGGTCACGAAGGCTGTCAAATGCTTGCTGTCATTTACCATGAACCCCTGGTGGTAGGCTTTTCCTTGATCCAGCAGCAAAAAATTATGTTACCTCCAAGGCCATCCATTACATCTTGGACTCTAGGGATTGGCTGCCTGTCAGGGTGTGTCTTGCAGTTTAACTCCCTATAGTCGATGCACAGATGGCGAGAGACACATTTTTTTTCGAACTTAAACCTCTGGAGAAGCATACGTGGAATTGTATTTCTCTATCCACCCCTGTGCCATTATGTCAAGCAAATAGTCCTTCATCTCCTCATATAGGGGCTTTGGGACCGACATGTAGGTCCATGCCACCGTCTCTTGGTCTTTCAAAGAGATTCTTAACTGTAACTTTTCAATGCAGCCTATGTCATTATCAGAACGGGAGAAGCAGTCTGACTCTTCCCGCAACATCTCACAAACTATCTGTTTCCTCTCTTCATCTAGGTGACTAAGATCTATCAGAAGGTCCCAGAGGTCTGCGCTCGCTTCCTTGCCTTTGGCATGTCCAGCCTCAATGGTGCATACTTCGACAAGTGTTTGCGAAGTTGCACTAAGTGGGCACACCGATGCAACTGGCTGTGTGGTGCAGATAACTACCCTACCAGTCAATGAAATATTATGAGCAGTGGGATTTTGTACACTAAGGGTAATGTGTGGGGGTGACCCCTTCTTTATCTGAACTAAAGTACCACAGAATTCAAGTCCCTCTGGCCACTGAGAGTTGTCATCAGGTTCAAAAACTAACATGGTGTCCTCTTTCAGGGGCTTGGTATGTATTTGACATTTTACTTGCACGGTACTGTGGCTCAGCACACTCACTCTGTTACAAGCTGTTCTCACTAGATATTCACTAGTCTGTTCAACACTCACTGCCTTAATGAATGCTTTAGCTATCTTCTTGTGTAATTTAGGGAAAGCATTTGTCACTGTTTTAATTATTCTTTCCTCCTCTTGAACAGTTAATTCCTTTGTCTGACTACTGATCACAACATGCTCAATTACAGTGAAGCCGATTATAGGATGAGGCTGTTGGTCACCCTTCATGGCGAGCATGGGAACAGAAAATTATCCAGCGCCACCAACCAATCTAATGGTCACTTCTACCCACCCCACGTATGGCATCTCTGTGCCATTAGCTGCTTTGATCTGCAAGGGGTTTTCTGGGTGAACAATGTTTGCTATGTCTCTCAACTCAATATCAGGTAGGTTGTCAGCTCTCCACATCTCTTCAATTGCAGATACCTGTGAGCCCATATCCCAAAGTACCTGAATTCTCCTCCCTTGTAAATAGCAGTTAACGAGACACTTCTTCCCGACCAATTTAGTCACTGTGGAATGTTTCTTTGTCACAACATTCCTCCTTTTGTCAATAACAACCTTGCATGAGTGTATTTGCTGGGTTCTTGGTTGTGTGCATAGATCACGGTTTTGGTCGATTCCTCCCTCTTTCCCAGCTGATGCTTCTTTGGGACATTTTAGCTAGCTCAGCTACTCCCTGTCCCTCAGGGGCAGCCACTCCCCATTTAAAGGAGCCTCTCTCATCATGTTGGGTGGGCCTCGGTATCCCACACAACCAGCATGAAAATGTTCGTAACTTCAGCATCTGTAACAATGTTGGCAGTATTTCTCTCCTCGCTGCTGGCACCCAAAACACCTCGGCCTAGGACGTGGCACTGGGTATCTCTGCGGTGCAAACCTCTATTGGAACTGGGCCGGCACCATCACTCACCTTGGGCCAGCACCACCACGGTAGTCCTGTATTCTGGCTCTCTATCTTCCAAGGGGCGAACTGCAGCTGAACGTGTATTGGGCGATGAGCTGTCTTATACTCCATTTCTTTATTGACAAGGGGACTCCATCCCGTGGCATGCTCTGTTTTTGTAATGGACTCTCGGATTTGTGCTATCTTAGATTTTAGATCTTTAAACAATACTATGTCTGTTATAAGCCACTTTAAATCTGATAACACATCTGAGGGAAGGGCAACAATGTTCTGCTGAACTGTCTGTTTCCTATCTCCGCTGATGTTGCTGGATTGTACGGCATGTATACTGGACTGTCGCTGTGGCATCTGCCATTTTTTTTTATCTTGTCCCTCTTTCTCATGAGCACATGCTATGTTACGTCTCTCTAAGAGTAACTCATCCGAGCTAGTAGGCTGCAACAGATAGGGTTGGAGGTCACTTTTGACATTATCACTCTGTAGGCCTGTAAGTATGGGATGCATAAACATGCTCTGCACAAGTCTTAAGTCCATTGCGCTGATTAAAACGTTTTGTGGGGTTTTAGTTACTGTTCTGCACCTCAGTAGTAAGCTGTTTGTAAAGCTCTGTTGCACTCCGTTCCTGATAGTGTGAGCGGAGAATTCTCCTAAGGGTAGGCAGAAACAGATCACCCTTACCTTCCAGATATCTCCACAGTTGCAGACCCAGTACCATGGCTCTGTGTGGCAGCGGGGGCATGGTCAAGCATCTCTCCGGAGAGAGAGAAAGTGGTAAGGGCGCTTAAACCTGAGCTAGATTATGTCTAACACCTGTCTCTAATTTCAGTGAGCACGGGGAGAGCGGCAAAAAAGAGCCACACCGCCAGCAGACGGGGAGAGAGACTGGCGCAAGGAAGGCCACGGTGCTACAAGTTATTATGTTTATGAAGTAATGAAGTGGAAGTGCTTAAGTTAATATTTGCTTGTGAAGCTGTCGAGTGTGTGGAATTGTAAGCATCAGGGTGCACAATTAACCGCCTACCTGAACCAGGAAATCTTGCTTCTCGCCTCCTCCTTCCACTGAGAAGTGTTACACTGGTGCCGAAACCCGGGGAAAGTTTGAAGATGGACGGAAGTCGCCCCGTAGAGACCTCCCAGTTGGCTGAGATCCTCCAAGCCCTTGCTGGCTTACATCGCAGCTTACCACCAGCAAACCCTGCTTGAGCTCCGGCAAGATCAAGATCGCTGGTTTGTGCAGCTCCTACGCGCTCAAGCAGAGGACCGGCAGGAGATCCGGAGCCTCCTCAGCCAGGAGGCATCCCCGGCCGTGACCCCGGACACCCACATGCCATTGCCCCCGCCTGCGTTACAGAAGATGGGGACGGCGGACAACCCCGAGGACTTGTTTGAACGCACCGCCTAGATCTGGGGCTGGTCACTCGGCCAGTGGGCGGCCCGACTTATTCCGCTGTTGTCTGGGGAACCCCAGCTCGTGGTTCAATAACTGCCGGCGACACCTTCCCCTACCCCGATGCCCCGCTGCTCTCCCTCTTGGGGGGGGGGGGCATCGCTTCAGCAGTCGTCGCTTCCTTTTGTCCCGACGCAAGTGCGGGTGTAGCGCCTGGGCCAGCCTGCTGGAGGTGCGGGGACCCGGACCACTTCCCGCCTCACCCATCTGCTGATTTTGGGGACGGATTGGCCTGACTTTAGAGATTTATTAAAGTTGTATAGAGTGACACAGGACGCTCAGATATAAGAAGATACAACCCAACTTTTGATACTACAGAGCCGTCAGGAAATGGTATTCCAGACGGCTCATTATAATCCCATGGCGGGTCACTTAGGAGAAAGGAAAACACTGATCCGTCTAATTGCCCGCTTCTATTGGCCGGACATTGGCGGTGATGTCCGCAGGTGGTGTGCGGCATGTCATGAATGCCAGCTGGTTAACCCACCCCAAAAGCGCCATTGCGCCCTCTTCCGTTGATCGAGGTCCCCTTTGAGAGAATTGGAATGGACCTCGTCGGGCCATTAGAATGGTCAGCACATGGACATCGCTTTGTATTGGTCCTAGTGGACTATGCAATGTGATATCCAGAAGCGGTGCCTCTTCGCAACATCTCAGCACGCAGTGTTGCGGAGGCACTCTTCAAAATAATCTCCCGGGTGGGGATTCCGAAAGAAATCCTCACCGATCAAGGCACAACGTTTATGTCACGGACACTACGCGAGCTGTACGAATTGTTGAGTATTAAATCAATTCGCACCAGCGTGTACCATCCTCAAAAGGATGGCCTGGTGGAACGATTTAATAAAACCCTCAAAAACATGATTCGTAAGTTCGTGCACGACGATGCTAGGAATTGGGATAAATGGCTTGACCCCCTGTTATTCGCAGTACGAGAGGTCCCGCAAGCCTCCACTGGCTTCTCCTCATTTGAGCTGCTGTATGGGCGACGCCCACACGGTGTGCTTGATGTATTGTGAGAGGCCTGGGAGGAAGGACCCTCAAATAGTAAGAATGAAATTCAATACGTTCTTGATCTTAGAGCAAAACTCCACACTTTGGGACAACTAACACAGGAGAATTTGCTCCAAGCTCAAGAACGACAGCACCGACTGTATGACAGGGGAACTCAGCTAAGGGAATTTGCACCGGGAGATAAAGTGCTTATATTACTTCCCACATCGAGCTCTAAATTACTCGTCAAGTGGCAAGGGCCCTTTGAGGTCACACGACGAGTCGGAGATCTCGTTTATGAGGTTAAATGAACTGATAGAGGGGGCACACGTCAAATATACCACCTCAACCTCCTGAAATTGTGGAGGGAGGCGGTCCCAGTAACGTTGGCTATGGTAGTTCCAAAGAAGGCGGAGCTCAGACCAGAGGTGAGTTCAAAACATAAACAGTTCACCCCGGTCACTTGCAGAGACCACCTCTCACCGAGTCAACTCGCGGAGGTTGCCAGGTTGCAACAGGAATTTGCGGATGTATCCTCCTCTCTACCAGGTCGCACGAACCTCATTCACCACCACATCAAGACCGAGCTGGGGGTCGTGGTACGTAGCCGCCCCTTCCGATTACCCGAACACAAGAAGAAAATCGTTCGGGAAGAATTGGACGCAATGCTCGATATGGGGGTAATAGAAGAATCCCACAGTGATTGGTCCAGCCCAGTTGTTCTAGTGCCTAAGAGTGACGGGTCTGTACGATTCTGTGTGGATTATAGGAAAGTCAACACGGTGTCTAAATTTGACACGTATCCAATGCCTCGCGTTGATGAGTTGCTTGATTGGTTGGGCACTGCTCGATTTTATTCGACATTGGATTTGACAAAGGGTTATTGGCAGATCCCCTTGACACCAATTTCCCGTGAAAAAACCGCCTTCTCCACACCGCTTGGATTACACCAGTTTGTGACACTTCCGTTCGGTTTGTTTGGAGCCCAGGCTACGTTTCAGCGTCTCATGGACCGAATTCTCAGACCGCATTCAGCTTACGCCGCTGCCTATTTAGATGATATCATCATTTACAGCAATGATTGGCAGCGGCACATGCAACATCTGAGGGTGGTTCTGAGATCTCTCCGGAGAGAGAGAAAGTGGTAAGTGTGCTTACACCTGAGCTAGATTATGTGTAACACCTGTCTCTAATTTCAGTGAGCACAGGGAGAGTGGCATTAAAGAGCCACACGGCCAGCAGACGGGGAGAGAGATTGGCACAAGGAAGGCCACGGTGCTGCATGTTATTATGTTGATGATGTAATGAAGTGGAAGTGCTTAAGTTAATATTTACTTGTGAAGCTGTCGAGTGTGTGGAATTGTAAGCATCAGGGTGCACAATTAAACACCTACCTGAACCAGGAAATCTTGCTTCTCACCTCCTCCTTCCACTGAGAAGTGTTACACTCTGATAACAGCATCCATTATTTCTGGCTCAGAGTACCCTCTACTGAGGCAATTCTCAATTTGGCGGGCTAAACTAGAGAAAGTGAGTCAGTCCTTTTGTCCCAGTTCACCGATCTGGCCCGAGATTTTATAGTCTTTTTGCCATTGGTAGGTTTCTTTGTACCGTTTTGCCATCACTTTTGCTTTTCATTTTCCTAGCAGCCAGTTCTTGCATTTCACTTTCTTTCTATTGTACTACCAGTCTTAAGTTCTCTAGTTCCCTCTTTAATTTGGCCTGTTCATCATCTACTTTAGCTGTTTCTCTGTAATGTTTGTACTGAGGGTGGGTATGCTTTTAATCATGTCCAATAAACTGCCATGCCCTCTTCCTCAAGTTCACTTACTTCATCTTGGTCAATATACTGACTGATATGTGAAACAAGGAAACTTCGATTTTTAGCAGCTATTCTTTCCCGGTTGAATCCTGCAATTTGCAGCAAGTCACTTACATCAACTGTTCAATGGTAAGTTGAAACAGCAATCCTTTATCCTCAAACCGTAGGTCCTCAACCTCTAAATCCATCGTGGCAGACAAGTAACAAGTGGAGCTATGGGTTGGTATTTTGCCTGACTTCAAAGCCTGATGGTCAATGTTGCCTCCTAAGTGGATACAGCACCTCAGGATGCACACTTCCCTGAGCTGGGCTCCCACCATTTCCTTAGCCAATGCGCGGCACTGTCTACCGCCCGGGTTAGTTTGTTGGATGATTGACGTGAGGTGAATTCCTCCATTACGGAACACCAAACTCACCTCGACCATCCAAGCAGTGCTTTCCAAATGTAGTTCGCCTGAAAAAGAGAACATATATATTTAAAGAATTGATGGACACGGACACGTGAGTGAACATTCAGTCATAATCAAAACAATGCACATGAAATGTATATCAATTTGCATATAACAACACTGCATCCTCTTGAATATATATCAAGTAACCCATATCCTGATAAGTAACAAATCAATCAAAGACAAAGTAGCTTACATGAGATGGGCATTCATTTGTATATAACATACATTCTCTAATGTACTCAATGTATAGGACAGCCTGTATGAGAATGTATGGCAAAACAGTCAAATACTAAATAACATGCACAAACATGTATTTAACATTTCATCCTCTTAGATATACACAAATAACTTGTCTTATAATGCATACCAGTTTCAATATTACAGACTTGACATTCTCTGGGACGTATGTGCAGTCATTCCACATTCATTATGTATCACAATTTATATTGCAAACAAGACATTATCTTGCAAAAAATAATGTTCAGTTATCACAGTATTATAATGCTTTACACATTATCAGTCAATGGCGCGGTGACTCATGCTGGCATTAGCTTAACATTGTTGACTAACCATAGATTCAGCACGTGACTCAGTCTCACTCATTATTGTGATACAAGCACAGAATGAAAACACGACAGTATTGGAGATAACAGTATCACA
This sequence comes from Myxocyprinus asiaticus, assembly GCF_019703515.2. NCBI lineage: Eukaryota > Metazoa > Chordata > Actinopteri > Cypriniformes > Catostomidae > Myxocyprinus > Myxocyprinus asiaticus. The sequence goes on along the minus strand of NC_059392.1, from coordinate 18,127,424 downwards.
GTTCAACAGCGCGATAACGCTGTATTATAATCATGACAGTTATCAAACAACAATAGCACTTTACACATTATTAGTCACCAGCGCATTAACCACGTTAACGTTAACTTAGCATCAGTGGCTAAACACAGACTCAATACAATCTCATTCCCTTTTGAAGAATATGGGCACATAACAATAATACAACAGTACCATAAATATTATATAAAACTTCAACCACCACAGATAACAGTTATGAAGGGGCTTACCTCCCAAAGGGGAACATATATATTTAAAGAATTGATGGAAATGGACACATGTTCCGCTTCCCTCAAGTCATGTGTTAAAAGAGTGAGGAAAGGAAACCCAAGTGTCCGTCAATAACTCCCCACACTGCCCCCTTCCGATACTGCATTAGAACAGTGCATACAAACCCAATAGCAATAACATTAACAAGAGAATTAATAACACTAACATCCTTATCTATTTGTTCTACCCGTTACATATACAATCATTTTTACTAGTTAAAATGCTAATTCTTGATGGAATTACTACTAGTGTAAATGCTAGTTTTTTATATCAGTAATTACATTTGCACCAGTAAATAGATTATTTCTTAACATTAAAAACATAACTTCTTGCAGAAATACCCATTCATGATATCAAAATGGACTTCAAACTATTAAAAAACATAATTATTTAAATATGAAACTGCATTTTCACTAGTAGCATTTTACAATGATCTGTCATTCACTCCTGTTCAAAACACAATGACAGATAACTATAACTCATTTCTTACTAGTTGAAATTCCAATGTCTCATATCATCATATGTACTACTTACTAGTAAAAATAATATTTTTTATATATCAATAATTACATTGTTACTTCTGCACATGCACATTTTCAAACTTGGCATTTCGAGAAAAATTTTTAAGGTTTGATGTCAACAAAAAACAAATTCCCTTTCATTTTTGCCATGTAACCAAATGTGAAATGTGCCATTAGTGAAAACTAATTTCATTTACTATATACTAGTAACAATGTGATTATTGATATAAAAAACAAAAATATCATATTTACTAGTAAGTAGTACGTAGCTGATTTGTGAAATGGAATTTCAGCTAGTATTAAATTAATTAAACAGTAGATATCTAAAATTGTGTTTTGAACAGGAGTCAATGACAGATCATTGTGAAATTCTACTAGTGAAAATACAGTTACAGATATCAGTAATTATGTTTTTTCTTGATGAAATTCAATTTTTTCTGTCAAGAATGGTGTAATGGCAGTGAGTTATGGCATCATATTTTTATATTAAGAAAAGTTTTACTAGTGCAAATTTAATAACTGATTTAAAAAATCAGCACTGATGACCAAAAATTATTTCTGATATCAAGAATTTACATTTTAAATAGTGGCAATAATAGATATTCATAATTCATAACTTACACATGATTAAATGTTGATACATGCTTGTATTGTATGTAAAAGAGCAGATCTTGAAAACATCTCCTTTAGTGTTCCACGGCAGAAAGTAAGTAATACAGATTTGGAACAACATAAATGTGAGTAAATGATGACAGAATTTATATTTTTAGGTGAAATGTTCCTTCAATGTTAATGTGTTAATGCTTAATAAATAGTAATGATTAAATGCCATCATTTCCCTCCTCTTCTATTTATAGCTATAAATATAATTTTATAAGATTATTGCAGTGTTAAGTTGAACACTGTTCTAGACCACATTTTCAATCACAGATCGGTTAAAGTCATTCAACACAGCATTCCATGACATCAGAGTTATGAGAATGTTCATAATTCAAGTATAGCTGCATCACTTTATAAGACACACAGTCAAAGTAGCTTTTGAATTTCTTTGAATCATTTGTCAGAATGTTTCATCTATAGTAAATATTGCACTGGAAACTCTGGTCTTGGTATCAAATCCTGGCAGGGATCGCATGAGACATGAGTGAGGTATGCTTATGGTTATACTAGAATGTAAGAAGTGTTTATTTGCTGTTTTCAATCAGCCAGAACTCTGGCAATGTGACTGTGTCCAGGTGCCTGAACACTGCAGAGATGTTCCTGTGGCAATACAACTATACACACTTCGCCTGCACCAAATCAAGAAGCCAGACAAACATTGGAGAATATAGTAGAGGGAAAACGTCTCGGTTACCGTTGTAACCTCCGTTCCCTGATGGAGGGAACGAGACGTTGTGTCGATGTAGTGACACTAGCGGTCGCCCTTGGGAGCCCCAAACACCTCTAATCTTTGAGAAAAGGCCAATGAGAATTGGCGAGTGGAATTTGCATGCCACTCCCCTGGACATACGGGTATAAAAGGAGCTGGCTCGCAACCATTCATTCAGGTTTTGTGCTGAGGAGCTGAGACAAGGTCCCGGCCATTTCAGTGGATAGTACCACGTTGTGGCAAGAGGGACACAACGTCTCGTTCCCTCCATCAGGGAATGGAGGTTACAACAATAACCGAGACGTTCCGCTTCTGTCACTCACTCGATGTTGTGTTGATGTAGTGACACTAGCGGTCGCCCTTGGGAGCCCCAAACACCTCTAATCTTTGAGAAAAGGCCAATGAGAATTGGCGAGTGGAATTTGCATGCCACTCCCCCGGACATATGGGTATAAAAGGAGCTGGCTCGCAACCTTTCATTCAGGTTTTGTACTGAGGAGCCGAGACAAGGTCCTGGCCATTTCAGCGGATAGTACTGCATTGTGGCAAGGGGGACACAATGTCTCGTTCCCTCCATCAGGGAAAAGAGGTTACAACAGTAACCGAGACGTTCCGCTTCTGTCACTCACTCAACGTTGTGTTGATGTAGTGACACTAGGGGTCACCCTTGGGAGCCCCAAACACCTCTAATCTTTGAGAAAAGGCCAATGAGAATTGGCGAGTGGAATTTGCATGCCACTCCCCCGGACATACGGGTATAAAAGGAGCTGGCTCGCAACCATTCATTCAGGTTTTGTGCTGAGGAGCCGAGACAAGGTCCCGGCCATTTCAGCGGATAGTACTGCATTGTGGCAAGGGGGACACAACATCTCGTTCCCTCCATCAGGGAACGGAGGTTACAACAGTAACCGAGACGTTCCACTTCTGTCACTCACTCGACGTTGTGTCGATGTAGTGACACTAGGGGTCCCTATAGAAAAACGCACCAGACACAGCAACGACAGGGCTGGGTCTGCCTCCTCCCGTGGCAGCGCTTGCAGGCTCACCACCTGATCCCTGAAGGGGGTCGTGGGAACCTTGGGCACATAGCCCGGCCGGGGCCTAAGGACCACGTGAGAGTCTACTGGACCGAACTCCAGGCAGGTATCGCTGATAGAGAATGCCTGCAGGTCCCCAACCCACTTGATGGAGGTGAGTGCAATCAGGAGGGCCTTCTTCAAAGAGAGGACTTTCAGCTCGACTGACTCTAGCGGCTCAAACGGGGCTCTCCGAAGGCCCAGGAGGACCAAGGAGAGATCCCATGAGGGAAAGAGGCGTGGCCTAGGAGGATTCAGCCTCTGGGCAACTCTCAGGAACCTGATGATCATGTTGTGCTTCCCTAAGGACTTACCATCCACTGCGTCGTGGTGTGCCGCTATGGCGGCCACATACACCTTCAGGGTGGAGGGGGACAGCCGCTCATCCAGCCTCTCCTGCATGAAGGAAAGCACTGATCTGACCGCACATCTCTGGGGGACTTCACCTCGGGAAGAACACCAACTCGCGAACAAACGCCATTTCAAGGCATTAAGCTGCCTCATAGAGGGAACCCTGGCCTGAGTGATTGTGTCTACCACTGCTGGTGGTAGGCCACTTAGGTCTTCCGCGTCCTGTCCAAGAGCTAGACTTGGAGGTTCCAGAGGTCTGGGCACGGGTGCCCCGTCCCTGAGAGAGGAGGTCCTTCCTCAGGGGAATCTGCCAGGGAGGGGCTGTCACGAGGAGTGTGAGATCCGAGAACCAAGTCTGAGTGGGCCAGTATGGCGTCACGAGGGTGACCTGTTCCTCGTCCTCCCCAAACTTGCACAAGGTCTGTGCAAGTAGGCTCAATGGAGGGAATGCGTATTGTGTGCCAGCACATCTGTCCTGAGGGGGGCTCGCATCAGGGAATACCAGAGCGGGCAGTGGGAGGATGCCCATCTCGGGACTCGAGTCTGAAGCCAGTGATGAAGCGGTCTCATATGCATCAACCCGAGCGGCGTGACTGCCGCCGAGGATGCCATATGCCCCAGGAGCCTCTGAAAGTGTTTCAGTGAAACCGCTGTCTTCTGCCTGAATGACTTCAGGCAGTTCAGCACTGACTGCGTGCGCTCGCCTGTGAGGCTGTGCTAGAATCAGCCAGTCGTCAAGGTAGTTGAGTATGCGGATGCCCAGTTCCCTTAACGGGGCAAGAGCTGCCTCTGCAATCTTCATGAAGACACGAGGGGACAGGGACTGGCTGAAGGGGAGGACCTTGTACTGATACGCCCGGCCGTCGAAAGCAAACTGTCTACTGACGAATCTTGATGCCGGACGCATGCCAAAATGTGCTTCTGTGTCAGAACTTGCAGGTCCAAGATGGGCCGCAACCCACCGCCTTTCTTTGGCACGATGAAGTAAGGGCTGTAGAACCCTTTCCTCATCTCGGCTGGAGGGACAGGCTCTACTGCACCCTTGCGCAGAAGGGTCGCGATCTCTGCATGCAGGGTGGCGGCGTTCTCACCCTGCACCGAGGTGAAGCGGATGCCGCTGAACCGTGGCGGGCGCTTGGCGAACTGAATTGCGTAGCCGAGTCAGATGGTCCTGGCCAGCCACCGCGATGGGTTGGAAAGCGCTAACCACGCATCCACGCTCCGGGCACTAAGGGGACAATCGCGTCTAATGTACCTGTGGGTGGGGCCTCGTGGCAGGGGGAGCAGGGGACGCCACGTCGAGGAGCCTTGCTTCGTCTCGAACTCATGGCTTGCTCCATGTACCCGGTGTCGGGGGGGGGGTCGGGCGACGGGTAGGAGGGACTTTTTGACTGTCCTCGTAACTCGTCACAACCGCCTGGCAGTGGGTGTGAGTGTGGTGCGGTCGGGCGCACAAAGGCGGGTCGCCATGATAATGGTGGTTGTAAACACCGACCGTGTGACCCAAGGAGTGAGTACCGCAGCCCGTTTGGGGTGCAGCGAACACAAAACAAAAGGGAACACAAGATTTACCTCCCGGCCCTCCACCGGGGAACAGAGTGGTCTGGATACCAGCTCCATGGTAGCAGCGGACATCTCCCACCCTGGGTCGTCTGTCTCAGGGGCGCTTAGGAGCCTTCCGGGTCCTTGCGCCTGGTCGTGAGGCGGGGGTTGTCGGCTTCCTGCTGGGGGTTCTACGCTGGGGCAGAGAACTGGGCCTGGGCTTTTGCCGCCGCAGGGGGATGCCCTCGGTGAGCAGATGGGATACAGGATCTTGAGCCACGCCAAGGCAAGATGTGCTGTATCGCCTCAGTCTGTTTCTTCACTGCCAAAAACAGCTGGGTAAAGTCCTCGACGGTATAATAGACCGATCTGGGAGATGGAAGCGTTGATAAAGCGAGCCTTGTCGGCATCCCTCATCTCGACCAGATTCAGCCACAGGTGGCGCTCCTGGACCACCAAGGTGGACATCGCCTGCCCGAGTGCTTGTGCTGTGACCTCTGTCACCCAGAGGGCAAGGTCGGTCGCCGAGCACAGCTCCTGCATCTCATCGGGATCAGGACTACCCACGTGCAGCTCTTTCAGTGCCTTGGCCTGGTGTACTTGCATGAGGGCCATGGCATGCAGGGCGGAGGCGGCCTGCTCCACGGCACTGTATGCTTTAGTTGCCAGAGACAACATAGTCCTACAGACCCTGGAGGGGAGCGCTGGACGATCCCGCCAGGAGGCGGCGCTTTACAGGCAGAGATGCACCGCAACCGCTTTATCACCTGAGGGATCTCCGCGTACCCGTGGGCCGCCCCGCCATCGAGGGTAGTGAGATCGGACGAACTGGGAAGTCAGGTTCGGGCAGAAAAAGGTGCCCTCCAAGACCTTGTCAGCTCGTCGTGCACTTCCAGGAAGAAAGGGACCCTAGGGGCAGGGTGGCTGTTAGCGGCACCCCAAACCCAGGAACCAATCATCTAGCCGTGAGGGCTCAGGGGAGGGTGGAGGGTTCCAGTCCAACCCAACACTCGCTGCGGCCCGGGCAAGCATGGCGGTCAGCTCTGTGAAGGTGGCAGCCCAGTCGAGACCTCAACATCCGACATCGCCAGCGTGCTCTCCGATGCAGCGATCGAGGACTCATCCTGCTCATAAGCCCCAAAGGAGACATTAAGTTGGCCGTGAGGCGAGCTGGTCTCACCTCGGAACTTGACGGGGGCAAATGAGCGTGCTGGGGAACGGGAGGTCAGCGGAGATTTACCCGGTGAGGACGCGCCCATTGGAGTCCCCAAATCGCCTCCAGTGCCAGCCGGGCCAGCCAGGTCATACCCGTAGGTAGAAGGCCCAGCGTGGGGGCGGCTGGAGTGGCTTTCCCTTCGAGGAAGGAAAGCCGCGACCGCAACGTTGCCATGGTCATGTTCTTGCAATGAGAACACGAACCATCCACAAACACTGCCTCAGTGTGACCGTGGCCCAGACACATGAGGCAGCGCCCATGGCCGTCGGAGGCAGAGAGATAACGACCGCATCCAGGAATTACACAAAGACGGAACGGCATCTTTAAAAAGAGACATCTTTAAAAAGACGTTCACATCAATGTGCTGCTCTAATGAGGAAAATATACTCTTTGCAGAGATATATACTCTCTTAGTAGCGCTTTCGAAGCGCCCAGGGGTGTAGTCTGCACTAAGCGTGCAGAAGGAGAGAAAGCTGCTGGAATGAGCCGTATATCCAACAGCATATGCTTCTTTCGAGGTGAATGGACCGGCAGTGGAATTCAGCTCGCTGTCATACAACTGCTTGGCTCTGAAGAAAAAATCTGAATGAGTGATTGCGAGCCAGCTCCTTTTATACCCGTATGTCTGGGGGAGTGGCATGCAAATTCCACTCACCAATTCTCATTGGCCTTTTCTCAAAGATCAGTGGTGTTTGGGGCTCCCAAGGGCGACCCCTAGTGTCACTACATCGACACAACTTTGAGTGAGTGACAGAAGGGGAACTGCAACGGTGTCTTTGTTCATTTACAACCTGACAGCATGTCGTATCTTCTGTGCAAGTCACTCTCATGTAAAAAGTATTTGGGGGTGGATCGCACAAAACATTTCAAGAACATGTACTGGTAATATTGGATTTTACCCCCAACAATATCTAGAGTTTACTCATAATAGTGCCCAAAACAAAAAAACATCCGGTGAGCAGCAGTTCTGTGGACGGAAACACCTTGTTGATGAGAGTTGATTGAAGTTTCTTTATTTACTTGCTGGACATCCTCCCAATAATGCATTACAATAATCTAGTCTTGAGGTCATGAACACATGAATTTGTTTTTCAGCATCAGCAACAGAGAGCATGTGTCGTAATTTAGCAATATTTCTGAGGTGGAAGAATGCTGTTCTACAAACATTGGAATTTTTCTTTCCAAAGGATAGATTGGTATCAAATATAACACCTAACTTCTTCGCTGTAGAAGATGATGTAACAGTACATCCATCGAGAGTCAAATTATATTTTATCATCTTATTTTTAGAGGTTTTTGAACCAATATTTGTACCTCTGTTTTGTCCAAATTGAGTAGAAAGAAATTTCTGGCCATCCAATCTTTGATTTCATTGATACACTCTGCTAATTTGAAGAATTGTGAAATTTCATCGGTTTAGAAGAAATATAAAGTTGGGTATTGTTGGCATAACAGTAGAAACTTTCTCCATGATTCCTGATAATATCTTCCAGGGGAAGCATATATAAGGAGAAAAGCAGAGGCCCTAAAACTGATCCCTGTGGCACTCCATACTTAACTTTTGTTTGATTTGACAAGTCCTCATTTACACAGACAGAGTAGTAGCGGTCTGCTAAATAGGACCTAAACCATGCTAATGTCAGTCCACAAATGCCAACATAATACTCAAGCCTATTCAAGAGAATATTGTGATCTATGGTGTTGAAGGCAGCACTAAGATCTAAAAGCACTAGAAGAGAAATGCAGCCATGATCAGATGATAAGAGCAAGTCATTTGAAAGTCAAGTGCAGTCTCTATAATGTGATGTGGCCTAAATCCTGACTGAAATTGTTCATATATACTATTTCTCTGTAGAAATTAACATAGTTGGGAGGACACTACATTTTCTAGTATTTTCGACATAAACAGGAGATTTGAAATCAGTCTATAATTAGTCAGTTCTCCAGGATCAAGCTGTGGCTTCTTAATAAGTGGTTTGATAACTGCCATTTTAAAGTTTCTTGGGACATGTTCCTAAGAATAGCGAGGACTTAATAATATTAAGAAAAGGTTCTGAGATTACAGGGAATATCTCTTTTAAGAGCTTAGTTGGTATTGGATCTAACATACATGTTGTGGCTTTTGATGATTCAATAAGTTTTGTTAGCTCTTCATGACCTATGATAGTGAAGGATTGAAGTTGCTTGTGAGGAAAATTATGAGACACTGTTTTCTGAGGTACTGTGACAGACGATTTCATAATTCAAATTTTATTTCTGATGATTTCAATTTTATCAGTAAAGAAATTCATGAAGTCATTACTATTGTGCTGCAATGGAATATCTGGCTAAGTCGAGACTTTATTCCCAACCAATTTAGCCACAGTACTGAATAAACACCTAGGATTGTTGTGGTTATTTTCTGAGTTTGCTAAAATATACTGACCTGGCAGCTTTTAGTATCTGTCTGTAGCTACAGACACTATCCATCCATGCACCATGAAATACCTATAATTTTGTATTCTTCCACTTGTGCTCCATTTTGCGAGCTGCTCTCTTGAGAGCATGAGCGTGATCATTGTACCATTTTCTTAAATTGAAGGGGGGTGACACTATCAAGAGTGCTAGAGAAGACTGTATTTATATATTCTGTTATTACTTCAAGTTCTTCTATTTTTTGGCTTACTGAGTATGAGATATATCTGGAAGATTATTAGTGAAGCTATCTTTAGTGGTCGAAAGAATAATTCAACCTGAATGATAGCACGGTGTAGATTGAATAACATTAGCTGATCACAGCATGCAAGAGATAAGGTAATGATCTGAGATGTCATTGCTCTGTGGCAGAATGTCTATAGTACCAACATCAACAACATATGACAGAATTAAATCTTGCGTATGATTATGGCGATGAGTTGGTCCTGTCACATTTTGTCTGACTCCAGTGAGTTGAGAATATCGATAAATGCTAATTCCAATGTGTCATTTTCATTATCTATGTGAATGTTGAAGTCACCAACAATTAAAGCTCCATCCACAGTAACTACTAGATCTGATAGAAAATGTGCACATTCACCAAGGACATCAGAATACGGCCCGGGTGATCTATATGCTATTGCAAAGGTAAAAGACGACAGAGATTTTTTATTTGTATCTGACGGTGTCACATTAAGCATCATTAGTTCAAAAGACTTAAACTTATATCCTGTCCTCTGAGTAACACCAAAAACTTCACTGTAAATTGCAGCAACACCTTCTCCTCAATCCTTCAGATGAGGATCATGTTTATAACAATAAGCTGGGGGAATAGAATAATTTGAACTAATGTATTCATCCGGTTTAAGCCAGGTTTCAGTCAAACAGAGCGCATCCAAACTATGATCTGTTATCATTTCATTTACAATTAGTGCTTTGGATGAAAGAGATCTAATGTTTAGTAGCCCTACCTTTATATGATGTTTATCTTCAATTTTTTTTATTATTTTCAAGTTTTACCCTAATCAAATTTTTTCTAAATTATTTATTGAGGGGTTTGTGTTTGGTAGTTCAGGGATACAGTCTCTATGTGTTGTAGTTTATGTGACCTGTGTGACATCTCAAGGCAGCTAGCAGACGTTCGGATTAGCCAGTTTGTCTGCTTCTGATCTGGGCCCCAGTTAGTCAAATACTATAACTATTAAGACTATGAGCCAAATTATTAGAGAGGAGAGCGGCACCTTCTCTATCATTTCTTTCTTTCTTTAGCAGGTCAAGTCTACCCCAAAAACTCTTCCAATTGTCTACAAATCCAATGCTATTCTCCAGACACCACTCAGACATCCAGCCATTCAATAACACTAATCTACTATATAAACCTCATCACCACGACAAGCAGGGAGGGGGCCAGAGCATATTACAGTGTCTGACATTGTGTAGGGCTTTACTGGTTGTTTAGATCAGTGTTACTATCAGAAATAATTAATAATTATTTCTATAGTTATTAATTAATATTTAAATTAATTAATTGGATCTAACTCATTAAAACCTCATATGGGACTCCAGTAAATGTAGTGTGCTATGTTTAGGAGCAAGTTTGGTTATTAGCAATAATTAATAATTATCAAAGATAATTACTAATGATTAAAATCAATAGAACATTGATGAGAATCAATGTTAGCTTTTTTTAATCCTTTAAATCAACAATTATCAAAGATAGTCGTTAATTGTTAACATTGATGAAACATTAAAATTAACACTAGCTTATTGATCATTCAAATTCAATTATCAAAGATAATTATCAATTATCAAAAATCAATAGAATATTAATAAGGATTAACATTGACGGGGCACCACCCTGAAATCAGGGACTAATAACCAAATAGTAAAACAGTCTCAATATTAGATTGTTTTCTTAGGAAAATCGACATCCGAAGAATATCGATTTTTGGGGAAAAAAAAAACAATGAATGAAGGTTTGAATCCGAGCACTGACATCCCATCAGCATGACACAGGTGTATGCAAAACAAACCAAAACACTTCTCTTTGTAATATAAACAAAATTTATTTATGCAGTAATATCAATTAATCATTAATACAATGCAGTCAATAAACTTCTGACTTACAACTACAAACTAAACAGTGATATGATTAGATATGGAAATCAAAATAATCCTATAACACATAAGGTGTGTGTGTGTGACAGTGTGTGTGTGTTTGATTAGTAAGAGAGAGAGAGAGAGAGAGAGATGATTAAGTGACAGCCCTAAAGTTGATTTCGCGATAGCGGGAGAGAAAGCAGCTGTGTTCATCACTCAGAGACGCGGTTTTACGAGCGGGGCTCGTAAAAGTCCTGCATTATTTGACTCTTTACTGGATGAACTCAGTTTCTGTCTCACCCGCGATGGCGAAATTGCACAATCCAATTTGGTTGGACCACAATACAGCAAAACAAATTTGTGATAATTAATACCCTGAGTATTAATAATGAGCGGACATGGCGGTCTGTAAACTGTACAAGCAAAAACCTTGAAACACAAGAATAACACGCTATAATATTCTATCTCTGCCCAGACGTAACCTCTTACTTGAATCACATGAGGACACAGGTAGAATGTGTTTTCCTCCGTCCTTTAACTTTGACCCGGTTCCTTGAGGCTCGTGTGATGACGGGAGGCCGTTTCCTCGCTCTGTCGGCGGGCGGTACGGCTGTTGATTGTCAGCGGGCGGTACGGCTGTTGATTCTCGGCGGGCTGGCGGAGAACTCAGAAATGTCGACTTGATTGAAGATGGAAGAGAAATCTTTAATCTCTTCACTTCTGTAGGCAAACGGATGAAGATGCGAATTGCTCGGCGGTCTCCTTCGGATCCGTTAGAGTGTTTGGTTGAACACAGAGTAATCTCAACTCGTCCAGCGAGATGGAGATTGTATGGCTACTGTTTCAAGTCGGACATTACTTCCTTGTGCCACGAGGTTGCACCGGAGAGCAGCAAAAAAAACTATGTCTATATTCGGTGAACAAAGTCGCTGGAAGTAAATTCTGGAAGCATTTCAGAGGTATTTCAACTCCTGATGATGTCATGTTTGAGGGACGTTCTGTTGTGTGCCTCATCCAATAGGAGTTGACAGTTCGATCCTTTAGTGAGCAAGGCTTCATGGATTTGTAGTCTGTTTTGGACTCCCTTTGTTTGATTTTGGCGCGATTTTTAACAGTAAGATTTATGACTTGGAAGGTGGGGCTTGAGTTATGTTTTTATGACTGTTAGGCCTGCCTTTGTCTTCTATCTGAATACATGAGGCCCAACAATTGTCACACACCTCTTTAACATTATCTCTAGTGATCTCTGACTGGCGAAGCCGGACATCTTTAGTGCAGACATGAATAACAATTTTAGAAAATCTACATTTAGCATTAGCCAGCACTTGTAAATTTGATCTGATGTCAGACACCCAAGCCCCCAAATGCATTTAACAATAGTGGCTGGAGTCTCTATTTCCACGTTCCTTACAATAGAATCTCCTGTACTAAGGGCATTTTCAACATGATTCTCACTGGGTGCATCACTGAGTGGAGAGAATCGATTGGAAACCCTAACAGGAATGGGAGAGTTGTGTCACTTTGCCGAGTGAGTATGCCACCGAGACGTCACCCAAACGCCCTGCTGCAGGGGCTCTACAGCCGGAACCAAAGTGTGTGTGTTGCTCGCTGTTCTACCCACATCCGAAACAGTATCTACCGGTTTCTCTTTCTCACTGACCTCCACTAGCATTCAGATGCGTGCCTCTAACTCATTAACCTTCTCCGTCAGCCTGACTAATTCCTTACATTTATCACATGTAAATACCTCACTACTGATGGAAGAAGCTATAGTAAACGTGGCATGCAATGCAGGAAGTAATAATATGAGCGGATGCCATGACTTACCACAACTGTTTGTTGTTGCTGTTATGGTTGTTCTTGAGTGGCGAGGGTTTGAGATCGATGTGAATCCCTCACGCAAATGTTTGATGTTGTTGTGTTGGTTCCTGATCAGCAGATGTTTGAGATTGATAAAATAATCTGTGGAAAACACAGAGAAGAAAACAAATGCATGCAGTCGAAATGCGAGATGTAGACAAGCGGAAAAAAGAAAACGGTGCACGGTAATATACACGCAGTTGAAACAGTAGAAATGTGGGGAAAAAACAAAGTACGCGGTAAAATGGCAAAGGATAAAATGATGAATTTAGGGGAATAAGCAATGCTTAGCAGGCTAGCAAGCTACAAGCAAACAGACTTGTGCAACGTGCCGGCAACCGGAACAGGAAACAGCTCAGCTCACTTTGTTCAGCTCGTTCAGTCTCCTGCTCTGCCATTTAAACTATAAAAATGTAATCCGTTACTACCCAGCACTGCATACAGTGGGCTCCAAAAGTCTTGAGGCATCTTGTGAAAATGTTTCTACTTTACATTTAATAAAGAAGCAAAACAATTTGAGTGAAAAGTTGAACTGAAAAATTAGCATGGATTTCAGAATGTCTGGTTAATTTGCTTTTATGACAGCATGCACTTGAGCTGGCATGAACAAAAACTGATGATCATGTTATCCAGCATGATTTGAGAATGAGAGAGCATCTTGTGTGCTTTTTTGTAAAGTAGTTCACATTGTCAATGTTGCAAATTTGCTTAAAATGGATTTGTTGTAGTACAGAACCTCCATTTTTTTTCATTTTACATCATAACATGTTTTTGTTTTTAATGTCTCAAAATCTGACAACTTTCAGTTTATTTCCAGATTCAAATCTGATTTTGAATCCGAGATTTGAACACCCAGACACAGGTATGCATATCTTACTTAAGCTGTTTAACAGTATCACAGATGATGGACAAAATTAGCCCAGTTAAGTTTCTTGATTATTATAATATCATAAATGTGAGAAAACTAAACTGTTACATAATTATAATTGTAGACTTCCTTAAAAATGCAGTCAGACCTAGATTAAAAAGATGTTCACATTGCAGTCCAAGAAAATAATCTTTGTGATGCAGTCTTGAAAACACGTGTTCAAAGGTTATATTACAACATACTCTCAAGCAGAAACTTGCGATGATGCACAAAACCAAAAGGGTAGTTTCAAGCAGTTTTTGCCAGTGCCACCTTTTTTTTTTTTTTTTTTTCAAATGCCAACATGAATAGTCCTCAGTAAAAGAGGTTATGTCTTTTCCTTTGCATCATGATATCAATCTACATTTCCCTCTGGCGAAAAGATCAGTGCATTGACTGAAGGAAACATAAGACTGTTTTTCATTCATGTAAGGATGTGACTTCACAGTGCAGCCCATCAGATGGCATGTTGAGGCACTTAACCCCTGAAGACATAAAAAAAAGTTGTCGTTGGTGGCAAGCCTGAAATTAACACTGATAAGAAAATTAGCACTGATTCACGAGTTTCCATTGCTCACAGAGAGTGTGAATGAGTGAATAATTCACATTCACTTTCACAGTTTGGGAGAGAAAAGAGAGCATTAGTGTTGAGGAACATCAAAAGCCAGAGTAGGTTGCTTCATCCATTATGCTTACCTTGTTAGGTGTTTTTTTGATCCAAGAAGCTCATCAGGCATAAGAGCCTTTGACTATCTTCGAGATCTTCAGTTCTAGTAATTTGTTCCATACCCCCTCTGAACAAGAAGGCCTTTTGTCTGCCTACAATCTGCCTTCACTTAAAGCCCAGGTAGGTGCCCAGTTGTGCCACCTTCTTTGGATAATATATGACATAGTATATAGACATTCTCACAGTTTTTTTGTATGGATTGTAATCTCTCTCTCTCTCTCTCTCTCTCTCTCTCTCTCTATACTGTATATATAAGCTCTGGAACAAATTAAGAGACCGCTGCAAAATTATTATTTTTTTCTCAGTTTCTCTGGATTTACTATTTATAGGTATGTGTTTGAGTAAAATTTACATTTTTGTTTCATTCTATAAAGTACTGACAACATTTCTCCCAAATTCCAAATAAATTAAATAAATTGTCATTTAAAGCATTTATTTGCAGAAAATGACAACTGACCAAAAAGATGCAGTGTTTTCAGACCTCGAATAATGCAAAGCAAACAAGTTCATATTAATTTTTAAACAACACAATAAAATCACAGATTTCATGCATCTTAGCATGCTCTCTGCCAGTCTTTCATATTGCTGTTGGGTGACTCTATGCCACTCCTGGTGCAAAAATTCAACCAGCTTCTTTCTCTTGATCACATTCCAGAGGTTTTCAGTGGGGTTCAGTTCTGGAGACTGGGCTGGCTATGACAGGGTCTTGATCCAGTGGTCCTCCATCTACACCTTGATTGACCTGGCCAATCCTCAGAGTTGGGGAACATTGTCAGAGCAGAAGGAAGCAAGTTTTCTTCCAGGATAACCTTGTACATGGCTTGATTCATGCGTCCATCACAAAGATGAATCTGCCCGATTCCAGCCTTTTTTTTAATTTTTTATCAAGGTCTTTTTATTGAGAAAACAAGAAAGATGTAAGTATGTGACAACTGTATCATAATTCCAGTAATTAAAAATAAATAAATAAATAAATAAAAAAAAAGTGGAGAGAAAAAACAAACACACAAACCACCCCCTTCCAGATCAAATAATATAAATAAATAAATAAATAAATACAGAAATAATAACAGCCAGTTTCATGTACAACAGAAAAGAGAAGACTCAGGGGTGCAGGCCTTATAGGAAGAATTGCAAAGAAAAAGCCACTTTTGAAACAGAGAAAAACAAAAATAAAAGGTTAGAGTGGGCAAAGAAACACAGACATTAGACAATAGATAATTGGAAAAGAGTGTTATGGATCTTAACCCCATTGAGCTTTTGTGGGATCAGCTAGACTGTAGGGTGCATCAGAAGTGCCCAACAAGACAGCCACATCTATGGCAAGTGCTACAGGAAGTGTGGGGTGAAATGTCACCCGAGTATCTGGACAAACTGACAGCTAGAATGCCAAGGATCTGCAAAGCTGTCATTGCTGCATGTGGAGGATTTTTTGATGAGAACTCTTTGAAGTAGTTTAAGATAGTGTTGGGTTTGAGTCCACCTTAGTCGAGTCCAAGTCAAGTCCGAGTCTTTAAACAGTCGAGTCTGAGTTGAGTCCGAGTCCAAAAGGGGCTGAGTTGGACTCAAGACCGAGTTCATAACAGGCCACAGCAGCTGTTTAAAAAAAAGATTAAAAAAAAATAATAATAATTTATATTTGCATGAGCGGCAGCCGCGTTGGTCTGCAATCAGTCTGAAATCTTTAAATACCAACCAAAGAAAATTACATTGAGCTCTTCTTTAACTGCAAAAACATGGAGAATAATAATTCTGAGTCATAAATTTAACAGAATTGTCCGTCAAAAGTGTCAGAGATTTAGGCTAAAAAAGACGTACATAAGTTACCCAGTGGTTTACAGTAAAAATGAAATAAAAACATCATAACCAACTAAATTCAACTCATAACATGAAGATTAGCTTCATACACAAACTCTGTTATCGAATAATACATTTATTTTATAGTCTATAATTAAATTATAAACAAAACATTTCACTGCCCAAAATATCCTAATATTTTATTGTGCATGGTTGAATGTTGTGAATGGTGGACAAATGCTGTAAAAGTATGTATTTTAAGCAGCTTGTCAATGCTTTGAAAATAGTCAATCAATAATAAATACGTGCTGTTTATCTGTTTAAAGTTGCTGTCTGCTTTAGCAATAACGATTTTTTTCCTCCGAATATTATATCAAGCTATTATAGACCAGTTCAAGCTGACAACACTGCATGGACCACAAGAAACTACAGAAGCCTACATGTGTAGATACATTACACCTAAAAAGTATCTATCTATACACACATATATATATACATATATTTATTTATTTTTTACTTTTTGCCACATGGCCACCTGCATTTTGGTTACACTACATGACTTTTTCAAATATAAGTAATATTTTAAAACAAAAATCTTTCACTGCTTATTTTTTTAAAGCAATAATAATAAAAAAAACTTTTATCTGCACTATTCTTTTCAAGAATTTCAGCTTTAAAATGAAACTTTTAAAAAAAGTCTCATGATATTTTTTTTATTTTAAATTTCAGAAAAAAAATAAAAATAAAAAATAAACATTATGGAAAAGGTATTCAAGTATTTGTGTGTGCGAATTGCATTTTAATGTATTTTTGAGGAACAAAATAGATTCGGACAAAAAAATCAGCAACACACCACTGACCCAATTACAAATAGATCCGGAAAAAAACAAACAAACAAACAAACAAAAAAACAAACAAACAAAACAAATCAGCAACACATCATTGACCCAATTACATATAGATCCGGAAAAAATAAATAAATCAGCAACATGACATTGACCCAATTACTAAAACAAAATGTTTAGCTATCTCACATTTTGCACACAATCCTGTTACTGCATGATTTTCACATTTGAACCTTTTCTACAGCATGACAGGAAAATAATTAATGGAATAACTCATTGCATTTGATACATTTTTACAAATGTTAATGTTAAGTGCATTCGTCAAGTATTTTACTAGGAAGTATACATTTATCAACAGCTATAAACCAATATTTGGCCCCTACTGAGTGCTAAATTTGCAACCCTGTTATCCTACTTTTTTTAAATTCATATATATTTTTTAGTTGTAAAAACTTTGTCTATTTAATTTTTAAATGTATTTAATGTTTATTGCTACAAAATCACACAAATCAGGGTTTAAAACTGTATTTAGACACATTTTGGAAACATGGTTGTCTAGGTTGATCTTCTGAGGGGAACTAATTGACTGTATGTTCAGATTAAAATGTTTTATTGATTCACATAAATGAACACAGAAAAACGTCATGGTTACTTCCGTAACCTCCGTTCCCTGATGGAGGGAACGAGACGTTGTGTCGATGTAGTGACACTAGGGGTCACTCTTGGGAGCCCCAAACACCTCTGCCAATGAGAATTGGCAAGTGGAATTTGCATGCCACTCCCCCGGACATACGGGTATAAAAGGAGCTGGTATGCAACCACTCATTCAGGTTTTGTTCTGAGGAGCCGAGACCATGTCCTGGCCATTTCAGCGGGTAGTTCGGCATTGTGGCAAGAGGGACACAACGTCTCAGAGCCTCTGAAAAAGTTTCAGTGGAATCGCTATCCTCCATCTGAACGCCTTCAGACAGTTCAGCACTGACTGTGCGCGCTCATTCGTGAGGCACGCTGTCATCGAGACTGAGTCCAACTCCAAACCAAGAAAAGAGATGCTCTGAACCGGGGAGAGCTTGGTCTTTTTCCAGTTGACCCGAAGCCCTAGTCGGCTGAGGTGCCGGAGCACGAGGTCCCTGTGTGCGCACAGAAACTCTCAAGAGTGAGCTAGGATTAGCCAGTCATCGAGATAGTTGAGGATACGGATGCCCACTTCCTTTAGCGGGGGAAAGGCTGCCTCTGCAACCTTCATGAAAACGCGAGGGGACAAGGACAGGCTGAAGGGGAGGACCTTGTACTGGTACACCTGGCCTTCAAAGACAAACCACAGGAAGGGTCTTTGTCAAGGTAAGACCAAGACGTGGAAGTACGCGTTCTTCAGGTCTACCGCCGTGAACCAATCTTGATGCCGGACGCTCGCTAGAATGCGTTTTTGCGTCAGCATCTTGGACGGGAGTCTGTGCAAAGCCTGGTTCAGTACTTGCAGGCCCAGGATTGGTCGCAACCCACTGCCTTTCTTCGGTATGATGAAGTAAGGGCTGTTGAACCCAGGCTCTATCATGCCCTTGCGCAGAAGGGTAGCGATCTCCACACTCAAGGTAGCAGCGTTCCTGCCCTTCACCAAGGTGAAGTGGATGCCGCTGAACCTGGGCGGGCACCTGGCGAGGGAGACCAAGGGAGTGATCACGTTGGACATACCAGTGGGTGGGGCCTCGCGGCGGGGCGGAGCTCGAGGTGCCACATCGACGGGACTCGAGCTCCGTGGCCGTGCTGAGTCCAGGGACATTGAAGCACTTACCTTGCTCCTGCCACCCACCATAAGATTGGCCGAGGAGGGGGGAGGAGGAATCTCGTCCCCGTAGTCCACCGGAACCAATCCCGTGTGGGAGCGCCATACCTGCCAAAATGGGACGGTGGATGGTGATCGTGACGATGGATATGTGACCCAGGAGACGAGGGAACCATTCTTTTGTCAGGCTTTTGGGTGCCGCAGCCTCCTGGGCATGCAGCGACAAAAAATTCTCCTCCCAGCCCTCCACCGTGGGATGAAGTGGTCTGTTGACCAGCCCCAGAGAAGCGGGTCTCCTCGCCCCTGGGTCGCCCATCTCGGGGGGGCTTCGAAGCCTTCCTCGGGTTCTTATCAGCCGGCCATGAGACGGGTGGCATCTGCTTCCTGCAGAGGGCTCCACGCCGGAGTCGGGCCATGGGGGCGGGCTGTGGTAGAGCCGGTGTTGTTGCTGCAGGAGGACCCCTTGGCGACGACAGGATGCAAGGTCTTAAGCCATGCCGGAGCAGGATGTGTTGTAAGGCCTCTGTCTGCTTCTTCACCACCAAGAACTGCTGGGAAAAGTCTTCGACAGCGTCACCAAACAGGCCAACCTGGGAAATGGGGGCATCAAGGAACCGTGCCTTGTCCGCCTCTCCCATCTCGATCAAGTTGAGCCAGAGGTGGTGCTCCTGGACCACCAAGATGGACATCGCCTGCCCGAGAGACCGCGCCGTAACCTACGTCGCTTGGAGAGCAAGGTCAGTCGCTGAGTGCAGTTCCTGCATCAATCCTGGGTCAGAACTACCCTCGTGCAGTTCTTTTAGCGCCTTGGCTTGGTGTACTTGCAGGAGAGCCATGGTTTGCAGGGCGGAGGCGGCTTGTGCAGCAGCACCGCAGGCCACAGTCGTCAGGAACGACGTAAACCTACAGGCCCTGGACAGGAGCTTCGGGCACCCATGCCAGGTGGCGGCGCTCTGCGGACACAAGTGCACTGCGAGCGCCTTATCCACCTGGGGGATCGTTGAATACACCCTGGCAGCTCCTCATTCACTTCCAGGAAGAAAGGAACAGGGGCTCAGGAACCAATCATCGAGCCGCGAGGGTTCAGGGGAGAGTGGAGGGTTAAAAAAAAAGCAGAGGTGTTTGAGGCTCCCAAGAGTGACCCCTAGTGTCACTACATCGACACAACGTCGAGTGAGTGACCGATAGGGAACAAAACATATATACACAGAATCAATTTTAACCCCGACTATTACCACTCCCCCTCTTAATCCCCAATCCCACCCTGGCCCCAACAAAATCCCAGTGGTCGCAAATGATATAGACACACACACGCACAATATAAATAAATAAAATAAAATAAACAAATAAATAGACGAATAAAAAAATATGGTGAGTGGTGGTGGTGTAGTGGACTAAAGCATTGAACTGGTAAGCAAAAGGTTGTTGGTTCAATCCCCACAGCCATCACCACTGTGTCCTTGAGCAAGGCACTTAACTCCAGGTTGCTCCAGGGGGATTGTCCCTTGTAAAGAGGAGGCGAGAAGCAGCTTTCCTGGTTCAGGTAAGGATTTATTTTCTCTCTCTCTGGAGCACAAATTACAATCTCACAGTCTTGGCGTTATGTACTAAGTTAACCTACAATCACACACCGTTCCACAAAATAAACTCTCAACATTTGTAATAAAAACTCTTTGCTTCTTGTTTGGGTCTGTCGTGCCCAGGCTCTCTCTGCCTTCTATTTGCGGTGTGTCTCTATTTATGTCGCTCTCCCCGTGCTCACTGAAATTAGAGACAGGTGTTAGACATAATTTAGCTCAGGTGTAAGCGCCCTTACCGCTTTCTCTCTCTCCGGAGAGATGCTTGACCACGCCCCTGCTGCCACATATCCCCACTGCCCGACTCAGGCCGGGACGGCATCCGGCCTGCCTACCACTCCCCCCCATTCCTGGAAAGGAAGTCGGCGACAGCCATCTGCGCCCCTGGTCTGTGGACCACCTTGAACTTAAACGGCTGAAGAGCCAGATACCAACGGGTGATCCGGACGTTAGTATCTTTCATGCGGTGGAGCCACTGGAGTGGGGCGTGATCCGAGCAGAGGGTGAAGGCCAGCCCCAGCAGGTAGTATCGGAGAGTGAGGACCACCCACTTGATGGCGAGACACTCCTTTTCCACGGTGCTGTACTTAGTTTCCCTTAACGAGAGCTTACCGCTAATGTACAGCACCGGGCGCTCCTCCCCCTTCACCACCTGTGAGAGTACAGCCCCCAGCCCCCTGTCTGAAGCATCTGTCTGTAAAACAAAAGGGAGAGAGAAGTCAGGTGAATGTAAAAGCGGCCCCCCACAAAGTGCAGCTTTAACTTGCGTGAACGCCCGCTGACACTGCTCCATCCACTGGACCGGATCTGGAACTCCCTTTTTAGTGAGATCAGTCAGCGGGCTGGTGACATCAGAATAATTAGGCACGAACCTTCTATAATTGCCAGCCAGCCCCAGGAACTGTCTCACCCCCTTTTTGGTCTTGGGCCTCGGGCAGGTCGCAATCGCTGCTGTCTTGTCAATTTGGGGACGCACCTGCCAGTGGCCCAAGTGGAACCCCAGATACCATACCTCCACCCGTCCAATCGCGCACTTCTTCGGATTCGCTGTGAGTCCCGCTCGGTGCAGCGATCTCAGAATCGCCCTCAGATGTTGCATATGCCGTTGCCAATCATTGCTATAAATGACGATGTCATCTAAATAGGCAGCGGCGTAAGCTGAATGCGGTCTGAAGATTCGGTCCATGAGATGCTGAAACGTAGCCGGGGCTCCAAACAAACCAAACGGAAGTGTCACAAATTGGTGTAATCCAAACGGTGTGGAGAAGGCGGTTTTCTCACGGGAAATTGATGTCAAGGGGATCTGCCAATAACCCTTCGTCAAATCCAATGTCGAATAAAAACGAGCAGTGCCCAACCGATCGAGCAACTCATCAACACGAGGCATTGGATATGCATCAAATTTAGACACCGCGTTGACTTTTCTATAATCCACACAGAATCGCACAGACCTGTCGCTCTTAGGTACTAGAACAACTGGGCTGGACCAATCACTGTGGGATTCTTCTATTACCCCCATATCAAGCATTGCATCTAATTATAGGGGCAGCTACGTACCACGACCCCCGGCTTGGTCTCGATGTGGTAATGGATGAGGTTTGTACGTCCCGGTAGAGGGGAGAACACATCTGCAAACTCCTGTTGCAACCTAGCAACCTCCGCGAGTTGGCTCGGCGAGAGGTGGTCTCCGCAAATGACTGGGGTGAACTGTTTATGTTTTGAACTCACCTCTGGTCCGAGCTCCGCCTTCTCGGGAACTACCGTAGCCAACGTCACGGGAACCGCCCCCCTCCACAATTTCAGGAGATTGAGGTGGTATATTTGACGTGCACCCCCTCTATTGGTTCGTTTAACCTCATAATCGAGATCTCCCACTCGTCGTGTGACCTCAAAGGGTCCTTGCCACTTGGCGAGTAATTTAGAGCTCGATGTGGGAAGCAATACAAGCACTTTATCTCCCGGTGCAAATTCCCTTAGCTGAGTTCCCCGTCATACAGTCGGCGCTGTCGTTCTTGAGCTTGGAGCAAATTCTCCTGTGTTAGCTGTCCCAAAGTGTGGAGTTTTGCTCTAAGATCAAGAACGTACTGAATTTCATTTTTACTGTTTGAAGGTCCCACCTCCCAGGCTTCTCGCAATACATCAAGCACGCTGCGTGGGCGTCGCCCATACAGCAGTTAAAATGGAGAGAAGCCAATGGTTGCTTGCGGGACCTCTCGTACTGCAAATAACAGGGAGTTGAGCCATTTATCCCAATTTCTAGCATCGTCGTGTACGAACTTACGAATCATGTTTTTGAGTGTTTTATTAAATCGTTCCACCAGGCCATCCATTGAGGATGGTATACACTGGTGTGAATCTATTTAATATTTAACAACTCGTACAGTTCGCGTAGTGTCCGTGACATAAATGTTGTGCCCTGATTGGTGAGGATTTCTTTCGGAATCCCCACCCGGGAGATTATTTTGAAGAGTGCCTCCGCAACACTGCGTGCTGAGATGTTGCGAAGAGGCACTGCTTCCGGATATCGCGTTGCATAGTCCACTAGGACCAATACAAAGCGATGTCCGCGTGCTGACTGTTCTAATGGCCCGACGAGGTCCATTCCAATTCTCTCAAAGGGGACCTCGATCAAAGGGAGAGGGCGCAATGGCGCTTTTGGGGTGGCCGGTGGGTTAACCAGTTGGCATTCGCGGCATGCCACACACCACCTGCGGACATCGCCGCCAATGCTCGGCCAATAGAAACGGGTTATTAGACGGTTCAGTGTCTTCCTTTCTCCTAGGTGACCCGCCATGGGATTATAATGAGCCGCCTGGAATACCATTTCCCGACGGCTCCTTGGAATCAAGAGTTGGGTTATATCCTCTTTGGTCCAAGTGTCCTGTGTCACTCTATACAACCGCTCATTTATAACTGCAAAATAAGGGTATGAGAGGGCGATGTCCGGCTGGAGTCGTTGACCATCGATGACTCTCACTTGGTCAAAGGCGTGTTTGAGGGTTTTGTCTCGCGACTGCTCCAAAGGGAAATCCCCCTCAGGGAATTCCCTGAGAAGGGGAGGGGCTGCAGCCTCTCCCCCTCTCTCGTCATTATGACGTGGAGCTGTCGAGGATGGCCCCGGCTCCGCCTCCCCTGCCAGAGCATCGCACATCACACATCTCCCTATTTTCGTACAGGACCCATCCGCGCAAATTCCCTTTAATAAAACTCTAAAATCAGGCCAATCAGTCCCCAAAATCAGCGGATGGGTGAGGCGGGAACTAACCGCAGCCTCCACTCTATGCTTTTTCCCCCGAAATTTAATCGTCAGGGTCACCACCGGATACTTGTGAATATCCCCGTGTACACATTTCACCTTCACCATTTTAGTAGTGACCAATGCCTCGGGTTGAACCAGGCGTTGGTGGATAGTGGTTTGATTACACCCTGTGTCCACCAACGCTTGGTAAGTACCCCCCTTGACACTTACCGGTATCCGGTATGCTCCGGCCTGGTCGGGGGCAGCCTGTGGGAGGTCAGAGACCCGCACCACCATCCCCAGCTCCATCAGAGGGCACTGATCTCGGAAGTGGTTCGGGACTCCGCACCTCCAGCAGGCTGGCCCAGGCGCTACGCCCGCACCTGCGTCGGCGGGCGCCCCCCCTGAGTGGAAGAGCGGCGGGGCATAGGGATAGGTGTAGCTGTTGCCTCCCACACCCGGGGAACTGGTCTCAGGGGCTGAAGTCCTCCTCGTCTGCGTGGGGCAGGAACGGGACCTGGAGAGAGAGCAGAACGAGAGGAGAGAGGGGAGGGGGAAGAAACAGAGGGAGGAGAAAAAATGTAGGAGGGCTCTTCCACCCTCGGGATCGCCACCATGTGGTCCTCCGCAAGCCGGACAGCTTCCTCCAACGACGCCGGGCGGTGGCACTGGACCCACTCCGCCGTCGCTTTTGGCAGTCGATGTGTGAATTGCTCCAGTACCACCTGGTCGATAACTCCATTGATGTCGCGGTCCCCCACTAGCAGCCATCTTCGGCAGGCGTCACGGAGCCGCTGGGTGAAGGCAAACGGGCGGTCGGAGCTTTCCAACTTCAAGCTCCGGAAGAGTTGACAACTTTCCTCCGGAGTGCGACCAACCCGTTGCAAGATGGCTCTCTTCAAATCTCCGTAGGCCAGGAGGCTCGTTGCTGGCAGTTGTTGAGCCGCGAGCTGGGCTTCCCCGGACAATAGTGGGATCAGTCGGGCCGCCCATTGGCCGAGCGGCCAGCCCCAGATCTCGGCGGTCCGCTCAAACAAATCCAGGAAAGCCTCGGGGTCATCCGCCGCCCCCATTTTCTGTAAAGCTGGCGGGGGTAACGGCATGGGAGCGTCCGGGGTCGCGGCTGAGGACGCCTCCTGGCTGAGGAGGCTCCGGATCACCTGCCGGTCCTCGGCTTGAGCGTGCAGGAGCTCGACAAACCGGCGATCTTGGTCTTGTCAGAGCTCAAGCAGTGTCTGTTGGTGGCTCTGATGTAGGCTAGCGAGGGCTTGGAGGATCTCCGCCAACTGGGAGGACTCTACGGGATGACTTCCATCCATTTTCAACCCAAACTTCAATTCCGGGATTCGGCACCAGTGTAAAGAGGAGGTGAGAAGCAGCTTTCCTGGTTCAGGTAAGGATTTATTTTCTCTCACTGGAGCACAAATTACAGTCTCACAGTCTTGGCGTTATGCACTAAGTTAACCTACAATCACACACCGTTCCACAAAATAAACTCTCATCATTTGTAATAAAAACTCTTTGCTTCTTGTTCGGGTCTGTCGTGCCCAGGCTCTCTCTGCCTTCTATTTGCGGTGTGTCTCTATTTATGCCGCTCTCCCCATGCTCACTGAAATTAGAGACAGGTGTTAGACATAATTTAGCTCAGGTGTAAGCACCCTTACCGCTTTCTCTCTCTCCAGAGAGATGCTTGACCACGCCCCCGCTGCCACATCCCTGTAATAAGTGCACTGTAAGTCGCTTTGGATAAAAGCGTCTGCCAAATGCATAAATGTAAATGTAAATCCATTAATGACATATACCCACCACGAACTGGAGAATTCCCATCTCTGAGCACCACTCCTGAAAAGAGGGTGCTCCAGCTGACCTCCAGCACCTTAAAATTATCTGCCTGGTGATCATGACACTGGTTAAGACCCAACTCTTTATGTGTCTATTTTCAATGTCGATGACCGCCCCATCACCCAAAATACAGAGTCTGGGGCAAAATGATACCCGAGTGCCTAATACATTGCACACCAAACTCTGAAACTTTAACCAAAACTCCTGGATCTCAACACACCCCCAAAAGACATGGGTTATGTCTCCATCCTCTGATTGGCATCGCCAGCAGGTGGGTGTGTCTTTAAGACCAAGCCTATACAATCTAGAGGGGGTCCAACAGAACCGATGTAAAATACTGAATTGCATAAGAAACACCCTTGCGTCTCTAGATGCAGTCTTGACATATTTTAGAATCCTAGCCCACTCTCCCTCCTCCAATACCAAGTTTAAATCTTTCTGCCACAATCTCTTGAGAGTGGTTGAGGCTCCATCCCCCAGACAGATAGTACAGAGCAAGCGGCGCAGCTGTAGATACCTAAAAAACTGAGATCTAGGGATCCCAAAATGTTGAACCAATTTTTTTAAAGGATCTCAACACACTACTCTCATATAGGTCAACGAGTGTGGTAACCCCCCTCACAATCCACTCTATCAGTGGATTATGAATCAATCACATTTCTTTCTTGTTGAATTCGCAAAGTCTGGGAAGAAGAAAATGCTGTGGTTCTTCTAAGAAAGCCTTCCTTTACTCCTCACCTCATGTAACATAAGATCTTTATCAGATGATCTCAGAAATTTGGCCAGAATTGATCGAGGCCTGTCTCCTTCCGCGGATCTCCGAGCCGGGACTCTGTGAGCTCGCTCGATTTCCAGCTTATGGCCTGTTATGTCGAGCAGACTCTGGTAGAGCTCGTCTAGGAATTTCACCATGTCTCGACCTTCTTCATGCTCAGGAATTCCAACAATTCGGATGTTGTAACGCCAATTACGATTCTCTAAATCTTCCAACTTTTCCCAGACGCGTTCCAAGTCTGTCTTGGTTGCTAACGGATTAGCAGCTAATTCTCTCTCCGATGACTCTAGATAATCAATCTGTCTTTTGACGTCTGACAATCTTGTAACCAACTCAGAGAATTTTGCCTCCATCGCCATAATCGAGCGACGTATTACAGCAAGATCCTCCAGGTCCGCTACAACCTTTGTCAGCATTACAGACATGCTCGACAGCAGGCGTTGAATTTCTCCTGCCGCACTGTCCAAACCGAGTCCCTGGTCTGCGGGCCTGTCAGAGGTATCAGCTTGAGCATGTAATTGTCTTTTAATATCTCCAGAGCCCGAGGATTTTGAATTCTTTGCCATGTTGACTTCATAGAACAGTTATGTAGCAGGGTGTATCGAATCTCACCAGTTTATGACATAAAAATAATTAAAACCTAGCAAAGTGCGCAGAGCTCGCTGTTTACACGTCCGACTCCTGCATGGCACCACGCGACTCTAATTAACACCTTAAAGCAGTGGTTCTGGTTTTGCAACTGGTTTGCTTCAGGACCCAGATGTTACATTTGATATCGAGTGGTGACCCAACACAGTACCAAAATTGCTTACTGAACAGAAAGAATGTTCTTAAAATCAAACATTGAAATGCATTTACAGCACATGTTTATTTAATACAATTTCCATGAAAAATGAATTACTATACATTTTTTGAATAAATATTTTGAATGTTTGTTTTCTAAATGTCACTTGAATTCTGATGTGTTCATGTTCTCAGCAGCCAATAATTCACTGCACAAAATACATTGTGGTTGACATAAACCAATTGTATTCACATCGCAAGTTAACAATTTTTATTGCTATTTCCCTGCTGTCCTCATCCCTATCAGACCTGTTACCCAATTTTTTGGGTTGCGACCCACCGCAACCACTGATTTAAAGCATATGACAGTCTCTTTCTCTTCTATGCTATTTTAGAGGTTCCCTTGGTTTCTTCTTATCAAACCTGTAAAATGGAGGCCCTTAAATACAAGGAGCAATTTGATGAAAAACACTTGTGGAACAATAACCCCCCATTTCTTAAAGGTTTGGGAAATGTTGGCTCTTAAATGCCTGCGCTTGTTCTGATGTTCCTTATTTAATGATTTATTAATGTATTTAGCCTTTTTGGGCAGAAAACTCAATTTTGGTAGAAATAACAAGAAGCATACATTACTGATTAGCATTAAATATTAGTATTCTTTCCCAGTTGCCCTGTAATACTTGCTGAAGCATTATAATAGTCCACAAATGTGTGTTTACACTTTGCATAATAGCTCTATTATAGTCTGGAGAATATAAATTTACATAAACATGACAAAAAGTACATTTATTTTAAGTTTCTCTAAGCATTTCCCATATAGAGAAATGCAATCCAGCGTTATTACATTGCTCAACAAGATTGCCAGAGACGATACTACCCTCAAGATGACAGGTAACATATTCACATTATTATGTATGAACTTTTTAAAGTGGCTTACTGTTACACGCCTTCCGTCGGATGGCAATGTCACAGTTAAGTTTGTCTATTTGACAGAAAAAAAGAGACGAAGAATGTTGTGTTGCTGTTCATCAGTGGAGCAGCTTTTGTAGTGTTTTATTATAATATTCAATCACAATCTTTTATCATGCTTCCTTAGTATTTCTTTTCAACATTAAACATACTTTAAGACATCACTTTTGCTTTCAGCATTACCAATAAATTATGTAACTAATTATTCATGTGTGATTCTTCAATTCACATTTACACACTCATATACACTCTTTAAATGTATTGTTGGACCTTTCTTATACTTAATCCAAGAAAAATTACTTTGCATATTAAGTAATGATTTACAAAATGCTTTTTAAGTCAAAAGACTGTTCGTTTTAACTAAATGCATGAGTAGGCCACTAATAATGAAATACAAACACCCAGGACTCAATAACTGATTAAGCAAACACTCTTCAGTAGGTTAATAATCAACCATTCACTCTGATTATTAATATTAACAATCCAATATTTTCATATAAACTGTAACCATACATTACATCAATGTTAATTAAATACACTCAACACTTGTGAGAGATTTTAGTGTTCAGAGGCCTTGCATATATACTTAAATGCAGTTTTGTAAAACACCCGGGCATGACTCAACATGACCATTAACCAAGCACCATTATAACGTCTAATACTGTCTCTGAAAACAGCATTAAATCAGTTAATATAGTGTACAATATTTCACTCAAATAGATTATAAATTTCGCTACAGTGTTTATGATGTCGTATCATCGATGTCTTTGTGTTATCACAAGTTTTACCCACCTATTTGACAGAAATAAAGCGACGAAGAAAGTTGTGTTGCTGTTCATCATTGAAGCTGCTCTTGTAATTGTGTTCAGTCTGACGTGGCACAATTTTAACCCCAAAAATCACTAAACAGCACACCACTTCCCCCTACTGTCCACTGAGGGAATCAGGTATTTTCAGTCCCTAGTTAATGACATTTTTGCATGAATACCATAACAGGAACAAAATGAGCACAAACTGATAATATGAACACACACACACACGCACACACACACACGCACACACACTCACGCACACACACAAAACCCACTCACATATATATGACTATACTTTCAGGGTGTCACACTGTCCCCAACAAAGAAATGGCTCCAGAAATCACTTTACCCTCTGAATTATAAACATTTTTTTTTAAACTAGTACAATTTTCTTTAAGGTCCAACAAAATGGTCTTAATATGTAAGTGAGAAATGATATGCTCATGTTTTCAGTCTCTATACTCTTGTCTGTGTGCTTGACTCAGTGTGTACTAACTTTTAAATACCCCACACTAGTAGAATAGGGTAATAAAGCAGGGTAAGGACCTATCTGATTAGGGTATGAAGGAGGGACATAACCACATGCTATGTAAGGTGATCCTTGAATAGAATGGGTATAGTAATGTAATCTCTGCATAGGAACCAACTGGATTGCACTTGCTTAAGTAGGTAGATCGTAAGAGGGTTGACCCAATGAAGGGTAAGTGAAGACCCTTGTGGGTTTCCTTTCTCAGTTAGATCTCCTCACTAATCCAGTTTCTGAATCTTCTGACCCTTCCTCCACTGGATTAACCATTTGATTATCTCTTTCCACAGGTACTGTTTGTCCCAACCCTCTGTCCATTCCCATTGGTTCAGGTCCAACAGGTAAATGTATAGGTCATAGGAACTCTGGATCAATGGGAAAGGATTCATCGTTCATTACTGTAATCTCTTAATTTCTTGCAGGTTCATTTCCACTGGTTCTCTGCCTCCTTGGATTTTCCTGATAATCACCAGTCAAGGGTTTTCTTTCTATTCTGCATCCCTCTTGTGTAGGTACACATAACCAGTAGTAAATTATTGGAGCATCACTGTAATCTTAATCTTCATCACTTTGACTTGCTACCTCTGGCTCTCTTGCTGGTTTCACATGCTTTCATCTACCCCTCTTAGGAGATGGCAAGCCTACAGGCAGGTCATTAAACAAATGTAACAGGTTTCGATGGAGGGTATGTGTCACCAATGTATTCTGACTTCCACCTGACTCAGGGTAAACTTGATAAACTGGACCATCACCCACTCTTTCTTTGACCACATGCACTGTCTTCTCCCAAAATGAACTTAACTTGCACGATCCACCCCTTTCACTCAGGTTGCGAACCAGTACTCAATCTCATGGCTGTAAGACAACACCTCGCAGATGCTAGTCATAATATTTCTTGCCCCTTGAACTAGCTTGCTTGCTGTTGTCAGATGCAAGTTTGTATGCATCAGCCATCTGTTTTGCCCACTTTTCCACATAACCCTGAGGTGATTATTCATTGATTATTCAAACTTAAGACCAAACAACAGGTCGACTGGCAGACGGGGGTGGCGTCCGTTAAGAAGGAAGAATGGGGAGAACCCCATTGCCTCATGCTAATCATTAAATATCCTCTCAGCAGCCATTTTCCTGATTTGTCTTTCATCAGATACACCTGTGCAAATCTGGTAAAGTGATCCACCAGAACCAGAATACATACATACACACCACTACTTCACTCCAGGTGAAGATAGTCAGTGGACACAATGTCGAAAGGGCAACTTGTGGTGGTACTACCATTGGAGCTCTGAGCTGCACTGCAGGCTTCTTTTGTTTGATCCAGGGACATTGTTGGGTTATATAATGCTCAATCTCTTTTTTCATGAAGGGCCAATAGAACCTGTTCCTAGTGAGATCCAGGACCTGTTTCATCCCCATATGACCCATGTCATTGTGTAAGTGTCTAAGAGCCAGTTGTTTGAACTTTGGAGGGAAGACAAGTTGGCATCTGTGATTTGTCTTTCTATAGAGCAATCCATCTTGGAGGTGCAATTTTCCCCACTCATACATTAGTCTCTTTATGCCCCCTCTGTCTGCTTTCCTCATTGCAGGTGTTAATTCTCTGCCACTCTCCTTCAGTTCTATCAGCTCACTAATGACAGGACCCTACCTCTGAGCCTTTTTCAACTCAGTGTGGTCAAGTATCACTAGGTTTTCTCCAGACTGATGTTTCGTGCTCTCCTAATGTGGGGTTGAGTGCTGCTACCCAGGCAAAATCATTTTCTCTTGAAGACTGACTTCCCATATGGCTCGGACCACCTCCTCTGACAGCTCTGCTGTACATGTGGTCATGTACCTGTTGATATCCAGGGGCCAACGAGAGAGTACATCCGCATCTGGGTTTGCCTTGCCTGGCCTGTAATCTGCCAGCTCTCCAACCCATCTATGCCTGACAGCATTAAGCTTAGCTGAGCTTAAGACATACGTCAAGAGGTTTTTATCAGTAAAGACG
This sequence comes from Myxocyprinus asiaticus, assembly GCF_019703515.2. Classification (NCBI taxonomy): domain Eukaryota; kingdom Metazoa; phylum Chordata; class Actinopteri; order Cypriniformes; family Catostomidae; genus Myxocyprinus; species Myxocyprinus asiaticus. The sequence goes on along the minus strand of NC_059392.1, from coordinate 18,096,079 downwards.
ATGAAGTGAGGAGCATAGAACAAGTAATTGCGGAATTTCTCACATACCGCCCCACATGAGAGCCAAGAATTGAAGCTTTCCTGTGTGAAGTCGATAATTTCTTTCGGCTGGTGTCAATGTTCTAGAGCCATAGCGAATGACTTTTAGTTTGCCGTCTTGCTGCTGATACAACAGAGCCCGAGCCCTTGCTTTGATGTATCGGTCTGGAGTATGAATGGGAGTTCAACGTTTGGGTAGGCCAACGCTGGAGGACTTGTCAGGGCATCAATTAACTTTTCCAAAACACTTTCATGAATGCCTATGCATTCCACTCTGGCTCAGGATGATAGATGTTTTCCTTTTCCCTAGATTAACCAGATTTTGTTTGTCTCAGAGTGGCCTCTGATCCCTGAGATTGAAGGAGTTCATACAGAGGCTTAGCTATTCTTGAAAAGTCCTGGATGAATGTATGGTAGTAGCTAAGGAACCCTAGTAACCGGCGTACTTCTCCAACAGTGCTGGGTTTCTTTTCTATTAGAGAGTGAACTTCCTCCAGATCTTTTGGGCCAATGCGGACACCATCTTCTGAAACAAATCTCCCCAAGTATCTGACCTCTCTCTTCAAAAGCTCACATTTTGCTGGCCTCAGATTTACTCCGTGAGTCTGAAGTGCTCTGAGAACCCTTCTCAGTCCCCTTACGTGGTCAATGAATGTCTTGCCATAGCAAAGAATTTAATCAAGATAAGGGATGCATAGCTCATCTCGGAGTGAGTCAAGCAACTCCTCCATACTCCTTTGGAATGCTGCTGGTGCATTAGCTAGTCCAAAGGGTATACGCACCCACTTATACAGTTCCCATGGTGTTGTGAATGCAGGTAAGTGATGTAACCCCTCTGCCATGAATCCCTTGTGGTAGGCTTTCCCCTGGTCTAAGACTGGAAACCACCGGTAGCCTTCCAGAATGTCAATGAGGTCCTGAATCCTAGGAAGCAGATGTTTATCTGGGACTGTCTTCTGATTCTACAGTCCATAATCAATACACAATCTCAAGGTGCCATCCTTCTTCCTAACACACACCATGGGTGCCGAATATGGATTTTTTTCCTTGACGACCTATCCTCGAGCTAACAGATCCAAGAAATACTCTTTCACCTCCTTATACGAAGATTTTGGGATCAAGGCGTGTTCTCGCTGAACTGGAATGCCATCCTTTAGGCTAATGGTCATCTGAAGATTTGGGATACATCCAATTTCATCATATATGCAAAAGCATTGGATTCCTCATAGAGCAATATCTTTGACTATTTTCTGCTGTTCCTCATCCAGGTGACTTAGATCAACTGGTGGGTGCCATAGACTGCCAGTTATGTGGTCGTCGTCTTTCTGAGAAGCTTGTATTTCCGCTTGGTTCACTGGTAAATTGCTGTTGTTCAGATGACCTTGTTGTTTAGTTTGGACAATGTCAACTATTGGTTTAATACTACCCAATGGAGTCCGTCGCCTTACTGTGATTTCACTTGTGGTGGAGGAACCCAATGGAATTCTGACATACTGTCTCTCCCTTCTATTTCCATCAACCCTTCTCCAATGTCTAACTGCATCAGTGGTGTACTTTCGTCACAGTATTCAAACAACACCACAGGTTCAGAATACTCCAAGTCAGCTGGAACTTCACAGTTGATATGAGCCACTTGGCCAGGTGGTACAATGACATATCTTGGGCTAACTGTGATAAGAGCCTGGTGGATAATGGGGATGTGTTCTTTAATGAAGCTTGCCATGGCATTGGCTTGTTCATCTCTGATGTCAAAAGTCGCTTTCATGAGATCTACAAATCCCTGTTCTGTATCCATTTTCTCCCTAATTAGCTCTTTAACAATGTTGAAACCCAGCAGTGGCCTTTCTAGTGGCATTTTTCCCACAAAGAAAGGTACTTGAATGGCTAAGTTTGGGTCATCGTTTCAAGACAGGTTGACTGTTAGCTCTACCCATTCATCAAAGGGAAGTGGATCCCCATTAACAGCTGAAACATTGAAGTCACCTCTTCCAACTATCTCAGATAGTGGTCTCAGGGCTTGGTCAGGCAAGTATCTGCTTTTCCAGTTGTAGTCTATGATACTAACTTGTGTTCCTGTGTCTAAAAGAGTATTAACTGCGAAACCATTGATGTGGCACTTCAGAACAGCCTTCTTTTCAAAGTTGTATTTGGTTTCTTTGTGAGGAAGATTCAGAAAATCTACCTGATGGATATACTTTCTCTTTAAGCTGGGAATGTGTTTGCTCGGCCAATGATCATCCCTCTTCAGTGGCCACAGGTCTTTTCCGAGACCTTGCCTCATTTTAGACAGCCTACAGCATGATGCCCTTCCTCACTGCAAACAAAACAGTGATTGCAGGAAGTTATACCTTTACTTGTACACTTAGGACAGACCCGTCTTCTCTGGCTTTGCTGCAGCTGTAAGTGACTGACTTTGTGCTCACATTCAGTAGCTTTTACTTTTGTGAGTGATTCAACAGCCTTTGTGAGAGCCTCAACTTGTGCACTCAGCTGGTGAATATTCTCGATTTGGTTGCTTGGTCAAGTGTGGTCTAGCCCCTTAGCTTAACTGGACTCAAACTGAGCACTAATTGCGTTTGGGGTTTTCTGACGTGAACTCTGTCCTAAGTGACATTGTCTTTCACTCTCATCATCTGCTTTACTTGATGAAACAGCGCTTCATCCATCACTAACCTATTGTTAAGTAGCGGCTTCAGTTCAGTGCGGAGCTGGTTAAACTTTGCACCGATGTCCTGGTAAATGGTTCTCAGAAACACATTCTGAATTGTCTGTTCATCATATTCAAGGTCTGTTGAAGCTTGTTTAGACATGAAGATTAGTTTTTGTTTCAGTCCAATCAATCTGTATAGGAACTGTTGGGGTGTTTCATTGTCATTCTGTTTACCACACATGAACTTCTGAAAGAGATCAGAGCTGCTTCTCCCATTTATATGCGATTGGAGGAAACTCTTTAGTTTGGGGATTGTCAGCCCATATTTGTTCATCAGCATGTCCTTAAAGTTTCCTGGCTTGATGACCCTCAACACTCCTCTAATTGTCATTTTCACTGTGGTTTGCAGCTAGTCCTTCGTCTATCTGCTTTGTCATGCTCATGTAGCTTATGTCTGATGCACTATCACTAATTTGACCACCCCCCCCCCAACTTGAATTCTCTATGCTGTAGTGGGAGTAGCTGAAGATCACAAAGAGAGATCATACTTGCCCCCTTATCACTAGTTGGCTGATTAGTTGGACTAATGGGCAGACTACTATGGTTTTTGGAATTCCCTGACCTGTTTGGAGTAGCAGTTACTTTGTACTGTGCTAATTTGCAACCTAGCTCCTCGTAATGGTCTACCATCTGTTTGTACTCTGCACACCGTGTGTTAGTGTCAGTGTTAGGTGGGTGTTATGTCAATGTTTGTGGTGGTGGAGGTAACTCAGTATTGTGGAAAACAGGTTCTACATTATGTTTCTCAATTATTTCATCAATTTAATATTTCAAGAGTAACAATCATGTTAATCATGTAATCAACAATATACCCAAAGTAACACTCTTCATCTGTCACATCAAACCTGTGTTTTCCCAGATCTGATGCTATCTCAAGGCTGTCCGCCAGGCTGAAGAGTTCATCAGCCAGGATACCCTCTCGCTCTAGCGGCTTAGTGCCCTGCTTCCATAGAGCTGTCCCCTGTGGCCCTTTTTATGCTGGTCACACATCACTCAGCCTTCCCGTGGTTCATATATGTAGGATCTGACTGCCAGCATGTGGTGCCGATCCCGGACGAGCCCCCACAAGCTGTTACACACCTTCTGTCGGATGGCAATGTCTTAGTGAAGTTTGTCTATTTGACAGAAATAAAGACATGAAGCAAGTTGTGTTGCTGTTCATCAGTGGAGCCGCTCTTGTAATGTTTTATTACAGTGTTCAAACACAGTCTTTTATCATGCTTCCTTAGTATCTCTTTTCAACATTAAACATATTTTAAGACATCACTTTTGCATTCAGCATTACCAATAAATCATGTGTGCAACTAATTATTCATGTGTGATTCTTCATTTCACATTTACACACTCATATAAACTCTTTAAATGTATTGTTGGACCATTATTATACTTAATCCAAGAAAAATGACATTATATTCAAAAGAAATTTATGAGTAGGCCACTAATAATAAAATATAAACTCCCAGGACTCAATAACTGGTTAATCAAACACTCTTCAGTAGGTTAATAATCAACCATTCACTCTGATTATTAATATTAACATTCCAATATTTTAATATAAACTGTAACCATACATTACATCAATGTAAATGAAATAAACTCAACACATTTTGAGATTTTAGTGTTCTGAAGTCTTGCATATATACTTAAATACAGTTTTGTAAAACACCCGGGCATGACTCAACATGTCCATTAACCAAGCACCATTATAACGTCTAATACAGTCTCTGAAAACAGTACTAAATCAGCAACTATAGTGTACAATATTTCACTCAAATAGTTTATGCACATCACTACAGTGTTTATGATGTCATATCATCAATGTCTTTGTGCTATCACAAATTTTACCCATCTATTTGACAGAAATAAAGAGATGAAGAAAGTTGTGTTGCTGTTCATCAGCGGAGCTGCTCTTGTAATGCCGTTCAGTCCGATGCAGCTCAATTTCAACCCCAAAAGTCACTAAACAGCACACCATCTCCCCCTACTCTCCACTGAAAGAATCACATATTTTTCAGTCCATAGTTAATGAAATATTTGGATGAATAACATGACATGAACAAAACGAGCAAAAACTAATAATATGAACACACACACACACACACACACCCCCACACACACACACACACACAAACACTCACGTATATGTGACTATACTTTCAGGGTGTCACAATATCAAATATGTAAGATTGTATATGTAAGAGTGGAATCGTTATTAACACTGGTGTAGAAGATGGTTATATTTGGATTTTTGCATATGTTATATTTGGATTTTATAATATTATGTTTACATCTTGATTGAGAATCCCACCGGTTTATATAACCGATAGCCGCAATCTTCCTAATTTTGTGAGTAGTTGGTCAAAAATCCCCTTACGGAACAAAACAATGTACAAAATACATTTGTGCTTGTTAAATGAGTTTAAGGAAGTGAACAAAGTCTGCAAATCTATTAACTTATTGAGATCAGCTTCAGAACACCGGCTGCATAATTTCTTGCTGTGTCTTCTCATAGTGTCTTTTTTCTTTGCCATCTCTCTAGATTATCTCGGATCTCCGTACAAGACAATATTGTAAGTAGAGTGTTCGTTTCGTCCACATTTCCTGGGTTTTTGATTGTTGTTTGTAACACTGTTCAATGGAAAGGAGGAGGCGAGAAGCGAGGTTTCCCGGTTCAGGTAGGTGTTTAATTTATCCACCCTGAAGCTTACAGTTTCACAAATTCAACAGCTTCAGAGGCAAATATTTACTTAAACACTTTAACTTCATTACACAATCATCACAATAGCTTGTAGCACCATGGCCTTCCTTGTGCCAGTCTCTCTCTCCCTGTCTGCTGGCGGTGTGACTTGTTTATGCTGCTCTCCCTGTGCTCACTGAAATTAGAGACAGGTGTTAGACATAATCTAGCTCAGGTGCAAGCGCCTTTACCGCTTTCTCTCTCTCCGAAGAGATGCTTGACCACGCCCCCGCTGCCACATTGTTATAGTGATGAAGTGCTCCTTACTGCAGATGGTAGCTACTGTTGTTTTTTGTAAAACTTTGGTGATGAAACATAATCACGCCCTCAGCCCCCTGGTGTAATCAATTCCTGCGTAGAGACCAGCAAGCTTTTGGGGACAGTTTTTCCACCCCTAAATGGCCTTTTCTGCAGTGGAAACACACAGAATCAATTTCAAGTTCAAGAATTTGCACTGGCCCAGGAACGCACCCCCGAACCATTTAAAAGGGCTAACAGTGGAAAGGGCTGACAGTCACTCTAAATTCAGTTCAGGTTCCATGGAAGCCAAGAGTAGTCATGTTCACTATTAAGACATGGTTTGTGGTCCAATGGAAACCAGGAAATAATCGTGCTCACTCTTAAGGCACGGGTTCTGGTCCCATGGAAACAAGGAAGTAATCACATTGACTCTGAAGACACAGGTTCTGGTCCCATTGAAACCAGGAAGTAATCTCACTCACTCTAAACCATGTGTTCAGGTCCAGTGGAAACCAGGAAGCAATCACGTTCACTCTAAGTCACAGGTTTTGGTCCCATGGAAACCGGGAAGTAATCACGCTCACTCTAAAAAGGGTCGCACACCGGACGAGTTTGGTGGATGACATGTCATGTTCTTATATTCAAAACAATTGTTTTTTTTTTTATGAATGTATGCACACTGCCGCCACCACTTGGCATCTGTCGGCAGCACCCACATACAGCTTTGGAGGATGCTCAAAAACGTGCATAATTTCCCTTACAACAAAATCGAATCTAACCGCAAACTTGCTGCAAATGTGCCGCTCATTATTTTCACATGCAAATGAGCATTTGATTCAGGGCAAACATTTGCCAGAAGTTTGCAGCTCTTCTTCAGTAGTGATGAACCTCCTGCAAACCTTTGGCAACAATGGACAGTTTACCGCAAGTTTGCTGCAAAGCTCAGTTTTCAAATTTGCCATGAACTCTCAATTTTCGTAAGGGTTTCCATTAAATTTGACCCAAATCATTATCAAATGTCATCACTGGATGATATATTGTGTACTGTATATGTTTCTTTCATATAGCCTATACAATGTGTTTTTGGTTACAAGTATGTCTTTTGTGTTTTGAAAGCTTGAATGAAGCCCATTCAATGCTACAGAGAAATTGCATAATTAACGTAGCCATTTCTAATCATTCAGTTTGCGCAGATACACCCATTTCATACACTAACCTGCAAACTCATCCGTGTCACTTTGTTCAATCTTGAAGAAGAGAAAAACCTCGGTAACTTTTGTATGTACAATCTGCCACCTGAACCACATCGATGTGCGCATTGTTTGATTCCTGTGCCGTGTCCTAAGAGATGATGCATTTCTTCTCATCCAGTGTGTGACCGCCTTAAACACAGGTTATGCTCCCATGGAAACCAGGAATTAATCATGTTCATATAAGCAATGGTGACAATGATATAAACATTGCATTTTTATTCCACTGACTTTTTTTTTGTCACATAAATGTGTCTCTGCAAAATGGATATATATTTCAGTTCACTTCTGTGATGATGCTAATGCCAGACAGAAATTTACTATAAACTTTAGTAAATTTATTAAAATGTATTGCTAAAAACAGTAGGCAGGTTAAAATTACTTTGATTATTGTGGTACAAAAGGCCAGATTTTCTCTGTCGCATTTGGGCTCCTAAGCTTCTGTACATTGATATAGTTCTGCTTGGAAGGAGTAAAATTTGTGTACATGGCTTGAACAAGCAGATGCCCTTACACTTAGCCGAGTCGCATATTGTATGCATCTAAAATCAAGGTTTGAGTGATCGTATTTCTATCCATCTTGGAGAGCATTTATACTTAGACTTTTCATGATCGGATAGCAATCTGATCAGTTAAAACGCATGAAGTGACCAAGTGTAAATGCCCCTTTGATGTTAAAACCTTAATAACTTTGTAAAGGTTGGCTATGCAATATGTTTGAATCCTGTGAGTAGGATTTAGGACTGTATAAATGTTTTTGTAACTTAAATCAGTTATATCATTCATATATATGTTTTTGTATTGCAATCTTGGGGTCAGTAACTCATTTAGTGTACCCTTGGAATCCTCTGCGGAAATTTTGGAGCAGGCCCGTTTTGATATGAGAAGATAAATCATTTGGTTATAAAAGGCAATTATAAAACATGTCAGAAACATAACTGTTATACATGGAAAGAGGGGGTTGCTTGGCAAAAGGAAAGTTTGAGGAAAACTCAAAGCAAAGCATATAAACAGGGTGTATCTACAAAAGGACACTGACCTCGTTCAACCAGTGAATGTTGTTACTTTTTCGTCCTGTTTTTCAATGCTTATGTAGTTATCATGGCCTTTTGCTGACTGACATGGTCATTTCCACATGAGAGGTGAAGGAAACAATTATGTTTTGTAAAAGTGGTTTAGTTAAAGAAGGACAGGGCTTAATTTCATGGATCTACACACAAATAATAAAAAACAAATTATTCATTATTTCAACTAGATTTTTTGATAGATTTTTGTCTGTGCAAAATGTGTTGTGGTAGATAATTAAGGTGTTTTGAGTGGTTGCGAGGTTGTTGCTCACTGGGACAAGAGTCAAGAGAGATATTCTGGTCTTTATAGCTCTGGTATATCCTTCAATGTACTGTAAATCTGATGGATTTTTTCAATAGATCCACCAGGCATTAACTTAAAGTAGTGCACCCAAAATGATAATTCTCTCATCATTTGCTCACTCTTATACCAACTTGTATGACTTTCTTTCTTCTGTAGAACACAAACAATATTTTGAATGAGATGTGTTTTTGTCCATACAATCAATCAAGTCAATGGGGTCCAAAATTTCAAGCTTTGAAAGGACATAAAGGCAGCATAAAGGTAATCCATCCATATGTCTTCTGAACCAATATGATAGGTTTGAGTGAGAAACAGACCAAAATGTAAGTGCTTATTCACTATAAATCTTGTCATCCACTATCAGCTATCATTTGGAATTAGATGACTCAGAATATAACGCACAAGTTGTACAGACTACTTTTATCACTCTTTTATGGTGTTTATGGTGTCCCTTCTGGAGTCCTAATTCATACAATTCCAGTATTTAAAAAAAAATGGAACCAGGCACACACCCATACTCTTTAGAGGGATTGGATATGGAAATAAATGTGCCTTACACACACAGAGCATTGATAATGGTAAATTAATTCTAGATGATGTTGGTTTGGCAAACTCACAGAAAGTGTGCTATTTGTAGTTCATTTCAACCAACCATCAACCAAATACTGTTGGTAGGAAAATCAATGAAGTCAACAGTAAATGGACTTCTTCAATGGCCTCTGTGTCCAAGACCAAATATCTGAACTGGAGTATATCTGCTGCTTCTTTTTTGTGTCCTGTCTATCTATGGTTAACTGGTGGAATGGATGCTAATGGCAGGTTTAAGCCATATCAACACTAAAGACCCATTCACACCAAGAACGATAGCTGTAACGATAACTAAAACCAAAAAGTTTTAAAAATCATTTTAACTCTAATAGAATAGCGGAATCTATACTACACAGAGAAATGATACTGTTTGGATCACTTTCAGAGTTTTTTTTTTTTTTTTTCAGCTGATGACCGCTAAAAACATTGACAGCAAATCAAAATCCATCCCAACTACATTACAGAGAAGCTTATTACTAAGGTCCAGATAAACCCACCACTGTTTGAAAAGTCAGACCTCCTTTTCAAAGATACCTTAAAGAAAAGGGATATCTGGAAAACAACTCAGAATGAATGTTAAGAAGTATTAACGGAGATGAGATGAAAAGCTAACATGCTCTGGTAGCATAACATTTTATAAGGTATTCAGCGCTAATGTCAACAACATTGTCTTACCTCCATTTGAAGTTGCAATGAAAATATCAACATTAGCTAAATCTGTTACTTGTATCTAATGCAGTGGAGATCGACATTTAATTTCATGACTGTGAACATAACTGCAGCGCATGCTTAGAATAAACAGAACGTTATCGTCTGTTAGTGTGGACGCTAATATACTTATCATTACATTGTAGTCATCATTATAGTTATCGTTCATGGTGTGAATGGGCCTTAATCCTTTTTGTTTGAAAATTCTGTTTTCAGTTTCATAATGTCAACCCTTACAAAAAAGAAAATCAAAACTAGCCGCAAACTGCAAATTTGCTGCGCATTATTTTCACATGCAAATGAGCTTTTGATTGTCCGCAAATGTTTGGCAGAAGTTTGCAGCTCTTCGCCGGTAGTGGTGAACCTCCGGCAAACCTTTGGCAACAATGGACAATTTGCTGCAAGCTTGCTGCAAAGCTCATTTGCATGTGAAAATGATCAGTGGCAAATTTGTGGCAAGTTTGCGGCAAATTTGCCATGAACTCTCGATTTTCGTAAGGGCATGTTTAACAAAGAATTGGGTGATGGAGAGGTAAATGCCGTTGTAGTGTGGATGATAGGTGTAAAAGTAGCTAAATCAATGTATTTCCACAATGAAAACTGATTAGTGTGGACATGGCCTTAGTACGTTTTTATCCACCGTTTTTCGGACTTACCACTGGGCTGTGCCACGATGAATCTAATTGCAGATGGACTGTTTTCTGGTTCCGTTCTCCATAAGAAACTACCAATTCGCACTCAAGACGGAGAACATTTTAGTTGTTAGTTGGATTAAAAATGAGTTCAGGCTCAAATACTGCAGTTGTCGGCTGTAGTTGATGCCAACATAAATAACCTCAGTTTATAGCTATACGTTATCCACCCACTCCATACAAAGTAATTTGAGTAATATATATATATATATATATATATATATATATATATATATATATATATATATATATATATATATAATTCAGATAATTTAAAGACATTTTATTGTGGCAGATGAGTAAAGCATTGATTAGACAATACAAAAAGTTGACACAGCAAGCCATTTTGCCAGTGACTAAATCAATCTGTTCGAGGTAGACTAAAGGGCTGTTCTAATAGGACACGCTCTTGAGTTCCACTTAAACTATTTTCATTGGTCTACATACACAGAGATGGAGCTGCGCTGACTGCCCCCTTCTGACTAAAACATGAAGGTTGAATTTCAGGCTTCAAGCTTGAATTGCTCCGTCAGTAGGAAAATTAATTTAATCTCACTGAATGATAAATGGACAACCTTTTTTTTTTTTTTTTTTAAATATGATTTAACAACAATATTTAGGTCGATAATATGAGCATCATTTGATACAAATTGTACATATTTTGAAGCATAAAGTCAAAAAAGTTCTGGTGTGCTAAAAGCCCCTGTACTGTGTTTGCCATTAGAACAAGTGGTTCTGCTTTGGGATATTAAAATTAATTTACCAAACTATTTGAACTGAATCAAAGTCAATAACCTTCTTATTGTATCCTTATTTTCAAGCTACAGTTGATCCCCCCAGAATTAAAACCACTGTACCTGTAAAAATGCATTGTTTCTGGTCATGGATTTAACAATGAACTGGCACAGAGGCAAATCCACATGAAAAGGGAAGTCCCTCCACAAGTTTCCAACATTTAGTTATTTTCAATCAGAGTTTCTTAGGGGCAACTGTTTACGATGGTGTTTCCCCGTTATCCTGGACTGCTGCCGGAACACTTGTTTTGTTTTGTTTTGTTTTGTTTCTGGGTTTGATGCTGGAAAGAGCTTGATGATGCTGTTGTCTTGCTAAACCACTCCCAGATGGAATTCTACTTTTATGAATATACTTTCCTCATTAGTTTGAACTTCTTTGGCACTGTGGGACTGTTCTGTTCTTACGAGTGAAGAAAACATGATTTATTGTTGTGAAATGTGGGAAAATGAACCCAATGCAGTTGGATATAATTACTGTATGTTTTAAACTATTAATCCTTGCAAAGACCTCTGATAACTCAGTTAAATAGGCCAAACCAGAACATGTGTAATATGCAGATTGGTTCATATTATGAAAATGTAACAAGGCTACCTTAGAGACAACTTTTCACAATCCGATCAAATCACTCAGTAAAAATGTCACGTTATAAAAAAGTAAAATTGGTTGTGCATTTTGCATTTGGGTTACAAATGCAAAGTTTCATGTGTTCCTGTAGCTCAACTATAGAGCATGGCAATAGCAATTTCAAGGTCATGGGTTCCATTCACAAGAAATACATGTTGAATAAAAGCGTCTGCTAACTGCATAAATGTAAATGTCATGTTGACATGCTGTCTAAAAAGTATACTCTGTTTATTATCTTAAAATGCAATCTCCAAAACCAAAGCAAACCAAATGGAGTATAGTGTAAATCTTTGGTCTGATCATCTAACAAAAAATTAGATGGTATCATCAAGGTGGTTTAAAAGTAAATTATTTAAAACTAGGGCTCTTGATCGATTAAAATCAGATTAATGACATAATATACAGATTAATTTATCAAATTAATCACAATTAATCACATGTATAAACATTTCCTGAGAAAGCCCCTCAAATAACAATAATTCAACAATGATTAAATAATTATAGTTTAAATAATTATATTATGAATACAATACTTCAGATAATTAAAATGCATTACATTATTGTGGCTGATGAGTAAAGCACTGATAAGACAATAAAAAAAAAAAAAAAAAAAAAAAAAGTGGCTTTAGATGGCAATATATTGTTTATTTCCAAATTATTGAACATAAGCCTATCGTTGGTCTACAGTTCACAGCAATCCATTTTGCAATTGAATTCTTCAATATGTCAGAGACAGATTCATTATAAGGGCTTTTCTAAGGATGCATCAATGTACATGTGCACCAGACAGATGCTTTTGGAGCGTCTAACTTTTGTTGCATCGTGGCATAAACACAATGTTTTTAGGTTGCTGTGTTAGGTGAAACGTAGTTTAAAACTTAGAAAAACACATCTCAAGATCCCTGCATTCGGAATTGAGCTCAATCCAGCTGTGTTTGAATGTAAGAAAACATTCTCATCTTGTGCTGTTGCAAGCATCAAGCTAGCATGAATGTAGTTTGTTGTCTGTACAGCTGGGCATTACCTATACAGCTGGAGCTTTGCTTACTGCCCCCTGCTGAAAACAGGTGGTACTTCAAACTTGAATTGCTCCGATGGTAGAAATATTTCTTATTATGCTCCGGGAACTTTAGTAATTGTGTACATTTTTTTAAATCAACAGCCCTTTTAAAAATTAAATAAAACTTTGATCAATAGGTGGTGCTGTCACCAAATTTATATGGTATTGACAGTGGATGATCACAATGTGATCTATATGTTAAAGCATTGCGGAAATATAGCCTCAGATCCTTTTTGTCATCTTGCCATCCAGTTCAGTGATATGGTACACGAAAACAGTTAAGTCTATCAAAAAGCTTTCGATAAGTCTTTGCCAACATGGTCTGAAGATGATCAGAGTTACTCCTACAGAGTTCTGATAAACGCTGTAGGAGTTAAAATAAAAATTGGTTTTCAATAAAATTCTAAATGGTGGACTGGAAGTATGGACAACCATATCAAAATTGATATCACTGTATTCGGCATGACTCAAGAAATGTAAAGAGAGCCTTGTGACAATAATTCAAATTAATTAAAAAGTTATAAGCCTTTTAAACCTTTTGTTATGTTCTGACCACTAGGTGGCGCTGGCCCCAAACTTCTCATGTACCTTCAGGGCATGGTGCTGATGACACATACCAAGTTTCATCTGGATATGCCAAAGTGTTGGTAAAATACGGTATTTTATGACAAAGTTCAAAATGACTGACTTCCAATATGGAACGACATAAGTATCAATCGACTCTGTATGCCCAAAGAAATCTAGACACTAGTATCATGATTTTTGGCCTAACTATTAACACAACTAAGTTATAAGCTAAAATTATTTGTTGTTGACGTCTGATTGGCAGTATGTCCAATCAAACTTGACAGTATTTTAATGCAAGTACATCTGTCACTTGGTAGAAACTAGCCTAAACTAAAATGCTAAAAAACTATGTAAGGTTTCACTTGTGGCAAAGATGAACATTTTGTGCTGACTACAATGTGTTTTGTGTAGTGAATTATTGGCTAAAACCCTCAAAATAGTTGCATTTTGGCATATTGTTTGGCCTGTGCAGTTCACCACAATTAGCTCCACAATGCATTGACCTTCAAGACAGTCTTCTAAATATGAGCAATTTTAATGTGCGCTATACTTTTTTCTTTATTAATCAAGAAATTACACCAATTGTAATCCATTTTACACGTTATAAAAGTGAACCGTACGAGTCAAACAGTTGCTCTTTTGATGTCTGGCTGAGCGGGGACATGGTGTCATGGATGTGGAGCCGGGACACATGTAAACAGGCGATTAGCATCGGTGGAAACAAACAGAGATGGACTTGATGCTGATGGGAAGATTGCTGGCATGTGGGCTCAATTGGTGAACAATAGGCCACGCTGGGCTGTGAAGCAGATGATTGCTGACAGATGGAGCCTGAGCAGGAGAAGAAAGCAATCAGGTGGAAGATGGTGATATGGTTGCCATCAGGCAGATGTGAGAGGGGCATGATGTCACACTGAGTCAATGCCCCCCCAGACAGAGTGATGTCAGCACTCCTGCCACTAGATCACTAAGCTACAAAAAGCTTGAGATATTTTAACCTATGACAAGAGCTACTAAACAGGACTAATCAGACCCTAACTATTAGCACCCAAGAACAAACAGTATCGATGACTAAGAAAATATTTGTTTGTGAACGTGTTCCTAGTCAAGGTTTGGGTACATTTACATGTCGTATTTCACTCAAGAAATGTTATGTTTCTCATAAAAAAATTTTTTTTAAAAAATTATCACAGTTTACATGTAGCTAGAGAATGTTCCAGTACCCTGACATTGACCCTAATCTGCTGAGTTATTGACAAGCGCCATCTCCCATTAGACATTTTGGCATCAGTTCAAAGGTTTTCACCTTTTCTTATGGCACGAATAATAACGTGTTGTGTCAGCAGCCTCAAGGACCTTCAGTAAAACCAGAAAGTAATCATGTTTGCATTATCAGTGACAAGCGTGATTTAGAGGTTGCATTGTCCTGCTAAGATTACATTTTTACTCCACTGACAGTTAGGTTTAGGGTTGGGGTTTGGGTTAGAGGCATATGGTTAATAAAATACACAGTCGTCTTCACTGTGTTATGTCATTTATTAAAACAACACCCTTTACAGTTTGCTTTTGGATAGTTTACCTGGAAACTGGAGCTTACACGTGCCCATATGTTCAAAAACATTGTCCAGCTTCAAATTTCAGTAAGCACAGACAAATTTCAGCTGCAGAAATGTCAACCTACTGTTGCTAAATTTATTGTGAGATCAGTCTGTAAAAAAAAAGAAGCCAATTTTACTGTATGAAAATTAAGATTATCATTTTTTTCTCTCTATTTTTATTTTTTTTATTTTTGCATTGATGAATTTTGTTTGCATTTTCATGAAATATTGCAAAAAATATTGTAGGGTACAGTGGGGCGAAAGGCCCCCCTTAAGGAAAATTACTTTTTTTTTCTTTGTTTTTCCTTTTTCTTGCCACAAAGTGTATCAGATCATAATTTTCTTGAATATTAACAGAACAACATACTCAGATGAGCCAAAAAATTATGACCACCTGCCTAATATGCTGTTAGTCCTCCACATGCCAGCAAAACAGCGCCGACCTGCTGAGGCACGGACTCTACAAGACCCCTGAAGGTGTCCTGTGGCATCTGGCACTAAGACATTAGCAGCAGATCCTTCAAATCCTGTAAGTTGCGAGGTGGAGCCGCCATGGATCGGACTTGTTGGTCCAGCACATCCAACAGATGCTCAGTCGGTTTGAGATCTGGGGAATTTGGAGGCCAGGGCAACACCTTGAACTCTTCATCATGTTTCTCACACCATTCCCAAACAATGTGTGTAGTGTTAACCATGAAGGGGTGTGCCTGGTCTGCAACATTGTTTAGGTAGATGGCACATGTCAAACTGACATCCACATAAATGACTGGACGCAGGGTTTCCCAGCAGAACATTGCCCAGAGAATCACACTCCCTCCCTCTGCTTGTAGTCTTCCTACAGTGCATCTTGGTGGCATCACTTCCTCAGGTAAAGGGCGAACACGCACAAGGCCGTCCATGTGATGTAAAAGAAAACGGGACTCCTCGGACTAGGCGACCTTCTTCCACTGCTCCAAGGTCCAGTTCCAATGCTTGCATGCCCATTGTAGGTGCTTTCGATGGTGGACAGGGGTCATCATGGGCACTCTGAATGGTCTGCAGCTACGCAGCCCCATACGCAGCAGGGTGTGATGCATTGTGTTTTGTGACACATTCTTCCCGTAACCATCATTCAAATTTTCTGTGACTTGTGCCACAAGTACACCTTCTGTCGGATCGGACCAGACGGGATAGCACTCGTTGCCCTCGCGCATCGATGAGCCTTGGGCACCCTCCTCGGACCACTGTCGGTAGGTACTCACAAACTGCCAACCAGGAGCACCCCACAAGCCTTGCCTTTTCAGAGATGCTCTGACCCAGTCGTATGGCCATAACAATTTGGCCCTTGTCAAAGATGCTTAGGTCTTTACTCCTGCCCATTTTTCCTGCATTCAACACGTTTACTATGAGAACTGATTGTTCGCTTACCATCTAATCTACCCAGACCTTGACATGCGGCCATGTTGGGAGATGATCAACGTTATTCGTTTCATCTGTGAGTGGTCATAATGTTTTGGCTCATCAGTGTAATGAGTGTAAAAATAAATAATAGTGGAAGGTTATTTTGATTATTTTTTTATTATTATTTTAAAGATGGTGAGTGGTTATAGTGATAGACTTTAGTTTAGGAGTAATAGTTATAGGACAAAATTGGTCAATTTATGCAAATACTTCTGAGGCAGCAAGATTCTTTTAGTTACAAACTAAGATAATACTTACTGAAAATAAGCACTCTAGAAATGTCTGCAACATTTCCTGCTAATTTGAATCACATTTGGTATTTCATAACATCTCAAGTATTCTATAAACAAATGAATCTTTATTGTGATTGGATTAGTCTGTGTGAGCCCACTTTGAACATTCTTTATAATAATTCTATTATTTTTATGGGGGGCCTGCAACAAGGGGGCTTTTAACACTAAATACTATCACTTAGTGAACAACTTATGATTTAATCAACTTGAACAAAACTAAAATGACAAATAAATATTTTGTCTTAAAATAAATAATAATTATAATAATTTTCTTTATTTATCACACATTTGCACATATACAGTGAAATTCTTCTTTTTCACATATCCCAGCTAGGCTGGGGTCAGAGTGCAGGGTCAGCCATGATACAGCACCCCTGGAGCAGATAGGGCCAAGGGCCTTGCTCAAGGGCCCAACAGTGGCATCTTGGCAGTGCTGGGACTTGAACCCCCGACCTTCTAATCAGTAACCCAGAGCCTTAACCGCTGAGCCACCACTGCCACCACTTCAAATGTGATAATTGCAGGGATTTTCAATAGTTATGTAAATTTGCAGCAGTTTAAAAGTTATTAAATGTTAGAATTACCTGAAAATCAACCTTTAAACATTGCATGCATTGTAGTGACAAACAGGCATTTAGGAAACTACTGTGGTTATTTTTGTTGCTATGTAGTGTTTTGGGAGAATATAAAATCAAAAGTGCTTTTTACACTAGAGGGCCTTTAGCCTCATTGTGTAATTATTCTAATACAGTGCTTTTCTTCTTCTTCTCTTAAACAGGAGTCAAATTAGGATTTTGAAGGTGAAGGAACCCTAAAATCACGTGCTTAGCATTGCTTATTCTTATTCTCATACGTTCATCCTTTTATCCTTTGTCATTTTACTGCGTTTTGGGTTTTTACGCTTTTCTACTGTTTCATCTGTGTATTTTACCTGTTGCTGCTGGCGCCTAGCTCGAGTCTGTTTTTGTAGCCTGCTAGCCTTTTTTAGCATCGCTTATCTATCTGTTTTCAACTTTTAATCCTTAACCTCTGCCATTTTTCAGCACGCTTCGGGCTTTCCCCCGCATTATTCTCTTATTGCGATTCAACTGCGTGCATTTTCCACGTGCATCCACTTTCTATTTTTATCGCGATTAAACCGTGTGCATTTTACAGCCTGCACCCGTTTTTATCCTCTGAGTTACACTGATTATTGCATCGATCTCAAAGCACTGCTTATCAAGAACAACCATAACAACAAACAATTTCGTGAGGGATTCACATCGATCTCAAACCCTCACCGCTCAGGAACAACCAACAACAACAACAAACAATTGCGGTAAGTCATGGCATCCGCTCATGTTATTTCTTCTTGCATTGCATGTCACATGTTTATGATAGCTTCTTCCATCAGCAGTGAGAGATTCACATGTGATAAATGGAAGGAATTAGTCAGGCTGAAGGAGAAGGTTAATGAGTTAGAGACAGGCATCCGAACGCTAGTGGAGGTCAGTGAGAAAAAGAAGCCGGTAGATACTGTTTCGGATGCGGGTAATACAACAGGCAACACACACACTTTGGTTCTGGCTCTAGAGCCCCTGCAGCAGGGCATTTGGGTGGCATACTCACTCAGCAAAGCGACACCACTCTCCCGTTCCTGACACATAGAGACTGAATTGTTGGTGACTTCAACATTCACATAGATAATAGAAATGAAACATTGGGATTAGCATTTATCGATATTCTCAACTCTCTTGGAATCAGACAAAATGTGACAGGACCAACTCATCGCCATAATCATATGCTAGATTTAATTCTGTCATATGGGGTTGATGTTGATACTATAGAAATTCTTCCACAGAGCAATGACATCTCAGATCACTACCTCATCTCTTGTAAGCTGCGATCAGCTAATGTTACTCAATCTACACCACGCTATCATTCAGGTAGAACTATTATTTCGAGCACTAAAGATAGCTTCACTAATAATCTTCCAGATCTATCTCATACAGTCAATAAGCCCCAAAGTCTAGAAGAACTTGATGAAATAACAGAAAATTACAGTCTTCTCTAACACTCTTGATAGTGTCGCCAACCTTCAATTAAAGAAAATGAAAGAAAAATGCCCTGCAGCATGATATAATGATCACACTCATGCTCTCGAGAGAGCAGCTCAGAAAAGTGGAAGAATACAAAATTAGAGGTATTTCGCGGTGCATGGAAGGATAGTGTCTGTAGCTACAGACAGGCACTAAAAGCTACCAGATCAGCATATTTAAGCAAACTCATTGAAAATAACCACAACAGTCCTAGTTGTTTATTCAGTACTGTGGCTAAATTGGTTACGAATAAAGCCTCAACTGAACCAGATATTCTGTCGCAGCACAATAGTAATGAATTCATGAATTTCTTTACTGATAAAATTGAAATAATCAGAAATAAAACTGGAATTATGCAATCATCTGTCACAGTACCTCAGAAAACAGTGTCTCATAATTTTTCTCACATGCAACTTCAATCTTTTGTTGTCATAGGTCATGAAGAGCTAACAAAACTTATTGAAACATCAAAAGCAGAACTTATATATACTGTTATATTTGATACCAATCTGTCCTTTGAAAATCAAATGACCAATGTTTGTAGAACAGCATTCTTCCACCTAAGAAATATTGCTAAATTACGACACATGCTCTCTGTTGCTGATGCCGAAAAACTAATTCATGCGTTCATGACCTCAAGACTAGATTATTGTAATGCATTACTGGGAAGATGTCCAGCAAGATCAATAAATAAACTTCAATTGGTTCAAAATGCAGCAGCCAGAGTGCTGACTAGAACCAAGAAATATGATCATATTAGCCCCATTTTATCATCGTTACATTGGCTACAGGTTAAATTTCGTATAAATTTTTTAATTCGTACTATGTACAAAGCTTTGAATGGTCTAGCTCCACAGAACTTAAGTGACCTTCTACCACTTAAATTTCTGGCCTGTTAATAGTTCCTAGAATATCAAAATCCACAAAAGGAGGTAGATCCTTTTCATATTTGGCTCCTAAACTATGGAATAGTCTTACACAGTTTGGGATGCAGACACACTCACTGAGTTTAAGTCTAGACTAAAGACTCATCTATTTAGCCAGGCATACACCTAATTTATCCTTCAACTCACAATTAGGCTGCTTTAGTTAGGTCTGCCGGAACCAGAAACATTGATCGTGATCTATAAATCTGCAATAAATTGAATGGCATCTATGCTAATATTATTCTATTTGTATCCCTGACTCCACCTCGGGACTCCTATCCTGAGGCCACCAGAACCGGCTGGATCCAGCTACATCCCTGCTTTGTGTTGGACTCCACTGCTACGTGTCTCTGAGTGATGATGACTAAATGCAGCCGGTGCCAGCCAAACATCGCTTCAGTCTATTACCATCGTAATATCGACTTCAGAGGGTGAACTGATGCCAACTCCAACCATAAGACATGGGATATATCATATGCCATTGCCTGAACCTTGGACTTAGGATAGACCTCACCAAAATTACCAGCCGGTTGAACTGCGAAACACCTCACTGATCTCTCCCTGCATCACCTTAGTCTAATGATGGACTACACTCTTACAATGGAATACATAAACTATCAATTAATTGCCAACAAAACCCTTCATCAGCCAACTAACAAAGGGCAATGCATCTATGTGAACTTCTGCAGTTAATCCAGGATGAACTTCAAAAACATTAGTCATTCATCTTACAGTTCTTACAAAATCTTTGTTTAAACACTGACCCTTAACACTTTAAGGGTCATGGTTTAATAATTTTAAACCATGACTTGCACAATACATAATTAAGTAATATTGGCATTATATTCATGATGTTAGCCAGAGGGGAACTGGCCCCACATTGAGCCTGGTTTCTCCCAAGATTATTTTTCACATTAACATTTTATGGACTTTTATGTTCCTTGTCACAGTCACTTTCGGCTTGCTCATTGGGTTTCTAAATACAATTATTATTTAATTACTTATTTTTAAACACAATTCACAATCGTGTTTTATCAAACTACACAATGATGACTCTTAAGACATTATAGAAATTACAGTTTCTTTTTCTGTTAATGCATGATTTTGTGTAAAGCTGCTTTGAAACAATGTGTGTTGTGAAAGGCGCTATACAAATAAAAATGACTTGACTTGACTAACAGCGGTCACCAATTAGCAGACCGCAGTCTGGGTCCAGACCTCGGATTGGTTCAATCCAGACTGCGAGACATCATGACAACGTTTGACCCATCACACCGATTCTACACTTTAAGTGAGCAGTGTGACAAAACAACTCTGTGTACACAGCAAGCGCTCAGGTGTATAGCACTGATTTTTCCACACTATATCCTTGAACGTTTTTCTCTATTACCGAAAAAGCTTCATTTATGCTCTTTCCCACTAGAGCTGCAGACACGTTTATTTTAATGACAGTAGACCAGTGGAGACATACAGTGAGCAGCAATATAGATGGACACTGCATCTTTAGCTAAATCACACTGCAGAAAACAAGAATGAAGCGAAAATTACAGTGAAACAATCTTCATGTGTCTGATATGACTCTGATGGTTCAGTTCAGCCAGGTTTGTGACAGGACAATTTAACATGGTTCCAAAATGGTTCCATTTTTTTTCCCCATCTAAAATGAGCTTTATTAGTCAGCATGGTACAAGCCTTTTGATTATAAATATACATATATATTTTTTTCATTTTGTGAAAATGAATCAGAGATTCATTTTATTGCAAACAATATTTTTAAACTACGCTATTTTGATATACATAGTTTGTTTTTGGTAGATTCACATTTTAAGGAAAATATAAAAATGGTCTGTTATCCCTAATCCCCCATACAATATCTATGTATTAGTGCTATCAGTCGATTAAAACTAATAGCTATTAATCGCATAATTTTTTGTAGTAAATCGTGATTAATCACAGATTTTAAAAGTGCTGAAATTTGACACTATATATATTTATTTTCTTGTCAAAATTCATTTATTTCCATTTTAGGAAAGAAAATAAAACAATATGTAGCAATATAATGCTTTATTAACATTTTACAAACAACACTTCTACAATGTGAAGACAGAAATGCACTAATATAGCACCAATTCCAGTAAGATTAAACATTTCCAAAAGTTTAAGTGGGAGTTTGACTGATTGAAAGAACTAGTCTCCACATAGGCTGTATTTTCATTGCAATGGGAATTAAATTCCTTAAACTCTCATCCTCCACAATATTAATCTGCTATGAAGCTGCATTCCTGATTCGCGTCAGAGCGTCAATGCCAGCATCAAGCACCACTTTGAACTCACCATGAAAATTGCTTGCAAACAAACACACTTACAAAGGATGAAAAATACTTGATTTCTATCACCAGATGGGACAAAACAAGTCCTGTCTGGGCTTGTTTTGTACATCAAATAGCGCTAAGAGCTCCTTTCTCAATCATTTTATCACTGACAGGGAAGCGCTGTCATAGATTATTTTATTTAACGAGATAACAACCTCTGTGGCTCTATCTTAGGAGAGAGCATAACGGTCAAGTAGCGTGTTACGACAGTACTGCCCATAGAATGTCTATCTGACCGCCACGTTATGCTGTTTTATGCTAAGCTTGTAGTCTCATCTGGGTAGAAGGGCTCTGGTGCTGTGGTGTGTGCATCAGTGTAATGACTCAGGGTGGACACATTACAAAGGTTCTGCCCTTCACACCAGTATTTATGCTGTATTAACGGTCAATGCGTTAATCACAATTAAGAAAAATTATGCATTAAACTTTCTTAATTATTCGCATGCATCAACGCGTTAATTCTGACAGCTCTAATGTGTATATACTGTATAGGTTGGGGTTAGGGTGGGGTTAGGTTAGGGTTAGGGTTAGGGTTACACAATTAAAGGCTTATTTTTATTTGTATAGCGCTTTTCACAGCACACGTTGTTTCAAAGCAGTTTAACAGAAAATTATGCTATAACAGAAAATTAAGCTGTAATGTCTTAAAGTCATCATTGTGCGGTTTGATGAAAAATTTGATTGTAGAAGTGATCTATCTACAGGAGTCTGCAGTTGCGTGTAAGTGTGTTTATTTTCATTGTTTTACTTTGTTGTGAGTGGTATTGATTGCTAGACTTGTGCTGTTTGTTTCATAAAAAAAAAAAAAAAAAATTCTTGTTGCACATTAATCTGTTTTGAATACTATTCTGATGCTAGTGAAACTTTGTAATATGGCACTTTTCATACCACTGTCTCCTTAAGATGATTTGCATATGTCTCCCTCTTTTGAAAGTCGCTTTGGATAAAAGCATCTGCCAAATGAATAATTGTAAATGTAAATGTAGATTATGCCTTAAAAAAATATTATTCTTCCATTTGGAGTCGGCAGCAGTTCATCCTCTGTGAAGACCATTGTAGTAGACTGAAGTTATGTCTGGCTGGCACAAGCTGAAGTTAGTAATCATCACTCAGCAACACAGTGGTGGGAGTAGGACATCGGCCAGGAAAAATGGCTGTATATATCCACAGTTTTCCTGAGCAACCACTGAGCGGCACCATGATGATTCTAATTGCCTGTTTTCTGTTTCTGGTCTCGAGACAGAACGTAAAACTAACCGAAATGAGCTATTCAGATTCAAACAACCATTTAAGTGTTATTTGGAGTAAAGATTTGTTCAGTTGTTGGCTGTCATAACAACTCAAAGTAGTGAATGGTATCACCTCGGACCATCGCTTCATATCATTTACATACTCAGGTGAGGCGTTTCACAGTCATGAAACAGTCATTTCGACTCTGTGAAGTATCGGAATGCCACATGTTTTTTTGACAATTTCTAAAAATGTAATACTTTACCCGCTAATAAATGCAGATGCGTGCGAAAACACTGGAGACCGGAAACTGAAAACAGGCGAATCGTGGAACACTTCCGTGTTCAGGAAAAAAGGTGTATATATATATATATATATATATATATATATATATATATATATATATATATATATATATATATATATATATATATATATATATATATATATATATATATATATATATATATATGTATATATATATATATGTATATAAATATATATGTATATATATATATATATATATATGTATCCACCTTGGACTTTGGATGGACTTCACCGGAAATGAACTACCACAAGCTTCCAACCGGACTTTGATGCCCTTCACTGACAACTGTCTGCATAATCTTGGTCAAAGGAGTTACACTCTCTTAAAATAAGCCTGCTATATACATATATATATATATATATATATATAGCATACTAACCTTTTATAATTTAATACTAATAATAAAACATATATATATATTTTTTTTTTACAAATTAGATTAGCATAATAAAAGGCTGAATTTACATGAACTGATTTTTTTTTTTTTTTTGTACATGGAAATACATGTACATTTGAATCTTTTACAATTTTTTTAATTGTCAAAGTGCACAATAGAAACATTTTCACCAGTGAACAGTACTGCATATTTACTAGAAAACAAATAAACATTTCCAGAATAATTTTTTTTTTAAATAATAAATGCTCAATCAAAACTTTTTATATATGAAAAAACTGTGAGAATTTTACAGTTTGATGGCCCAGTATATCTTTGCTTTTGATGCCAGTTCAAAACCCCTCCAGGTATTTTTAGTAAAGCAATCAAAATTGCAACTGTATATCAGTAGACAGGAGAAAGTGTTGTGCAGGTGGTTGCAAATTTCACAATTTATATGTAACAGAAAATATGTATGCGGTGTTTAGTGGCTCTCAAATATGGCGCCTCAACCAGCGTCCTCAACTGACTACAGAAGTTATTACCCTCATTAAATGGAGCCAATGGAGACGGAATGTGTGAAATGGATCAAACAAACTGGACCGGAGCATACAAGAAATAGAATGGATTGACAAACTAGCTGACACTTATTTATTTATTTATTTAAATCGAAGGTTCGGAATGCTATTCCAGACTGTTCCGGACTAATTTAACACCTGCTCTTAAATGAGCATAAATTAAAGGCTATACAACAAATACTATGATATAAAATATTTTACAATTTAAATAATATATCATCATTTTTTCCCATATTACCATGATGAAAATCAGACTTCTTTACATTATGGTAATGAGAATGGGAGATGGTCATATAAATAATGTTATAAAGCAAATAAAATAGGCTTCATTTTATAAGCAAAATATGATGTGATTTCTTATTTTGTTCTTTTGATTCTGTGGTAAAATATGGTCTGGACATGTTCTTGACAAGTTTCATGAGATTCACCCATTAATGCAGCATGACTTTTGCAGGAACACAGCACATAGCTTTGAAAGTTCCATTCCAAAGATTTTCAGTATTCCGTTCATCCCTCATCCTAATACATTTCCTTTACCACATATTGGCTACACTGCTGATAATGATGACACATCTAGGGTGAATCACATTGTATGGGAAAACAAAGCGATCAAATTAGTAAATTGTTCTAAAGTTAAACTTTATGAGGCCTACAGAATAGCCAGGATGTCGCAGTGAGCACTTCATCAGGGCAGCTATAATGATTTTACCACTGTGCTTTATTCCACCAGTAACCATAACAGAGGAAGCAGCCATACAGCGGGTGATTGCTTTAAAGTGACCAGGACAGACCGGTGACCTCCCATCATTAAGGGTGATGATGAACCCTAAACATGTGGTAATGACTATTTTGGATAATCTAGTTAATTAAAGAGCACCTATTATGGTTTTTCGAATATTACCTTTCATGTAGTGTGTTATATAGCTGTTTGTGAATGTAAAAAAGTCTGCAAAGTTTCAAAAATCAAAGTGCACGACAAATGGAGTTACTGATTCCCAAAAGAAAGAACCGATTCTGAACACCTGAAACGAGTCATTAGTAAATCCAAACTTACTTCCTGTACTAACCTACATAATTTGGTAACAAAACCCACCTCTGGTCTTCACTGGCTGCTCGCGAACAGCTTTGACCTGCCCTCAAACACTACACTAAGCGGTAGACCAATCAGAAGAGGATGGGACATCTGACCAATCAGAGCATAGTAGGCTCTCTGAAAGGAGGAGTTTAGAATGAATGCTTTAGAACGGATCATTGAACGAGTCATTTTTGACACTGGGGGAAAAAAGGTAATGCTGCAATTTAAATTATGAGCAAATTAAAGTGATTTTTGACCTTGGATGCATGTAAATCTATTGTATGAGACCCTTAAAACAAAATTAGGCATGTTTAAAAACCATAATAGGTGCTCTTTAAATACTTTAAATATGAAAGGTACTTCATCTCATTTGAGTCTTTTCTTTTCTTTTCTTTTCTTTTTTTTGGAACTTGAGGGGCACAAAAAAAAAAAAAAAGAGATATGATTATTCTTAACAAATCTGGCATCTGTGCAAAAACAGATTTATATTATGTAACACGAGTTAAAAATTGAAAGTCTAAAAATTTACAAAAAATATTTAATTAAAAATGATATTTCTGACTCTAAATTCTGATTGGATGAGCCACATTCGAAGCTGTTATACACTCACTAAAGTCATACAGTAACTTGCAATTGTAACTGAAAGGGTCTATTTCTCCTTGATTTAACCCTTAAAAAATAACTTTCATTGGTATTACCTAATTTGTCATGTATAGTAAGATTAAATAACATTTTAAAATGGTATAAAACCAGTTAATGTAGATGTTACCACATGAAGTAAATTTTTTTAGGTCACCTCACCAAACATTTTTACAGTGTACACACACCTGTGATCGAATGACAACTGAATTCTGTGTTAATGCAACACATTACAACATTGTTCGTAAAACAACAAAACTCCACTTTGCAATGTGCCTAACTTGTTCTTTCTCATCTTGACTTGTTTGGGACTCAGATATGCAAATATGTCCAATGCATTATGAACGGTATAGAATAAATCTCTACTGGTTCACACATTTCTCTCATTGATCTTAGAACTTAGCATTCCTTGTCTTGTTTTATTTTTTTTTTATTTTCTTTTATGACAGCTGAACAAATTGATGAAAATGTAATGCCTTAAGTGGATAAATGAGTGCAAACATTTTGTTAAAGGAAGAATAAATTAATTTTTGTTAATAATGTTACATTAAAACGGTCTTTGAAACATTTTATCATGCCTTCATTATTTACTTTTTACTGCTTATCAAAAGTCTTTTATGTATAGATTTTATTGTTTTATCCTATTTTGTTCTAGACCCAGACTTTTAATAATTAACTATAAAAATGTATTTAAATTTTCTTACATTTTCGAAACTATGGTAATCTAACCCTGTGAGGGTGTTTTTAAAGATTTTCTGTTTCAGTGGCATACCCACAATTAAAGGCTTATAATCTGACTATATAACTTTCTTATAACCTAAGAAACATCATAAATAAATTTACATTATATATCTCAGGATGTAAATAAAGCTCTGAAAAACTGCTTTGTTCCCAATCATGTCACTTGTAACTGAGTAAAATTTTGTGTTGATACGACAAAGCAATCAAAATTTATAGCATTACAAAATATAATTCATCCAAGTGTCCAAAAACATCTCCATGTGTCCAAAAACCTCTCCAAACAAATAAAACATAATTGTACATAAGAACTAATTACACATGCGAATACAACAGTGACTAAAGGTATTCTCGCTCTCCAAAGAATGCAGGTGTGAGTAACCAGATCTCAATCAGTTCCATTCTATGTCATTTGAGCCATCATTGAGTCTGTGTCATGTACTTGGCGCCATCTCCTGGTGGCCATATGTAATTAAAGTGAATGATCGTCTCTGCCCATATTTGGATGACTTCCATCTCTGGTTGCAGTGATCTGAATCCTAATACTATTGGATTAGCATTTCATGACACTGGACAACATACTACATCATATCCAATGAAGTCATCTGATCCAGGAAAGCTAACGTGTTTTTAGCCAGATAGCACAGTATGTACTGTGTGCACATTGTGTTTCTTGTGGATTATCTAATAATCTATACATCCGATGACATTGTGTGTGGGCTCATTTTAAAGATAAATGGCTCCTGTAAGTAAGGGCATGTGATATTTTATGTTACATTTATTTACTATCACCCCTGGAGTCGAATCCAGGGTGTGCTGAGTGACTCCAGCCAGGTCTCCTAAGCAACCAAATTGGCCCGGTTGCTAGGGAGGGTAGAGTCACATTGGGTAACCTCCTCATGGTCGCTATAATGTGTGGTTCTCGCTCTCAGTGGGGCACATGGTGAGTTATGCATGGATGCCACGGAGAATAGCGTGAAGCCTCCACACGCGCTATGTTTCCGCGTAATGCGTTCAACAAGCCACATGATAAGATGCGTAGATTGACGGTCTCAGACGCAGAGGCAACTGAGATTCGTCCTCCGCCACACGGATTGAGGCGAGTCACTACGCCACCACGAGGACTTAGCGCGCATTGAGAATTGGGCATTCCAAATTGGGGAGAAAAGGGGAGAAAAAAAAATTTACGTTTATTTTTTGTGAAGTTATAAGCGAAAACGTGGCATCCGTTGCATATGCAACACCTGTTTACATGTAACATGTATGTCAAATACATATACTTAGCTAATACTTGCTATATTTTTTGTCTGTGAATAAAACAAATAGGTTGGTTGTACTGGGTGTACTCTTTGAGAGCTTTCCAATGACATATGACGCATGGCTATTGGATCAGTTTGATGTTGTTACTGATTGCAATAATATGTGCAGTGCAAAATTTTTAATACATAATCATAACGGAACACTTCTGATTTGTTTTTCAAATTACAAAGCACTTGTTCAGTTTTGGTCAAAATTCCTAGATACATTGTAAAGTACAGATTCCAAGCTTTAAAATGATACCTATTTTGTGTTGATCAAGACTGTAGTTATTAATACATAATTACATAATATAATTATGTTTTTCTCTGATGCCTGCAGGTGGGCCCATCAGAGCTTAACGAGCTAAACATAGAGTGAAATATACATAATATATTTTAATATTTATTGTGTGAAAAGTTTTACACAAATTATGACTACCCCAGTTGTGTCATAATTTCCATCTCAATTAACAATTTTGCTAATTTTGAAGAGCATACTTGAAATTAAATATGAGACAACTTATGTTTGAAGAAAACAAAGAAAAATAAAAGTAAATATCAACTGTGAGCAGAGAAATTTTATTGGGCGATGTTTCCAAACAAGCTGTTATTTTGTCAAATTATGTAAAATATTATTTGTGTGTATTTAGGATAGATAAACTTCTTGAAATTAGCCTAATCAAGACAAGGAAGTATGAATTTTTTTCAAAAAATGTGGTGGAAATGGCATTTGTTTCAGAAGCATTTTATGGGTGTCTACTGATGCATGTATATTTACTGTTGATTATTGTTAGTAGACAAATGAAATGAACTAGTGAGAGTGTGAAAAGTTTTAAGGGAGTGTATTTTTTCAGGGCCAAATGTGCATATAGTTGAAGAAACATTCAAAAAGAGCTCAGCTCTTTTAACATTAGCTTCTTAACGAGAGTGTGACAGTGACCTCATGTGCACAATACTCTCTATTTTCTGCGTAGTGGTAAAACAAACATAAATGGCATTAGAAAATAGCCTCATCCTTGTGGTCATATGTTGTCATTTGAGATGTCAATTATAGGGGCTATTTTAAGTTCTCTGCTGCCCGGGGTTTTGATTAATTGGGTCAATGTCAAGTGGTGGGAAGATGTTTTTAATATCACAAATGTTCATTCACATTAATGTAAGAGCAAGATTTTGCTGCTGTCACTAGCAATTTTCTGCAAAGGAATGGTAGAGTTTTGTTTTTTTAACCTAACCAAGAAAAAAGGAGAAAATGCCAGTGTTCTGGTATATGGTGCTTTGGTCTTGTTAGTCTGTAACTGAGCAACAGAGAGGAAACAGGCAAAGCTCATTAGCAAAACCAGGCAGACAGCGATATAATACTCTTCCCTCTAAATCACTGTCTAATTCATCATTCCTCTGGTTTGGTTAGAAAAAGAGGGCAAAATTTAGTTTCAATAATTGTTTATTTTTTCACTTCCTTACATTAATGAGGCGCCTCTTAAAATAGCAGTCCAAAAAAAAAATAAAAATAAAAATAAAAAAAATGTATTTAAAAAGTTGGAGGGGAAAAAAAGAGTAAGTGCAGTAGCATTTGGAGTGAACAACTTAAAAGAAAATCAGTGTGAAGGATGAAGTAGAAATACTTTCCTTAAAAGAATGTTCTGGGTTTAAGCAGGTTAAGATCTATAAATCAACAGCAGTTGTGGCATAATGTCCATTAACACACAAAAAATTATTTCAGTACATCCATTGCTTTATCAAACATTGCAGTCAAGGGTGTCATTTTCTTTTAAAAAGTGGTGGGGACATGTGGGGTGTGTGTGTGTGTGTGTGTGTGTGTGTGTGTGTAGGATGGGGGGGGGGGGGGGGTGGAGTTGAGGTGGTGGTGGTAGTGGATTGATGACTAATTTAAGAGCTCCAATAAATATCCATACATCTAACACTGTCAGTACTGTAATGTTTTTTTGGTCAGTGGATAAATTCGTAGGTCAATACACTTTAGCCAGAATGACTGTTTGGTCTTGTGGTACAGTTTTCGCCTCCAGTAAAAGGAGTTCCGGGTTTTAATCCACCCTTTTGCTTTGCGATTTAACTGTAAAGGAGCACGAGTGAGTAGAGCGTGCATCTCTTATTTTAACACACACAAACGCAATCTCTAACGAACACTTGAGATCTGGAGATGTTTTTCTGGATTAGACACTTACCTGACAAAAGCTATTTCAAAAAGTAGTGGGGATAAAATTGGCATGAGCAAAAATTGGCAGTGGTACTAAACAAAACAAAAAAACAAAACAAAAAAAAAGCAAACATTTTGGTTACAGTAACACACTACAATGGGCCCAGTGTTCTGGAGGGTTAAAACTAGAAATATGTAGCTTGTAATTTTGTTTAAGCATTTACATGAATTATTTATATAAAAAAGTTTATTATCTGAGCTGTAAATTTGTCTAAATCATCCTAAAACAAACAAACAAACAAACAAAAAAAAAGCAAACAAACAAAAAAAAAAACATTATGATTACAGTAACACACTTCAATGGAACAATATAGACCTTATTCACAGTAGCGCAATCTTTGATTTTTCTTTTGATTTTGATTTTTGATTCTGTGAGGGATTGACTCATCAATTCTTTAATGACATGCACTGTATAAAGCTGGATGTATGAAATGTATTGGAAAAATATTTTTTTCAATGATTCATCATCAGAAAAATCCAAAAACACTTTAAACAAATGTAAAACCCATTAAAGAGACTGTATGTCCATCACAGCCTCGTTGTCATTCCCATCAAAAATCAAATATGGAACAGCTGTGAATAAGATCTATGGGGCCAGCGTTCTGGAGCCTTTAAAGCAGAAATGTTAAGCTTGTATTTTCGTTTTAAGCACTAATATGAATTATTAAAAACATTTTTTTTTTTTTAAGTTTCTTTTTTTGAGTTGTAAAGTTGTCTAAATCATAAAAAAAAAACAAAAACAAAAAAACATTACATTTACAGTAACAAACTACAATGGAAGTATATGGGGGCCAGCGTTGCAGAACTTTTAAAAACAGAAATGTGAAGCTGGTGTTTTTTTTTTTGTTTGTTTGTTTTTTTAAATCACACATGAATTATTCAATTATTTATCCTATAAAGTTACCTAAAAAAAAAAAAAAAAAATCAAACATTGCAGGTAAAATAACACACTGCAATAGAAATCTATGGGGCCAGCATTCTGGAGGGTTTAACAGCAGAAATGTGAAGCTCGTATTTTTGTTTAAATACTTACAGTACATGAATCATTCTGAAAAATGCTGGCTATTATTTAAGCTGCAAAAATGTCTAAATCGCACTTAAAAAAAAAAAAAAGAAAAAAAAAGAAAGAAGCAAACATTGCATTTACTGTAACACACTACAATGAAAGCCTATGTTCTGGAGTTCTGGAGGGCTTAATAGCAGAAATGTGAAGCTCCTATTTTTGTTTAAGTACTTACATTTTTTTTTTTGTTTTATAATTTATGCTGTAAAGTTATCTAAATTATCCTTTTTTATTAACTGAACATTGTGGTTACAATAACACACTACAATGGAACTCTATGGGGCTAGCATTCTGGAGGGTTTAACAGCAAAAATGTGAATGTCGTATTTTTGTTTAAACACTTACAGTACCTGAATTATATATATATATATATATATATATATATATAAAGTGGCTATAATTTGAGCTATAAAGTTGTCTAAATCTTAATTCTGGAGGATTTAACAGCAGAAATGTGTAGCTCATATTTTTGTTTAAGCACTTATTCAGATTACTTCTGAATTATTCAGAAGGAAACATTTATGTTTATTATTTGAACTGTTGGAGTACTTTTCTAGGAGAATGAAATTCTGATAATGCGTTACTGACACAATTCCTATTATATTTCACGTGATGGACTTCTGGTGGCGAAGAATTTTACTTGGAGTTTAATTTTGTTGAACTCTGACAGGCAAATTGTTGTTCAAAATATGTTGATAAATAGGAAGCTTGGTTTGGCAGTGACCTCTGTGTGGGCAGTGTCTCTTCCCAGGGCTCCCGCCAGCTTTTCCAGGTTCGGTCACATTACGGCGCCCGTCTCCGCCACTCTGGGTTCGGGGATCTGAACCCGACTCCCTTTCGATCAGCCGGGGGTGACGGAGGCCATCGCCCATCCCTTAGGACCAACTGACCTATGTTAAACCGCGGTTCACATGGAACCCTTCTCCACTTCAGCCTTTAAAGCTCTCGTTTGAATATTTATTACTACCAAGATCTGCACCCGCGGCGGCTCCACCCAGGCCTGTGCCCTAGGCTTCTGCACCACCGCAGCGGCCCTCCTTTTCATCGTGGCTTAGCTCCGTGAGAGACGTTTCTGCCAGCAATGGCTGGGTATGGGCCCGATGCTCCAGCGCCATCCATTTTCACACACTCCTTAGCGGATTCCGACTTCCATGACCACCATCCTGCTGTCTATATCGACCAACACCTTTTCTGGGGTCTGATAAGCATCAGCATCGAGCGCCTTAACCCAGCGTTCGGTTCATCCGCAGCGCCAGTTCTGCTTACCAAAAGTGGCCCACTAGGCATCTCGCATTCCATGCCCGGTTCCAAGCCAGTGAGCTGGGGTTCTTACCCATTTAAAATTTGAGAATAGGATGAGATCGTTTCGGCCCCAAGGCCTCTAGTCATTCACCAGATGACTTTTATTAATTTACCGGATAAAACTGCAAACAAGCGCCAAGCTATCCTGAGGAAAACTTCAAAGGGAACCAGCTACTAGATGGTTTGATTAGTCTTTCGCCCCATACCCAGGTCGGATGACCGATTTACACGTCAGGACCGCTGCGGACCTCCACCAGAGTTTCCTCTGGCTTCGCCCTGCCCAGGCATAGTTCACCATCTTTCGGGTACCATCACATTAAAACACAAGTACTGGTAGAACAAATTTGTATAAAGTTTGTAAAACCATTCTTGTGTAAACTGACAGATTCTATTGAATGTCGAACTGTTGTTTATTATCATGCAGAAACAAACAAAAATGCATTTTCAATGTTTCGCTAGCTTACATCACAACCCATTCCCCGACACAACAGTACGACACTGAACAGACTGTACTTTAGACCACAGCCTTGTTTTTGTTTGTATCCAATTAAATATGCTATCTACTCCAACTAAAGGCCAAAGTATATTTTGTTCCCTATCTGTCACTCACTCGACGTTGTGTCGATGTAGTGTCACTAGGGGTCGCCCTTGGGAGCCCCAAACACCTCTGATCCTTGAGAAAAGGCCAATGGGAATTGGCAAGTGGAATTTGCATGCCACTCCCCTGGACATACGGGTATAAAAGGAGCTGGCTCGCAACCACTCATTCAGATTGTCTCTTTGGAGCTGAGCAGTTGTATTCAGTGGGCTGAATTACTCTGCCGATCCATTCACCTCGAAAGCTGTTGGATTTACGGCATATTACAGCGGTAAATCCCCCTCGTACCCTGGGTGCTTCAGCAGTGAAGCAAGGAGTAAAGGAAGGCTTTCTTGGAAGAACCACAACATTTTCTTGTTCCCAGACTGCAAATTCAACAAGAGAGAAATGTGATCGATTCAAGGAATGCAAGAAACTCTTACATCAATGGAAGATTGATTTTGCACTGATGTTTCCAGCCAAACTGAGAATAGATGCTAAGGATGGCCGCAAAATATTTACATGCCCACAACAAGCATTGTCCTCTATAAAGTCATTGGAATGAGTAGGTCATGGTGTGATTTTCACGTTGGCTCCAAGTGAACTTGACTCGCTGAACATTTACTTGATTGTCCGAGGAACTGGGTGCCTTTTTTGTTTCTTTCTGTGCTGGTTCCGCCTAGCGGCTGGAGTTTGTTTTGTGCATTAACACTCCTTTGGGACAGTTGTGGATGAATCTGCTCGTTCTTTGTGCTTATGCCTCCTATTGGATGGAGTTTGTTTTGTGGAATATTTTCTTTGCAGGACATTGGAAGGATTAGGTCATCTGCTGCACTTATGAAACAGCCAGCTCACTGAACATTCATTTGACTGAACGTTTGTTTTTGTTTTTTTATTATTATTTATTTATATATACATTATTATTATTTTTATTATTATTATTATTATTATTATTATTATGTGTGTGTGTTGGTTCCACTAGAGGCTGGAGCTTGTTTTGGGGAGGAACACACCTTCGGGACAGTATGTGGATGAATCTACACGTTCTTTGTGTTTATTCTGCCTATCGGCTGGAGTTTGTTTTATAGATTTTCTTCTGTTATGTAATTCTGTCTCACAAAATTTGTATAGAAGCACCGAACTTGAGCAATCCGATGGCAAAGTTGTCGTGGGGGCTCTCATAGGCATACATGGACAGTTTGAGTTTAGAGGGATGGATGCCAGTTGGCGCTGTCGTGCATGGGGTTAATGCGCATGTTTTTCTTTTTTCTGTTTGTTTGGTTCAGGGGGAAGTTCGGGGTTTGATTGTTGCACTAATGTTGGAATGTGGTCTTTATAATCTTGTTTTTGACACACAATCTATTTTTCTAATATGTCAAAATGTCAAATATTAATATGAGTAGATTGTCTCTCCACGTGGATTGTGAATGGGTTAGGGCACCCCATAAAAAAGGTTATTACTTTTCTTAAATGTAAGAAATATGATATTGTGTTCCTTCAATAAATGCATCTTTCCCAGCAGAAAGCCGAAAAATTTGGGAAGAAGTTTTCTTTAGTGCTGGCACAGGTAAGAGCAGGGGAGTCATTACATTGATAAGTAAGCATCTAGAATTCAAATGTCTCAAACAGATTAAAGATAAATTAGCATGAGTCATTATTGTTTTAGCAGAAATTCAGAGGCAAAGGTTGATTTTGTCTAATATTTACGCACCTAACGTTGATGATCAGGGCTTTTTTATAGATCTTGAGGGGATGTTGCAAGCCACTGGCACCCCTCATGATATAATATTGGGAGAAGACTTTAATCTTTTGATGGACTCAGTCCTTGATCATAGTGAAGCAAAAGTGAGCAAGCCACCTAGAGCAACACTGACGCTTCACAGGATGCGTAAATATCTTGGTCTTACAGATATTTGGAGACTTTTGAATCTGGTAGGGACCATACATTTTTTTCATCAGTCCATAAGATTTATTCTAGAATAATTGTTTTTTTTTTTTTATATCTAAGTCCCTCATTTCATCTGTTGTGGATTGCTCAATTAGAATAATCTTAGACTCATATCACACCCTGGTGAGTTTAGAGGTGTTGCCACATACAGAGAAAAATAAGTCATATAGTTGGCGCTTTAATGTATCCCTTCTGCAAAATCCTGAATTCCAACAAATGTTAAAGGCTGAAATCAATGTGCATATGGAGACCAACTGTTCCTCAGTATCCTCTGTGGCCGTGGCTTGGAAGGCACTTAAGGTAGTTTTTTTAGTGGTCGGATCATACAGTATGCCTCAATCATCAAAAAGTCCAAAGCACGAGAACTTGTGGAGTTAGAAGGGAATATTAAAAGTGCAGGGGCAGAGCTGAAGCACTGAATGTCATCTGATGGACTCAAAAGAATTGACCTGATTGAAATACAGATATAATACTATTTTGTCGCGAAAGGTGGAGTTTTGGCTATTCATGGCAAGACAGTCATACTTTGAGTCGGAGGACAACATAGGGAAGCTTTTGGCTAGATACATAAAGCAGAGAGAGTCTCTTTCTACCATTCCCTCAGTGAAATCTGCTGGTGGACAAATTTTTACCTTGGCCATTGATATTAATAATGCTTTTAAAGAATTCTATCTTGATCTCTATAGTTCCACATCTTCGTCTACTGATGAAGATATTATAAACTTTGTGGAACCATTAGAACTCCCTAAACTGACAACTGAGCAAAAAAATTCTCTTGATTCTGAGATAACCTTGGAGGAGCTTGGCGAGGTAATTAAGGCCTTGCCTACAGGCAAGGCTCTGGGGCTAGATGGCTTTGCCGCTGAATTTTTTAGATCTTATGCTACAGAATTGGCCCTACTTTTCCTAGAAGTTTATACGGAATCATTAAAGAATGGAAAGCTTCCACCAACCATGACACAAGCCCGGATCAGTCTGATACTTAAAAAGGACAAAGATCCAAGTGAGTGTAAGAGTTACCGTCCAATTTCCCTGATCCAGCTAGACATTAAAATATTGTCAGAAATTCTGGCTAACCGATTGAGTAAAGTTATGACATCACTTATACATACAGATCAGGTGGGGTTTATTCGGGTCCACAGCTCTTCTGATAACATTATGCGTTTCATCAATATCATGTGGTCAGTGGCGAATGATCAGACTCCGGTCACTACCATCTCACTTGACGCCGAAAAGGCATTTGATATGGTTGAATGGGATTATCTTTTTAAAATTTTGGAAATGTACGGGTTCGGGAATACTTTTATTAGATGGATTAAGTTACTTAATAGACACCCGGTAGCAGCTGTACAAACAAATGGATTTATTTCAGATTATTTTACTCTGGATAGGGGCACACGGCAGGGTTACACTCTTTCCCCATTATTGTTCTGTCTTGCCCTGGAACCATTAGCAGCCACGATAAGAAGGGAAGATGATTTTCCAGTGGTGGTGGCAGGAGGTATGGCACGTAAGCTTTTTCTTTCGCAGATGATATTTTATTATTCATTTCCGACCCTACTAGATCTATGACTTGCCTCTGCAGAATTATTAATTCCTTTTCTAAGTTCTCGGGATACAGAGTTAATTGGTCTAAATCCGAAGCTTTGGCTCTGACAGTGTACTGCTCGGTAATGGCTTTTCAGCCGGGTGCCTTTCAGTGGCCCAAACAGGGCATTTAGTATTTGGGTATTTTATTCCCAGCAAATATATGTGATTTTGTGAGTTAATTTTGACCCTTTAATAAAAAAGTTTTTGAGCGATGTGAACAGGTGTGCTTCACTACTTTTACCTATGACTGGAAAGGTTAATGTTATAAAAATGAATTGTATTCAAAGATTCAACTACCTACTACAGTCTCTCCCCATTGAAGTTCCCCTCTTTTATTTTAAACAATTTGATAGTATTGCTAAATCTTTTATCTGGAATGGTAAATGTCCTCGGATGCATTTTAACAAGTTACACAGGCCAATTGACAAAGGTGGGTTAGGTCTCCCCAAGATTTTGTTTTACTATTTTGCTTTTGGTTTCAGACATTTGGCGCATTGGTCGCTTCTGCCTGAGAGAGCCCCTCCCTGGCTCTTTATTGAACAGGAGGTCCTTGCTTCTATCTTGCCATAGCAAAGTCTTTCTACCAAGCTGCCCGGAGAAGTAAAGACACATCCCATTATCTCAAACATGCATTTAGTGCGGACAAAAGTTTCCCACGTGTTCAATTCGGACATTTACATGAACGTTGCTGCAAGTATTTGGTTGAGCCATAAATTGTGCATTAACAAGTCCCCTTTCTGCTGGACAGAATGGATTGAGAAGGGAGTTGCTACGCTGGGTGACCTGTATGAAAATGGAGCGTTGAGATCTTTTGAAAATATTATACAGCGGTTTGGGATTCCCAGATCTCAATTCTTCAGGTACTTACAGCTGCACCATCTACTTTGCACCATCTCTGGGTGTAGTACGCAGCCCCCTAAAGCGGCAGACACTCTTGAGATGGGGCTTGCTGCTTTTGGAAAGGGTCATGAGGCTTCAGTGTACTATTCCTGGCTAATTCAGAGTTTAGGGGATGGGTTTTAACATCTCTAAAAAAGTTATGGGAGAGAGAATTGAATTTAGTACTGGAAGATGGAGAATGGGGTAAGATTTAAAAAAACATCATGTCTGCATCTAGAGATGCAAGGGTGCGCCTCACTCAATTTAAGATTCTGCATTTTTATTGGACGCCCTCCAGATTGTATAGGCTTGGCCTTAAAGACACACCTACTTGCTGATGATGCCAGTTGGAGGATGTGGACATAGCCCATGTTTTTTGGTCCTGTACTACGATTCAAGAGCTGGGTCCTTACCTACCAGCGTGATGATCGGCAGGCAGGTAATGCTAATGGGATGGAAATCAGCTTATGCGCCCTCATTTTATAAGTGGTGCACTGAGCTGGGCAGAATGGCGGCGTTCGAAGAGTTGTCACAAAGACGGCTGGGCAGTTTGGGTGCATTTTGGAAGAAGTGGGGCAATTATTTGGCCTTCTTAGAAGGTTGCCAGGGAGGAGCAGAGGAGAAAGACGAGATTTATTAAAAATTATATGTGGAAACCTTTTTCTTTTATGTTGGTTAATTGTATGTGTTTATGTTATGTCACTGAGTATTTTCTTTGGACTGTTTGTTTATACGTGTGTCTGTTGTTATTTAATGTTTGATCACTGGGATGTATGTTGGGTAGCGGGTGGGAGGGGGGGCACATAATTGTTAAAAGTTGATTCCGTGTATTCTTGTGTTGTTTGTTTTAATTTGAATTTGGAATAAATAAAAAAATGTTAATTTAAAAAAAGAAGAGACATTTTACTCTGGTGCCGAAACCTGGGATTTAAGGGAGGAAGAAAGCCACCATGGATGCCTTACCTCTGGAGGATGTTGTCAAGACCCTCGCCAGCATCCACCAGACACAATATCAGGCCCTCCTCGAGCTGCGCACTGAACAGGAGCAGCAGTTCATTGCGCTCCTCCAGGCCCAGGCGGAGGACCGGCAGATGTTCCGGAGCTTGCTGTACCAGGAGGGTGCTGCCTCCGCAACCCCAGACCCCGAGAAGCCCAACTTATGGCGCAGCAGTTACCAGCGGAGAACCTCCTGGTGTACGCCGACTTGAAGAAAGCCATCCTGGAGGAGTCACGTGAAGTGCTCATGGACCTAGTCGCACTTGAGTAGAGCTCCGTACACTTAGCCCCTTTTCTGCTGATTATTTGGTTTTATTTCCAGTTTTCTTTGACAATTTTACTTTACTAGATGGCACACAGTCGGAAACTGCAGGATTCATCACTGTCAGCTTCTCCAACTAAGAAGAAATCCAAAGCAACGACCATGAGTGATATGGATGACAAAATGGCAATCACTGTAGCACGTTTTGAGGACATTTTAAGATCCGAGCTGACAGCGATGTGAAATGAATTTGCCTCTCACATGTCTGTTGTCCAGTCGCTATGCTCTAAACTCGATCTTCTTACAGGTGAGATGAGAGAACAAAAGAAAGTATTCGCAGATCACGAGGGGCGATCCTATGGATCTTTTTTTAAATGATTGCTACCGGTGTGGCTGCCTTTTCTGGCAGGTAGGGAGATTGAAGTGGAATGAGCATATCGCATGTATACAAGGGCCTTCTCAGACCGTACTAAACCACAGATTTTTCTCTTAAAATTTTTGCAGTACATGGAAAGGGGGCTCGTCCTGCGGGCTACTAGACTTCATGCCCCAGTGAAAAAAGTGACAGAGCAACGCTAACCTTCTTTCCAGACTTTTCTCCTGTGACTGCAAAAAGAAGTGTGTTTATTCGGAAGGAAATGAGGGAAGCAGGTATCCAGAATTTTCTCCTCTATCCTGCAACACTGAAGGTCATTCTGAATCAAGGAGAACCTAAAATGTTATACTCCCCAGAGGAAGAAAGAAATTTTTTCAGATACCTTTCAGACACCAACCCCCAGTGAACTTCAGCTGAACAGTCGCTATCTCTATAATCGAAGAAGGGATGCCCTGACTAGTTAGGTGACTGTTTCTTTCATTCGTGATGTTTAACTTGTTTTTCTTCTTATACCACAATTATTGAAAGCACTTATTGGGCATATTGTGTTTTCTTATTTTTTATTGTTTTGGTTGCGGCCAGCTTGTAAACCCTCTAAAAAGTTTTTATTTTATTTTTTTATTTGCTAGTCATTATTATGTTAACACGGGGCCAGTTTCGGTGCTTCAATGATGTGCAGGTCTCCACGGATCTTGTTAGGGGGGGCTGACGGATCAAGGTTTGTTCTTTGCCTGATCCGCCATAGTTCATGGGAATATGGTTATTATGTTCCTCTGAGGGGTTTGGGGAAGGATGGGGGGTGGTTTAATGGTAAACTCACATGGTTTCATTTTCAAAATTGTACTTTATTTTATTTTGCAGCATTTCCATCTGATACCTATGACTGATCTTAATATTTTAAGTTGCAATATTAATGGCCTAAATGGCCCCCACAAGTGTTCAGGTTTTTTGGATTTCTTACGAAGAAGACAGATTGATATAGCTCTTGTGCAAAAATCCCATTTGAAGGAGGAGGATGTACGCAGGTGCAATAATAAGTTTTACGAAGTGGTATCTCATTCAGCTACTGATACTAAAACTAAAGGTGCCTTGATATTGGTGCAGAGGACTTTAAATATATCTATTTTGGATAAAGGCTGTGATTCAGATGGTAGAATAACGCACATAAAATCAGCGGCAGAGAATAGAAATATTGTATTTCTTTTAGTTTATGCTCCCTGTACCCCACTCCCCCCCCCCACACTTTCAGTTTACCTCTCGAAATTTTCTGACTCTGAAATTGTAATGGGTGTGGATATGAATTCTGTAATGTCCCACAGTTTAGACAGATCTGGACTGAATGAATCACACTCCCAAGCTCTTTGCTCTGACAAACTCCGACAATGTATAACCTCATCCTCATTGGTAGATATTTGGCGCTTATTAAATCCTTCAGCTAGGTCATATACTTTCTTTTCCGCCACTCATAAATCCTATTCAGGAATTGACTACATTTTTATCTCCACTACTTTATCTCCGGCTGCTCAAAATGCCGATATTTGCTCCCTATCGCAATCTGATCATGGTGGCAATTTGAGCAGATTATCTTTGGTCCCTCAACCATCTCGGGCAGCTAGATGGCATTTAACCCTAAATTGTTACAGGATGAGAGTTTCTGCAGTCAGTTCAGATATAGGTTTCTCTGAGTTTATTGAAATTAATCGGGGCTCATTTAAAGGCTTTATAAGGAATCTCATATGCCTCTTTCCTTAAAAAAAATGCCACAAAAAGATATCTGAGCTTGAATCGCAGCTTCAGAACTTAGAGCAAGCCAATCAACATTCTTTCTCTGACAGTACGCTCAGCAAAATCATGGCTATTAGGACAGAACTTAACTCATTACTGAGATCTAGGGCTGAATTTCTGATTCAAAGATCCAGGCAGAACTACTATTTTCAGGGGAGTAGACCGAGTCACCTTTTAGCTCTGAGATTACGTAAGTGAAAAGTTTGCTAACATATCTGCTGTGAAATCCCAATATGGGGACATTATGACAGATCCCAAAGATATTATTACCACTTTCTTTTCTTTTTATTCTGATCTTTATACTTCTACTTCTGGTGGTGAGCATGACTCTGTTACACCCTTTCTGTCCAAACTTGATTTACCTCCTCCAGGAGCTGGAGTCAGCAATCAGGTCTATGAACAAGGATAAATCCCCTGGCCTAGATGGTATACCAGTCGAACTGTATACAAATTTCTGGTCTGACTTAGGCCCTCTAATGTTGGATATGATAAATTTTTCAGTTGCTCAAGGTTCATTTCACCCATCTATTAATATAGCTATTATTTCTCTCCTTTTATAGAAAGACAAAGATCCGACTTCCTGCCCCAGCTACCAGCCACTTTCTCTGATTGGGACGGATGTTAAGTTGTATGCCAAAGAGCTGGCCCGGCATTTAGAGGGATTTATGACTAGGTTAGATCATCATGACCAGACAGGATTTATTAAATGTCGTTCCGCCTTGGATAACTTGCCCAGGTTATGTCATATTGTTAATTCAGCAGATATGTTGACCTCCCCTTCCGCAGTATTATCTCTGGATGCGATGAAAGCTTTTGATCGGTTGGAATAGAACTATTTATGGGCAGTCTTAAGCCATCAAGGTTTAGGATTGAGCTTTATAAACATGATTAAAGTGCTGTACACCAATCCGGTAGCTGCTGTTCTCACGGGCCCAGTCTGTCCTAATCCTTTCTCTATTCGTTGAGGCACTCGTCAGGGTTGCCCTCTTTCTCCTTTGTTGTTTGCTCCATCGTTGGAGCCCTTAGCTCAAGCGGTTCGGCAATCTGAAACTATTTCCCCCTTAGTTATAAGAAACACATACCATCACATTTCATTGTTTGCTAATGATATCTTATTGTTTTTTAATAATCCATCTCACTCTATCCCAAAGGTATTGAATTTATTTGACCATTTTGGATCCCTCTCTGGGTATTAAATTAATTGGAGCAAGTGACGTTTATTCCCCCTCAATTTTGAAACTGACTCCACACCCCTATCCGCAGCTATCCCAGTGGTTCGCTCCTTTAAGTACCTGGGGATAGATATTTTTCTGTCTCTACATGAAATTGTGTCAAAAATATATTGCTAATATATTCTCAGATTTGGAAAATTGGTCTCGTCTCCCTACTTCTTTTCATGCTCGTATATCGGTGATTAAAATGATTAATGATCGCTTGATGAGCACCAATCACCTACTCATCCTTTGCACAAACTACTTCTTTCTTCTGAGGGATCTCCCTCTTCTGCTTCAGTTATACTGTATATCTATACCTTCTTGAACATTCCTACAAACACTTGTCTATTATAACTGTTTGGGCTAAGGATCTTAATGTTGATGTGGACGATTTATTTTCTGATCAGGTATGGGAGATGTTTAAGCTGTCCTCAAAGAACCCTAATCACCAAATGATACATTGGAAATTACTACATAGGGTTTACTTGACTCCGTTGAAACGTTCTATATGAATCTGTCTACCTCTCCTAAGTGTAATTTATGTTCTCAAGGTTCTCAGGGCATGTATTTGCACTTTTTTTGGGAGTGTCCCTCTCTCTCACTTTTTTGGACCCATCTCTCACAGGACTTATCATATCTGCTGGACAAAGATTTATGATCGACTCCATGCCTTTGCTTCTTGAATGACTTTTGGGATCTTACCTTATCCGTTCGACAAAGAAGTTTACTGTTGGCTGCCCTCACAACAGCAAAAAAAAAAAAAATGCTAGTCAACTGCTGGAATCCTCCTCACACAATGGACAGATGAACATGGACTGTGTCTTTACTAGATATTATATCGATGGAACTCTCAACCTCTCGTATACATGGGTCCCACGCTAAGACTGTGAATATGTGGTATGCTGCTTTTGATACTGTGTCAACTTTTTTATCATCTTTGTAAACCCTTTTCTTCTTTTTATTCGTTTTATTTATACATTTATTTATTTTTGTTTATTTATTTTATATCTAGATTCTGTGTATGTATCTTATTTCTATATCCTTGGAGTCTACCAGGGGTGAGATAAGTTTGGGGTGGGTTCTAGATTGTAGGGTTGCTCTTTGTTTTGTATTCCTGTTTTTCTGTATGTCGAAATGAAAACTCAATAAAACAGTTGTTAAAAAAAAAGAAAAAAGAAGAAGCCTATCCTGCAATGGGTCGGCTGGACACCTGAGCAGCAGCAGCAACGCTTTCACTCTATGACCATCAGCGAGCATGGCCGCCCGTTTGCCTTCACCCAACAGCTCTGGGATGTCTGCCGGAGGTGGTTGATGGCTGAGCAAAGCGATGTCGGAACTGTCATCAATCTGGTGGTACTGGAGCAGTTTATCGCTCAACTTCCAAGAGGGACAGCGGGGTGGGTCCAGTGCCACCACCCGGTGTCGCTCCAAATGGCCATACAGCTGGCAGAGGACCACATGGTGGCATATTCAGGAGCCAGCGAGCCCCAAGATCCTTCTCTCTCTCTCTCTCTCTCTCTCTCTCACACTCTCTTGTCTCCCCTCCTCCTCCTGCTTTCTGTTCTGTTCTTCCCCTCACAAACCAGCTCCTCGGTTCCAGGGATTTCACAACCTGCCATTTTCCCCTGCCCCTCTCCCCTTTGAATGAATTGGTATCGACCTCGTCAGGCCATTAATGCGAATGGCACGCGGACATCACTTTATGTTAGTTCTGGTGGACTACACAATGTGATATCCGGAAGCAGTGCCTTTGTACAACATCTCAGCACGTAGTGTTGCACGTAGGCACTCTTCAGAATTATCTCCCGAGTGCGGATTCCGAAAGAAATACTCACTGATCAAGGCACTACTTTTATGTCACGTACACTACACGAGCTGTACGAATTATAGGGTATTAAATCGATTTGGACAAGCGACTACCATCCGCAAACTGATGGCCTGATTGAATGGTTTAATAAAACCCTGAAAAACATGATTCATAAGTTCGTACACGAAGATTCTTGGAATTAGGATACGTGGCTTGAACCCCTGTTATTTGCAGTTCGAGAGGTCCCGTAAGCCTCTACGGGGTTCTCCTCATTTGAATTATTGTATGGGTGTAAGCCTCGCAGTGTCTTAGATGTCGTAAGGAAAAATTGGGAGGAGGG
Organism: Myxocyprinus asiaticus; assembly: GCF_019703515.2. NCBI lineage: Eukaryota > Metazoa > Chordata > Actinopteri > Cypriniformes > Catostomidae > Myxocyprinus > Myxocyprinus asiaticus. The sequence goes on along the minus strand of NC_059392.1, from coordinate 18,051,379 downwards.
ACCTTCAAACAGCAAAAACGAAATTCAATACATTCTTGACCTGAAAGCAAAACTCCACACATTGGGGCAACTGTCACAGGAGAATTTGCTACAGGCTCAAGAACGCCAGACCCGGCTGTATAACAGGGGAGCTCGGCTACAGGAATTTACACAGGGAGATAAAGTCCTTACTACTACCCACATCAAGCTCTAAATTACTCGCAAAGTAGCAAGGGCCCTTTGAGGTCACACGGCAAGTCGGGGAAATCGATTATGAGGTTATACAAATGGATGGGGTGGAGCACAGCAAATTTACCACCTCAACCTCTTAAAACTGTGGAGGGAGGTGGTCCCCATAGCTTTGGCAGTGGTGGTACCGGAGAGGGAAGAGCTTGGGCTGGAAGTGAACTTAAAAGCTAGTCGTAGTCACTTGCGGAGTCCACCTCTCACCATTGCAAATCACGGACATGGCCCGGTTGCAAAGAGAATTCTCAAACGTGTTCTCGCCCCTTCCTGGTCATACAAACCTCATAAAACACAATATTGAAACAACCCCAGGTGTAGTGGTACGCAGTCATCCCTACTGATTACCTGAGCACAAAAAAAGTGGTTCTAGAAGAATTAAAGGCCATGCTCGATATGGGGGTAATAGAAGAATCCCACAGTGACTGGGCCAGCCCTGTGGTGCTGGTTCTGAAGAGCGATGGCTCAATCCGGATCTGTGTGGATGATAAAAGTCAATGCGGTGTCTAAATTTGATGTGTATCCAATGCCTCATACTGAACTGCTCGATCGGTTGGGCGCGGCTCGCTTTTATTCAACACTGGATTTAACGAAGGGTTATTGGCAGATCCCCTTAACACCAATGTTCCATGAGAAAATGGCCTTCTCCACATCGTTTGGCTTACACCAATTCGTGACCCTTCTGTTCCGTTTGTTTGGGGTCCCGGCTACGTTTCAGCCAGTAGGCTTTTATGTAGGTGAAAGCTGTGCTTTGTGGTGGGCCGATGTTACATTGTTACATGCTCCTGATTTTTCTCTCCCATTTGTTGTACAGACTGACGCGTTGGACAGGGGGTTGGGAGCCGTGTTGTCCCAGGTGGTGGAGGAGTGCCCGGTGCTTTACATCAGCCAGAAGAGCGGGATGACGTTAGCTCGTTGGTAAGGTCACGTGTCACGTGAAGGAGGAGTCAGGAAGCGCGCCATTGTTTACATTGTTTTTTCTTATTTATTATTATTTGGAAATTATTTTTTATTTTATTTTATATTGTTTTGAAATCATTTTGGACTGTTTTGGTTTGTGAACGGCGCTTGGTCTGTGCAAGTTTCTCTTATAAACAATGATGCGCTTCTTGCCTCCTCCTCCACATGACGCGTGACCTTACCAACGAGCTTACGTCTTCTCTCTCATGAGTGCATGTCACAGAGATGTACGGAAGTGAACATTTGTAGTTAAAAAGTTTATAAGTATTGTTTTGTTTCTAAAAATAATCAATCGTTTGTGTTCAGAAGAACTTTATTTGTCGACTTGAGTCGTGTGGATTATTTTAATGCACCCTAAATATGCATTTTGGACTGTCAAAAAAATGGAGTACATTCACTTGCATAGTTTAAAGGAGGAGGCCTGAAATGAAATCCTAAAAATCTTAAATTCTGTTTTGATGAAGAAAGAAACTCAGATACATATTGGATGGCCTGAGGGTGAGTAAATTATCAGCAAATCTTCATTTTTGGGTGAACTATTCCTTTAAGAAGAGACCTTTTACAGTGATGTATATTTTCACCCCCTTATTTAAAATGAAATCTAAACTGCTAAAACTACTTAACTCTACTTAGTTTATTATAATGACTTTTATTCTTTATCTTGCATGTATATGTGTGTAAACAACAATGTACATTTTATGTTAGCAGTGCTTTGGCAATGTAAAGCTTATTTTTTACCATGCCAATAAGGCTACCTGAATATGTCTACAGAGTAAATATATACCAATTGTAACTGCCCAAAAATCTTTGTTATAGCTGTATGGTAAAGTTGTTATAGCAGAATAGGACTTTATTTACGTATACATTTTTACATAAGTGGACAGAAAATAAAAGGTGCTCTTCAGACAAACATTTAGAGAATGTGCCTAACTATCACAGAATTCAAAACAGTGCCTAGAAAATTAGTTGCATAAAGTGTCCATCAAGGCAAAGAAAAAGTCTTTATGGCATAATCAATGCCTATCTATTTCTTAGAGAGAAGGCAAATATTTGAACACAGAGGCAAAAGCCTCAGTTTCCTTCTCTCTACGTGCCATGCCCTCCCACCTTAGTCCTGCCTAATGCTCCATCTAATTTTGCCTCATCTCCATCTCTCTATTCATCCCCTCATGCCTCATCTCCTGCTCTTCTTCCATCTGTTGCTGTTGCAGGTCCCTCATGCACTGCATAAACTCCCTGGTCCCTAGCATTTGCGACTCTCTGTGAAAACACACAGAAATCCATTAAGCATCACATCCAGGATGTTATCTAAGTTCACTTATAAAATGCCTGATTGGTTTCTAAGCACAGCTACAGTATGTCCAACTGTAAGGTTTGTTATATCTATAGCAGGTAAAATAAACTCCACAATACCTGGTCTGGTCCTTTGTGATATGAGATGTGACCCCCCTCACTTCGCTGCATTGTGGAGTGGCAGATCTCTCTGCATTAAACATAAAGATATAATTATTTATTGAAAACAATAAAGAAATTGACAAGTCATTCAATAATTATTTACTGAAATCTTGATATTTGTAGTTATGTACAAGGTGTAGATGTTCTCAGCGGAGCTGTACACGGTCCCTCATCCAAATCATCTGACTTCAGGAAAGGACTAGGGGATGATGAATCATCTAACACACACAAAAACCAAATACACATTTTATCCAGTTATCTAGAATATTAAGTTCATTTTGTATGTAAACATTACCTAGTTGGCAAAATTAGTTAACGTTGACAAGTCACCTATTGTAACTGCCATAGTGTCCCGAGTGGTCTCTCCACTAACAGTGGGAGGATTTTGAATCATAGAAAGTTCTTCCTTTGGGCACCACTTTGTCCATTGTGCATCTTTACAGATTTGTATTGTGCCTGTAATTTTTTAATTTTTTGCCAAACCTGTCCTGTTGTGCGCTGGATACTTAACTTGGCAAGTTCGGTGACAATATACTTAATAACGGCTTCATTTCGGAAGACGCGTCGATCTGAAATTGCACATTTTCATCAGCCCAAATTTTCAGAAGAGCCCTGATTTCATCTACTGACCAGTACTGATGATTCTCCATATTCTTTAGGTCTGTAGAGGTAGCTAGATATGAAAGAGCATCTCGGTTCAGACCCGCTACCTGACTCAGCTAAACTCCGCCTTTGACATTGACCCCGCCTCAATCCCCAGTTGGCCTTCTTTGGCCCAAGGGCAATCGGCAAATAAGCCCTGGAGAGGCACGATTAAGGCCCGGAAGTGACAGTGGAAATGCAGCTCGCCCTGGCACCCACTAGCATGCCCTCATTTGGCCTGACAGTGGAAACGCGGCTACTGAATATTCACAATGGGTAAGGATATTATTTTAGTGGAGTTTCTTTTTAACATCACCCTCACAGACTATAAAGTGCAGCATTATAGAGGCTGCTTGGCAATTCTTTTTTTGCTAGTTTCACATGCGCTCAGTGTCAGCCCATGCTTCTTTGCCCATGGAATTTCGCCGTGTAAAGGTAAATGTGACCAAGCCTTAAGTGATTTCTTCACAGTGGTCTCATTTTAACATGCATATTGTTTAAGTCTTGTAGCTATATTTTTAAACAGTGTGTATTTTAATGTTTATTGTTTTAATAAAAATAATATACAATTAAATAATCAAAATGATTTTCTATGGTAATCATCATTATACCACAAACGCTGTTATTGAGCTTTACTTGTACTGAACCCAGAACATTCCTTTAAATTACTTGCCAGTAACACCTACCTAATTTTTGGTCTGGCACTCCGTGGCCTTACAATTATTAGGATTTAGATTTAATAAGCAATAAATACCAAGTCTAGAGTAGGAAACTTAGGTTACTCGGGTTAGTGTGAGTAATGAGTGTAATGAGTTTTCAGCGATAAGAGCGCCACATATTTTTTGAGCCTTTGATCTTTAAGAAAAGGAAATGTTAACCCACACATTTTTTTAAAGAAAAAATACGGACCTTACCAAATGTTTACATCTTATTTTCCATGTATTAAAGACAAGAAAAGGTGGGAAAAAGAGATAATATTTAAATGAAGCTGAAATCAGCTGGGTTTATTTTTAAGTAGTCCACTATTTTGGTAGTAATTTGCACTATTCCTTGCATAATGTTAGTTTTGGAGAGCTCATTGTGAGAGCGCAGAGTTCTGCTAGATTAGCCATCTGCGCAGTGTAAACACAGACCTCTTCTGCTCTAAGAAAAGAATTGCAGCGACGAGGTCGACGCTATCTCGCTTACACACACAAAATATTGTGTGACTTAACTGCCATGCGTTACACATGCTTGGAGGGTTTTTTCAATCATGTAAAAAAAACAAAAAAAAAACGGATACAAGTTTGGTGACTCAGAATGTAGGTACTTACATAACAAAGATAAAGGTCACACCTATTAATAATGTTGTGTTTGTATTTTTAAAAAAAACAATAGCGACAGTAATGTTGTTGGAGTGAGCATATGGCTTAGGTGTGTGCTCTTTGAGTTTTTTCCACCTCACAACATGCTGCGTTTATTGACACAACTTTTTAGGTGGTCCAGTGGAAAGTGGAGTGGCCCTGCATGCTTTGGGTCTGCACAGTGTTGCACTTTTTTCCCACTGCTAAAGGCTAATGTTATTTCTCACACTCCTGCCTGTTTCATACAGTCTTAATGAGACATCAAAGACAAATCAGCATAACTGTGTTTTCAACATCTCTCAAGTCACTGGATTCTTTGTATGAATTTGGTTTGGGTTGCATTGCTCTCTTCAGTGGGAAACACTTGTAACAGTAAACAAAAAAAAAACAAAACAAAACAAAAACACATCAATGAACTTAGTGAGTTTAATACATTAGTTTATTCTGTTATTATTATTTATTATGATTATGTCAAATAAAGCAAAAGATTAGTTTCCAATGATAGGCATTATTATGAGACTTTAAAGGAGCAGTTCACCTTTTTTCGTAAAAAATCTGTCTTCCATGGAACACAAAATGAGATAACTTGAAGAATATTCACACTACTCTTTTCCACACAGTGAAAGTGAATGGGGACTGGCAGTGTCAGTCCTTTTTTAAATTTGTATTCTCCTCCTATTCAATGAGGGCCTTCCTTATCCTGCACACATTAATTTGCAAACAGGAGCCAGATACTTGTGCAGATAATAATCATTAGAAATGGTGAACAAACTGATTTGATGATGTTCGTGATTGAGAATGATGTAGAACTGAACACTCAGGATTTATGCATAGGCAAGTTCAATGACAATTCACATAATCTTTTTACCAGCACTACAGAAAAGAATGGAAAATAAAAGCAAATTTTCCTATGTATTTTCTTTGAAGGTTTGGTTTTCATCATCGTTTTGGCTCTTGTGAAAAAAGTTTTTTTAAGTATGTAGTTTTGACTGCACCCAGCAGCTAAACAATTTGCATAAATACATTTGAGTGATTAAGATGCGAAAAAATGTGCTCGCCCAAGAGTTGCTGGTTCATGTTTTGGAGAAGAGTGAAACTTGTCCAGACAAGCTTAAACATGCGCGCTCCTCCGGAACTGGACCACAGATCGCTTGACGAGCACCGATGCTGTTGTTGCACGTGTTGAGTGTTGTTAAACTTAACGCTGAGTTTTGCTCTGAGAGCGTTCGTATGATTACCATGATTTTATCTAAATCATTTGAAAGGTCAGATTAAAGTGATTGGCGGGCTGCATCAAATCACTGACTTACATTATATAAAGACATTACATCGTATCGGGAGAGTCTGAGAAGTGGTGATACGCAAGAAAAACTGCCGGTACTCTGTAGAGTAAATTATAAAAGTGCAGGTACTGCTTACCGCTGTGTATTGCCCCACTTCAAGCACTGGTAAACATACATAGGCACAGCAGCCCCTCAGCACACAGGGCAGAAAGGATAACACTGACTTACTGTTTATCGAATGCTGAAACTTTGCTGGGTGAAGAAACTGTATCTGGAATCAAGTGTAGTCGAATGTAGTCCTCTTTACAAAATGGACTTCTTCAGAATGTCTTTATCATGATATCTAAAAATTGTGGCGGTCTAACGCGAGATGCTGAAAAACAACGGAATGCTTTGCAATGGTCAAATACGTCTGTTCAGTGCATTTACATAGAAAAACTATTGAAAAACATCTGTTCATGTGTCTATGATTTTTAACGTGTGAGTGAAACAAGTTATGTTAAAATTAAAAAATAAAATTATATATTGAAAAGGGCTGTCAATTTAACGAGTTAATTTGGTGTGATTATTTATATAAAAGTAACACATTAAAATTTATGCAATTAATCATGTCCTCGGACCATAATAAGCAATATTCCTACCTTCGGAGCAATTCAAGCTTGAAGTACCACCTGCTTTCAGCAGGGAGCAGTAAGCGAAACTCCAGCTTTATAGGCAACGTGCAGCTGAACAGACAACAAATCACACTTATGGTTGCTTGAAACTAGTGACAGCACAAGATGAGAACCTGTTCTTGCATTCAATGAGCTAGATGAAACGTAATTCTGAATGAAGGGACCTCAATACTTTCTAAGTTTTAAACTACATTTAACTTGACACAGCAACTTTAAAACTCTGTGTTTATGATGCGACGCAGCAAAAAGAGAGACACTCTTAAAGCGTCCGTCTGATGCATGTGTACACTGACGCGTCCTTAGAAAAGCCCTTATAATAAATCTGTCTTAGTAAATTTATCTCAGATTGAGAAGAATATTGAGAAAGGAAGGGTTCAAGCACTGTGCACTACATCACGCAGACCGATAATTAAGGCACATGGGTTTTCCTACCACTGCTACACAGATGATTTGCAGCTCTACCTGTCCTTCCAGCTTGACGACCCCACCATCTCCATTCTTATCTCTGCCTGCTTCTCGAAGATCTCAGCCTGGATGAAGGAACATCACCTTTAGCTCAACCTAGCCAAGACAGAACTCTTTGTGATCCCAGCCAACCTGTCTGCTGACCACAACCTCACTATTCATCCTGGTACAACTACACTAACGCCAACCAGAACAGCTCAGAACCAGGGAGTGGTAGAAGATGACCAGCTTAACTTCACTGCCCACGTCAATCATACTAGTCATCTTTTCCCAGTGACTAGTATGTTTGATCTGACAAAAACCCAATTTGGTTTGAAACGTTGTCAATAAACTGGAATGTTTAGCAGTGTGCCAGCGTCTCTACTCATTCGTATAACAATACAACAAGACCTAATCCAACGCAGTTACTCACCTCAATCCGGGTGGCGGAGGACAAGTCTCAGTTGCCTCTGCTTCTGAGACCATCAATCCGCGCATCTTATCACGTGGCTTGCTGTGCATGACTCTGTGGAGACTCACAGCATGTGGAGGCTCATGCTACTCTCTGCGATCCACGCACAACTTACCATGCACCCCATTGAGAGCATGAACCACTTAATCGCGACCATGAGGAGGTTACCTCATGTGACTCTACCCTCCCTAGCAACTGGTCAATTTGGTTGCTTAGGATACCTGGCTGGATTCACTTAGCACACCCTGGATTCAAACTCGTGACTCCAGGGGTGGTTTTTTGGCTCACTTACACCAGTTTAACTACCATTCACAATTTCAAAATACCCATACACTATGGCACAACCAGGGTTTTTCTTGGGTCCAAAAATGGTCTTCAGTGGTGGCTGAGGTACTAAGCTCACCCACAAGTTCAAAGTTGGTTGGTTATGTAATTGCAAGTAATTACTAATTAACAGAATTACTAAACTGCATTTCATGTTTACACTTGTAACAGGACTGGTTGTTGTAGGAATGAGGAAGCGGGGTTCAGGTAAAGTTACACTCTTTTATTAACTCAAAATAAACACTCTATAAGGCTTTTAAAAACTCTATAAGGCTTTTAAACACTCTAATGTGTGGTATAGCTGTGTAGCTATCTCTGCTTCCCTCGGCTCTGGCGTGGGCTCCTCTTATTGCTCTTCCCGAATTACAGCAACAAGAAACAGCTGTTAGACCTAATTGTCACCCAGGGATGAATCCTTACCGCTTCCCCTCCCCCTGGACGGACACTCAACCACGCCCTCGCCACAACACTTTTTTAATTTGACAATTGTTTTATTTCAAAATGCTATGGGAAATCAAACTAAATTAAATTAATTTAAATACAACTTTATTTTTACAGGGCTAGTTATAATATTCCGATGGTACCTACAGTATGAGTGGGCCATTGAGCTGGGTCTACGCTTCCAGTAAAAATGTTTGTGTCCTTTCAAAATATTGGTTTACATTCATCAAGCTCTTAATAATTAATAGTATAGTGGAATATCTGAAGGTAAGCAGGGCCAGTTTGTTAGAACAGGAGGAAAACTTTGTCTATATGTTGTCCAAAATTCATGGAGGTCCAGATTTTAAACCCCTTCATTCTACATTGTACTTGCCTTTAAAAATGTTTAGCCTGTCATAGTTCTTTCACTGTTTAATTGTCATTGCTAATAATAGGGCCATAACCATAATGGATGGCTCCTCATCATTACCTTAGTTAGGTCAATGTAGCTAGTCTTAAAAAAAAAAAAAGAAAATGGAAAATGCTAATAGCCTAAACAAATGTAAATAAGATAAGGGATAAGTTAAACGAATTCTTCCTAATAGATTTAATATGAAAAAAAATTTCAGTCACTGTTACTACAGAATAAACACAATACATTTTAGTAAGTGCATTTAAACACATTTTTTATAATTGATGCTGATACATGGTGTTGTCTCCTCTTTACTTTTTCAGTGCTACTTATAATTTCGGGGATGTATAGATTTCTTCAGCAGTGGTAGATTTTTTCACTTGTTTTGACTATAAAAACTCAAATACACATTTTTTTAACAAAATGCACGTTAAAAATACATTCTCTGAAAAACCTAAATATCTTATGCAGTGTTGTTTCTAAAACAAGATGAATCAAATTGATCTTGTTTTAAGGATTTTTAGATATTTTTACAGGAAAACAATACAAAAATGATTATCAAGAATAAGATTTTTGCCCTAATAACAAAGGTCTTACTTGAAATAAAGAAATTATGATAGAACATGAATTTTCTTGATAAAAAAAAATATGATCGTGCCTGCTAACATGCATGTAAAATGGCTAGAAATAGCATTTTAGCTTAGCGTATAGCTGACAATTTATACAAGGTTTATTTCTATTTCTTGTGCTCCAAACTTATTTCAAACTTCTCTGTCTGTTCGTATGAATGGACACATCATAAGTGTTTCACCGCTGTTCAAATGCACTTTGGGTCTCATCATTTATATGTATACATTTTTCCATCTGAAAGGACTAAATATTAAATGAAACAAATGACAATAAAATGCAAAGTAATCTCTTCAGCAATTAAAATACTTTTTGAATGTAACTGTATTCTAAATACCAATTATTTAAATTGTAACTGTAATGGAATACAGTTACTTATATTTTGTATTTTAAATACATAATCCCGTTACATGTATTTTGTTACTCCCCAACCCTGTATATACAGTATGTATATATATATATATATATATATATATATATACACTGTCTCTTTCTTCTACACTAGCTTCTATACTATTCCAGCCACTTTGAAAACTTGGCAGTGCAATACAGTAGATATTGTTGAATTTTGTACAGCAAATTGCTCGCTACACTATGTTCCTCATTTGTAAGTCGCTTTGGATAAAAGTGCTTGCAAAATGACTAAATGTTAAAAAAAATTAATCCATTAACAGCTCTGATAATATATATATATATATATATATATATATATATATATATATATATATATATATATATATATATATTGCCTATATTATATTAAATATACATGTTATTTTATCAGATATTTATAATAATATTATATATATAATTATAATATAATTATATAATTATATATATTACTCAGCAAAAAAAGAAACCCTTTTTCAGTACACTGCATTTTAAAGATTATTTTGTAAAAATCCAAATAACTTTACAGATCTTTATTGTAAAGGGTTTAAACAATGTTTTTGTCTCACCAGGGGTGATGGTCGGACTTTTGTTTATCGGCGAAGGAATGAGCGTTACATTGAGACCTGTACTCTGGAGCGGGATCGATTTGGAGGTGGAGGGTCCGTCATGGTCTGGAGAGGTGTGTCACAGCATCATCGGACTGCCTTCAATGACAACAAGCTCAATCTCAACGCTGTGCGTTACAGGGAAGACATCCTCCTCCCTCATGTGGTACCCTTCCTGCAAGCTCATCCTGATAGGACCCTCCAGCATGACAATGCCACCAGCCATACTGCTCGTTCTGTGCGTGATTTCCTGCAAGACAGGAATGTCAGTGTTCTGCCATGGCCAGCGAAGAGCCTGGATCTCAATCCCATTGAGCACGTCTGGGACCTGTTGGATCGGAGGGTGAGGGCTAGGGCCATTCCCCCCAGAAATGTCAGGGAACTTGCAAGTGCCTTGGTGGAAGAGTGGGGTAACATCTCACAGCAAGAACTGGCAAATCTGGTGCAGTCCATGAGGAGGAGATGCACTGCAGTACTTAATGCAGCTGGTGGCCACACCAGATACTGACTGTTACTTTTGATTTTGATTTAGTCACATGTCTGTGAAACTTGTTCAGTTTATGTCTTAGTTGTTGAATCTTTTTATGTTCATACAATTATTTACACATGTTAAGTTTGCTGAAAATAAAAGCAGTTGAAAGTGAGAGGACGTTTCTTATATATATATATATATACATACATATATATACACACACACACACATTTTATTTATTTTTTCATTTATTACAAACCCAACCCGACCGCGAAGTTATACTTTAACAAAGTTACACTGGCAGTTTGTCGGGTCCCATCTGGCTCGGATTGGGTAGCAGACGTCTACTTTTATTTTATTTTATTTATTTATTTGGTTATGAACATGTCAAATCCAATTCAATTTGAGATTATTGACAAAAAACCTGATGCATCATATTTTAATATATGTGAATGTGAATGACATTGGAAAGCTGTGGAGCATAGGAACATTTTCAGAAATCTTGGAATATAGCGCTTTAGTTGAATGGACTACATTTATGATACTTTTACAGTGTTTTTTTTTTTTACACTTGACAGTGTCAGTCCCTATTTACTTTCAGTGTGTGTAAAAGAGCAGTGTCAACAATCAGTTAAATCTCCTCTTTTGTGCTCCACAGAAGAAAGTGGAAGTCATATGGGTTTGGAAATGGCATTAGGGTGGGGAAATAAGGACAGAATTTATATTATAGGGAGAACTTACTAACCCTTTAAGTTGCCCAATTGGTTATGTAAAGGACTAGTTCCAATCAAATAGATAAGGCAAACCCAATAAGAACAAAGCTGGCAAAAGGGCCATAACTCTCTCATGAACATGATAAGCACCGTCTGACTTTAAAATCTTTTAATTTCCTCCCCCGATTCAGAGAGCTTTGAAGTCAACAATTTTACAGAGTAAGAGAAGTGCTGGACTGGAACATTTAAGCCCATTTGAGGCCCATGCTTCAGAACAATACTGTGTTTCCTTTCTCTGTGCCTAATTACTTTATTGAGACAATGTCTAAATGGGTCAAATTTATGAATTACTGTGCAAAGCAATTAAAACCTTTTTTATAAGATACTTGACACCTGTGGCTGTTTTCCAGAACCTAGTTATCTGCCTTGCTGTCTATTGCCTACTTCGGCAGCTGCCTTCTAAAGCAAAATTTTATCAGAAATGGGAACCTCAGAGGTGACTGACCCTACAAAGGCAGCAAATCCACATGCGATGCACACTCTAGACATGACTCAAAATTGATTCCTACATAGTTTGCCATTAGCATGTTGCTAAGCTTACAATATTAAACTCTAATAAGTAGAACTGGGTAAAAATATAGATTTTCCAATTAAAAGTTATCTTCATTTGAACAATCCCCATATGGATTCTTAAAACCCAAGATCGATCTTTTACTGTATCGATAAACCTATTACAATGCGTGCAGATCACTTGCATATGAGGCCAAATTTTGCGCTATGCAACAAAAAATGTCTGTGATTTGCCACTGGCAGGTGCATTTTGAGATTTCACTTGCCAGTGATTGAGTATCGTGGCAAGAAGCTGAACACAGGGATCCTTTAACTGCATGTTAATATTAAAATTGGTTTGACCCGTACCGTGTAATCTGTATCCAAATTCGAGATCCACACAATCCATTTGTCATTGAATAAGGTCTCTTTTACAGTCAGTTGTTGATCAAAAACTAATAAAAGAAACAATTCTAATCACACATTGTCACAACCTTGGTCTGACAGCCATCTCCTTCCTGTTATCTGTCAGTGTGTTTGTTTCTGTTTTGTGTTTGAGCGCATGGCTCTGTTTGTGTTTTTGTCTGCCATGTGCTCTTCTGACCCTGCCCGCTTATTTCCCCTAGCCACACCTCCTCGTTTAGTCCTTGACATGTTGATTGTCTGCACCTATTCCTCACGTGTCTCCCTCTATATTGTGCCTTTTTCCCTCTTGTGTTTGTCTAATCATTTTGTAAAGTTGTGAAGTTTGTTAGTTGGTTTGTCTGTTCCTGTTCTAGTTTTTTTCCTGTTCCCAGTTGGTCCTTGTTGTTATCTCCCCCAAGAGAGTTTTGTGTTGCTTTTTGTTTCCTTTTGTTTAATAAAATTCAGTTTTCACTCACTCCTGCATTTGGGTCCTCATTCCTGCTACATATCGTGACACACATAGCACAGATGCAGTAAAGAAGTTGTGCGGCTCCACTCTTGTTAATACACATTCAACCAAAACACTTCTGTAAAACACTCACAGAACTGCCGCTGTTCTTAAAGACACAGCACAGTTTTAACATTTGTTCTACATATCAGTGTAAATAGTTGTACTTGTAAATAGTACAAATTATGCATGTAAACATTAAACATATAACAGTTTATGTAAGGGATAATTCACGGCTAACTGTACGTTAAATTATTTTAATCCACAACGTGGAGTCAAAGAGACTTAAAATTGTTTAACACACAACTAGCCATGGATCATCCAGCTTATACCATAGTCAATTGCCAGCATTGATTAGTTAAATCTGTCATTTATTTTTGCAGGGCCAGTAGGTGGCGTCAAATGAGCATTATTTATGTGTTTTGTGTACCATAACTGTTTTCGCTACAAATGGAAAGAAAGCAGGGGCCTCATGGATAAACATTCCATATGCACAAAAATATTGGGTATGCCGCCTCTCACTCTCACTATGGGATTTATAAAAAGTGAACTTGACGTGAAAATGTGCGCACCACCATGCAAGCTATACTCCTTGTGTACGCACTGTTTTGCTGTGTTTGGACTGTTTGTTTATCTTCTGTTTTGTTACTTTTAGTCTGTGTTTTTAACCGTCTCATCCCTAAAATGGGCATTCTTGTATCCAAAACGAATTTTCACGTGTTGTTGCGCACTGAACTATGACGTGCCGCTTATCCGTGATCCGTGCCATGACAGCTGCAGGTCGTAGTGGTTTGTTTCATCACTCCAGCAGGGACCTCTTGTTTGGACATTTTATCTTTCCACTTTTATTCATTCTGTTTGGACTGTCTGGTGGATCACACTCCTGGTTGACTTGGGCTCTGTTGTTGTTAGTATTGTAAGTATATAGTATAGTATTATGTATTTTATTGTTTGGTTTGCTTGTTTTGTTTACATGTACATGTTATGTTTGAGCATTGGCTGAAAGCACTATATAAAGTAAACATGTTATTATTGTAATTGTTAGTGGTTGTAACTCAGTCAATTGCATGACACAGTGTCATGTGTTGTCAACATGGCAGCGCGCATGAGGGGGTGACCCGCTTCATGTAAAATTAAACAGCTTTTATATGGTTTCTGATAAGAGTCTTCATCTCATGTGAGTGTATATCATTTTCAACATATTTCTAAAAAAATGCTATTCATGTCTTCATGTGTAAAACCGTTTTAATTAGCAAAAATATACTAAGTACACCTTTAATCATTACTTATCATTAATCATTATAGTATACAGTGGTAATATAATGGAAAAGATTCTGATGTGTCACAGACTGGACTATTTTTTATTTATTTTTTTTAAATCGGAGGTGCCGGATCACCGTTCTGGATCATTTTGCTACAATTTAACCCCAGTATATACAATAGATGAGGTAATGCATAGTAAAAACAGGCACTGTATGATCCATATATGGTTATTTCAGCGAGGAGACAGGTAGGGGAATAAAGCATGTGCATGTATGCACAATCTTCCTCTAACTGGGATTTATAAAGGGAAGTTTGTGCAGGTTCTGGCATACATACGGTTTTATAAATCTGAAAACTTTTGTGCGTACGCACTTTTCCAGATTTATGCATATGCCACATTATAGTGTAAAACCTACCAAGTCATTATATATGAGGCACCAGGTCTTATTTTTTCATGTATTTTATCAAATGCTGGGCTTGACTTTTACCAAGGCATAGAAACACAGCTGTGCACGAAAGCACAACATTTCCATTCATAATTAATGTCATTGAAACTAAATGGTCTTCAGTAAATTTAACACATTCGCCAATTGGGGACTGTGTTTTGTGCATACCTATATACCTATTAAACCACTCTCTCTCCTTGTTAAACATGAATAACTCACATGCCCAAATGAACAATTAATTTGAACTTGCTTAGTTAGACAACAGATCCTTGTTCACAAACTAGATGACTGATTTATACATTTTGTTCATGAAATCACTGACTGGTTAAGTGAAAGGATCATATTCATTCAGTGTGTCAGCCAGTTATATGTTCCTTCACATCCCATACTCGAATGTTATTGGTTCACGCTGTAGTCAGTCTTTACAGGCAAGAAAAGCCACCAAAACAGTCTCACTCTTCAACTAGAGCTCTTTGGCTTTGAAAGGGAGAGACGTCAGAGAACAAGAAATATGTGACAGTGGATAAGAGAGAAGAAGAACAATATGTACATTTTAAAAATTAATTCAAAAACACACGAACAAATGAAAAATCACTAATGGACACACCCACATTCTGTCACCAATGGTATCTGTCGCTCGTGTTGTGTGAATGAATGAATGAAATCAGATCATTAGAGTTTGGCCAAAAGAAGGTAACTAAGAGGTGGTATAATTTTGTTGCCTACAATTTGGTAGAGCCTTGCATCAGAAGCACTTATGATTTCCAAAAATGCTGCCTACTGTACATAGGCAGCTCACTAGGTTTTGGAACAGAGCCAGTCTGTGTTCATCATGCACTATTGTTTGTATGGCTATTACTTCATACACCTTTATGTTGTGCCAAATTAGGGATCAAGTTTCAACAGATAATTAGGTGAAAAGTTTGGTAATTGTTTGGTAATATTTCGTGCCATGTTCATATTACACAGATGTGTTTTATTTTCTAATAAATGACACTGCATGCAAGAGTGGCACTACCCACTGACATAATCCATAATCTATTCACATTTATACAATAATGCTGAAATGTCTAATGCACTTAAACAGGATAGTGTCGTCACTGGTCATGGAAGAGACATGGAATAAAGAAGTTGTCAGTACACAATAAAAACCATGGGTGGCACTAAAGCAGGATCATTATGTTTGTTGGGAATAAATTGTGCATGTATGAAAAGACATTCATTCAAACAGCCCACACATATCTAGTCTTTACAACATTGTGTTTTGGAACGCCACACTGTCAAATACAGTACATAACTGACTAATGTGTTACGTAATGGTTTTTGCTCTTTCATGTTACTTAATTGCTCTTAATGACCCTGTCAATTCTAAATTCGAGTTTTAAGGCTTGTAGCAGGTGTCTGTCAACTCTGAGTCTATCTATATGCTAGGGAACACCATAAAAATACTTTTTAGCAGATGCTATATGCATTTAATTTTAACAGGCATTTAACACCAGTGCTAAGTCCCAGACTGGGACAGCAGCGGGGCGAAAAGGATTCAGCAGTCTAGCTCCCCTTAATAAATTATTGACCAAAGGGTGTTTGCCCAATGACAAACCACCCAGAGGATCATGTCCCGCTGCTATGGCATCGACATAAACTTTGAATGTGGATGGAGAAAGTCTTGCATCCAAACACTCCAGCAATAGGGCAATGCGCTGGGTCCTCACCTACGAAGGAACAGCAGGCAACGAAAAGGTACCATTTCAAAGCATAGAGCCGCCTCGTCGAGGGAGCTCTAGCTTGTATATGGTGTCGAACACTAGCTGCGACAACCTCTAAGTGTCTGAAGAGCCCCATACAAGGGCCAGACATTAAGTCTCCACAGCTCCATCTGGGGATGCCAGATCAGCCTCGAGCTTGCAAGAGCAGATCTCTTCTCAAGGGAATTTTCCATTAAGGAACATTGAGCAGTTCTAGCAGTTCATGAGGGCGTCGGTCAGACAAGCCGACATGGCTACAGAGTCGAGTTTCATTCCCAAAATGGAAACCTGCTGACGGGCACCAGGATACTCTTTGCCTTATTCCCCAAATGCTTCAAGTGCATAAGCAACAGATGCCTGTGTTTTCATGCCAAATTTTCCAATTGTGCTAACAGCAGCCAATCGTTGAGATATAATACAGTTCAATACATGAGTTAAATACACAGACACTGCTCAGCCTCCACAAAGCAAGTACCGTATCGACACATTTGGGAATTGTGTGAGGAGCTAGAGACAGGCCGAAGGGAAGGACCTTGAACTGAGCGTCTTTTAAGTCCACTGATCGGAAGACAGTAAAATGGACGGACACTAGACAAAACCTTTTTTGAGTAACCAACTTAAACTGAGACCCTATCGTTCTAAACGACCAGAAAATAATCTCTGTAAAAGCCTCTCTGCATGTCACACGGTAGCATACTTTCTATCTTGTCAAGGAGAGACTGTGTCTCTTTACGTAAAGTTGCAGCGTCCTGCATAAACATGTTGGACGGCAGGACAGCATTGAAGTGAGGCGGCCGCCCTGGGAACTGAAGCGCATAGCCAGATGCGACTGCGCTCAGTACCCATCTGGAGACCACCGGCAGACTGCGCCACCTGTGTAGCAAGTCACTGGGCACAAGGTAGTTTAAGCTGGCAAGCCTAATGCAAACACAACTAGGTATCTGTGTGAGTTGCGATGTGGCAGACTCCTGGCACGTCACCAACAGCAATAAAATAGTCATGAGACTTTCATCAAGTCCTTGTTCACGGCCTACTATGGCAGGGTAAAGCAAGAGCACTGTCCTGGAAGCATGCCACAAACTCGTTCCCGGATCCCGACAGAGCGGAAAGCGAGAGGGCTGGATTGGGGACATAGTGAGGGAGAGAGAGAATTCAAAACTGATGTACTAGGTAAAAATCTTTTTCTTGTTGCTTGCTTATCTGTCAAAATGGCATTTGGAATTATCCATAAATGTTTAAAAAAATCGGTAAATGACAGCACATTTTCGATTACTCAGGTACACACACACAAGCATCCAATCCTAGGTAGTGCTATACTACGCACTTATACATTTTCGCTAATATCTTTGCAACTGTTTTCCTCTGATTCCCTGAGTCAAGTGAAACAAAACATATCTCAGGTTTAATTTCTGTCTATAAATTTTGGGTTTTTCTAAAAAACCTACTTTTTCTAACTCTTGGCCATTGGTCAGATTTGCATGAAATTTTGTATCATCTAGAGACAATCATGCACCCTTACAAAAAATCTAAACTAGCTGCAAATTTGCAGCAAATTTGCCGCTTGTTATTTTCACATGCAAATGAGCTTTTAATTCACCGCAAATGTTTGCCAGAAGTTTGCAGCTCTTTGTCGTTAGTGGTGAACCTGCAGCAAACCTTTGGCAACAATGAACAATTTTCCACAAGTTTGCCGCAAAGCTCATTTGCATGTGAAAATTATCAGTGGCAAATTTGTGGCAAGTGTGCAGCAAATTTGCCATTAACTCATGATTTTTGTAAGGGAAAACTTTCAGAAATCATTCAGAAGATATAGGTTTATAAGTAAATTGGGACACAAAAAAAAATCATTGGCTTATCTCTTCTAAATGATTCAACGTATCTAAATTCTTTTTATAACTTTTTGTCATGAGGCTCTCTAGATTATACATGCTAAATGTTGTGTGAATCAGACTAACAGTCATGGAAGAATTCAAAAAAGTAGTTTTTGTGGAAAACTAAAAAGGGCAGGCAGAATACCTACAGAGTAACTAACTAGAGAATTTAGTCAATAAAAAAACTCTGCCAGCTGCTTGAACGCTGCTTGTCCACTCAAATTAGAGTACTGGAACTAACTGTTGTTTATTTGTTAACTGTTGAGTATTAATCATGCCCCTTGACTAAGTAAATTCTGTAATAAGAAATTTCCCTACCATTAGAGCAATTCAAGCATGAAGTACAACCTTTTTTTTTTCTTTTTTTTTAGAGGCCAGTCAGCGCAACTCCAGCTGTACAGGCAACCGACAACTGAACAGATCTTAACTCCAAATGCCTGGGTCTCAAAACTTGTTTTTCAAAGTTTCAAACTATATTTAACGACACAGCATCCTAAAAAAGCAGCGTTTATGGCTAGAGACACTAAAATAAATTGAAATGTGACAAATGAATGAGTCGCTCCAAAAGTGTCCGTCTGATGCATGAGTACATAGACTAATGGAAATAGCACAGAGAGCAAGAATGCATCCTGTAAAAGCCACGCAAGTCTACCTCAGACAGGTTTCAAAAACTAAATTGCAAAGTGGATTGCTGTGAACTGTAGGCCACTGAAAGGCTTATTTTCAAATAACATGGAAGTAAAACAAACAATATATTGACTTCTAAAGCAACTTTTTGTATTATCTAATCAATGCTTTACACATCTGCCACAATAATGTAATGTCTTTGAAATATCTGAATTATCTTTTGGGGGCCTTTTTCAGCAAACAATGATACATTTATGCAATCCATTCTATTTTACCCCCTTGATTTTGTTTACTTGCAGAAAACTTGGTAAACTTGTAGAAATGATGAAGGGGTACCAGAAAATAGGACTTTTTACACCGCTTACACAGATCATCTCCTCATTACAGAGCTAAATGGAACAGTCACACGTCTTTCATGGGTGCAGTTTAGTTTTTCACTTTTGGGTTTTCTGCTTTTACTAAATATCTAGCTTGGAAATCTACATGGAGATGGAGGTAGCAGCAACCCATCTCAAAAGCATATACATCAAACTGATTAGACAAGCCCATTTTGACAAGAACCCTGATCAAAGTCTGCGGTTTTAATTGAAGTCAGAGACAGTACACTCCAGTCTTTTATCAAAATCACAGCTGGATGGTGCTAAGTGGCCCTTTTGAAGGCAGCATGACAGGGTGTCACATCACAATGGCGGAGGTGCATCAAGACCAGGGTGGGCAAGAGAGCCAACTATCGATTTTCAGAACTCTCAGCTATTCCTGCCAGATCAGATATTGCTCAAGACAACTGACAAAAAAAAAACCGGAATGCATATCTCATGTTCTAAGGAAACAGTGGAACAAAGCAATGGAGGGATTCATAAATATACTGACAGTAAGCTATATCCATTTACACTGTTTGGGAATTTCACTGGAAAGCTCAAATAAGGAAGGACATTACAAACAAAGAAAAACAAAGGCCAAGATCTTCTCACGTTTCAGAGCTTTCATTGGGGAACAGGTGCTCAAAGGAAGCTTTAATCTTACAACAGACCTTTGCAAATAAACTGTCAGACTCTTTTTCGTTTCAATGGGACCTGTCACAACAACGTTCCAGTGTTGTAAATTGTCTGTTATGCCAAATCAGCACTCAGTCTACCACATCAACCTGAATATTAAATTTTTCAGAATATACATTTTAGTAGAATGTTTTAGAATATTATTAAATGCTGAAAAAATGAATTGTAAACATTTTTATTCTTGTGATTCGGTGCATTTTTTATTTAGGCTACAGTGCTGTACACTTACCTTTTTAGATGTTAGCACTGGTGCTAGTGAACTAATATAATCATTTGTAAAAAAAAATATTATTTGCACACAAAAGTGCAGTCTAAATTGTTTTCCTGTTATCTTGTAAATTATTAATGTACCATTTACAACTACAATTTAATACTACTACTACTCCTACTACTACAGCAATTTTAATACAGTGACATATTTTTAATGATTTGATAAATCATGGTGCTGCAACACCCTGGGCATTTGCCCCCACCACCGCAGAACATGTATTTCCTGATTTCCTGTGTAACATGACAAAAGACTACCTTTGCTTTTTTTCACATTGTATTGTGTACTCTCTATCTTTGTCATGTGAAGTTCAAAACATTTAAGTAACTTGGTTCATTCAGACAGTGGTCAACCGGTTTAAAAAACATGAACCAATCCACTTATATGTAGTGAAGTTTGATTCATTGAAGTGAATCAGTTTGTTTGGATGGTTCATTCCTGTGCGGAATTTAATACCTCTCATATCTTTAATACATCGCTGAGCCAGGCAGTTGTTCCCACATGTTTCAGGTTCACCATCATCATGCCGGTACCAATAGGGTTGCCAACCGTCCTGTATAATACATAATCGTCTCATACTAATTCGTAGCAAGTCGATATGGGATGCATTTGTCCCATATTTTAGTGTCTCACACCGAAACTGCTGAGAATGTTTCACAAACCAAGAGAAAGGGACTTAAAACACACATCCAAGTGAGTTGTGTGAGATATCGGATGAAGCTACGTTACACGGACACAACATTGACAGCAGCAGCCGGGGAAAGGTCAATGACAATCAGTGCACGTTTTCTGTCATGATAATTGTTTCTCACCATAGTAATTCCAAAACATCAGCAAAGACCCCACCCCCACTTTAATCATGTTGCTGCTACCCAGGCTCACCTGGTTATGTTGTATTTACAACTAGTCATTGTTTTTGAGCTAGATCAATTGAGTAAAATGTATAGTAGATTTATAGTGGAATTAAATAATAGGCCTGCCGTTTTATATTTATATTGCTGTAAACATTTTCTTCCTTTAATAGCTTTAATGTATAAAAAAAAAAAAAATTGTTAGTTGCATCTTTTTGTGTGTGTGTGCTGTGGGGTGGGGAGCAGCTCATATCTGATCTTGCCTAAGGTACCATGTATAATTTAGATATAATTAAAAGAAGACTCAAGGCCCAAATATACTTCATATGAAATCGAAGAACGAACAGGTGTGATGTCATTTAGAACAAAATATAGCCAAAAAGACGTGTTTTTGTATTTGTTTCGGTGGTTCATAACAGCTCGCTGGGGTGAACTTTTAGGAAAACTTCTAACCAACTGCTAAACACCTTCTTACTGCCATTGGTCCACGTCATTGGTAGATGTGACCTGGAGCTCCACTTTCCTTGACACTGACAGCTTATTCTGTTTATTTTGTTCAGTAAGTCAAAATCAGTCAACAAGAACACACGACGTGTAGTTATTAGTGAGCTGGTGCAAATTTACCTACATCTGTACAATCGTTCATGTAGAGAAATTTTCCAAGACCATGTCATGTGATTTTTTTGTTTTGTTTAATTAGTCTACAAAAAGAATAAAATCTACTCAAATACTCTCAAGTGCCCATTCACTCATGTGCCATCTGCAGTGAAAGCCATTCACACATCTGCCCAAAGTAAGATATGCCTCTGTCACCATTCTTTTGTCATTTTTCTGCACATTAACACTTTTATCAGAATCAGAATCAGAATCAGAATGAGCTTTATTGCCAAGTATGCTTACACATACAAGGAATTTGTCTTGGTGACAGGAGCTTCCAGCACACAACAATACAGAACAGCAACAAGACTAAAATAAAAAATAATTAATAATTAATTATACATTGATCTTTGCAGCAGTGTCATCATAAATGACAATAACAGAGTGTAACCGGCGCATATAATAGCGTTTTAGTGCACTAGCGCCATGAATTCAAAATGTTTGAATATTTGCAAACAGTATACCGTTGCTCGGCTGTTTAGAACTTCTTTTTACCCCTGAACGTGGAATGAATAAGAACTTGCTGATAGTATATCAGGGCCTTTAGAAGACTTCCTCTTTTGAGAAAACTGCCCTCATATTGTTCAATAAAGTGTTCTCTAGAATAAGAGTGTCTCTCCCTCTGCATGCAAGATAAACCCTGACTCCCTGTTGGTCTCAACTGCATACTGGTATCTGGGCTTGACTTGTACATACTCTCTAGTCCATCTTCAATTTCTGGATATCGTAGAAACTCTCATGATTCATCTGGACTTGGCTGACCCTGGCCTGAACAGAGTCACTATTTCTCCATACACGAGTATCCAGCAGCACTGCTGTGCTCATCACACTGGATTTTTTCTTATAATGTGGGAATCCCATACAGTAATATTCAGACTTAATGACTTTGACAATGGCAATGCTGCTAATATCATTGTGAGATGAAAGTAACAGTTTTGTCACCCAGATCCTAGCATCCTAACAAGACTGTTGTCCACTTATATGCATTAATTTTCATCCTGCAAATAATAATAATAATAAATTAATTAATTAATTAAAAAATCATAATCAGTAATCTTTTCTAGTAAAAGCAAAATGGTGTAAAATAATAAAACATGTTTCAATAAAATACATCTTGAAGCAAATTGTTCCCTATCTGTCACTCACTCGATGTTGTGTCGATGTAGTGACACTAGGGGTCACTCTTGGGAGCCCGAGACACCTCTGGTCTTTGATAAAAGGCCATTGAAAACTGGTGAGTGGTATTTGCATGCTACTCCCTCGGACATACGGGTATAAAAGGAGCTGGTATGCAACCACTCATTCAGATTTTCTCTTCGGAGCCGAGCGGTCATGCTCATTGAGCTGAATACTACTGTTCATTCACCTCTGCTGGATCTGATGGTGCATTTCAGCGGCTTCTCCCTCCTCTGCACTGGTGCATTGCAGAGAATGCCCCTGGGTGCTTCGGCAAAAAAACTAGAGAGTATATTTTCTGAAAGAGCTTTTTTCCCCTCTAAAAGAGTATATATTTCTCTAAAAGAGCGCACACACGGAACGTCTTTTTAAAGATGTGTCTTTTTAATGATGCCTTTCCGATTGTGTTATTCCTGGTTGCGGTCGTTATCTCTCAACTTCGGATGGTCATTATCGCAGTCTTTCGTGTCTGGGCGCGACCCACACGGAGGCAGCATTTGTGAATGGTTCATGTTCTCACTGCGAGAACATGACCATGGCAACGTTGCGGTTGCGGCTTGCTTTCGTAAGAAGTTTCTGGGCTCGCGGCACCGCTCAAAGCACCCACGCCCCGCTCCAGTGCCATTCTTCCGGGAAGTGCATGAGGAGGTGACGAAGTCGTGGGAGGCACCTTTTACTGCCCAGCCCCGATTCCGCAGTTCCCCCGCTCTCACTACCGTCGATGGCGGGGCGGCAAAGGGCAATGCGCTGATTCCCCCGGTGGATAAGGCACTCGCGGTGCACCTATGCCCGCAGAGCGCCGCCTCCTGGCACGGATGCCCTAAGCTCCCGTCCAAGCCCTGTAGGCTTACGTCATCCCTGACGGCTAAAGGGCATATGGCATCCTCGGCGGTGGCCGATGAGGCCGCTTCAGCACTGGCTCCAGACTCGAGTCCCGAGATGGGCATGGTGCCACGGGACACATTGTGTGGCCATCACGCCGGTTTGTCACCGTCTTTTCAGCCCTTGGACCGACCTCTCGTTTCTACGAGCAGGTGTTCCTTTAGAACTGGTCTCCAGGCGCGTTGTGGTCATGACAGACGCCTCCAAAATGGGCTGGGGCGCTGTATGCAATAGGCACACAGCCGCCGGCCTCTGGACGGGCCCGCGACTGCATTGGCACATCAACTGCCTCGAGTTGTTGACAATTTTACCTGCCCTGCGGAGGTTCTGGCCATTGATCCAGGGCAAGCACATGTTAGTTCGGACAGACAGCATGGCAACGGTAGCATATGTCAACCGCCAAGGCGGTCTGCGCTCTCGTTGTATGTCACAACTTGCCCGCCGTCTCCTCCTCTGGAGTCAGCAGCACTTCATGTCGCTGCGAGCCACTCACATCCCGGGCAACCTCAACACTATAGCGGACGCACTGTCACAGCAGATTACCCTCAGGGGAGAGTGGAGACTCCACCCTCAGGTGGTCCAGCTGATTTGGAGTCAATTCGGACGGGCACAGGTGGACCTGTTCGCCTCCCAAGAATCCTCCCACTGCCCGCTCTGGTACACCCTCACCGAGGCTCCCCTCGGCATAGATGCGCTGGCACATAGCTGGCCCCCTGGCCTACGCAAATATGCATTTCCCTCAGTGAGCCTGCTTGCACAGACCCTGTGCAAGGTCAGGGAGGACGAGGAGCAGGTCGTCCTGGTAGCACCCTACTGGCCCACCCAGACGTGGTTCTCGGACCTCACGCTCCTCGCGACAGCTCCCCCCTGGCGAATTCGCCTGAGGAAGGACCTTCTTTCTCAGGGACGGGGCACCCTCTGGCACCTGCGCCCAGACCTCTGGAATCTCCATGTCTGGCCCCTGGATGGGACACGGATGACCTAAGCGGTCTACCACCCGCGGTGGTAGACACGATCACTCAGGCTAGGGCCCCTTCTACGTGGCGCCTGCGTGCCTTTAATTGGCGTCTGTTCACTAAGTGGTGTTCTTCCTGATGTGAAGACCCCCAGAGATGCGCAGTCAGATCAGTGCTTTCCTTCCTGCAGGAGAGGCTGGAAGGGAGGCTGTCCCCTTCCACCTTGAAGGTGTACGTTGCCACCATAGCAGCACACCACAACGCAGTCGACGGTAAGTCCTTAGGGTAGCACGACCTGATCATCAGGTTCCTAAGAGGCGCCAGGAGGCTGAATCCCCCCAGACCGCACCTCGTTCCCTCATGGGACCTCTCCGTAGTTCTTCAGGGTCTACAGAGAGCCCCCTTTGAGCCTTTGCAGTCAGCCAAGCTTAAGGCACTCTCCTTGAAGACTGCCCTCCTGACTGTGCTCACTTCCATCAAGAGGGTAGGTGACCTGCAAGCGTCCTCTGTCAGCGAAACATGCCTGGAGTTCGATCCGGGTTACTCTCACGTGATCCTGAGACCCCGACCAGGCTATGTGCCCATGGTTCCCACCACCCCTTTTAGGGACCAGGTGGTGAACCTGCAAGCGCTGCCCCAGGAGGAGGCAGACCCAGCCCTGTCATTGCTATGTCCGGTGCGCGCTTTACGCATCTATTTGGATTGCACGCAGAGCTTTAGAATCTCTGAGCAGCTCTTTGTCTGCTTTGGTGCACAGCAGAAAGGAAGCGCTGTCTCCAAGCAGAGGATCGCCCACTGGCTCATTGACGCCATAACTATGGCATATCTCGCCCAGGACATGCCACCCCCGATAGGGCTACAAGCCCATTCTACCAGAGGTGTAGCGGGTTCCTGGGCCCTGGCCAGAGGTGCCTCTCTAACAGACATTTGCAGAGCAGCGGGCTGGGCAACACCCAACACCTTTGCAAGGTTCTACAACCTCCGGGTGGAACCGGTTTCGTCCCAGGTAGTGGCACGCAACACAAGCGGATAAGCCCGGGATAGCTGGCCAGGTGTATCGCTTGCACATAGCGCCTTCCACCTCCCTTGGAGCTGAAGACATACGGCATTAATTCCCAGTAGTGTTCACAAACTTTGTTCCCTGGTTGACTTCCTCCGAGCCCTGTGGCAGTCGAGTTTTCAGAGAGACTCGCTGCCGGCCCAGTACACATGCTAATTAAGAGTCCTGTTCTGGGGTAGGTGCTCCACATGTGGCGGTTCCCTGTAAGACTAACCCCATGCGATATATATCTTCCGCTAGTTCATTTCCCTGTTGGCAAACTGCGTCTTCCTTGGGCAGAGCCCCTCTGCCCAGTCTCCATGTTTGTAGTAACTCCTCCCCCATTGGGCAGGATCTATCTTGAAGACTCTCCACATGGTTGGAAAGACCATGTGACGTATTCTTCCACTTAAATAACCTCCCTTTATTTGGGCGAGGTGTGGTCTTCCCCTTGGGAGGGACACCCACCGACTAGACCTGGCGGCCCAGTCAGATAATCCCCCTTCTTTTTTAGGGAGTGGAAAAAAAGAAGGGGAAAAGAGGCCATGACTGGGTTAAGCCTGTCTCTATCATTTGGGTAGTCGACTTGTCCCCAGAAAGGGCCGTTCGACACTCATAACTATGTTGGGGGAGGTTACGTGTCAACCTGGTGTGCTGGCTATGAGGCACACAGTAGTCTGCCCACCACACACCGCCAGTTCATGTAACACAGTTCAGCCAGTTGTGGCGTTTCATATAGGGACCCCTAGTGTCACTACATCGACACAACGTCGAGTGAGTGACAGATAGGGAACGACATGGTTACTTGCGTAACCTCCGTTCCCTGATGGAGGGAACAAGACTTTGTGTCCCTCCTGCCACAACGCTGAACTACCCTCTGAAATGGCCGGACCTTATATCGGCTCCTCTGCATAAAACCTGAATGAGTGGTTGCATACTAGCTCCTTTTATACCCATATGTCCGGGGGAGTGGCATGCAAATACCACTCGCCAATTTTCATTGGCCTTTTATCAAAGACCAGAGGTGTCTCGGGCTCCCAAGAGTGACTCCTAGTGTCACTGCATCGACACAACGTCTCATTCCCTCCATCAGGGAACGGAGGTTACGCAAGTAACCATGACGTTTTCACCTCTTTTTTAAGCATAACCCTCATCAAATTTTGTTAGTTTTGAGCTTAAATAAATTGCCAGTGGGTAAGAAAAAAAATATTATCTAGATACTTCCCTTTGTTAAGGGTTTATAAAGGGGTTTATTAATGACTAATAAGTCATTAACAAATGCATTATAAATCATTGATATACAGTTATAACAACATGAATAAAAAGGGCGTATACTTTCCAAATAGTGACCATTTTAACTTACATGTTAAAATAATTACATGTTTTAAAAAAGTAATAAATACACATATACTTATGTTAATCAAAAACATAAAATGCCCTAATTCATGCTTTGTCACAACACAGCAAAACTAACTTTTTAGGTTTATAATGTTAATTCTTCATACGTCCATATGTACAGTTTTTTTTTTTTTTTTTTTTTTTTTTTACTAATGTTGAATAAGTGGTCATTATACATTTATAACATGTGAAATAAAACGGCTCACTTTTGGCAATTATTGCATCAAAGTCACCCTTCTAAGTATGGTGTTAAAACCATGTTAAAACCATATATCAGTGATTTATAATACATTTGTAAATAACTTATTAGTCATTAATAAACACATTTATAAATGCTTAACAAAAAAGAACATTAATATAAAATGTTACCAACATGTCTTATGCTAATATTTGATGCTGTTTTGCTTCAAGTACATTTATCTTGATTTTAAGGATGTATAAAAAAATAACTAGAAAAAAAATAAAAAGACACAAAAAAAACTCATTAACATCAAAAGATTTTTGCAGTGCAGGATAATTGATATTGCATTATTTTTTCTTCTTTTTCTATTGTGTTTATAAAGGTCACATAATACTGACTTTTAATAAGTTTTATTAGGTAATGTTTCTAACCACACCAAAGGAAAAAAAAAATATACTTTATATTTCTAGCATGTTAAAAAAAAAAAAAAAAGAAAAAAAAAAAGAAAACTTTGGAATTAGTGAGATTTCCTGCTTAATGCATTAATAACATATAAATTGATCGATAATGTATCGTATCTGATTGCCGACACATGCAACACAGAAGAGTATGTAAGGATGTATAATAAACCACCCAAGTAACCCATATGCAAATATATAAGAACCATAAGCATAAGCCATTTTTTGTTTTAATACTTAATATCATTTAAATTACATTTACGTAATGTAATTGATTTCCTACTTCATATTTTGATTTCGATGTAATGCAAATTTCATCCCTTCTGTGCCAGTGATATCTTAATCTCTCAGCTCCTGTGAAATGCGATTGCTTGCCAGATGTGGTTTTATTTGGGTTTATGTTTCAGCATGTAACTTTTTTATAAGCTCTTATTAAACTGGAGCATGTTTTGAGAATTTTACCTGTTTAGCCTTTTCTTACTGGTGCAAAAAATAACCAGGTTTAAAAACACAATGTTGGCACGCAGCCAGATGAACCTGTACAGCATTTGATCATGTTTATTTTCAGGGAGGATCTGCTAATAAAGCATCAAAGTTGCTTGTGCAATAATATTGTCGCTGTCACATCCAACTGATATTTTCATGCTTTATTTTGCACATTATTTTGTCTGTGAGAAGCACAGAGAGCTAGCATGGGATCTTTGTTGTAATTCTTTCTGCATGTTCTAACAGTCATTCTCCTGCAGCTTTCTCCTTTCACACGTACCTGGGACAGAAGCAACCCATGCAGGTACTCGCTTGGCAAGGAACAGTCCATCCACAAGAGTGTAAACTCCAGAGAAACTGTAATTATGACGCAAAGCGATGTATTTTTATGTATTGGTTCTTTAGTTGTCAGATGGTTTGTGTGGTGTGAGGTCTTTGAAATGCACTTAGCCACCATGTGTGTTTGAAATCCGCTTACGTAGTGATAACTAAAAATGCCAAGCTCAATTTTCTCTGAATAAAGTGACTTAAAACATGCAGCACTAGATTATACTGAGTACCGCAGAGCAAATAAATACCACAACTACAGTGAGAAGTCATTTTATATAGACTTTAAAAATGACACCAGTGGTACTTTCATTTCCAGTCAAATTCATTGTTTGTCTCACTAAACAAGACAGATATTTGTTTTGTTCATTAGGCAGAATATCATAGTAAATGATTTGGACAATGAAAATGCATATGGTTATTGTGTACATATACTCTTAAAGATTCACTTTCATTGTATGGAAGAAAAATGCAATGAAAGTAAATGTTTATTGAGATTTACACTACCTACGATCTCCTTTTGTGTTTCACGGAAGAAAGTCATAAGTTTGGAACAACACGGGTGAGTAAGTGATGACATTACTTTTATTTTTGTGTGAACTATCCTTTTAACATTGAAAAAAAACATAAAATTCACATTTAAATATATTTACATTTAACTAACACACCACTGGTTCCACTTAAAATGGAAGTGAATGGGGCCAATATTTGGAGGGTTTAGAGGCAGAAATGGGGTTTAAAACTCATGTATTATTTAGCTGTAAAGTTGTTTTAAATGTAATTTTTACAGTCGTTTTAAAGTTTTAGAGTTTGTTGACATTACATCATCATGGCAATGAAGTTGTAAAATTGGCAATAACTTTACTCAAAAAAGGTAAGTATGTGATTTTATCACACTAAAATCATGTTAACATGCATATTGTTTACATCTCGTTGCTATACTTTTGAAACAGTGAGTATTTTAACATTTTCAGATTGGCGCCATTCACTTCAATTGTAAGTGCCTCACTGTAATAAGCCTTAATTAATTTTTATGGAAATCAACATTATACCACAAATGCTGTCATTTGAGTTTAACTTGTGTTGAACCCTGAATATTCCTTTAAATAGACTTTATGTTATCAATATGTTAACTCACCATTTTTGTTTTGGTTTCTTATACAAAGGTATTTTTTGTTGTTGTTGCTGACTAATGCTGTAAATTAGACATGTATTATGCAGCTACTGTATGACAACATGCAATGAGTGAGTCGCCAGAGGGGACACAAGCAAATCGCTGTTGATTTAATGACGAAGGAGTTCATGAGTGTATTAATCACAACTGCCCTATGATGTTATTGGGTTTATTCTCCCAGAAGTTTCCAGGATGCTGAACCACATCCTGTACGTTTGATAAACTTCCTGACCTCAAAGCCTTTGCAAACATCCTCTCCAGATCAGCACTTAAAGTGCCCAATATTACACCCTTGATCGGTCTGAACCACAAATTCTGAGACATGGTGAGATCCTGGACTTAACATGTGCGAGGTACACTTCATCCCACTAAAACACTGCACCTGAACTAAATTATCCAGGACTTTGAAAAGACAGCTCTCTAATACACTTTTTCCACCAATGCCCAGTCTTGCGTTATTCCCTGTATTTCCACTGAAGACAAGGTGGTTCTGGGATGAAAAAGTATTGTCTCCGCACTGGCCCATTAAAGCTGAAGTGTGTAATTTTTACGCCACTCACGTCACCAAACGGAATTGCAAAATAGACACCAAATGTAAAAATACCCACTTTTTTTAAAAAGAGAGACCAGAAAACTCCCCCATCTTCCATTGGTTGTACATAAAGATAATCTCCCCCAAACTGTTGTTGTTAGTGTTGCCGTATTTGCCAGGATGGCCTGTATATTAGCCTAAATTAAGGTCCCTCGCTTGACCATTTTGCTGCTTCAATACAGGAATCAATGCATTATGACCTGCATGACACAATGCCTTCAATATGAGAACTTTCACCATCTGACTGGGGTGGCCCTTTCAAAGCGGCAAAATGATCAAGGGGGACCTCCCCCCCAACCTGGTTGGATGATGAAATTCTTGATGGGGGACCGCCCCGGTCAAACAGTGAAATGTCCCATTTTGAAGGAATTATGTCCTGTATTGAAGCCAAAAAAAAATGCTCAAGGGGACCCCCAAAATATTTTCAACAGGACCCCCACCTCCCCACTGCCCCAGTTGGATGAAGAAATGCTTGAGGGTGACCGTGATGGCAAAAATTCCCATATTTAAGTGGCAAAACGCTCAAAGAGGACCCCCAGTCAGACAGCAAAATGTACCGCATTAAAGTTATCTTGTCCTGTATTGAAGTGCCAGAATGTTTAAGTGGACCCCCCACTTCGATTGGACGACAAAACAATAGAGAGGGACCTTTTTAAGAGGTAAAAGGCTCAGAGGGACTCTCCCACAGGCAGATGGCAAAACAACCTGTATCGAAGGTATCACGTTCCATATCGAAGCAGCAAAAAATGCTTTAAAGGGAGCCTGACAATGAAACATCCCATATTTAAGTGGCAAAATGCTTGAAAAGAAAGACAAGTTTGGTAGTAATATAGTCAGTTTTTCGCTCTGAAGTAAGTGCAAACATGGGCCGGATTTGACAGGGGTCAACACATGCACTAGCTAAAAAACTGAGTCCAGAACCATTTTATTGGAAAAGGGATAAAAGTATCTGAAGGGGGAAAGTACAGTATTTGCTTTTGTTCGTGCTGTCTTTGTAAAATTGAAACAAACTGGGCTTATGGCGCCACCGTATCCATCTAAAATTAGTATCAATATGTAACGGGCTCTTAAGTCTCGCCTAGTAGGGGAATACTACAACGTTACCCTGGAAGACCTAGAAGTGACAGGATCTTAGTCCCCGGTGCTTTGAGTCTCAGTATACACAGTAAGTGTGTATATGTTTTAGCTTACCTATCGTATAATATACTGCAGGAATAAGAAGTGTGGGCTTCAGGCAATTAAGTGTCAACACGGTGGCTTCCTGAAGAATAAAAGTGATGCAAAGTAATAACTTATGCTCACGTTCCGAACCCCCTAAACCTAATAGTGTAAATGAGACGCCCCTACTCCAAGGTAAGTTCCACAAATAATTATCAACTGTATTACTTTTAACAATTAATAATTTATTTTCTCTTTTTTAGGAAACTGGGAATTCTTCTGAAAAGGTTTGTTACAATTAAATGAAATAATGAAATAAAATAATAAAACAAATAACAGGTTCTCTGAATTTGTCTTACAACCTTTATGAGTCTTCAAGGCTTAACAATTTCAAACACTTTATATAATACCCCTCAGATATAAATTCTTTAAAATTAATTTCAATATCTGGACACATAATTTAACTCACTAGTAACACTGGATGTTATTTAACAAACTCTGAATCAATTCAAAGACTCTTGTAGTACAATTCAAATGATTCACTTCAAATAACTCTGATGACTCTTAACTTCATTCAAATGACTCTTTTGAATCAACTTTATGATTCAGTTTCTATTTGACTCAGATTCACTTCAAATAGTTCAAAATCACAGTTCAGATTCACAATTCAGATAATAACTCAGTTCAGTTCAATCTAACTCAGTAAAATGTTCATATAGGTGTGTGTAAAGAACATTTGTATCAGATTGTAGCAATGATGACTTGGATGCGTCGACTTTGCGATGACTTGCGATGACTTATGATTTATGATGACTCGTAACAGTGAAACAGAACATCTGAGACAGGACAATGAGGAGATGTCGTCTGGTTGGCATGGTAATAAACACAAAAAACACCAGAGAAGCTTCAGCGCGGCTTGGGAAAACTCTGGAACTTTCTGGAACAAAATGGCGCGGCTCAGTCACAGCACGCACGCAGCCCACTTGAATAGGGTCGATCCACAAAAACAAGAAAAACACTTCTTGAAAGCAAATTTTGATCGTCTGCAATTGTCAGACTCTTCTGAATGCCAAAAATACTCAGAAAAAGGGAAAAAATCACTCCGTGCAAAACTAACTCTTGTTCTAGCGCACTTACAAGTGCACTAAAGCGATTCGCGGGAAAACAACATATCACGATCTATGACACGGTTCATAGATGACTCCAAAAATGCAGTATGATTCTACAAAAACTTAAATTCAGTATTACGCCAGAAACAACAATGTTCTGAATGAAACTCACGGCTTTAGCAACTCTCTTTCGTGCTCTCGGCCAGTCTCTAACACTGTTCTCCGTTCAATGGAGCAATCAACCGAACTTCTGCTTCAACTATGTCTTCAGTTTCACACGATCACGTCGATGTACACTTAACTCACAAAACTTAAACTAACTGTGTGCCTCTGTCATCCTTTACATTTTCAGCGGAGAAAATGTCTACTTCTTACACAGCGATCATGGCGTGTCTCTCTTCTCGCACAGCGAGCGCAGCGCGACTGTCTTCTCCAATGACTGATTCTGCTTCTTCTCTCTCGCGCACAATGTAGACAGCGCCACCCACCAAAATAAAAGTCCCTTAGAGAAAAATATATCACCATTACATTCCCCCCTGCTAAACCCTGCCATACCATCGATATCTCCAGACAGCCTGCTCCTGAAACATAAACAAAACACAATTTTTAAGTGCAACATTATACAAAACACACATTCTTTTCAAACATTTTCAAACTCAAACAGGTTCATACATATTCCTCTTTGCAATCACAGTTAAATTTTCACCTTATTTCATCAGATAATCATCCCTATACCTCACAGGTAATTTACCATGGTTTTGTCTTTGAGAGCGTCTGAGCTCTGGAACATTCAGAGTCTGAAATATTAGCATCATCTGAAACGTCTTGTACTCCTAACTCCATTTCTGGGATCTCCTCTTGTGCTACATTCCCCTGTTCTTGTATTACACACTCTCTTTATTCTACACCATTTGTTTCCATCTGTACCACCCTTTAATCTCTACTCTGTCTATGTGCGATGGCTGGAAAACACATAAGACCTGGGAATTCTGTTTCAGAATCTGATCGGTTTACGGATCTGCGTCTGGTTGTAGGTGGCGTAATAGATGACGACAAAGAAAATGTGCAGTGACGAAGTTGATCTCTGTGTACTACTCTGGACGGACCCCCCTTTTCATGTCGGACAGTAAATACAGGTAGGTCTGAATGATTCTGCTTAACTACAATGTAGGGTGTGTGTTCCCACTTGTCCTGAATCTTATTTCTGCCCCTGTGTTTGTGATTGCATAACAACACATGGTCACCAGGCCTCACAAGTGCTCCAGAGGACTGGACACCCATAGTAAACAAACCAATGTTTTATGAGGGCTTTTGCAGTAGTACTCGCTGTTTGGTTCTTGGTTGGGACGGCAACTGTAAACCGAGTAAATATGTCAGTCAGAACTAGTACATTTTCATACCCTCCTGAGGACATTTCCAGCTGAGTGTAGTCCATTGCCAGGACTTCTAAAGGAGCAGTGACATTGCTGCATGTCATTGGAGCTCTGAATCTTGGAAAGACATCCTTCGCAAGGGTACATCTTTTACACTGTTCTATCCACTCTTGAACGCCTTTAGACATGTTAGGCCAATAGTAGTTCCATCTCATCAATGTCAGAGTACTCTTTTCTCCAAAATGACCTCCATGCTCATGTTGACTGTCATAAACTAGCTCGGTACAACTAGCTGCCTAATTTTCTCTTCATCCCTTGGGTCGAGAATACATCTAAACATCACTCCATGATGCAACTGAAAATGGTCAAACTCTCTGCAAAGCTTTTTCAGCACTGACGGCATACTCTGTTTTTCCGCTCAGCTTGGTCTTTCGTTTTTAGACATGGCATTGTATAGGGGACCTATCAAAGGATCACTTATTTGCAACTCTTTAATTTCATCCCAGCTGTAACCGTTCACTACTTCTTGATAGATGCTTGTACAGCCACTTGAACATCAGTTTCTTCCCGCTTGGACCCTTGTGCAGGCCACTGGCATGCACGTACTTCCTCAGTGTCCAATCAGATGAAATCCTTCTCTGTGTCTTCTTGTTCAGAATCTTCCTCGGAGGGAATCCTCAACAATGCATCAGCATTAGTGTTCAGTCGTCCAGGCTTATACAGAACCTCGAAATTAAGCTCCGCTAACTGAACCACCCAGGTTGCTTGACTGCTCCGAGATTAGCAGTCTCCAGATAATGCAGTGGATTATGGTCAGTGAGTACAGTGAATTTGGAAAACATCAGGTACTCTTTACATTTTTCTGTTGCAGCCTACTTAAGTGCCAACAGTTCCAATTTGAACGCACTGTAGTACTTGTCATTTCTCTCTGACCCTCTCAGGCCTCTGCTCGCAAATGCAATGACTCGCTCTGTTCCCCCTTGCTTTTGACTTAATACAGCTCCAAGGCCCTGATGACTCCCATCCGTAGTGAGGATAAAGGGAAGGCCAAAATCAGGGTAAGCGAGGACAGGTGGCGACATCAAGCATTGTTTCAATTTGTCAAATGCGGCCTGGCATTCGCTACTCCACATGAACAGTTCAGAGGTTTTCCTTTTGTCTTTACTGCCCATTAGCGCATGCAAAGGTTTTGCTATTTGAGCAAACTTTGGCACGAACCGCCGGTAATAGCTCATAAAGCTGATCAATTGTCTCACTTCCTCCACACTCTTCGGGACAGGCCAAGTATCCATGGCTCTCACCTTTTCACTGTCAACTTTGATTCCTTCAGAGGAAATCACATGACCCAAAAATTTCACTTCAGCTCTGAAGAGAAAGCATTTGCTTGGTTTCAACTTTAGGCCATGGTGCTTCAGTCGATCAAAGACAAGCTCTAGTCTTTCACAGTGACTCTTGAAGTCTTTGGAAAATACGATAATATCATCCAGATATATCAATAGAACATCAAAGGTCAAGTCCCCGAGCACTACTCCCATAAGGCGCTGGAAGATGGCTGGCGCATTGCACAGTCCGAATGGCATCCGCGTCCACTCAAATAGCCTGAACGGGGTAGTGACGGCTGTCTTTTCACGATCATTCTCGCTCACAACTACCTGGAAATAGCCGGCCGTCAGATCTAGGGTAGAGAACAACTGAGCATTCCCCAGCGCATCCAGAGATTCTTCCACTCTAGGAAGCGGATAAGCGTCTTTGCATGTGACTTGATTTAACCTTCTGTAATCACAACAGAAGCGCACACTGCCATATTTTTTCACCACTATCACTGCTGAGGACACCCAGGGACTCGCACTCTCCCTAATGATATCTTGCGACACTAGGTCTTGCACGTGTTTTTTGAACTCTTGGAAAACATGTGGTGGTACTCGACGGTGCCTTTGTTTTATTGGCAGAGCATCACCAGTGTGAATATCATGCGTCACCACCTGTGTGTACCTGTAATCACTGTCACTTTTAGAGAATATTTGACATCAGCATATAAACATCCTAGCACAGGAATGTCGAGTCCATTAGCTGCGGTGAGTCTAACCCAGTGGGCAGATGACAATTTCAGATCTTGCTCATCAAAGTGCTTCCTAAAGTGTGACTCCGTAATAGTGGATACTTCTGAGCCTGTATCCAGCAAGCAGTTGGTCTCAACACCAGCTATTCTAACTTCAATAGTCAGACAGTCTCCAAATGCGCCGTTTTTCAATGTTTCCGTTACTTCATCAGTCCATTCATCTACATGGCTCCTTATCATAGATGGCCCAGAGCTGGCTTGTGTTGTACAGGTTGGAACGTTTCCTATGTTAGTTTCAGCCATCCTTTCAGAATGTCTAGACTGATCAGACACCTTAGCTGCTTCAGCACCTCGTGTACAACGTCTACTAGTGTGCCCGGGTTCGCCACATGAAGAACAGATGTATCAGCCATCGCTGTCCCTCAGGGGTTGTCTTTTTGGAAGGTTCTGTTGCAACCGTACCCTACTATTACCATGTACTGTCTGGTAAAGTTCTTCTTGACGGGCTGCAATCTTTTGTATAGCTTCATGCAGTTTTTCTAGGGTTAGCATAGAGGAAGTTTGCTCTGCATCAGCATTAACTACTCTAATGCGGGTACTGGGTTTTGGATAATTTCGCACTTGTTTCTCCTCTTCTTCGGACCAGGTGACTGCAGCTTGCATTACCTGAACAAAAGTCAAACTTGCGTCCTCTTTAATTCGTCTTTTCATTTCACGACTTAGAAAATCATCTCGAAGGCCCAGAGCAAGTTGTTCTATTAACACACTTTCGGCATCTGGCACTCGGTTTGGCTCTCTGTGCTGAACTCAGTTTAGTCTCTCTTGTAAGTCATACACGTATGAGCGTATTGTCTCTCCTTGCATTTGCTTACGTTCGTAGAAATCTTTCAGTCTGGTTCCAATTGGCACTTTGTCTCCATACGTGTCTAGTAAGACTTCAAAGATATCATCAGCAGACTTTTCCCCGCCACCCAACATGAACCTCACAGTCGCTTTGGCTTCATCCTTAAGATGCTGTTTCGCCAACTCTACACGATCTTCTGCAGGTACTCTCATCACTTGGAAGGCTGATTTCATTGATGCAACCCATTCTTCGATGCTTAACTCTCCTGCCTTGTCTGAATGACCACTGAATTCTGGTAGTTTTCTGTCTCGGGAATATAAATGGTAGATGGGGTCGAGTGCGTGGTAGCTTGACGTTTGATTACAGTTCTGGCCAGTGACAGGGCTTCTCTCTGTTCAGTTCTGGCTTGCTCGAGTGCTCCCGCCTGTTTGCAAACCGTCTGTGTATCACTGCCATCTCTCTCCTCAGTCCCTCAAGCTCTGCCATCTTTCAGCTTGTAAGGCTTGGGACTCGTAACACACAAAAAGATAAATACACTGCCTAGTTTGTATCCTGTTCATGACGCCAAAATGTAATGGGCTCTTAGTTCCCGCCTAGTAGGGGAATACTACAACGTTACCCTGGAAGACCTAGAAGTGACAGGATCTTAGTCCCCACCCCCGGTGCTTTGAGTCTCAGTATACACATTAAGTGTGTATATGTTTTAGCTTACCTATTGTATAATATACTGCAGGAATAAGAAGTGTGGGCTTCAGGCAATTAAGTGTCAACATGGTGGCTTCCTGAAGAATAAAAGTGATGCAAAGTAATAACTTAAGCTCACGTTCCCACCCCCTAAACCTAATAGTGTAAGTGAGACGCCCATACTCCAAGGTAAGTTCTACAAATAATTATCAACTGTATTACTTTTAACAATTAATAATTTACTTTCTCTTTTTTAGGAAACTGGGAATTCTTCTGAATAGGTTTGTTACAATTAAATGAAATAATGAAATAATAATAAAACAAATAACAGGTTCTCTGAATTTGTCTTACAACCTTTATGAGTCTTCAAGGCTTAACAATTTCAAACACTTTATATAACACCCCTCAGATAAAAAGTCTTTAAAATTAATTTCAATATCTAGACACGTAAATTAACTTACTAGTAACACTGGATGTTATTATCAAACTCTGAATCAAGTCAAAAACTCTTGTTGTACAATTCAAATGATTCACTTCAAATAACTGTGATGACTCTTAACTTCGTTCAAATGACTCTTTTGAATCAACTTTATGATTCAGTTTCCATTTGACTCAGATTCACATCAAATAGTTCAAAATCACAGTTCAGGTTCACAGTTCAGATAATGACTCAGTTCAGTTCAATCTAACTCAGTAAAATGTTCATATAGGTGTGTGTAAAGAACATTTGTACCAGATTGTAGCAACGATGACTCAGATGCATCGACTTTGCGATAACTTGTGATGACTTGCGATGACTTATGATTTATGATGACTTGTAACAGTGAAACAAAACATCTGAGACAGGACAATGAGGAGATGTCATCTGGTTGGCAGGGTAATAACACAAAAAACACCAGAGAAGCTTCAGCGCGGCTCAGGAAAACTCAAGCGCACTAAAGCAATTCACGGGAAAACAACGTATCAAGATCTCTGACACGGTTCATAGATGACTCCAAAAACGCAGTATGATTCTACAAAAACTTAAATTCAGTATTACGCCAGAAACAACAATGTTCTGAATGAAACTCACGGCTTTAGCAACTCTCTTTCATGCTCTCAGCCAGTCTCTAACACCGTTCTCCGTTCAATGGCGCAATCAACCGAACTTCTGCTTCAACTACGTATTCAGTTTCACATGATCACGTCAATGTACACTTAACTCACAAAACTTAAACTGACTGTGTGCCTCTGTCATCCTTTACATTTTCAGCGGAGAAAATGTCTACTTCTTACACAGCGATCATGGCGTGTCTCTCTTCTCGCACAATGAGCGCAGCGCGACTGTCTTCTCCAACATCCAAGGCGCGACTGACTTCTACTTCTCTCTCACGCACAATGTAGACAGCACCACCAACCAAAATAAAAGTCCCTTAGAGAAAAATATATCACCGTTACAAATAGGTGTGTTAGAGTTGGAACCCTTTTTGGATTGTTGTGGTCGCAGAACTTGCAAAAGGACGTGTTTTTAGTTCTGTCTGAGGTGATGGAGTCAAGAACCACTTACTGATGAAATCTGTCTTCGCAGTGTCCATATGACTCCATTACTCAAGAGACATTAAGACTAGCTCACTAAACCCAGACAAAAGTCCATTCACAAGATATTAAAGGAATAGTTCACCCAAAAATTAAAACTTTCTCATCATTTACTCACCCAGGGGTGTAAAAAGTACTCAGAAATTATACTTAAGTGAAAGTATGGATATTGAATGAAAATTGTTCTCAAATAAAAGTCCAAATATTTAGCCAAAAACATACTTGAGTGAAAGTAAAAAAGTATTCACATTAAATTGTACCTAAGTAAAAAGTAACTTTTTTCCTAGCTAGAATGAAATCAAGAGAGGAGGCTGTGTGAGAGAGGATGTTGTTAAATTTTATTGGTTTGTTAAGTCACCTTTTTACTGTCTCCGACGACTGTCATATTTCTCCCCCAGTGGCATTCACAACCTGGTCATAGAATCATGTTTCAATACATACATGTTGGGCCTCATGTATTCAGATAGAAGACAAAGGCAGGCCTAACATAGTCATAAAACCTAAATGAGGCCCACATACAAAGTCATAAATCTTACTGATAAAAACAGCGGCAAAATCAAACAAAGGGAGTCCAAAACAGACTACAAATCCCATGAAGCCTTGCTCACTATAGGATCTAACTCTCAACTCCTATTGGATGAGGCACATAACAGAACGGCCCTCAACCATGACGTCATCGGGAGTAGAAATATCTCTGAGATGCTTCCGGGATTTGCTTCCAGCAACTTTGCTCGCCGTGTGTAGACGCAGCTCATCGCTGCTCTCAGGTGTAGCCTCGTGGCACAAGGAAGTAACGTCCGACTTGAAATTGTGGCCATACAATCTCCATCTCGCTGGACGAGTTGAGATTACTCTGTGTTCCACTGAACACTCTAACGGATCTGAAGGGGACCGCTGAGCAATCCGCATCTTCATCCATTCGCCTGCAGAAGTGAAGAGATAAAAGATTTCTCTTCCAACTTCAATCAAGTCGATGTCGCTGATTTCTCCGCCAGCCTGCCGAGAATCAGCATCCGTACCGCCCGCCCCGGAAACGGCCTCCCGTCTTCACCTGAGCCTCGAGGAACTGAGTCAGAGTTAATGGACAGATGAACACACATTTGTCTGTGTCCTCATGCAATTCAAGTAAGAGGTTTACGTCTGGGCAGAGATAGAATATTATAGTGTGTTATTCTTGTGTATCAAGGTTATTGTTTGTACAGTTTACGGACCACCGAGTCCGCTCATTGCGGCTAATACTCAAGGAATTAATTATCACAAATGAGATCTGCTTTGTTGTAGTCCAACCACATTGGACTGTTGTGCATTTCCGCCATCGTGGGTAAGACCGGCACACTGAGTTTATCCATTAAAGAATCAAAGACCGCGGGATGGTTTACGAGCCGTCCACCGCGTCTCTGAGTGATAAACTAACAGCTGCTTTCTCTCCCACGATCGCAAAATCGGCTTTGGGGCCGTCACTTTATTCTGTCTCTCTCTCGTACTAACCACACACACACACATGTGCACGCAACCCCTCACAAACATTCTTGCACACATTTTTGGCTAGTAGATAGCTTCGTGATAAAGCTCAGCTTTGTCCCTAAGCTATCGTACAAGCGGATACACATGGTAAACTTGCAGACGCCATTGACTGGTTTCTCTCCGCCCACATTCGCGGCCATATTCTCTGGCCGGAAGTCTCGCATGACATACTCTCCATAAGAGTCATGTCCGCCATTTTGTGCGCATCCCTCCTTACACACACACACACACTCTCCCTCACAGGCACACACCCTCATGTGTTATAGGATTATTTTGGTTTCCATATCTAATCATATCACTGTTTAGTTTGTAGTTGTAAGTCGGAAGTTTATTGACTGCATTGTATTAATTATTAATTGATATTACTGCATAAATAAACTTTGTTATATTTCAAAGAGAAGTGTTTTGGTTTGTTTTGCGTACACCTGTGTCACATGATGACGGGATGTCAGTGCTCGGATTCAAGCCTTCATTGTTTCTTTTCGAAAATCGATATTCGGAAGTCGATTTTCCTAAGAGAACAATCTAATATTGAGACTGTTATACTATGTGGTTATTAGTCCCTGATTCCAGGGTGGTGCCCCAGCAATATTGATCCTTATTAATATTCTACTGATTTTTGATAATTGATAATTATCTTTGATGATTGTTGAATTTGAAGGATCAATAAGCTAGTGTTAATTTTAATCAATGTTTCATTGATGTTAACAATTAATGATTATCTTTGATAATTGTTGATTTAAAGGATTAAAAAAAAGCTAACACTGATTCAAATCAATGTTCTATTGATTTTAATAATTAATAATTATCTTTGATAATTAATAATTATTGCTAATAACCAAACCCGCTCCTAAACATAGCACACTACATTTACTGGAGCCCCATATGAGGTTTTAATGAGTTAGATTCAATTAATTAATTTAAATATTAGTTAATAACTAAAGAAATAATTATTAATTATTTCTGATAGTAACACTGATCTAAACAACCAGTAAAGCCCAGCAATTTCCTGGTGGAATGAATCTAGAGATGCTAAAACAACAATTACTTTTATCCCCTTTCACTCAAATCACGAGTAAAACGGCAGATTATCAATTCATAAACACTTTTCGTATAGACACTGTTCCTCACATAATGCAATCTTATGACAT
The DNA here is from genome assembly GCF_019703515.2 of Myxocyprinus asiaticus. Classification (NCBI taxonomy): domain Eukaryota; kingdom Metazoa; phylum Chordata; class Actinopteri; order Cypriniformes; family Catostomidae; genus Myxocyprinus; species Myxocyprinus asiaticus. The sequence goes on along the minus strand of NC_059392.1, from coordinate 18,009,527 downwards.
ATAAACACTTTTACTATAGAGCATGATGCATTTTAATGTTTGCATTACATAACCAACTATATTTACAAGCTTGTTTAAGTGATCAAATTGCGCAGTAGCTGAACTGATAGAGCCTTGCACTTGTGATACAAACGACCGGGGTACGAGTCCTGAAGAGCATGGGAGTCGACACGTGAGCCGAAAGTGTCATAGAATGATGGTGCAATTGTGTTTTTCATCTCACATTTGCTTTTTATTATACTATTGGTTAGGTTTATGTTCAAGGTTTAGGGTAGGAAGGTCAGTTTTGTTGATTTAAATCTCGATAGAACTTTAACCTTAAAAACCTCATCCATTCTGAAGAACATTCCACTCGCTTTTAGCGCCACACAGTGGACATTTCACTTCGGAACTGCCCTGAGATGTGTAATGAACCACAGAATTTTATTTTGCAAACATGTTATCACAGTCACGCAATGCTCGTTGCATGGCAGAAACCACTCATGAATTGCGATGTCAGAATACCCAGCTCCTTGAGGCATAGAGAAAGATGAAAACAACTCAAATGAAGCTTTTAAGAAAGTTAGTAATGTTGTTGCTTTTGTGAATTGTTTTCTAAGGTTTGTTACCAAACATTGCTGTTTAGCAGATGGATGAATTCAATAAAATTCATCATTAATATTTACTCAGATATGTACAGCCACATACGGTCTAGTCGCACAGATATTTCAACGTATCCAAAGCTCAAATCAGATCTGAAATTCCACCTCTGCAGATGGTCAGAACTCCACACAGCCGCCGTGCAACACTCCATTTGAAATGACTGAACTCTGGTCTGTCATCTGTCATTTGTCGGATGCAGTGAAAAGGCGGCTTCAGTCCAGAAAGACAAAAGAAAATTATCTGCAAAAATGTAGTGAGTACTTTTCAAGTTTAAATAAAATTGTAAGGAGTAAAAAGTTGAAGTACAAGTATTCCATTTAAATTGCACGAGTAAAATACAAATCCCCAAAAAATTGTATAAAATTATAAAAAAGTATAATACATTTACTCAATTACTTTACACCACTGTACTTACTTATGTCATTCCAAACCCATATGACTTTCTTTCTTTTGTTGTAGACTAAAGGAAATGTTTTGAATGATGACCAAACCTTTATGTTTCTGTGACCTGGGGCCAGTTGCACCAGCTATACGTAAGTTACAACTTAGCTAGTTGTGGTGTAAATGGGCACTGAGTCACAATTGAAGCACTACTAAATATTTGAGCATAACCCTACGTATAAACTAAATATTTACAGAAGCCTCTGAACAGGAGTAACGGATGGAATGAAAAAGCAGACTTGTTTAATGACATCAATGAGCTCATGTTTTTTGTGACAGGCTTCAGTCCTTTCGACATATATGATGATATTGGCAATTACACTCATTTACATTTACGGGAGAAAACATTATGTAAAAATCTTACTTCTTCAGAATTATTCAACTGTTCTTACGGTGCACTTTCCCGTGTACGGAGTCAAGTTTCAACATATACAATATATATAAGATATTAAAATTAATAAATGTCTATTTTTACAGCCTGTTGAATAAGTAATTATTTATTTATTGCCCCTTATTCATTTTAGATACTGAAGGAGCCATATTATTGTTTAAATGTAATTAATTTAATAACCATTTATATTTATTATTGTGGGATGTTAAGTATTTTTTTGCGTGGTTGCTTTTGTGTTTTGTGTGTGTGAGTCCTCTATAGGAGGTGGGGACTAGGTTGTGCCAGCCAGTATATAATGGCATTATGCAGGAGAGGGAGGTGGCAGATATTATCTTTGACCATGCTCGTACGCTCACAGAAAAATGTAGAAGCCTTACAATTTGTTGATGGACTGATTTAAGTACAATACTTTATTTATTTTGAGTTGTTTAAGTGAAAATAAAGAAAGAGAGTATTCGACAACCTCGTGGAGTGTGTTTTGTTGACAAGAGGAAGCACAAGTCAAACACTGGTCACTGGCGTTTCCCATGTGGTGGACTTATAGGAGTGTTTGCCAGAACAGATACAGTTATTGAATATTGTTATTTACATAGACTAAATATACCATTAATGAAATCTTGTTTTATTATGTATCGTATTTCAATGGGGATATAATTTATTACAGCTGACAGTTACGTGAGCAAACAAGGTTTGAACAAGATCAAACTGAAATTCACTGCTGTTTACCACTTCTGTGTACAAATTTCAAGGCTGCTTATTGCATAATATAGGTAAACGCCATATTATGTGACTACGCATTACTTTACAGAGAGTTTACAACCTACTAGTTAAGTCTTGCCTTAAGAAAAGGTGGTGCAACCAAATTAAGCAGTGACTTAGTTACAAACTATCTAGTAGTTACTAAGCCCTTAGTGTGAACTTTACGTCCCAACTTAAGTGAGACCTTACATACAGGTGGTGCAACCCTAGCCTGTTCTTTTAACAAATGTGCGAGAGTGGTGAAAATGCCTTTGCCAACATCTGTCAGGAAAAAGTTAAAATCAAAACATCCTTCAATCCTGAAAATGATTTCATCTTAATCTGACATGCATAATCGTCTTTGGCTGAGCTTGAGAGATTTCAAAAGGAAACATTTTACTTCAGAAGCACAGCCATGCATGCTGGGACCAATGCTGTTTCTTTTCTAAGACTCTGCGTTCTGCATGGATGAAGAGTACAGGAAGGGAGCGTCACAGCCTGATGTGTCTTATCTCAAGCAGTAAGCTGTCTTTGAGGCTGAAGGTAACACTGGGCGTTAGCTTTTCACACCCATTTGTTCCTTTTGTTTGCCCTTGACTTGGTGTGGAAAATGGTTCCCCTAAAAAGGCCCTTTATCAGTCTAGGTCATGTGTTAAGAAATTATTTAAAACTGAATTAGGTTTGACTTGTTATTAGTGCTAAGGCAAATCATTATTACATTTGGTCATACTTTTTGATCAAACCCCTAACCCTAAGTATTAAACTACAATGTGTAGTCTGAAGGCTCTGATACACTCATGGCAGAGTTCTTCGTTTTTCGCTCAGAGCTAAAAAGAAGGTCATTCCGAAACTGCCCACGCCACCTAGGGATGGCATTTAGAGGAGCATTTAAATATGAGAAGCACAATATCCTGTCAACAGATTACATGTCAAACATGAACTAATGTGACAGTAAAATGTGTTGTCAATAACTACATGCCCTAAATTTCTAAAATACACTTTACATACACTAAAATTCACACAAGATTACCCAGCTAACACAGTTATGTTGATATATCATAATCAGACAGGACCATACTCATTGCAGCGGTGTACCAATTTATGTTGTGCCAACATAACTTTGTGAGTCCTATATAAGTCGTGGTGACATTATTGGTGTATGTTGTTAGCACATGGTGAGTACATTCCAACAACCAAAATAAATTGTTTGAAAGCAGATAAAGATAAAATATTACAACTGTAACAAGTGATCCGACAAGTTACGCCACTGTATAAACATAATAGTTTGAATTATGCCATTCTTTTTCTTGTATCACATAGCACCATGCTTCATTTAAAAGGAATATTTTCTGTGCAAAAATAACAATTTGTGATATGACACTCATAGTTTGACTTAGCAGTGTCTCATCTAATAATTCTTTGTGGTTTGGGTGGCACCTAATGACAAAAACCTTTAAAACACCACAGAAAATTGATGTCCATGGGTCTGAATAGGTTAAATAAGGTAAGTTCTTTACCCTTGCAATATTCTGTTTTTTTTTTTCTTTACAATACTGAGTAATATTTACATTCACATAATTCAAGTGAACATATGCTAGTAGACCCATCTATATAAATGTAGAGAGAAGTCTGATGTTCTGTAGCTGGGACTAGAACATTCTTCGGTCCAGGTTGGTACAGGTGAAAGACCAACATCTCATGTTTTCATGTCCTTACAAACTAGAGCTCCTGTGATAATGCCAATCAATGAAAGCATCAGCAAAGATTATTATACAGTAAATATAACATGAAAGTTTTAAATAGCTTATTTTGGCCTCTGCAGCATTTTCTGCACAATATTTCACCAAAGAGTTGAAATTGCAACACAGTCTTTGAGAGTGTAAAGACAGATTTAAAGTCTATTAATCTCCCTGTGGCGCATCCATCTTCCACAGGCTCGCGTGAGCATCATGGATCAAGCATGACCGGCAGTTGGAGTCTAAAATGAACAAACACTTCTATAGTTTAAGTTTATAAATATGAAGTGATTATTGTGAAATTGATCATTTTAAGTGACCAAATTAAAATAGATAAAAGGGAACTATATACATTTATCTCAGATTTTACTTCAGGCCACCTCACGTTAGACTGGTCATGTGCAAATTAAAAAAAAACATTGCATGTAATTACAAAATTATGTTTGGAAAACTTAAACATCTAAAACATTACATCTTTAAAGTAACATTTAACATCATTATGTAAAATGATTTTGTAATGATGAGTCAATGGAGTTGAGATCCATGTGCAGCTTTTAATAACAATAAACGTAGTAATACAGACAGGCAGAGGTAAATCACCAGCAGCAGTAATATCAAAGGCAGTCCAGAGGGATATTCAATAACCAGGCAAGAGGTCGGGGCAGGCAGCAGACAATCACAGGTTAAATCCAGATAAAAAAGGCAGTAATAGAAGGCAGGCAGCAACGGATCAAAAACAGGGTAAACAGTCCAGGATAATACACAGGAAATGCAACAAACTCAGAAAACGCTCAGAAATGTCAGCCTGGGCAAAACAAGACTTCGCAAAGATAGAGAGTGAGAGTGAGACTTAAATAGCTGAGTAAATGAGAAGCAGCTGAGCAGGTAATCAATGACAGGTAGGGGAATAATGGGAAATGGAGTCCAGAGAGTTAAAGTCAATCCCCAGGTGATGGAGCCCTCTGGTGGTGAGCGGGAGAAACAACAAAGGCGGGATTCATGACAGAACCCCCCCACCCCCCGGAGGCAGGCGACACCGGGGTCCAAAGAAACCAGGGAAGATCAGGTAGACAACCAGGGAACCAAGGAAACCAGAGCAGGTCAGGCAGAAAGCCAGGAGACTGAGGGAGCCAGAGCAGACCAGGTGGACGGCCATGAGACCAGGTATACCAGAGCAGGTCAGGTGGATGGCCAGGAGTCCAAGGGAATCAGAGCAGACCAGGTGGACAGCCATGAGACCAGGGATACCAGAACAGGTCAGGCGGATGACCAGGAGTCCCAGGAGACCAGAGAAGATCAGGCAGACGGTCAGGAGACCCAGAAGACCAAAGCAGATCAGGTGGATGACCAGGAAACCCAGAAGACCAGAGCGAAACAGGCGGACGACCATGAGACCAAGGGGACCAGAGCAGATCAGGCAGACGGCCAGGAGATCCAGAAGACCAGAACAGATCAGGCGGATAGCCAGGAGACCCAGAAGACCAGAGCGGATCAGGCAGCTAACCAGGAGACCCAGGAGGCCATCTCAAGGTAGGGACTGGATCAGAAGACCTGGTTGATGACCACAGAGCTGAAACAGGGTCAGGAGGCCTGGGTGGTGACACCAGATTGGAGACTGGAGCCATGGAGGACTCTGAGGGCGGAGCCGTGGAAGGTGGAGCCATAGGAGGCTCGAGAGGCAAAGCCATGGAAGGCTGATCCGTGGAAGGCGGAGCCATGGGAGACTTGAAACTAAGAGTTCAGGATGCCTGGGAAATGACCTCAGTGGTCGCAAACCTGAGCAGAGTCTCGGGAGTGACCTCTGTGGTCGTGGGTATGGGCAGAGACTTGGTAACAACCTCTGTGGTCATGGGCATGGACAGAGACTCGAGAACGACCTCCATGGTCGTGCATATGGGCAGAGACTCGGGAACAACCTCTGTGGTCGCGGATATGGACAGAGACTCGGGAACGACCTCTGTGGTCGTGGATTTGGACAGAAACTCGGGAATGACCTCCATGGTCGTGGGCATGGACAGAGACTCGGGAATGACCCCTGTGGTCGTGAACGTAGGCTGAGACTCGGAGACGACCTCTGTGGTCATGAACATAGGCTGAGACTTGGAAACGGAAGCCTTTCTCCTCCTCCTCCGGGAGGTTGAAGTTGGTGGTGCAGGCTCTAGGACGGATGAGGCTGGCAACTCAGGCTCTGAGACGGATGAGGCTGGCAACTCAGGGTCTGGGACGGATGAGGCTGGCAACTCAGGCTCTGGGACGGACAAGGCTGGCAACTCAGGCTCTGGGATGGATGAGGCTGGCAACACTGGCTCTGGGACGGACAAGGCTGGCAACACTGGCTCTGGGACGGACGAGGCTTCCAGCTCGTTTGCCGTGGCAGGCGTGGCCGTCAGCTTGTTGGCCGTGGCAGGCATGGCCGTCAGCTCATTGGCCGTGGCAGGCGTGGCTGTCGGCTCGCTGGCCGTGGCAGGCATGGCCGTCAGCTCGTTGGCCGTGGCAGGCATGGCCATCGGCTCATTGGCAGTGGCAGGCGTGGCTGTGCATGACATGGCATGGAGCGGGCTGAAGCGTGGCTGTGATATGGCATGGAGCAGACTCAGGCATGGCTGTGACATGGCATGGAGTAGACTCAGACATGGATGTGACAAGGCGTGGAGCAAGTTGAGGTTTGGCTGTGATACGGCATGGGACAGGCTGAGGTGTTGCTGTGACATGGCATGGAGCAGATTCAGACATGGATGAGACATGGCGTAGAGCGGACTCAGATCTGACTGTGACATGGCGTGGAACAGACTCAGATGTGGCTGTGACATGGTGTGGAGCAGACTCAGATATAGAAGACTTAGAATCCGGGATCAGGATTGAGAGAGGAGGCTCCCCCGAAGCAAGTGTTTCGAGTACTAGCCTCACATATACCTCCCACGTGTAGTCTCCGGAGTCTGGCAATTCCCTCCACTGGCATGCTGTGAGTCCAATCCGGTATATGGATTTCAAAGCGGCATCATCAAAACCAGTGTGGGCACGGTGGAAAAGAAATGGGAGTACTCTCTTATTGATAAGTCTGCCTGGCTTAATTGAAAGAAGAATGCTGCTATATCCATGGTGCAGTGAACTGTTCTAGCTGAGGCCGGGTGTGCTGCTGGGTTTGATGAAGGAGCTGAGACCTGGTGGTTAGTTGGAAAAAGCCGCTGGATCGGTTTGTGGCAAAGTCTTCTGTAATGATGAGTCAATGGAGTTGAGATCCATGTGCAGCTTTTAATAACAATACACATAGTAATACAGACAGGCAGAGGTAAATCACCAGCAGCAGTAACATCAAAGGCAGTCCAGAGGCATATTCAATAACCAGGCAAGAGGTCAGGGCAGGCAGCAGACAATCACAGGTTAAATCCAGATAAACAAGGCAGTAATAGAAGGCAGGCAGCAACGTACCAAAAACAGGGTAAACAGTCCAGGATAATACACAGGAAATGCAACAAACTCAGAAAATGCTCAGAAATGTCAGCCTGGGCAAAACAAGACTTCGCAATGATAGAGAGTGAGAGTGAGACTTAAATAGCTGAGAAACAGCTAAACAGGTAATCAGTGACAGGTACAGGGATTGTGGGAAATGGAATCCAAAGAGTTAAAGTCAATCCCCAGGTGATGGAGCCCTCTGGTGGTGAGTGGGAGGAACAACAAAGGCGGGATTCATGACAGATTTACAGGGTTGGGGAGTAACGGAATACATGTAACGGGATTACATATTTAAAATACAAAATATAAGTAACTCTATTCCACTAAAGTTACAATTTAAATCATTGGTAATTAGAATACAGTTACATTCAAAAAGTATTTTGCTTACTGAAGATATTACTTTGCATTTTATTGTCATTTGTTTCATTTAATATTTAGTCCTTTCAGAAGGAGAACTTTTATACATAGAAATGATGAGATCCAAAGTGCATTTGAACAGCGGTGAAACCATTTCTAATGATGTATTACATTCATACGAGCAGACAGAGAAGTAAGTGTGAAGTAAGTCTGGAGCAGAAGAAATAGAAATAAACCTTGTGTAAATTGTTAGCTTTACGCTAAGCTAAAATGCTATTTCTAGTCATTTCCCATGCACGTTACCAGGCACGATCATATTTTTTTATCAAGAAAATTCACGTTGGATTATAATTTCTTTTTTCTAGTAAGACCTTTGATATTAGGGCAAAAATCTTATTCTTGATAATAATGTTTGTATTGTTTTCTTGTAAAAATATCTAAAAATCCTTAAAACAAGATCAATTTGATTGATCTTGTTTTAGAAACAACACTGCATAAGATATTTAGGTTTTTCAGAGAATGTATTTTTAACATGTGTATTTTGTCTTACTGTACTGGCAGTTTTTATAGTCAAAACAAGTGAAAAAATCTACCAGTGCTGAAGAAGTAATCCAGAGTATTTAGAATACGTTACTGACCTTGAGTAATCTAACGGAATACGTTACAAATTACATTTTACAGCATGTATTCTGTAATATGTAGAGGAATACATTTCAAAAGTAACCCTACCAACCCTGATGATTTATAGTGCTGACCTTTTTCTCAGCGTCCCTCCACTGGACATCTGCCATTACAGATCCAAGTGAGGTGCATGAGCGATTCTCTGCACGCACTGCTCAAATTAGATAACGGTTTTAACTTTAAAGAAACATTTTGGCCATTAAAAATGTATCTTTTAATCAACAATTAAATATTATGAATAATCACCATTGTAAGTGAAATGCTTGGCAGATGTGGTAAATTTCCCTTTGGCAGAGATTTGCCATATGGTATCCAAGTGGCATAGCCTATGTCTCAACAAAGATGAAAAATTATAATATGTTATCTGGAGATCAGGGTACCACATTGCTACAACGATTTCCATGGGATTAATTAGCAAAACATTTTGAGGACATATTCACAATGTTTCTGGAATGTCATGCAAGATTCTAAAAAATAGAAATTTACCAAGATGTCACTCAGGCGGCATTTCAGCTCTTCACCAGTAGTGATGAGCCTGCAGCAAACCTTTGGCAACAATAAACAATTTGCCGCAAGTTTGTCGCAAAGCTCATTTGCATGTGAAAATAGTCAGTGGCGAATTTGCCGCAAGTTTGGGGCAAATTTGCCATGAACTCTCGATTTTTGTAACGGCTGGCAAACACTCTGAGCAAAATAGAAATGCGCTAACAATCACTCAGAACACATAACTAATTGCATATCAACACCCTCCACTGAGAACATCCTAGCAACTGTATAGAAATGTGCTGCAAAACACTCATAACACCATACAAACTGCAGAGTAATGTCCTGGCATCCAAATAGCAATGCGCTAACAACCCCTCAGAACACTTTAGTAATTACATATCAATGTCCTTCCAACCACCCAGCACACCCTATCATCATGGTGCTGACTTATGCATTAAAAAACACAATTTCATTTTTAGAAAATGTAAAAATCTAGTTTACATTGAGGAAAAAGTTTATTTTGTCAAGTAAAGTTGAACTTTACCCTTGCAGCATTTGTGTTACTTTCAACTGTGAATTATTTGTTTTACTGTTTGAAAAACAAAGAGTTTAAATTAACTTTAACAGCAATACTCCTGTCCTTCTAAATATCGGCACACGTCAAATGGTTGAGGTTATTTCACTCTTTCAAAGCATGACACATACTACAGGAAGGATGTCTTTAGTTAAAGGGAGTAATAATTAGCAGGGGCAATTAACCTTTATAGGGACACCAATCTAGTGAAAGAGGATATGAAGATGTCCATCCACCGATATAAATCCCATATATTGCATCAAGCTCATATAAGATACTTTCAGTAAAATGACTATAAGCAGGTGGTGAAACTGGGTGAGATATGACCTCTTTTCTAGAACTATCCTTTTCTAAATTGATAATTTTATTTTTAAATATTTAAATATTTATTACAAGTTTTTTTTTATTTATTTTTTTTAGTATGAATCTTTCCTCTTAAGTCTTGAGTATGACTTTTCTCTACATTCTTAGAGTTTCATGTTTATTATGTTTATTTATAACAATATTATAGCCAATTTTTAAGATTTCATGGCAAACTTCCATAAAATGTTGTGTACCCACCACCATATGTAGAATGTTTAGCAGCTAAAATGACTAAAGTCTTCATCTCATGTGAGTTTACATAATGTTTAACCTATTTTTCAGAAATACTATTCTATGCTTAAAAATTTCAAGCAAGTATTTATGAATTCATTAGATTGTTTTTCTTTTCTTTTTTTGAGTGTCAAAGTATGCCAAAATATGTATTTATTATTATTCAAGCAACTCAAGCAAACAGTATATCCATTATATTTTTTTTCTGCATGTCAGGAAACATGTATAATAAATTATATGAAGTATCTAAATCTCATGATGTTCATATAATTTTATGAACTCTTTTTTTAATACTACAATAATGTAAAAAAATACCTTTGAATCCAAAAATTGCATTGCTTTTATTTATGAAATGTATAATTATTTCAGAAATTAAGGCCATTTCTCTCAATAAACTAGATTTTTAATTTATTTATTTATTTACTTGTTTTGCAGTAAAAATATATAAAAATCATTTAAACAAGAAAAAAAAAATACTGGGGAAGCAGCAATGCATAAAATATACTTATAGCAGATTCTACATATTAGGCTGGGAAATCAAGACAAAATACTTGTTTAAATAGGATTTTTTTGTTTTATTTTTGTTTTGTTTTTTCCAATGAGAGCTAATATATTTTACCAGGTGGTCCATTGATTAAAGAGAAGACATTAATCACACCATTGACAGCGTCAACATTAGGAATCTCTGGCAATGACGTACTTGGTGCCGAGACCCCTGTCAGTCTACACACAGCAGCATTAGTGGTCAGTGTGATAAAACACACTTTGCTGTCATACTCTTTGTACCCTCTTCTGAAACCTTACAGAAGTGTCAAAAGCACTGAGGGACCGAAATAAAAGTATCTGTGATGTGGGGGAGTGCAGGCATTGAAATTTTGTGCTGTGGGGTTTCCTGCTGTGTGCTGTCTGTGTGATAACCGAGCAGAGTGGATGCTAATCACTCTGTTCTCTATGAGAAGAACTTGCCAACAGCTGGACAGAACGATGACACTGAACAATAACACAGCTGATTTGAATGAAGCTGTCCAACCACACATCTCTAGCTGAGAACTAAGTGAAATGAGCTATTTAGTCAATGTAAATAAGTCATTATTAAATATTTAAATAAATAATAATCATAATTATTATTATTTATTTTTTATAGCTACTTAAAATAAAATTTTTATTTCTGGGAAAACTTAAGCTTCACATAGCCAGACTTAAATAAGTAGGCTAAATAAATAATATTAGTACATTATATAAATTAATTTTATTTATTAAAATACAGTATTATAATTAGGGGCCAAGCCCCGAAGGGGCTGTAGTCCCTATTGTATCCATTAGTTTTATTCTTCTTCCCCAATGGGAGTCTATGGCAGCTGATTTTCCCAAACAATAGCTCAAGATAATCTCCAGACTGGGCCGCACAGATATGACTTAACTTCATTTAGATTTTTGCAATTGATGAGAAGTTACGGCCTTGTGAAGTTAACGAGGTCGACGTGAAATAGGTTGTAAGGCTTAATCTCAACAGTGCTTTGTCCTATCAACACGAAACTTGGTATGCTTTATCAGGAACATGATCTGAGGGTACATCCAAAGTTTGGTGACAGTATGTCCTAAAATCTTGATGTTGGTGTCTCTGAATTCCTTGGGTCATGAGGATTTCAATGGTACCAATTTTCCCCGTATTGGCCATGCTGCCTCTCCGCCATATTGAATCTTATTCAAAAGCAATGTATCTTTTGAATGCATTGCCTGATTTAAAAGAAAATTGGGATAAGTCTTCAACATCATGTCCTGAGGGTACCTGAGCAGTTTGGAGACAATGCCACATATAGTTTAAAAGATAACCCACACTTGTTTCTGTCTCTAACCTTGGCAAGTCTCTTTGAGACTGTCATCTGTGTGGCACAGTGTGTTAAGCACTGGACTATAATTCCAAGGCATGTCATCAAGGTTGATTTCACTTCTACTGGAGCTCTTTGTATTGTGCTTACTGAATGGTTGCAAGGCTAATACAATTTTGATTTTCATCTCGTTGAAAAGTTACATCAATGTGAAGTTGATCGTGGTAACCGCTGTGCTTACTCTCAGCTTGGCATGTCTCTTTGGTGGCTATCATCTGTGTGGCAGCATGGTGCAGTGGATTGTGCACAGAGATGTAATATAAAAAGGTACAGGTTCAAACCCTGCTTGAGGTGACTCATAAACCAGTGTGCATTTGCAATATACGTCATAGCTTCTCTTTGGGTCCTGTAAAGGGAGTCTATAGCAGCCCATAGAATTGTACATTGGAAAATGATGAAATATGGTACACTGATAGAGGAAGGCATCAATAGCCACTAGACAAAAGTTGGGGTTTCTAGGACAAATTTTATAGCATCACCACCACTTCATAATTCACTTTGCTTTTGTGCGTATCATTTGAAATTTTGGCCTGAAACCTGAGCAGTTTGGAGACAGCGCCACCTATAGTTCAAAAGATAACCAACACTTGTTTCTGACTCTAACCTTGGCAAGTCTCTTCACCATCAGTCAGTCATGTCAACTAAGTGGCACATTGTGTTAAGCACTGGACTATAATACCAAAGGTTATGGATTCGATTCCCACTTAAACCAGTTTTAATTGTGCTTACTGAATAAATGCAGGGCTTATCCCAGATAATTTCTGCTTTTAGGTATTCTTATTGTTCTATCTTCATCTTATTATTGTTTTCTGATAAATACGGTTTAATATATATGTAAATATCTTTTGAATGCATTGTCAGATTTTGTTTTCTCCCCTTTTATCCCCAATTTGGCATGCCCAATTCCCAATGGGCTCTAGGTCCTTGTTGTGGCGTAGTGACTTGCCTCAATCCGGGTGGCAGAGTCTGAGACAGTCAAACCCTGCATCTTATCATGTGGCTTGTTGAGCGCGTTACCGCAGAGACATAGTATGTGTGGAGGCTTCACGCTATTCTCCGCGGCATCCACACACAACTCACCATGTGCCCCACCGATAGCGAGAACCACACATTATAGTGACCATGAGGAGGTTACCCCATGTGACTCTGCCCTCCCTAGCAACCAGGCCAATTTGCTTGCTTAGGAGACCTGGTTGGAGTCACTCAGCACACCCTGGATTTGAACTCACGACTCCAAGGGTGGTAGTCAGTGTCTTTACTCGCTGAGCTACCCAGGCCCCCTGCATTGTCAGATTTTTAAGAAAATTGGTATGCATCAATGACATCATGTGTCAGGATCGCTGAGTGATGCACTCGCTGTTCTCCTGTCTGTCTTTGTGTATTCCCTCTCCTCGTGTGTTTGTTTTGTTTTGACAGGTGCCACGCCCTCTATGTTCATTAGCTCCGGCTTGATCAGCGAGGCCGCTCATTATCAGTTGCATGTGTCTCTCCTTATCCCTCTTAATTTCTCTCCCTATTTTAGTTCCCCTGTGTTTACTGTCTTTTGTCAGATTATCTTGTGCCGTTTGCCTTGTGCGGTCAGTCCGTTTTAGTTTCTGTCGGTTGGTTTGTTTTCTCAGTCTGTTTTTTTCTCATTCAGACCCTGCTTGTGTTTTTCGTCTATTAATTGGATCTCTTCCTTGGGAATAGTGCCTGATCTGTTCTTACCATCAGCTGTTGGATATTCGCCCTGGATTATTCATTGTTTTCTGGAATATTTTCTGCATTGCCAAACTTATCTATTTTTGTTGTTTCTTTGTGTGTGCTCCAGTCAGTTTAAATAAAGACTTTGTTTTTTTCACTTACCTCTGCTCCTGAGTCTTCAGTACCTGACATCAAGTCCTGAAAGTACCTGGGCAGTTTGAAGACAGTGCCACCTATAGTTCAAAAGATAACAAACTGTTCTGTGTGCTGACTGTAACCTTGGCATGTCTCATTTTCATCAGTAAGTTCCAAAGGTCATGGGTTCGAATCCCTACCCAGGCAGGTCATCTGGGTTGATTTCTCTTGTAATGGATATCTTTGTATTTTGCTTACTGAAATGTTGAATTTTAATTTCCATCTTTGTTGAAAAGTTACATCAATATGAAGTTGATCATGGTAACCACTGTGCTTACTCTAAGCTTAGGAGTAAGCCAGGATGTTGACATTGTTGTATTTACATTCCTCCAAATAATGGTTATGCTAACCTAAATAATGTTCACCTTACGCTAAGAAAACTGGACATTTTCAAATTCCTGCAACCACAATGTAACATTTAGGAAATGTTTTAAGAACATACATTTGTAAATTTGGTAGTCTAATAGTGGAAACACATGGATTTGGCCTCATTTGCTTTGCTCTGGTTTTTATAACATGGTCAGTGGACGAGATGCTTGATTAAGCACATACTATATTACCATAAATTCAAAGACCGTTATCTTCTAAGTGTTTGTTTTCAAGCCAGTTAGCATGAAATCAATGTCAGATTGTGCCAGCGACTTCAAACCAGAGCAGCTCCTGTAATGAGCTAATCATGCAATTCTTAGCTAGAACACACACATACATAAGCTGTGTTTCAAAACCCAGTGAACTGCCTTGCTGTCTACTGTCAAAATAGGCAGCTTCCTAACCTAAATGGAACCTCAAAAGTGACTGATTTGGAATTGAAACACTTTATATAGACAACATCTTTGTCTGAGTTAGCTATTAGCATGTTGCTAAGCCCCTGTCTTAGCCAACAATGTGATACTATAATGGGCATAATAATACATAGCACACATATAGACTGATAATACAATTTCAAATTCAAATATGACTATGTTACACAAGTCATTTTTTATTTTGAATTTTACTATCAGTACTTTTCAGCATTGAATAAAATAGAAGTTTGTGATTTTTTTTTTCCACTTGTTTAAGGCATTCTTGCCTTCTCCACAAAGGATACATTTGATGCTGCTTTTGAATTTGGCCCAAATAAGATATCATAGAAGGCAACATAATTAGGCTGCCTACATTTTGGAACAGCCTTCACATCGGGAGCGCACCGACGATGTTTTAAAATGCTATTTCTGTAGGCAATTCTTTAGGTTTTCAAACAAAGGTATTATTTTTGTTGTGTCAGGAGCATAATTTTTAAGGAGGCTTTAAATTACATTACACAAATAATTAATTCACTTTGTGCCAAGTAATTTAGTTACCTTTCAAATTATGGCCATTTTAAATCAAATTAATTTAATGTGTCTAATTACTTCAGTATACAGACCCAAAATTATTGTCCCCACTCATTCAAAGTCTAAGTCAAAGTGTTTGCCATTAAAAGGATCATTGTAGTGTGTTTATACCCTTTCTTAATGACAATGTACTGGTAAAAAGACAAAATAACATGGGGAGATATTGCTACACCTCAGAACAAATACTATACTTTTTCCCAGTGGAAGTGCACATAATCTAAGAACAAAGTTTATTAATCATTCTGTCAAAGCTAAACCAGTTCATGCAAGTAGCACAACTTAGCTAAACTAAGCTTTAGCATTGTGTAATGTTGTTCTTCCCCAGTCTTTTTCAACTGTGTTTTCAAACATGCATAACCTTCTTTAATTACCTACTGTATGGATGCTTGTGAGATGGTTGCCAGGGTGCTCTGGATGGTTGCAAGTTGGTTGCTTTATGGCCAAAAGACCCTAAATCAAAAATTTTAATAGTGATGCTTGCCTTAGCAAACACTACTAATTAGATTATTACTGTATATGAGATTTGACAATGAGATCACAGTTGAATAATTTTTTATGAGTGCTGTGACACATTTAGGAGTCTTTATAATTCCAGCTGTTTAAAATTATTCTCATTATGGGGAAGTTTTAGTTCGGTGTAGTCAGCTTTTGACTATCAGTATTGATCAGGCTGGTCCACATAGCAGCCCATTTATGCCAAGAACTGCTCACATAAGAAGAAACCATCTGATCAACATGTAAAGTGTCCAACCCCATTGTGTTTTGATTTTCAATTGACATTTAGGGACAGATAAATCCTAAATCTGATGTAATACTGAGAACAAAGCAGAATATATAGGTGTGCTAAAGGATATCTCTTTTACTTGCCAAAAAGTTTCTCAAACATATTCTGAATATCTTTCAAAAATGTTGTGCCATGAACCTTATAAAAAGGGCAGAGGTCATCAATTAACAGACTGCATCCAGACCCAGACACAAGATTAATTCCACCTGGACCACAAAGCATTTATGTAAGGGATTATCCATGGCTAGATGTGCGTTAAGCTATTTAAACTACTTCACAGAGGGTGGTTCTTCGCCTCCACATTTAACGCACGTTTAAAATTGTTTAACACACACCTAGCCATGGATTATTCCACTTATACTATGGTCATGTCATGCGTGGGAATTTCTAGGTCGCTAAGAGGTTGGACTTTTATTTTGAGATGTTTTCTTGGTTCTTGTTTCAATTCATTGTTCCCTATCTGATTGTTCCTCAGCCGTATATTGTTAACCTTGTTTGTTCTTGTGTATACTGTATATATTGCCCTCATGTGTCTTTGTCGGTTCTTGTCCTTTGTTACTTTGTAATGTTGTTATACTCTTGTGTTTCCTGTTATTCTCTAGTGTTTAGTTTCTTGTGTTTTCATTAAAGCTGCATTTAAATCCTACCCTCTCCAGTCTCTGATCATTGCAGTTTACTTGCCAGCATTGAGCATGTTTACATGCACACTAATATGCTGTTACTCTCAAAAATCTGCTTAGGTTTCGGCTGTTGATCCAGGGCAAGCATGTGTTAGTGACAGACAACACAGCAACGGTAGCATATGTCAACCGCCAAGGCGGTCTGCGCTCTCGTTGTATGTCACAACTCGCCCGCCATCTCCTCCTCTGGAGTCAGCAGCACTTCAAGTCACTGCGAGCCACTCACATCCCGGGCAACATCAACACTACAGCGGACGCACTGTCACGGCAGGTTACCCTCAGGGGAGAGTGGAGACTCCACACTCAGGTGGTCCAGCTGATTTGGAGTCGATTCGGACGGACACAAGTGGACCTGTTCGCCTCCCAAGAATCCTCCCACTGCCCGCTCTGGCCGAGGCTCCCCTCGGCATAGACGCGCTGGCACACAGCTGGCCCCCTGGCCTACACAAATATGTGTTTCCCCCAGTGAGCCTACTTGCACAGACCCTGTGTAAGGTCAGGGAGGATGAGGAGCAGGTTGTCCTGGTAGCACCCTACTGGCCCACCCAGATGTGGTTCTCGGACCTCACGCTCCTCGCGATAGCCCCCCCTGGCAAATTCGCCTGCGGTGGTAGACATGATCACTCAGGCTAGGGCCCCCTCTACGAGGCGCCTGTATGCCTTTAAGTGGCGTCTGTTTGCTAAGTGGTGTTCTTCCCAATGGGAAGACCCCCAGAGATGCGCAGTCGGATCAGTGCTTTCCTTCCTGCAGGAGAGGCTGGAAGGGAGGCTGTCCCCTTCCACCTTGAAGGTGTACATTGCCGCCATAGCAGCACACCACGACGCCGGGTTACTCTCACGTGATCCTCAGACCCCGACTGGGCTATGTGCTCAAGGTTCCCAACAGCCCTTTTAGGGACCAGGTGGTGAACCTGCAAGCACTGCCCCAGGAGGAGGCAGACCCAGCCCTGTCGTTGCTGTGTCCAGTGCGCGCTTTATGCATCTATTTGGATCGCACGCAGAGCTTTAGGATCTCTGAGCAGCTCTTTGTCTGCTTTGGTGCACAGCGGAAAGGAAGCGCTGTCTCCAAGCAGAGGATCGCCCACTGGCTCTTTCACGCCATAACTATGGCATATCACGCCTAGGACATGCCGCCCTCGGTAGGGCTACGAGCCCATTCTACCAGGGGTGTAGCGGTTTCCTGGGCCCTGGCCAGGGGTGCCTCTCTAACAGACATTTGCAGAGCAGCAGGCTGGGCAACAACCTTTGCAAGGTTCTACAACCTCCGGGTGGAACCGGTTTCATCCCAGGTAGTGGCATGCAATACAAGCGGATAAACCCGGGATAGCCAGCCGGGTGTATTGCTTGCACATAGCGCCTTCCACCTCCTTTTGAGCTGAAGACGTGCGACACTAATTCCCAGTAGTGTTCACAAGTTTTGTTCCCTGGTTGACTTCCTCCGAGCCCTGTGGCAGTCGAGTTTTCGGAGAGACTCGCTGCCGGCCCAGTACATGTGCTAACTAAGAGTCCTGTTCTGGGGTAGGTGCTCTGCATGTGGCGGTTCCCTGTAAGGATAACCCCATGCGATATATATCTTCCGCTAATTCGTTTCCCTGTTGGCAAACTGCGTCTTCCTTGGGCAGAGCCCCTCTGCCCCAGTCTCCATGTTTGTAGTAACTCCTCCCCCATTGGGCAGGATCTACCTTGAAGACTCTCCACATGGTTGGAAAGACCATGTGACGTATTCTTCCACTTAAAAAATGCACCCCCCCCCCCCTTTGGGCGAGGTGTGGTCTCCGCGGTATCTTCTCCTTGGGAAGACTGGTGGCCCAGTCGGATAATCCCCCTTCTTTTTTAGGGAGTTGAAAAAAGAGAAGGGAAAAGAGGCCACGGCTGGGTTATGCCTGTCTCTATCTCTTGGGTAGTCGACTTGTCCCCAAAGGGCCGTTCGACACTCATAACTATGTTGGGGGAGGTTACGTGTCGACCTGGTGTGCTGGCTATGAGGCACACAGTAGTCTGCCCACCACACCGCCAGTTCACGTAACACAGTTCAGCCAATTGTGGCATTTCGTATAGGGACCCCTAGTGTCACTACATCGACACAACATCGAGTGAGTGACAGATAGGGAATGTCATGGTTACTTGTGTAACCTCCGTTCCCTGATGGAGGGAATGAGACGTTATGTCCCTCCTGCCACAACACTAAACTACCCGCTGAAATGGCCGGACCTTATATCATCTCCTTAGCATAAAACCTGAATGAGTGGTTGCATACCAGCTCCTTTTATACCCGTATGTCCGGGGGAGTGGCATGCAAATACCACTCGCCAATTTTCATTGGCCTTTTAACAAAGACCAGCGGTGTCTCGGGCTCCCAAGAGTGACCCCTAGTGTCACTACATCGACACAACCTCTCATTCCCTCCATCAGGGAACGGAGGTTACATAAGTAACCATGACGGCTTCCGATAATACTTAAAAAATAAAAAGACAGAAAGCACTTTTACTGTAAGCGGTTTAATTTTCAGGATCAGAATATTTGCTCATGGCCATGCATAGCACTTAAAAAACCTTTTTAATTTAGCCACACTTGTTACCAAATTAATCATATCACATTTGGCTTTCAGTCTTGTAGTATTGTATCCAAACACTTTCCTTATCAGTATTCCATCGAATAAGGATATCCAGATGAGCTATATAAAAAATTAAAAAAATTAAAAATAAAATAAAACACACACACACACACACACACACACAAAGCCAGCTATGTTCTTTGTCTTACTATATTTACGTGTAAATTACTGTAATGTACTTCCTCGTTCTTCAGAAAAGTATACAAACACATCTGGTAAACCAGGAAGAATATAAATATAGTTAACCTCTAACCAAGGTCATTGTAAAGAGCCAGGTTTTTATGAGGTGCTGTTTAGCAGCAATGAAAATGCATTGGTATACCATTAATAGCAGAAAAGATCTTATCAAATCTGCCTGTTCATAAAACGCTAGGATTTATTAGCTGTGCAGTGATCTAGAAATGGGTCAAAGGTTTTGGTCGTCTGGTGAGATTATGATATTAGCATAATTAGCAGATGCTAACATACAGGGCTCACTAGGTGTAAAGCAAAATATTATTTAAAAGCTAGTTGTTTATGATTTCTGAGCAGCATTGCCTGTATATCAGCTGTTTTACAATAGCTTTAAATGTGGCTCATCCAACCAGAGTCCGAACTATCTGTCTTATTATATTACTGTTTTGAGTCTTTTGTTTTTTACTCAAGTGAATGTGAAGCTGTTTTTTGCATCAATCAAACAAGATGAAGTACTTTGTTTGTATTTAAAGGTGCACTAAGTAAATTTTTCCTCATTAAATCCATTACAAAAATGGAGAGTTCTGGCAAACTTGTTGCCAACTTGCTGCAAATTTCCCACTCATTATTTTTACATGCAAATGAGCTTGCGACAAATGTTTGCCAGACGTTTGCAGCTCTTCTCTTGTAGTGATGAACCTGCAAACCTTTGGTGATAATGAAGAATTTGCCACAAAGCTCATTTGCATGTAAAAATAATGAGTGGCGAATTTGCATCAAGTTTGCAGCTAGTTTGCCAGAACTCTTGATTTTTGTAAGGGAGGCAGCCTCATGGGGGCCGCCATGTTGAAATCACATGAGCAGTCGAACACTTCTCACTACTAGGCATTTCAGTTACCATCTTATTATCTGACACTTAGGCCACATCCACACTAATCCATTTTCATTTGAAAACTAAATCTTTAGTTTCCTAAAGGCCATAGGTAATGCTAACGCTAACATGCTAAATGGTGTCATAATACTGTTTACCATCTTTTATTGTATTTTATGGTGGATTTTGTAAAAATAATCCATGTTAGATCAATAAAAAGATTTTTTAATATTTTTTTTTTTTTTTTTTTTTTTTTTTTTTAAGAAAGACAAGATACTACTGCAAAGATGGGTATATAAGGCAACTCTGCACTCCAGTGTGTTCAAGTTGTAGGGCTTTACTGGTTGTTTAGATCAGTGTTACTCTCAGAAATAATTAATAATTATTTCTTTAGTTATAAATTAATATTTAAATTAATTAATTGAATCTAACTCATTAACGCCTCATATGGGCTCCAGTAAACGTAGTGCGCTATGTTTAGGAGCGGGTTTGGTTGTTAGCAATAATTAATAATTATCAAAGATAATTATTAATTATTAAAATCAATAGAACATTGATGAGAATCAATGTTAGCTTTTTAAATCCTTTAAATCAACAATTATCAAAGATAATCACTAATCATTAACATCGCTGAAACATTAATTAAAATTAACACTAGCTTATTGATCCTTCAAATTCAACAATCATCAAAGATAATTATCAATTATCAAAAATCAATAGAATATTAATAAGGATTAATATTGCCGGGGCACCACCCTGGAATCAGGGACTAATAACCAGATAGTATAACAGTCTCAATATTAGGTTGTTTTCTTAGGAAAATCGACATCTGAAGAATATAGATTTTTGGGGAAAAAAAACAATGAATGAAGGCTTGAATCCGAGCACTGACATCCCGTCAAAATGTGACACAGGTGTATGCAAAACAAACCAAAACACTTCTCTTTGAAATATAACAAAGTTTATTTATGCAGTAATATCAATTAATAATTAATACAATGCAGTCAATAAACTTCTGACTTGGCTCTGGTGATGACGGGAGGCCGTTTCCTCGCTCTGTCGGCGGGCGGTACAGATGCTGATTCTCGGCGGGCTCGGCGGGCAGTGGTATGTGAGCCTGAGTTAGGTTTTACAACTGTGTTAGGCCTGCCTTTGTCTTCTATGTGAATACATGAGGCCCAACAATACCATTGACTGGTTTCTCTCCGCCCACATTCGCGACCATATTCTCTGACCAGAAGTCTCACGTGACATACTCTCCACGAGAGTCACGTCCGCCATTTTGTGCACGTCCCTCCTTACACACACACACACACACACACACACACATACACACACACACTCTCTCACACACACCCTCATGTGTTATAGGATTATTTTGGTTTCCATATCTAATCATATAACTGTTTAGTTTGTAGTTGTAAGTCGGAAGTTTATTGACTGCATTGTATTAATTATTAATTGATATTACTGCATAAATAAACTTTGTTATATTTCAAAGAGAAGTGTTTTGGTTTATTTTGCATACACCTGTATCACATGCTAATGGGATGTCAGTGCTCGGATTCAAGCCTTCATTCCTTGTTTTTTTTTTCCCGAAAATCGATATTCTTCGGATGTCGATTTTCCTAAGAAAACAATCTAATATTGAGACTGTTATACTATCTGGTTATTAGTCCCTGATTCCAGGGTGGTGCCCCGGCAATATTAATCCTAATTAATATTCTATTGATTTTTGATAATTGATAATTATCTTTGATGAAGGATCAACAAGCTAGTGTTAATTTTAATTACTGTTTCATCGATGTTGATGATTAGTGATTATCTTTGATAATTGTTGATTTAAAGGATTAAAAGCTAACACTGATTCTTATCAATGTTCTATTGATTTTAATAATTAATAATTATCTTTGATAATTATTAATTATTGCTAATAACTAAACCCGCTCCTAAACGTAGCGCACTACATTTACTGGAGCCCCATATGAGGTTTTAATGAGTTAGATTCAATTAATTAATTTAAATATTAATTTATAACTAAAGAAATGATTATTAATTATTTTTGATAGTAACACTGATCTAAACAACCAGTAAAGCCCTACATAATAATCAGTGCCCCGTGTGAGGCATCCTATGTGCAAGTTTTGTCACAGTGTGTATGCATAAGAATCCAAAGTAATAACTTGAATAATTACTTCAAAGTTTGGTTCTGTTTGACAATTGACTTCTCACAACTTGCCAAACATAAGCCAGTGTGGTGTGAAAGTGCTCTTAAGAGTGAATAAGGGGGTTGGTAAATTTACAATGGTCTGCTTAAAACCTGCTGTTGTTGTTTAACTCCTAATGCTTTCACCTAGATGTTACAGAGAGGTGCCAAGTCACCTCATTAACATCCACCAAAGAGAGAACGCAGTGAAATTTGCACATTACATAACAGTAGCCCGTAAGCCACAGGTCGAAGCCCCTCACCTGTGCGTTCGTGTTAGCATTATAGAAACTGTAAAACAACAAGCTATCAGAGCCACTGTGTCGCAATAATTTTTACTGCCCCAGTAAAATGAGTCACCAATCGCCCTGCGTGACTCCGTAGAGGAGAGAGATAACCTTAATGGCTACAATATTAGTCGTTGTGATGAAGCATTGCAGGAACTAGTTGATTATGTCAACAACATGGTCGGGAAGCCAAAGAGCACAATCCCGGACCTAGTGGGCCAAATGTTCCTTCTTCATCACCGCAGAACCCAACTGCAAACCGCAGAGCATCAGGCCCAGCTCGCCCAGCTGCAGAGCAGCTACCAAGTGGTGCAGAGGGAAAATCTCAGCCTGCACCAAGAAATTAGGTGCACCCAAGCTGAGAAAGTCCAGGCACAGGAAGATAATGCCTGGATGCAGGAGGAAAACGAAACCCTGAGTAGGCAGCTTCAAGCTGCCCTGTTAAGAGTAGAGTCAGATCAGGTAAGTGCAGCTGAAATGCACAGCACAACATCTGACATAGAAGAGGGCCCCCTCTTTAGCGATATGCATAGGAATGTGCCCCTGAGAAACCCAGGGACACACGCTAGGAGCCGAGCTGCCCCTAGTGGTACAGTCTCTGACTTCGTCCTCCAAGACACCTTTCAAGCTCCTCCAGCGGCCTGCTGGTTGGATGCAGGTGCCCCTCCTTACAGTTGCCCCCCCAGTCAGTTTTCAGTCACGCCACCTTGCATTTCAAACCAACTGATTCCACACCACGGAGGGGGGACAATTATTTTCAAGCCCAGAGTGGTGTAAGCGGCTCGAAGATCCCATTAGCCAGGGAGCTGTATGCAACCCGGGATCCACCCCCACACGTCGACTGGACTCCTTCACCACCACGAAGGGGAGGAAGTTGTCCTCATCGCTATAGCGATCCGAGTGACTATGGGGTTTCGGATGACTCGAACAACCCGTGGTCATACCGCCACCAATGCTTGCGCATCCGACGACTTGAGTCCCTCACAGGGGACATAGAATGCTTTGACCCAAGTAATCGAGATTCAAACATCGACAGTTATCTCAGAGAAATTGAGCACTGCCTGGTTGACTTGCCTTATGCTTCGTCGCGTGAAAAACTCAAGCTTATATGGAAGACCACGGTAAGAAGTGTCCATGCATTCATGGAAACGCTATCGGCTGGTACTCGAAACCGCAACTCAGCTCTGTTTAAAGCCCTACGTGAGGAATATTTGCTGTATATCGACAAAGCCTCCACTACCATAGCTGCTTTCGCCATCACCCAGAAGAGGCACGAGCCTCCGCGTGAGTATTATAGATGCCTGAGAACCGCGTACTTCCAAGGAAGTAACAAACCAGGTCTGGAGGAGGAACGAGCTTTCAAGTCTCTTTTCCTTCACAACCTCCACGAGTGCATGCGATATGACTTCACGATGCACTGCAGAACGGGCAACCCCACCATGCAGGAAATCAGAAGGTACGTGCAACTGGCATGGGAGACACGTGTGCGCCCTGCCTGAGGGCACGAAGGTGATGCCAGAGCCCTGGGGATCCAAGCCTCATATGCAGACCTAGCGCTTGAAGGCAACGAAATGTCTCGCGTTAAGGTGAATGCTAGAACAGGACCCCAGAGGCGCCGGTCACCCCGCCAGCAGGGTAGGCAACAGAACCAGGGGGGTGGTGGTCAGACACACCCCCAGGGTCATGGCAGGCCTAAACGACAAAACGTTCGCCGGCTGAAAAGAAAGGCATGGTTCGAACGAAAACCCAAACAAGAAGGTGAGTGGGTAGACAAGGTTTCAAATCCCCTCAGTGAACAAGATTTGAGAAAGGAAATGGAGGATATAAGGAGATGCTTGACTGAGTTAGTAATGAAGCTTGACGTGCTCCGTTGTTCACCAGGTCCGTCGAACTCCTCAAAGGAATATGGCGCTGAAACCTCGTCAGTATGACTAGACGATGTACCCCCTCCCATTAACGCCAAAGTTTACTTTGTAGGTTGGGAAAAGGGGAACAGGGTCCAAGTTGCTCCCCAAAACAGTCACTCCTAACATGCCACACGCTCCTTTTCTGAACTTCTTGGGCGATCTGTTCTATAAGGGCAATGCCTGACACGTGGGTGCATCAAATCCCATGCACTACTCGACACTGGTTCCGAAATAAGTGTAATGGGTTCCAACACCTTCGCAGAGGTGGCTAGAGCAAAGCTCTCCCTTGGCAAACTGTTACAGACAGAACTGCAGCGTAAGCATCACAAGCTACACGCAAGATAGGTCGTCTTTCACAAAACAGGCCTGGATTGACACCTTTCAAGGGATGATGCTAATAGACCCTGTTTACATATGTCCCATTAATACGGAACCACTGTTAGTTGGCCAGGACCTACTGAACCAATTGGCTCTGCTCATTGACAGCCGTTGTGGTCACGTGGGCTCAGGTTGACATACCGAGACCACTTGGTCCAGAAAACAGTTCGCCAGCTTCAGATGGACAAGTCGCCATCGTCCAAAAATCCAGCAGAGACGATGACTCCAACAAGAACAATTACAGGGCCTGAATAAAACCTTTCAGGGTACTATAGTCACTGTAAATTTGCACTCTGTTCTTATCAATAACACTTTGCACGCTTTAGGGACTTTGTCAGAGAAGACAACTTATGTGTGTATCGTTAGAGATCTAATGCAGGACCTCAGGGAAATTAGCTCCTCAGTCAACAGTCTGAGTGGTGGAAGGATTCCAGCTTACCTGGTCTCCCTAGACCTTGTCGAACAAATCCTTAGATCTGCTACTATCTCCATTGTGCAACCTTCACAGATACACCTGGCATATAGTTTTGGCAGTGAAATTCCAATCCATGTAAATCCTCAAAACCTCAAAATAGGATTTATCCTCAATCTACCATCATAGGCAGAATATATATAGACTAAAGTCTGTATTTAATGTTGGTTTTCAGAGAGGTAATGCACACATTCACCTCAAAACACCACCAACACTCGCCTACCATAATGAGGACCCCTCGCTCTACCTTATCCCTAATCTTAACATGTGTACGAAGACAAAGGACATTCATTGGGTTTGTCCAAACGCAACCCCTTTGTTAGAGAGGTGACTAACTACCTCTGTGGCCTAAGAGCCGGATTCCTGAACAAGTGTCAAGGTAGCATATCCATCAAAGATGAAGGAACAGAGACAAGGGTAGAGTGAGCAGGCAACCGCTGGCTCGTTAACACACCAGCCACCGAAGTCCCAATGTCATACAACTGCCATGATACAGCCATTAAACTAACACTACCAAACCAAACTGTGTTCTTAACGGTTCCCCAAGGAGCCACCGTGCACATTGACGATATTGTCCTCCATCATCTCAACGTCAACAAACATGACGCAGAACTTGAGATCATGGACGCATTTAGAGGTCACAACCTCATCATTGAGGACACCCTTCAACAGCAGCTTCAGGCTGAAGGGATGAAATTAGTGAAGTTCAGTATCAAACCGACTGGCTTGACCACTATATTTCCTAGTCACATAAGCAGATTGTCATCTTACCAAGAACACCCTATCAGTTTGGTTGCCCTCTGGCTCCTCCTTAGTGGTTGGATCAGCGCAATTATTGCACACACCATGTACAGGTACATTCAACACCTACAGGCCAGACTGGACTCCCTCCTCGTACAGCCGCACTTTACACACCAGTCTGAGCCCATCCCACAGGTTAACCCCAATCATTTCCAAGGATAAGCCTTTTAACCTTTAACCCTGCTTTCCTCTAACATTTTGTTCCTAGTAACCAATGTCAGGTTCTACCTTGATTTTGTGTTATGACTAAAGAACAACAAAGGATTGTGTTATGGTTAATGCTGTGCCTCCCAATAACTTGAAATGTTTATGTGTGATGAATGTAGTTTTAGATTTAGCTAGAAGTTCTATGCCCAGATGTGCCTCAATCTCTGTCCACACAATAAAGCCTCTGTGAACTGTAATGAACTGTATGGACTGTGCAACCGTTTTCTTTCCTATCAGGAATACATGGATGGCGTAACCCACAGGTTACTGTGAACCGACAAGAACTGTTCGGCCCTTCAGTTGCTCTAAAGATGCTGGACAACAACCAACTCTTCAGACCAAAGGGGGGAATGTTGGGCCTCATGTATTCAGATAGAAGACAAACGCAGGCCTAACACAGTCGTAAAACTAACTCAGGCCCACATACCAAGTCATAAATCTTACTGATAAAAACCACACCAAAATCAAACAAAGGGAGTCCAAAACAGACTACAAATCCCATGAAGCCTTGCTCACTAAAGGATCGAACTCTCAACTCCTATTGACAGAACGCACCTCAACCATGACATCATCAGGAGTAGAAATACCTCTGAAATGCTTCCGAGATTTGCTTCCAGCAACTTTGCTCGCCGTGTGTAGATGCAGCTCATCGCTGCTCTCAGGTGTAGCCTCGTGGCACAAGGAAGTAACATCCGACTTGAAACTGTGGCCATACAATCTCCACCTCGCTGGACGAGTTGAGATTACTTTGTGTTCTACCGAACACTCTAACGGATCCGAAGGAGACCGCTGAGCAATCCGCATCTTAATCTGTTTGCCTGCAGAAGTGAAGAGATAAACGATTTCTCTTCCATTTTCAATCAAGTCGATGTTGCTGATTTCTCTGCCAACCCGCCAAGAATCAGCACCCGTACCGTCCGCCGACAGTGCGAGGAAACGGCCACCCATCATCACCTGAGCCTCGAGGAACTGTGTCAGAGTTAAAGGACGGATGAACACACATTCTACCTGTGTCCTCATGCGATTCAAGTAAGAGGTTTACGTCTGGGCAGAGATAGAATATTATAGTGTGTTATTCTTGTGTATCAAGGTTATTGCTTGTACAGTTTACGGACTGCCATGTCCGCTCATTGCGATTAATACTTAAGGTATTAATTATCACGAATGAGATTTGCTGTGTTGTAGTCCAACCACATTGGACTGTTGTGCATTTCCGCCATCGCAGATGAGACCGGCACACTGAGTTTATCCATTAAAGAATCAAAGACTGCGGGACGGTTTACGAGCCGTCCACTGCGTCTCTGAGTGATAAACTAACAGCTGCTTTCTCTCCCACGATCGCGAAATTGGCTTTGGGGCCGTCACTTTATTCTCTCTCTCGTACTAACCACACACACACACACGCGACCCCTCACAAACATTCTCGCACACATTTTTGGCTAGTAGATAGCTTCATGATAAAGCTCAGCTTTGTCCCTAAGCTATCATACAAGCGGATACACGTGGTAACTGGTAGACGCCATTGACTGGTTTCTCTCCGCCCACATTCGCGACCATATTCTCTGGTCGGAAGTCTCGCATGACATACTCTCCACGAGAGTCAAGTCCGCCATTTTGTGCGCATCCCTCCTTACACACACACACACACACACACACACACCCTCATGTGTTGTCGGATTATTTTGGTTTCCATATCTAATCATATCACTGTTTAGTTTGTAGTTGTAAGTCGGAAGTTTATTGACTGAATTGTATTAATTATTAATTGATATTACTGCATAAATAAACTTTGTTATATTTCAAAGAGAAGTGTTTTGGTTTTTTTGCATACACCTGTCACATGCTGACGGGATGTCAGTGCTCGGATTCAAGCCTTCATTCATTGTTTTTTTCCCGAAAATCGATATTCTTCGGATGTCAATTTTCCTAAGAAAACAATCTAATATTGAGACTGTTATACTATCTGGTTATTAGTCCCTGATTCCAGGGTGGTGCCCTGGCAATATTAATCCTAATTAATATTCTATTGATTTTTGATAATTGATAATTATCTTTGATGATTGTTGAATTTGAAGGATCAATAAGCTAGTGTTAATTTTAATTACTGTTTCATCGATGTTGATGATTAGTGATTATCTTTGATAATTGTTGATTTAAAGGATTAAAAAAGCTAACATTGATTCTCATCAATGTTCTATTGATTTTAATAATTAATAATTATCTTTGATAATTATTAATTATTGCTAATAACCAAACCCGCTCCTAAACGTAGCACACTACATTTACTGGAGCCCCATATGAGGTTTTAATGAGTTAGATTCAATTAATTAATTTAAATAAAGAAATAATTGTTAATTATTTCTGATAGTAACACTGATCTAAACAACCAGTAAAGCCCTACAGTATCTACCAGTTTACCGCGTGTATCCACTTGCACGATAGCTTAGGGACAAAGCTGAGCTTTATCACGAAGCTATCTACTAGCTAAAAATGTGTGTGAGAATGTTTGTGAGGGGTCGTGTGTGTGTGTGTGTGGTTAAAACGAGAGAGAGAGAGAATAAAGTGACGGCCCCAAAGCCGGTTTCGCAATCGTGGGAGAGAAAGCAGCTGTTAGTTTATCACTCAGAGACGTGGTGGACGGCTCGTAAACCGTCCCGCGGTCTTTGATTCTTTAATGGATAAACTCAGTGTGCTGGTCTCACCCGCTATGGCGGAAATGGACAACAGTCCAATGTGGTTGGACTACAACACAGCAAATCTCATTCGTGATAATTAATACCTTAAGTATTAATCGCAATGAGCGGATTCGGCGGTCCGTAAACTGTACAAGCAATAACGTTGATACACAAAAATAACACACTATAATATTCTATCTCTGCCCAGACGTAAACCTCTTACTTGAATCGCATGAGGACACAGGTAGAATGTGTGTTCATCTGTCCTTTCACTCAGACTCGGTTCCTCAAGGCTCGGGTGATGACGGGTGGCTGTTTCCTCGCTCTGTCGGCGGGCGGTACGGATGCTGATTCTCGGCGGGTTGGCGGAGAAATCAGCGATGTCGACTTCATTGAAGATGGAAGAGAAATCTTTTATCTCTTCACTTCTACAGGCAAACAGATGAAGATGTGGATTGCTCGGCGGTCTCCTTCGGATCTGTTAGAGTGTTCGGTGGAACACAGAGTAATCTCAACTCGTCCAGCGAGATGGAGATTGTATGGCCACAGTTTCAAGTCAGATGTTACTTCCTTGTGCCACGAGGCTGCACCTGAGAGCAGCGATGAGCTGCGTCTACGCACGGTGAGCAAAGTTGCTGGAAGCAAATCCCGGAAGCATTTCAGAGGTATTTCTACTCCTGATGATGTCATGGTTGAGGGACTTCTGTTGTGTGCCTCATTCAATAGGAGTTGAGAGTTCGACCCTTTAGTGAGCAAGTCTTCATAGGATTTGTAGTCTGTTTTTGACTCCCTTTGTTTGATTTTGGCGCAGTTTTTATCAGTAAGATTTATGACTTTGTACGTGGGCCTGAGTTAGGTTTTCCGACTGTGTTAGGCCTGCCTTTGTCTTCTATCTGAATACATGAGGCCCAACAATGTTGACTGAGTGAAGATATTAACCGGAAAAAGATGTTGGTGTCAAAGAAGGTAGACCACCAGGTCACAACCACCTGTGACATGGACCAATGACAGTAAGGTGTTTAACAGCCATACCAATTTCCTGAGAGTTAGCGCTGGCAAGCTGTTTTAAAGCACTATCACAATCTCAAAAAACACCTTCTTTTTGGCCAGATTTGCTTTAAATTACACTGGCGGCCAAAAGTTTGGAATAATGTACAGATTTTGCTCTTATGGAAAAAAATTGGTACTTTTAGTCACCAAAGTGACATTCAACTGATCACAATGTATAGTCAGGACATTAATAACGTGAAAAATTACTATTACATTTGAAAAAAATGTTCAGAACTTCTTAAACTACTTCAAAGAGATTTCATCAAAAAATCCTCCACGTGCAGCAATGACAGCTTTGCAGATCCTTGGCATTCAAGCTGTCAGTTTGTCCAGATACTCAGGTGATATTTCACCCCACGCTTCCTGTAGCACTTGCCATAGATGTGGCTATCTTGTCGGGCACTTCTCACACACCTTTTCAGTTTAGCTGATCCCACAAAAGCTCAGTGGGGTTAAGATCCATAACACTCTTTTCCAGTTATCTGTTGTCTAATGTCTGTGTTTCTTTGCCCACTCTAACCTTTTCTTTTTGCTTTTCTGTTTCAAAAGTGGCTTTGTCTTTACAGTTCTTCCCATAAGGCCTACACTCCTGAGTCTTCTCTTTACTGTTGTACATGAAAGTGGTGAAGAATTCAATGAAGCTGTCAGCTGAGGACATGTGTGGCATCTATTTCTCAAACTAGAGACTGATGAGTTTCTAGAGAAAGCCATTTATTTTTTTGCCATTTCTGACCTAATATTGACCTTAAGACATGCCAGTCTATTGCATACTGTGGCAACTCAAAAACAAACACAAAGACAATGTTAAGCTTCATTTAACGAACCACATAGCTTTCAACTGTCTTTAATGTAATGTCAAGTGATTTCTAGTACCAAATTAGCAATTTAGCATGATTACTCAAGGATAAGGTGTTGGAGTGATGGCTGCTGGAAATGGGGCCTGTCTAGATTTGATCAAAAATGACTTTTTTCAAATGATGGTGATGATTTATACATCAGTAATGTCCTGACTGTACTTTGTGATCAGTTGAATGCCACTTTGGTGAATTAAAGTACCAATTTCCTTCCGAAACAGCAAAATCTGTACATTATTCCAAACTTTTGGCCACCATGTCACACCTGTTCTTTCTTTGATTTCACTAGAAGTATATTGGCACCTTAACCCTAATTATTAAACTTCAGCATAGGGGTGGGTGGTGTGACCACAATCTTTATGACAGCAGGAATAATTTATATCCTGATAACAGTATATATCATTGTCCATGGCCCGCAGAGTTGGAATTTGTTTTTGCATACCTTTCATGAAAAAATAGCACATTTAACCCTCTGGGGTCTGAGGGTGTTTGGGCCCTGGAGAAGTTTTGACATGCCTTGACATTTGTGCTTTTTTCAGTTGCTTTAAACATATTAATGTCTAAAGTCTGATAACTCTGTATTCAGCACAAACCGGGATACAATAATATATGAGCAACATGTATGTACATGTTTGTATTTTTGAGAAAATAACGTTTATGTGTGGTTTTTGAAAACACAAAAATTTTAAGTCACTGAAATAAGGCCATATAACACATACTAAACATTTGTTCACAAGACTTTTGAGAAATGGATCTTGTAGCCTAGAGTTTTTGCTTCAAAATGAAAACCATCCTGATCACTCATTCATACAAAACAATATAGTCATTTAACTTTTTTAAGACACTTTTAGTGTTAGAAAGGCCATATGCGAGGAGGCGTGAATGATCATGAATATTGATGTGATTCACACCTGAGGAGACAAAGACCCCTCCCCTACCTTTTCTGTTTGAATATATTGTAAAATGCAATTTATTCCTGTGATCAAAGCTGAATTTTCAGCTTCATTACTGCAGTCTTCAGTGTCAGATGATCCTTCAGAAATCATTCTAATATGCTGATTTGCTGCTGAAGAAACATTTATTATTATTATTATCAATGTCGAAAACAGTTGTGTACAATTTTTTTTCCAGGATTCTTTGATGAACAAAAAGTTCAAAAGAACAGCATTTATCTGAAATAGAAAGCTTTTGTAACATTATACATGTCTTTACGTCACTTTTGATCAATATAATGCATCCTTGCTGAATAAAAGTATTAATTTCTTTCCAAAAAAAAATAAATAAATAAATAAAATGTGACACTGAAGACTAGAGTAATGATGCTGAAAATTCAGCTTTACATCACAGGAATAAATTGCATTTTAAAATACATTCATTTGCGAGCACAAGCTTCGTTGATGATAATGAGGCAGCATAAACACTTGTTAAAATATAATCTAAACATTCATATTATTTTTATATCATATTACATATCATATTTATATCATACAGCATACAATTTAAATACCTGCTTTAGCCAAAACAACATTTAAATGTAAATTAACTTGCCTATTAGGAGATTTTTCAAATTTCAATACTCTGAATACTGGCTGGCAAGTCTGGAAATAGTCCAACTAGTAAAATATGTACATGTTTATATAAAATAGCATGTCAACTAATATGTAAGTAAAACGAAATTACTTACTCATCCGAAATTGTATCCTCGGCTGGATCAAGTCGCTCTTCAGAATGCAAACATTCATCGTTGGAGTCCCACTCTTCTTCTGAGGAAAATGTGAACTCTTTGTCACTATCCAGGAGCTTCCTTACCTGTGTAGCGTGCCATCTTCCAAATGCACAGGAAAGTGAATGAACTTGATGCTTTTTATGCATCAAAAAAGTCTATGCAAAGTCTATGCAAGTCTATGCAAATTGTAAACGCCCCACTGTTGGGGGCGTTTACAATTTGCATAGATCGTCTCAGTACATTACCGTATGAATAGCGCCCTCTGCGTGTGGGTGTGATCACATTAGCGATAATTAGCTGAGCCAGGGGAAACTGTACATATCTTTAGTTTCATACAGATTACATTGAAGGAGAATATTTGTTTTAAATTTGTATTGTTTTATTTATAAGTAGACATTTTAAGCTTTCTTTAGACGTATGTTTCATGTTTGTGTGATAAGTATTCGCTGAGTTTCAGTTCATTTTTGTGACGTGTTTCAGAAAGATGCTCACCAAGACAGAGACGGCTGAAAGCGCACCATGTTTATTTTCTTTATTTTACAAAAGCACAAGGTTTTGTTGTTATTGTGAGTATACACAAATAAAAGTAGACCCTTTATAGTTTCTAATGATGTCTTACACTTATCTGTATGCCCAAAAATGACAGAGTATTTTAAGTTGTTTCCGCTGTTATGAGGACAAAATCTAGCAGGACGCGCCGGCGCGTCCGTCGACCCCAGAGGGTTAATTGTGCAATGTTTATGTCTTTCATCCACACCAGAATGGCATTTTACTCCACCAAAAATGAAACGTTTCACAAAAGGCTCTCCATTAGCAGATACCACTGACATTAGGAAACTGAAAACTGAGTTTCCAAACAAAAACGGATTAGTGTAGACAAAGACATTAAAGAATTTTCAAACAAAAAGTCCAAGGCGACTGCTATTTCAGCCAGCACAACACACAAAAAATTACAGAGTGCATCTTTAATTCACTAAATTATCCAAAACTAGTCATTATGATGTGGTTATTTATTATTTAACCCATTTGATTTTGGTTGAACTTCCAGTAGAAATAACTATATCAGGGCACGACATTAACGCTTGTCCGCTTGTCTGGGACAAGTGGATTTTTGAAGGGGCAAGTGAGAGAATTTTACTTGCCCGACCGGACAAGGAGATGTTAAAGATTAAAACGTCAATAACAAAAAAATAACCAGCTATATTTGTGATAGCCTAGGCCTGTGTCACTTATTAGAAATTTCATATTCTTATTCTGCTGTTGAAATGAATCAAGAGCACAACATTTTATAATTCGCTAGCGATCTAGTAACAGCTGCGCCCTGTTTGATTGACAGGTGCCGTATGTGTGTGTGCTGGATATGTGCCTGTATTCTGAACAGTCAAATACATTTCTTGGTGAGGTATTCATGCAAACACAGAGAGTGATGTCTAAAGTGAATGTAATTAGCGGATAAAAAAGCGGATTTGTATTAAAATGTCGGACTTGTAAGTATAAATGTAAGCTAATAGACCTGCTGCTGTCTAGTGTGTCATCAAAGAACCATAACAAGAAAACACTCACTGCTCTTGACTGAGTAACTTTAGTAGCTTTAAAAAGTATTAATGTATTATAATCATACAGTGAAGACGAATAGTAGTTTTATGTTGCATTTCATTCTGAATGTTTACTTGAATTCTTGATAGCCTACTGCTGTTAAAAACTTTTAAAGTTTTTCTATTTATTTCTATTCATTGCTGTTTTTTATTGTTATTTTATTACTGACTGTTTACTAGTCTTGAATAATTACTTAAGAACTTGAAACCATTCTTCCATAATTAACATATTAGTTAGTGTTATTATTATGTGTTTGTGTATTGAAGCTGGTATTGAGAATTGTCAAATTTCACTACCGATTACTGACATTTTGGTATTGTGATAATGTTTAGCCTTTATTGTACATGGGAGATCTTGCTGCAGTAACATGATGAAAAAGTAGATCTCATTCCATAGAAGTGTGAGCATCCCTGCTGTAAATGGTAGCGATGGAGGCTTTCCTTTATTTGACTACCATTCATAACATAAAATAATTATCATATGACAATAGTCTCCTCCCCTACCCAGTGCAGTTTACGTTTCTGTCTTGGAGAACTGAGTTGTTTGCATAGGTAGACTATTAGGTTGGGCATTGGTCATAATTTTAGAAAAATATACAACATAAACTTTGACATGTTACTTGAGCATGTAACTTAAATGTCCTTTATTTCTCTCCGGACAAGTAACGTTTTTACTTGGACAAGTGAATGACCAATTTACTTGTCCGGAGGACAAGCACATGACAATGCTTAATGTCGAGCCCTGCTATATGCTGATATATACTTTATATTTTGGTCATACCACCCACTCCTATGCTGAAATAAAAAATAATAATAATATTTTGGGTTCAGATTCCAGTGTACTTCTAGCGAAATCAAAGAAAGAATGGGTATGATGTAATTTCGAAGAAAATCTTGCCAAAAAGAAGGTGTTTTTGAATTCAGTGCTGTGCTTAGAAACAGCTTGCCGCATGAACTCTCAGGGAAACATTTTACTGCTGTTAAACTGTTAAGTAATTGGTCCACGTCATCGATGGGTGTTACTACCGATGACGTGGACCTACTTTGATGCCAGTCTTTTTCCAGTTGATTTCTTCACTCAGTTGAGAACAGTCAACATGAACACACTGGAGTGCAGAGTTGCTGCAACATATAAAGCCATCTCTGCAGTAGTATCAAGTCTTACAAAAAAATCTAAACTTCCTGCAAACTTGCTGCAGATTTGCAGCTCTTTATTTTCACATGCAAATGAGCTTGTGATTTGCCACAGATGTTTGCCAGAAGTTTGCATTTCTTTACCAGTAGTGGTGAACCTCCTGCAAACACTTGGCAAAAAATGGATAATTTGCCGCAAGTCTGCCGCAAAGCTCATTTGCATGTGAAAATTATCTATGGTGAATTTGCAGCAAATTTGCAGTGAACCCTCAATTTTTGTAAGGGTTTCTTAAAAAAAAAAAAAAAAAAAACAAGTATAAAAAACATTTTTCTTGCCTTAAGTGGATACTTTTCTCAGAATTCACCATAAAATACAACAAAAGATGATAAACTGTGCATATTATGGCCACACATAGTGTTTTAGCATTAGCATTAGCGTCATGAATGCACAATGTAAAAATGACAAAATACACTCTATCTACTGCATATATATTACTTTAAATCATCATTGAATGATTAAAACAGCATCTTTCACTGATCTCATGTTGATTCTATTCATAGAATGATCTTTACAAAAAATCTAGAGTTCTGGCAAACTAGCCACAAATTTGCTGCAAATTTGCAACTCATTATTTTCACATGCAAATAAGCTTGAGAGTCTCCACAAATTTTTGGCAGACATTTGCAGCTCTTCACCGGTAGTGGTGAACGTGCTGCAAACCTTTGGCAACAATGGACAATTTGCCGCAAAGCTTATATGCATGTGAAAATAATCAGTGCCGAATTTGTGGCAAATTTGCCATGAAGTCTCGATTTATTTAAGGGGAGGCATGTAGTTATTCAAAACACATTTTAATGTCACATAAGCAGTTTTTACATAAGCAGTATGGGCAGTGTCCGAATGTTCGCAAACAGTATAATTTTGATCATCTGTTTCAACCTTATTTCTAGCTCTGAGCAAGGAAGAACTTTGCCGTTAGTGTATCAGAGCCTTCAGGGGTCCTACATATGAGTAACAGTAATATTGATGCAAACACCACCACTTCAACTGACCTATTAAAAAAAGTCAGACCACTTATAGTACCAGAAAATGAATAAAGATTAAAGGTTAAATCATCAGGATATAGACTGGCTTTCTAGTTAAATGAGCAACATTATTTGTAACGCTGCAAAAGCACATGTGTTCCTGGAAGCCGAGTGGTGAGTGATTGAATGACATCACAGTAGAGATCACTTGAGGAGATATCAAGACATTAAGCGAACTCATTTTGCCTGACCCCCGTTTGATGTCTTCTGCTTCCATTTGCACTGATCACACAGAGGTTAAGCTTGAGAAAATTGGACCACACTGAACAAAGAGATTAGAAGTTCAAGTTGCCATAATACCCTAGTGGCAATCAGACGGACAGGATCGTGGGGGCAGATGGGGGGCCTGTGAATGCACAGAGGAAAGTTTCTGTAGGAAACTCCTACTAAATGGACTTGGACACTAGGATTAGGGGAAACTCAAGTGTTTTAGGTGTCAGAACTTCCCGGAGCAAAGCAAATCCCAGAGGAAGGAAGAGAAGATGCCTCTGGCTATGTCTTGGTGAACATATTTCAAAGTATGGAAAGTATTAAACATGAATAAAGCTATCATTCATATTCAGTTGTAGGATTAATGGCTTTACCATGAGTACTGCACACATCTTTCAACCAATCCAATTAAGACAATCGGATTGGTAGTTAGCCTATAAAAAGTCTATAAAAATCTGGTAAAATATGTCCTTTAGTAGTCATTTTTCCATCTAAGATGCAAGTTTATTTTAAATGAAAATTTTTAATATTGCAAAAACAATCTGTAAGAAGGCAGCCTTTCCATCCAATGTGTTCAAGAGAACATAATCGTCACTCCTGGGGAAATAGGCACAAAATTGAAGTTGTAGCACTGGGGAAGCCACTGTGGCATTTTAGTTTAATGAAATTAATTACTTGGGTTTTAGATCAAACAAGCAGACAAAACGCTCTGACGAACTTCATGTAAGCTTGTGATCGCCGACAGATGCATTATATCTGTCATGTGTATTTTTTTTATTCTTGTATTTCATGTCTTTTATTTTGAAAATTATAGTTCCTGGTTCATGTCATGTGGTTCCCTAGTCGTGTGATTCCTGTTTTCCCTCCATGTTCATGTGTCTTGTTTTCATTGGTTTATTGTTTAATTTTCTTCTTTTGAGTTCTGGTTGTTCATTGATTTGTTCTCCCATGTCCATGTATTTAAACCCTCATGTTTTCCATTGTCCTTTGTCAAGTATTGTATATGTTTGGAATGTCCTTCATGTCCAGTTCATGTTTATGTTTCAAGTTTATAGTTAGGGTTTTATTGGATTTCACTTTTGTTTAATAAATTGCACTTGGGTTTTTCAATTCGTATTAGTCTTCATCATTGCCAGTGCCAGCAGCTACGTTACAATATCTGGGAACGGAAGCGTGTCAGGCAGTTTTGGGAGGTAATAGTTGCCAATAATTTTGATGACAGGCTTTGTGTACAGCTTTTCAAAATAACCAGAGCAACATTTCAGATGGTATGCAATAATATTGGTCTGCTGTTTAGTCAAGTTATGAGTGAATAGTTTAGTCACATGTCTTTTTTTTTTTTTTTTTTGAGCATCTAAGAATGACTTTATAAACAAATTTAACATTGTAGTTTATGCGTATTCTGTATTCTTACAAAATAAAAAATATATCCACCTCAAGTAAGCTTATATTTTTATGCACATTTTGTGGATTTTATTTTTCTCACATTGGTGTTTCCGTCCAGCATTTTTTATGCAATCTCCGTAAATTCCCAGCTTGTGTGTTTGTGTTGTTAGTACGAAAAAATGTATTATACAACATATAATTCACACATTAATTGTGAAATGGTTTATTTTTCAGAATATGCTCAGATAACTGGTAAAATCAATACTGCAGTGACATCCAGTAGAAGGTAAATTGCTGAACGTGCATTTGTGAAACTTTAGAGTAATTTTAGTATTAGTCCTATATTCAGTAATTGGCAGAAGTCTAACCCTAACCTTCCTTTAAAAAATTAACCATGGTTTTACTACAGTAACCACAGTATTACATGATGTTTGAGCAGTGAGCAGAATAGCATCTCAGAATGCGCAACATGATAAACCTTGAGGCGAATGGGCTACAAGAGTAGAAGACCACGTCGGGTTCCACTTCTGTCAGCCAAGAACAGAAAGCTGAAGCTGCAGTGGGCCTACCATCTGTGTACCTCAGCAGAAATCAAGATTTCTGTTCTTGGCTGACAGAAGTGAAACTTGACGTGATCTTCTACTGTTGTAGCCCATTCACCTCAAGGTATGACATGTTGTGCATTCTGAGATGCTATTCTGCTCACTGCTCAAATATCATGGTAATACTGTGGTTACTGCAGTAAAACCATGGTTATTTTTTTTTTAAGGAAGGTTAGGGTGAGGCTTAGGGGTAGGTGTTGGGACAAATCGATTTTTTTTGTATTTTGTTTTGTTTTGTTGTGGTAATCAATATTATGCCACAAAAGCTTTGGATTGAGCTTAACTTTGTATTGAATTTAACTTGCATTATGTTTTTTTTCACAAGCAAATGATGTTCCATAGTTTGCCATTTATCAAAATTATTAACGTGACTCATAAATATGATTTGATGTAGATAACATTTTTACCAAACAATTTCTTTTTTCATCAGGGTAAGCATGGGTTCACGCAGGCGGTAAGTCGATGTTTTGAAACCGTTTCACACAAGAGCAGGAAAATGGCATGTGAAAAGGAAGTAAAAGGCTTTAAATTAATGATCGATGAGGCAGCTTTCTTTGACTTCAAAGCACTCCAGAAGCACTTGAAGTACTGCTATAGTTTCCCCATGAAACCCCATGCAGCACGTGACCTGACCTGGCCCTCAACAGAACCCATTGGGCACTCTACCCCTACTGATGTCATCAGAACAGTCCAACAATGCAACTTTGACTCAATCTGGGGCGACTTTTCAATTGGCAGCTTTTCCTTATTCTTCCAGTGGATCTGGCATCTGTTTTTATTAGCTCCTATTCCTTGTTAAATAGGTTCCCAGTGGCAGTCCCAAGGCCACAGACTGCAGAGGAAGGAGAAAGAC
Source organism: Myxocyprinus asiaticus (assembly GCF_019703515.2). Lineage (NCBI taxonomy): Eukaryota > Metazoa > Chordata > Actinopteri > Cypriniformes > Catostomidae > Myxocyprinus > Myxocyprinus asiaticus. The sequence continues at coordinate 17,969,742 of NC_059392.1, read as the reverse complement.
ATTTCAGGACGTGTCGGGAATTTCTCTGGCTGATCATTTCAGAGGTCATTTTGCCGAGACTTCCACCCCATGGAGTTTGGCACTTGTTTTGTACCTCCATTGAGTGATGTAGCATATTGTGCACTAATATAATCTGGCCAAATGCTCTTGCTCATTGCGATTTCCCTTTGCAAGCCCTGAAAAAGGTGCAGGAAAGTGTTTCACTTCACAAACAGTGGCCAGCCAACATTGCCTACATGTTTAGAACAGTATATATGGATGAAATTACCATGACATCACACCACTGGCAACTGCGCTTCAGGGTTCTTTTGAGCAGTAGATTTCAATGAAGGATATGAGCAGTTCTGCAGTTTTAAGAATCTTTTAATGGTCCCACTTTATATTGGGTGTAATATATTTATACTACTATTTACTTACATTAAAATACATGCAGTACAGTGTATTTATTGTGTAACTGCAATTCTCACAAGATTCACATTCGCTGCTACTGAGGTTGCGCCCTGGCCCACCGATTACCCTTGGAACAAGGAGGCCAACTGGAGATTGAGGTGGGGTCAATGTCAGAGGTTTCAGCACATACTCATTTCACAATCTTTCATATCTAGCTACCAACTTACCTCAACAGATCAATGGAGAACAGAGAATCATCAGTACCGGTAAGTAGACAAAATCTGGACTCTTCTGAATATTTGGGCTGATAAAATTGTGCAACGTCAGGTCAATGGCATCTGCTGAAACGAAGACATGATTAAGTATATTGTCACCATACTTGCCTACTTGTGCATCTAGTGCACAACAGTACAGGTTCAGAAGATAATACATTGCCACCAGGGCGCCATATTAAGGACGAGTTTTAGGGCAACGCTGTGGGGCTATTGGCCTGATGGTGGGAATGCAGATTGATTTTGGTCTCGTGGCTCGAGGTCCGAGGCTATTAACCCCGTCTGACCAGTTGATAGCCCTGGCTCTTACTGTCCCAATGTTGGAAAAGTGGCTACTGTAACTACAGATGTAATTAAATACAGGTACTTTAAATGTAAGTACAATGCAACAACATGTATGTACACAATAAGTACATTGTATCAAATGCTTAAGTATATAGTAGTTCATGACACCTAATATAAAGTGGGTCCCTTTTAAGCATTATATAATGTAATAATGATTTTTAATTTAATGATAGTTACTATTAATGGTTTATAGTTAAAAAAAAATATATGTAGTTTCTTTCTGAACTATGAGCAAACCAGTTTGAACTTCAAAAGGCCTGTATGATTTAGTGGTACATGTAACAGGTTGATGAATACACATATACAGTAAATAATAATATTTGACTTATTCAATAGGCTATTCAAACATTGCATGTACTGATTTAGATTGAACAAGTTAATTACTGCATTCAAAATAATTGCAAAAACATATTTTAAAGTTGTTTGCATATTTTTTCACAAACAACCAGTACCCGCTGCTGTGGTGGCAAGACGGGTCCCTGTTCATTATGTTAGATCTTACTTGGTGTTTCTGTTCATGTAAGATCATCATAAGATCATAGTTGGCATCATAGCTGTCACAGCGGTTACACTTTCAAAATTACGTTTGTGCGATTTAGTCGTCAAAAGTTAAAATCTACTAACACTGGTTGCAGGGTAAATGGGTCTTAGAGCAGTTGCAATAACTATGGTGATATGTGAAAAATCATAATGTATGTCAAATCCTGAGTTTGTCCTGATCGGCCCCGATCGTGATTTAAATTTAAAGAAGCCCGAATCTCCAATAATTTTTCAGAAACAGGATGTTTTAATCCCACAAACAGGACTTTTGGGTCATTTTCAGCTTAATTTAAGTGAAGGGCCTATTGAAAACAATTCTTTTTTGGGGTACCAAAACAACCCGGAAATGCCACTGATGAGTGTTTGTCTGTAAACAGTAACTTCATCTATATATTTACAATTTAAAAACATAATAAACTTATAAAAAATAACAATTATAGGAATAGATCACCCAAAAAAGAAAATTTTGCCATTATTTACTCACCGTCATGTGTTATGATGCTTTTCTTGTTAATTTTTAAGCTTTTAAGTGAGGCATTTGTCATGGGAGGATTCATTCTGTCGGTTTGTTTCTGTGTGTCTCCCTCTAATTGTTGCAGGTGCGGGTTTAATCAGTCTGCGGCGTTACTCAGCAATGCTCATTACCAGCCACTGCTTGATTAGCTCGGCACCTGCACACTATTTGCTCTTCCCTTTATAAGCAGTCCTTTTGTGTGAGTTCAGTATCGGATCGTTCTCGTGTTGTGTTTTTTTATTTTTTTATTAATTTTTTAATTAATTATATTTATTTATCACACATTACACATTTGCACATATACAGTGAAATTCTTTTTTTTTTCACATATCCCAGCTAAGCTGGGGTCAGAGTGCAGGGTCAGCCCCAGTGTGATTGGTTACTCATGTTTCTCAAGCTATTATTTTGTATTTTTCTAGTCTGGATATTTTTACCTATTTTCCTGTGATCCAGCCATTACCTACTTTCACCGGATCACTCACCTCTGTTTCTCTTTGCTCCAGTTTCCGCCATCTCACACCACTCCTTGGAATATATTATCTCTACTCTCTCCCTGCTGCAGCTGTCGCCGTCAGAGTCCTCCACTATCATCTTCACCCACCTCATCTCTGGACTGATCCATTGTTGTGCTACTTCATATTTTCATCAGTTACCTGGACTTCTCATTCATTAAACATTGTTATATTTTTACTCCTGCGTCTGGGTCCTGTTTATCACGACAGCATTATCCACTGCTGTTGTATGGAAAAGATAGAAGTTAAAAATTAATTTGGGTTTGGAACACCATGAGGGTGAGTACATAATGACAGAGATGGTTCCTTTAAAGTATCATAAAGTAGTTCATAGAACCTGTGCCCTATTTTCCAATGATGACCAGTCACGTAATACACAACAACCAAACACATTTGATGTCATTGGCGTCAAATCTACTGTGACTTTACTCTTGACTACCAGTTTATATATATATATATATATATATACAGTGGCAAGAAAATGTATGTGAACCCTTTGGAATTACTGTACCTACATTTATGTATAAACTTGTCTCAAAATCTGGTTTGATCTTCATCTAAGTTAAAATAATGAACAAACACAATCTGTTTTAACTAATAACACACAAATTATTGTATTGTTCTTGTACATATTGAATACATAATTCAAATATTCACAGTGTAGGTTAGAAAAAGTATGTGAACCCCTAGGCTAATGACATCAACAAAAGCTAATTGGAGTCAGGAGTTGGCAAACATGACATTCAATTAATGAAACGAGATTGGAGGTGTGGGTTAGAGATACTTTGACCCAAACATTTTAAGTTTGCTATTCACAAGAGGCATCAGCTGATGCGGATCGTGCCTCACAAAAAAAGTGATCTCAGAACTGTTGCTTTGCATAAAGCATAAAAGGGTTACAAAGTTATCTCAAAGAGCTTAGATATTCATCAGTCCACAGTTAGACAAATTGTCTATACATGAAGATGATTTAGTACTGTGGCTACTCTCCCTAGAATTAACTTCTTGATCAAGATGACTCAAAGGGCACACCACAGAATGCTCAATGGGGTAAAAAAGAACCCTAGAGTAACAGCAGAAGACTTCATTGGAACTGGTTAACATCTCTGTTCATGAGACTATTATACGGAAAAAATTAAACAGGCACGGTATCCATGGCAAAACACCACGAAGGAAGCTGCAGCTTTCCAACAAAACAGCACATGAAGTTTGCCAAAGACCACCTTGACACTCCACAACACTACTGGGAAAATGTTTTGTAGACTGATGAAACAGTTGAATTATTTTTAAAGAACACACAGCACTACGTATGGTCTAAAAAAGGGCACCAATATGAAAACATCATCCCAGCGGTGAAGTCTGGTTGAGGGAGCATCATCATTTGAGGCTGCTTTGCCATCATCAAGGGAAAAATGAATTCCAAAGTTCATCAAGATATCCTACAGGATAATGTCAGGGTGGCTGTGTGCCAGCTGAAGCTCAGTAGAAGTTGGATGATGCAACAGGACAATGATCCTAAACATTAAAAACATCCACAACAGAATGGCTTCAGAAAAAGAAAATCCGTCTTTTGGAGTGGCCCAGTCAGAGCACAGACCTTATAGATATGCTGTGGAATGACCTCAAGAGAGCTTTTCACACCAGACATCGTAAGAATATGGCTAAGCTGAAGCAGTTCTGTAAGGAAGAATGGTCCAAAATTCCTTTTGAACGTATGCAGGTCTAATCCATAGCTACTGGAAATGCTTGGTTAAGGTTCTTGCTGCCAAAGGAGGATTGACCAGTTATTAAATCCAAGGGTCCATTACTTTTTCTACAGCACTGTGAATGTTTAACGGGATGTGTTCAGTAAAGACATGAAATATTATAATTGTTTGTGTGTTGTTAGCTTAAGCACATTGTGTTTGTCTGTACTTGTGACTTTGATGAAGATGAGATCACATTTTATAACCAATTAATGCAGAAAACCAGCTAATTCCAAAGGGTTCACATACTCTTTCTTGCCACTTTATATACTGATATATATATATATATATATATATATATATTATACACACTGGTGTGAAGGGCGGAACCTTTGTAATGTGTCCAGCCTGAGTCATTACACTGACGCACACACCACAGCGCCAGAGCCCTTCTACCAAGGTGGAGCCTACAAGCTTAGCATAAAACAGCATAATGCAGTGGTCCCATAGACATTCTATGGGCGGTTCTGTCCTAACAGGCTAGTTGACTGTTATGCTTTCTACTATGATAGAGAATCTCTGACAACGCTTCTGTATCAGTGATAAAATATTGGAGAAAGGACCTCTTAACACTATTTGATGTACAAAACAAGCCCAGATGGGCCTTGTAATAGAAATCAAGTATTTTTAGCCTATGTTTTAATTACCACAGAAGCACACCAAATCTTAACTTTCACCAAAACACAGAATGAGACGTTTTTGTTTGCAAGCACTTTTCATGGTGAGTTCAAAGCGGCACTCAACACTGCCGTTGCCACCGTGACGGGAATCATGAATGCAGCTTCATGACTGCTGTAACAAAGCAGATAGCCACCGTCTACCAGCAAATTAATATTGTGGAGTATGAGAGTTTAAGGGATTGAATGCCCATTGCAATGAATATGCAACCTATGTTGGGACTAGTTTGTTAAATTAGTCAAACTCCCACTTAGACTTTGGGAAACATTTAATGTTACATGAATTGGTGATATTTTAATACATTGTCTTTTTATTGTGGAAGGCATTGTTTGAAAAATAAATAAAGCATTGTATTGCTACATATTGTTTTGTTTTCTTTCCTAAGATGGAAATAACTTAATTTTGACAAGAAAAGAAGTATATTGACTACAAGAAATTATGTGATCAATCGTGATTAAAAATTTTAATCGACTGACAGCACTAATGTATATATATATATATATATATATATATATATATATATATATATATATATATGTGTGTGTGTGTGTGTGTGTGTAAAAGAGCAAAATTACACTACAACTCTGTGGCGGCGAGGGCATGGTCCGGAGCGTTCGTCCGGAGAGAGAGAAAGCGGTAAGGGTGCACACACCAGAGCACTATAATGTCTAACACTTGTTTCTGTTTGCAGTAAGCACTGAGGAGAGCGATAAAAAAGGGACCATGCCAGAGACAAGGGAGAGAGAGCTACCCGTCAGAAAGAGACTGTGTTGAGTTTGATCTAAAGAGTGTTATGCTAAAAAGCTATTTTTAGTTGTTTATTAAAGTCTTACCTTTGTGTTGAAGCCCCATTTCCTGTGTCCTCCTTTCCCTCCCATCATTGAAATGTTACAAACTCCCTTGTGGATCATTTTTCCACAAACAGTGATTAACAATGACTCTGTGCCTATTGATAGTTTGACATTGTCAAACCAGAGCATAGCTAAATTGTTGCAGATTCATTGTCATGATTAAATGTTCAATCAGATGTGAAAAGCTGAGTCAGATCAGAAGTGACAGACTGCACTCTCAACAATATTATATTGGTTGCTTGTTACATGTTATAACAGGTAAGGGAGCTGTTTATATGACTGCAAGTGCAGTGATATTTCAGGACATTTCAGTCAAACCACACCCTATGTGAGAGAAAGAAAAAAAAACTGTTGGAGGAAATAAATACATCTTATTACAGGAATTCCACATCGTCCTTCTCTTGCAAAATGTATTCCCAGCAGACACAGGGAACAATCAGTTTATCTTTTCACATTGTAATACACTCCCATGGTGATACATTGTCGCTTATTAGATTGTCCTTTTGTTTTATGACATCATTGTTATTATATTTTTTGTAGTCTGCAGACTCCTTGATAAGGCCAGGGGTGGATGCCAAGGTTGACAGCCCACATCCTTTCTCAGTCACATCCACATTATTAACAATTACGTTTTGTGTTTGAAATTGACTAAATCAGTTGTTCTCAGTGTGGGAACATACAAAAGCCAATACAACTGTTAAAAAAGTTGCTCAAAGTTTGATTTTGTAAAGGTCTAACTTCTGCAAAAACATTTTAACTATTCAAGTAAACTTGGTCTCATAGAATCCCGTTACTATTCCTACATTTTTTTAAATGATTATTTCATGGCTGGTTGTACGTTTTGTGTCAGTTTTCTGGTGAAATGAAATGATCGGCTCACGTGTCACCTTGCGTGCTCTTCAGGACTCGTACCCTGGTCCTTTGCATCACAAGTGCAACGTTCATCAGTTAATATTTAATCTGATCACACATGAACAAGCTTGTAATTCATGCACTATAGTAAAAGTGTTTAGATGTCATAAGATAGAATTGTGTGAGGAACAGGGCGAAACGTGTGTATGAATTGAAAATCTGCATTTTACTTGAGAAAGTGAATTAAAGTCAGTGTCATAAATTGTGCTTCTGTAGCTAAGATCACGATATTTCTCAGGCTGGTCCAGCTGTTGAATGTTCTTGAATTAACTGACAGGTGATGTCTCCATCGAAAAGGCTATTGGCTCTTTTACCTGTAAGGCATTCAAATTTCTCCCATTCATTTAATACACCTGGTCTATTTTAGCTAAATTGTCTCTGGCACAATTATGTGATTGTGTATTTGTATTGGTACTTTTTTCCCTGCTGTCCATGACCCTATCAGAAAAGACCTGCAACCCATTTTAAGGGTGTGTTCACACTTGGCAGGTTTGGTTCGATTAAAATGAACTCTGGTGTGATTGCTCTGTTAGTGTGGTTCATTTGAACAAGTGTGAACGCTGCCATCCGAACCTTGGTGTGCACCAAACAAGTGGGCCGAGAGCCCCTGAAAATTTGAACTTCCAAACGAACTCTGGTGCAGTACAACTGATATATGAATGCAGCATGGAATAAAGACGTCTAAACGGACCAATAACAACAAGTAATTTGCCTTACTGACCTCAAGCATACCTGGTTCTTCTCATCATAGGAGCTATGTTGCCCATTGCGGTTCGGTACTGACTTCGGAACCGCCGTCAGCCGTCCTTGCAGCATATCTTCATTTGTGTATGCAATGGAGGAATTCCTGGTGCTGTTTTGACTCCTTTACACATTTTATTAGCTCTTCGTTTGTTCTCAGCTAGTAAAAATACCACCATACAGTATATACATAAATCCAACAAGCGCATTTAGCCCAGCAGCCAGCATTGTTTTGGATGTTCGGCAAGTTCCGTCACAAAATATACATCATAAAAGCTGTCCAATCAGGTTGTGACCTTATCCTTATGCCTTTTGATTTGTATCTTTAGGTTCGGTGTTAAAAATGCTAGTGTGAACGCTAAGCGAACCAGGACTAAATGTATCATTTTCTTTTTTGGTCCGGACCAAGAGGATCAAGAGAACCAATAGAACCGAACTACTAGTGTGAATACACCATAAGTCACAAAACCCACCAGTTGAGAACCACTGATTTAAAACAGTATAAATGTGAATATGATATGGTTGTCAAGCAGAGAGGGTAGAGAATAGTGTCTCAGTTTTAAAATATTGTGTCACCTTCTATGCACTTTTATTTTCTTTTTATAGAATTTATTTTGTGAACCTAAGTGTGTTACAGATTTATAAATGGCTTTCAAGTGCATAATGACAATGGCACTCTTGTCTGATGTCAAGAGAATGAACTAAAAGAGAATTGTGCCTAGTAGGCTGAATATGTTATAGCATATACCCAACACAATGAGCTTTATGAATATATGTATTGGATTTTTGCAACCTTAGACTAGTTTTGGGTGACAAGCCAAGATTCTCACCTCTGAGCACTTGGAGCAAATATTCTTGGCTTGTCACTGGAAGAGAACGAACAAAATTAGAGAGCGTATAAATTCCTCCTGCTTCTAATATTCATTTATGTACTTTAGTCGTGTGGATTTTATAGGGCCCAACAGCCCTGGTGGCATTCGGTCGAAAGCTGGTACATGCACACTACAACACAAAAAAAAAGTTAATTCAGAAGTTAAGTCAGATTGCAGTTATGGCACAAATCCAGCTTTTCTGAATGAAATATCTTTGATCTCTACCATGTAATTAACATGAATGGCATGTTATCAAATGTATGTCATGCTGTGCAGAGTGTTTATGCATCTTTAAAAACTACCTCACACATTTTGTCATTCGATTTAATTTGGTTGCCCCAAAACCTAGTGAGCTGCTGTACTGTCTACAGCATACATAGGCAGTAGCTACCTTCTAAGGAAGCATCCTAACTCCTGATTTGGAACAATTTACATAAATTCCAGCAACTCCACACACTACACAAATAGTGCTCAGGTGAAGCGCATGAGAGACTTTAACATTAGAATGTTGCTAAGCTAACAACATGATATTCTTATATGCATACATATTTATAGCACTCACAAATATTGGGTACAACAGTCCATTTTTAGTTACAACAGTGAACAGTTTATCAACATTATTTTCCGAACCATCTGGCATCTTGGATGGATTTTTTACTTAGCTCAACATAGAGAAGTTTTTTGCAAATTAAGAGTCAATTGCACTGGTATTCAATATTCTCCTGGTTTTGCCTAAAGCTCACTTGAATTTGTTTTAGATCATTAGACATGACGTTATGGTGCCTTGGAAGTAGGTCTGAAACCAGTTTCCTTAAAAAGTGTCTTCATTCAAAACTGCTGTCTGTTCATTCGTTGACTGACTGGGCAGAAAGGCAGCTGCCTTCAGTTTCGGACACAGTCGTTGTATGTGAAATGATACCCTTCATGCTTAAAATGTTCATTGCAAACACATGGCACTCATTGTTAAAGCGCTATGTTGTGGGTTCTTGCCTTTTTATGTTAATTCAGCGATTGCAATGTTAAGAACACAACAGACACTGCCATCTTGCAATCTTGAATAAAATATTCCATTGGAAAATGTTGTCTCTCTCCTCAAATCCCCACTCGCTCACATTTCTCTCCTGTTTTCTAATAACTTACGCTCACATGAAACCAGTCTTTACTTGCCCATTTCTGATGAGAAACATGTACAAAGTGCTGAACGCAAGATGAAATTTGCTTTGGTGACCCGAAATTTAGCTTTGTTGGCTGCCAAAGAATATAAATGAAGGTAAAACCCTGACTGTTAAAGTGATAGAAAGCATTAAGCGGTTAATTACCACAAAAATAATTTCTTCAATTTTTGAAGGGTTGAAACAAATGTGAAGCTATAATTTTATAAAAACTCTTTCATTAATTCTCCTGTTAAAACTTGCATATTATTTGAGCTGTAAAGTTGTTTAAATCTCATAAATCATTTTACAGTCATTTTAGGGTTTGTTGACATTACATCGTCATGGTAGCGAAGTTGTAAAATTGACTAACCTTACTCAGAAAAGGTTATAAAGTGATTTTATCACACTAAATATTTGCATATTTGCATATTGTTTATGTCTTGCAGCTATACTTTTATACTAAAAGTTACTAATTTAATGTTAAAAAAATGGCTCCAGTCACTTCCATTGTAAATGCCTCTATGGAACCTCGCTTTTTGCTTTTTTTAAAGAAAAGGAGGGATGAGTCAAAATAAACTGTTGTGGTTATCAACATTATGCCACAAATGCTGTCGATTGAACTTATATTGGACCCGGAACATTCCTTTAACATTAACTACAGTGACTGGTGATAAAACTCTAGTTATGTGACAGGCTCTTGCATTAGCCATTTTGTATGTAATCATTACATACAAAAAAAAATTAAAAAAAATAAAATATTTACAAGGAATTTGTGTACCTGGATGTCCTAATAAACCTACAAATGTCAATATGGCATCTGAAAATACAGTAAAGCAGACAAGACCAATTAGGTTGATTGAATCATCTCCAGTGCTGCAACTACCATCAGCAAGCTAGCTTACTAACTGAAACGGAGATAGCATCGAGACTGTGAACTAATCTTTATTAGCTACACTATGTCTATTGTCTACAGCTACTTAGCTTATATAGCTAGCAGAAATGTCTGAAAACATGTACCTTTGAAAAACAGGACACAACTGCAAAACGTTAGAAAACTAATTTTTGTAATTTAATGCATAACAACGAACAAACACCACCAGGTAACTGGCTTAAATTAATTTCTTGCCAATTGTCTGGCTGCATTTCTTCTCCTCTTCCTTTTTCTTTTTACCGCTCCTGACTTGTAGGTGTGCTTCATGATGAGGAAAAACCCTTTGAGCTGCACATGCATGTCACATCTAGCTACAACTCTCTCCTTACAGTTACATTCTCCCTTCCCTTTCAGGCCACAAGGGGGGCCCCTATAACTGTCTAATTAAGCCATAACAGCTGCATGAGTCTTACTCTCAGCTTTTGGTATATTTAATTTAAAAATAAAAAAAAATTAAAAAAAACGACCTTGCTTTGGGAGGCACCCTGGTGGCTTGGGGGCTCTAAGCATCCACTTGCACCGCTTATAGCTAGTAACGGCCCTGTCAGTGTTTTTAAAATTTGCTAAAAATATTTCATTACCACAGCCTCTGATGTAATATGTAGGTAATGTTTTCCATTTTGCTGATTTGACTGCAAGGTGTAAATACAAGCCAGCTGAAGAATATCCAGATACTATCCATATATAAAACGCATGTTAATGAATGGTGTAAATGGGACCTATGTTTTACACAAACCGGGAGCATGATGACAGTGTTTCAGTGGTCAAATAGGCTCTTTTTTTTTTATTAAAGACAAAAAGTAATCAAATTTCATACCTCAAGATTACATTTGTCAGTTTGGCTGTGCTGTCTTAAATTGTACCAGTCTCAGGGTGGTAGATGAGTTTGTGGTCACTGCATGTCTCAACAGACCTGACACGTACTCTAGTTGTTTTGTCTTTCATAAACTGAGATCAGCAGCTTCACCGCAACACTTTGATCTGAGTCTTAAATAAGTAATTATTGGCTCTAATCAAGCTTTGGTTTCATCTGTGAAAGCTTCTATGATTAAGTAAGATTATTGCGTGGACTTATTTGGCCCCTATGGATTTTATAGTTAGAGAAGATTGTTATGGCAAGTATCACTAACGTTATTGTTCATACTGTGCTTATTGCAGTACTTGCAAGGTAGCACTGTAAAGATATTCCTTAAACATTCGTGTTAGGGTTTATTCTAAGAATTAAACTTCTCCAATTAATTTAGCCCGAACCACGAGTTCCTTCAAACTTTGTTTTGTAATAATTTCAGTCTTAGATGTGCTATCCTCTTTTGATTTTTATTAACCTTATACTTTTAAACAATTACAGAGTTTAGAATTGACATTAATTATATGTTTGCTGCTCAAAATCTAGCTGACAGCAATAATTATTTTGAGTTCTCTCACTACAACTTTATCCCTATCTATCTATCCCTAAATTTACCATGGTTTTACTACTGTCATGATCCACTGTTGTGTTGCCTTGTGTTTATCCTCTGTCTTCTGTTTTCCCCTGACTACACTTCCCAACATGCACTGCCCTCATCTCTGTCAGCTGTTTCCGATTGCTCTCACCTGTGTTCCATTCCCTCGTTAGCCCTGTATATAATGCCCTGATTTCTGCTCACTCTTTGTCAGTTGTTGTTTTCTCCAGTTCATGTACCGGTTGCTATCTTGGATGTAAAATGTTTTGTTTTGTTTCCCAGTTCCTAGTCTTGCTCTATTCCAGAGTTTACCGTGTTTTTGTAATTTGATTTATTTTCTATAAAATTTAAGCTGCATCTAGATCCTGCTCTCATAACTTCCTTCAAATGTTACAACTACAGTAATCATAGTTGAACTATAGTATTTGTAGTGAAATCACAATAACCACAAAATTAACAATTTTTTTATGACAGCAATTTAGTACATTTTCATAAGGGATGGATAAATCTACTGCAAAGAAACCCAAAATAATTGCGAGGTATCATAAAACTTATTGTGAGGGAACACAAAATAATGCAAAGCATTGCAAAACTTTTTTGAGATAGCGCAAAACTATTGCAAGGGAACGCGACACTGTTTCAGAAAGTAAATTACCTTAATTTTGCAAAATATTCATGAGGAATGAATAAAGCTATTGCGAGGGGTACACAAAACTTTTTGTGAGAGAATGCAAAACGTATTGTACGGATTCACATTGTATGGGAACAAAACTATTCCCTCGCAAAACTTATCGCGAGGTAACAAAACTTATTGTTTTGTTATTTTGTTATTGTCTTGAAGAAATACTCCCTCACAATAAGTTTTGCATTATCTCGCAATGAGTTTTGCGTTTCCTTGCAATAAGATGAGTTTGCCCTTAAGGGAATGAAACTATTCCTTTGCAAAATGTATTGCGAGGAAATGTAAAACTTATTGTGAGGGAATCAAAATTGATTGTGAGGGAACACAAAACTAAGGTAAAAAAATATATATATATATTTCGAGGAAATGCAAAAGTTATTTTGAGGGAATGCAAAACTTATTGTGAGTAACACAGAACTTACTGTGAGATAGCAAAACAAGAGTAACGTATGTAACTGAGGTTCTATGAGTTATGGATGACCATCATAGGCAGTGATTCCCACTGGATATTATCTCTCTTCACACATGCACAGGTCAAGTCTAATATCAGCAGTCACCCGTGACCCAGGATGACATGGGTTCCTCCCCTATTTAACACAGTGACTTCCTGCAGACTGTCCCTATGGAATCTTCTCACCCCGATACCGAGTGACAGAAAGCTCTGGCAGTCATCCAGATATCATAGAACGTCATGGTTACTTGCGTAACCTCCATTCCCTGATGGAGGGAACGAGATGTTGTGTCGATGTAGTGACACTAGGGGTCACTCTTGGGAGCCCAAAACACCTCTGGTCTTTGATAAAAAGCCAATGAAAATTGGCAAGTGGTATTTGCATGCCACTCCCCCGGGCATACGGGTATAAAAGGAGCTGGTATGCAACCACTCATTCAGGTTTTATGCTGAGGAGCCGAGACAAGGTCCGAGACAATAGTTCAGCATTGTGGCAGGAGGGACACAACGTCTCGTTCCCTCCATCAGGGAACGGATGTTACACAAGTAACCATGACATTCCCTATCTGTCACTCACTCGACGTTGTGTCGATGTACTGACACTAGAGGTCCCTATACAAAATGCAGCAACTGGCTGAACTGTGTTACGTGAATTGGCGGTGTGTGACGGGCAGACCACTGTGTGCCTCGTAGCCAGCGCACCAGGTGACACATAACCTCCCCCAACATAGTTATGAGTGTCGAACGGCCCTTTGGGGACAAGTACTACCCAAAAGATAGAGACAGGCTAACCCAGTCATGGCCTCTTATCCCCTTCTTTTTTCCACTCCCTAAAAAACAAGGGGGATTATCTGACTGGGCTGCCAGGTCTAGTCGGGGGTGTCCCTCCCAAGGGGAGGACACCGCGAAGACCACACCTCGCCCAAAGGGGGGATATTTAAGTGGAAAATCCATCACATGGTCTTGCCGACCATGTGGAGAGTCTCATGGTAGATCCTACCCAACGGGGGAGGAGTTGCTACAAACATGGAGACTGTGGCAGAGGAGGATCTGCCCAAGGAAGACGCAGTTTGCCAACAGGGAAACGAATTAGAGGAAGATATACAGCGCATGGGGTTACCTTACAGGGAACCGCCACATGCGGAGCACCTACGCCAGAACAGGGCTCTTAGTTAGCAAGTGTACTGGGCTGGCAGCAAGTCTCTCCAAAAACTCGACTGCCACAGGGCTCAGAGGAAGTCAACCAGGGAACATAATTTTTGAACACTACTGGGAATTAATGGCGCAAGTCTTCAGCTCAGAGGAAGTGAAAGGCGCTATGTGCAAGCGATAAACCCGGCTGGCTATCCCGGGCTTATCTGCTTGTATTGCGTGCCACTACCTGGGACGAAACCGGTTCCACCCAGAGGTTGTAGAACCTTGCAAAGGTGTTGGGTGTTGCCCAGCCTGCTGCTCTGCAAATGTCTGTTAGAGAGGCACCCCTGGCCAAGGCCCAGGAGGCCGCTACACTCCTGGCAGAATGGACTAGTAGCCCTACCGGGGGCCTCACGTCCTGGGCGAGATATGCCATAGCTATGGCATCAATGAGCCAGTGGGTGATCCTCTGCTTGGAGACAACGCTTCCTTTCTGCTGTGCATCAAAGCAGACGGAGAGCTGCTCAGAGATCCTAAAGCTCTGCGTGCGATCCAAATAGATGTGTAAAGCGCGCACCGGACACAGCAACGACAGGGCTGGGTCTGCCTCCTCCTGGTCCCTAAAAGGGGTCGTGGGAACCTTGGGCATATAGCCCGGTCGGGGTCTCAAGATTACATAAGAGTAGCCCAGACTGAACCCAGGCATGTTTCGCTGACAGAGAACACTTGCAGGTCTCCTACCCTCTTGATGGAAGTGAGCGCAGTCAGGAGGGCAGTCTTCAAGGAGAGTGCCTTAAGCTCAGCTGACTGCAAAGGCTCAAAAGGGGCTCTCTGTAGACCCTGAAGAACTACAGGGAGGTCCCATGAAGGAACGAGGCATGGTCTGGAGGGGTTCAGCCTCTCAGGTACCTGATGATCAGGTCGTGCTTCCCTAAGGACTTACCGTCCACTGTGTCGTGGTGTGCTGCTATAGCACCAACGTACACCTTCAAGGAGGAAGGGGACAGCCGCACTTCCAACCTCTCCTGCAGGAAGGAAAGCACCGATCTGACTGCACATCTCCGGGGGACTTCCCGTCGGGAAGAACACCACGTAGTGAATAGACACCACTTAAAGGCATACAGGCGCCTCGTAGAGGGGACCCTAGCCTGAGTGATCGTGTCTACCACCGCAGAAGGTCCTTCCTCAGGGAGATTTGCTGGGGGGGGGCTGTCGTGAGGAGCGTGAGGTCCGAGAACCACGTTTGGGTGAACCAGTAGGGTGCTACCAGGACGACCTGCTCCTCGTCCTTCCTGACCTTGGACAGAGTCTGTGTAAGTAGGCTCACTGGGGAAACGCATATTTGCGTAGGCCAGGAGGCCAGCTGTGTGCCAGCACGTCAATGCCGAGGGGTGCCTCGGTCAGGGCGTACCAGAGCGGGCAGTGGGAGGATTCTTGGGAGGTGAACAGGTCTACCTGTGCCTGTCCGAATCGACTCCAAATCAGCTGGACCACCTGAGGGTGGAGTCTCCACTCTCCCCTGAGGGTAACCTGCCGTGACAGCACGTCCGCTGTAGTGTTGAGGTCGCCCGGGATGTGAGTGGCTCGCAGCGACTTGAAGTGCTGCTGACTCCAGAGGAGGAGACGTCGGACGAGTTGTGACATACAACGATAGCGCAGACCGCCTTGGCGGTTGACATATGCTACCATTGCCGTGTTGTCTGTCCGAACTAACACGTGCTTGCCTTGGATCAACGGCCGGAACCTCCGCAGGGCAAGCAGAATTGCCAACAACTCGAGGCAGTTGATGTGCCAATGCAGTCGCGGGCCTGTCCATAAGCCGGCGGCTGCGTGCCCATTGCAAACAGTGCCCCAGCCCGTTTTGGAGGCATCTGTTTTGACCACGACATGCCTGGAAACCTACTCTAGTGGAAAACCTGCCCGTAGAAACGAGAGGTCGGTCCAAGGGCTAAAGAGATGGTGACAGTGGTCATACGCATGATGACCATGCGATGTGTTACGCGGCGCCATGCCCATCTCGGGTCTCAAGTATGAAGCCAGTGCTGAAGTGGTCTCATATGCATCAACCCGAGCGGTGTGGCCACCGCTGAGGATGCCATATGCCCCAGGAGCCTCTGAAAGAGTTTCAGTGGAACCGCTGTTTTCTGTTTGAACGCCTTCAAACAGGCCAGCACCGACTGTGCATGCTCATTTGTGAGGCGCGCTGTCAAAGAGACTGAGTCCAACTCCAAACCGAGAAAAGAGATGCTCTGAACCGGGAGGAGCTTGCTCTTTTTCCAGTTGACCCGAAGCCCCAATTGGCTGAGGTGCAAGAGCACCAAGTCTCTGTGTGCACACAACATGTCCCAAGAGTGAGCTAGGATTAGCCAATCGTCGAGATAGTTGAGAATGCAAATGCCCACTTCCCTTAACGGGGCAAGAGCTGCCTCTGCGACCTTCGTGAAGACGCGAGAGGACAAGGACAGGCCGAAAGGGAGGACCTTGTACTGATATGCCTGACCTTAGAATGCAAACTGCAGGAAGGGTCTGTGTTGAGGTAGAATCGAGACGTGAAAGTACGCATCCTTCAGGTCTACTGCCACGAACCAATCTTGATGCCAGACGCTCGCCAGAATGTGTTTTTGCGTCAGCATCTTGAACGGGAGTCTGTGTAAAGCCCGGTTCAGTACTCGCAGGTCCAAGATTGGCCGCAACCCACTGCCTTTCTTTGGTACAATGAAGTAGGGGCTGTAAAACCCCTTCTTCATCTCGGCCAGAGGGACAGGTTCTATCGCACCCTTCCATAGGAGGGTAGGGATCTCTGTGCGCAAGGTAGCAGCATTTTCGTCCTTCACCAAGGTGAAGTGGATACCGCTGAACCTGGGCGGACGCCTGGCAAACTGAATTGCTTAGCCGAGTCGGATGGTCCGGACCAGCCATCACGATGGATTGGAAAGCTCAAGCCACGCAACCAAGTTCCGCGCAAGGGGGAACAAAGGGACAACGTCATCGGACATACCGGCAAGTGGGGCCTCGCGGCGGGGTGGAGCTTGAGGTGCCACACCATGTCGTGGCCGTGCTGAGTCTAGGGACATCGAAGCACTTACCTGGCTCCTTGTGACCACCCCCGGAACAGCCTGGGACAGGGGAGGAAGAGGTCTGTCCTCGCAACCCGTGGAGACTGTCACATCGGGGGCGGATGTGTGCCACAGCTGGGCACACAGGGGTGGGGAGACTGCCGCTGGAGCACCAATCCTGCAAGGAAAGACCCGTGGACGGTGGTCGTGATGACGACCGTGCACACTGGGTATGTGACCCAGGGAAGGAGGAAACCACTCTTTTGCTGAACTGTTGGGTACCGCAGCCACTTGGGCATGCGGCGAAATCAAATAAAAAGGCAACAAAAGATTCTCCACCCGGCTTTCCACCGGGGGATGGAGTGGTCTTACTACCAGCTCCAATGCAGTGGGTTTTGTTGACCCTGGGTCGCCCGTCTCAGGGGCGCTTTGACGACCTACGTGGGTTCTTAGCGGCCGGCCATGAGATGGGTGGCATCTGCTTCCTGCGGTGGTCTCCACGCCGGGGCCAGACCGAAGGGACGGGCTGTGGCGGAGCCAGTGCAGTCACCGCAGGGGGATGCCTTTGGTGATGAGCAGACAGGGTGAGGGATCTTGAGCCGCGCCGGGGCAGGATATGCCGGATAGCCTCCATCTGCTGCTTCACTGTCGAGAACTGCTGGGCAAAGTCCTTGACGGTGTCGCCGAATAGGCCAGCCTGGGAGATGGGGGCAGCAAGGAACCGTGTCTTGTTGGCCTCACCCATCTCGACTAGGTTGAGCCAAAGGTTGCGCTCCTGGACCACTAATGTGGACATTGTCTGCCCGAGAGACCGCACCGTGACCTTCGTCGCTTGGAGAGCGAGGTCGGTCGCCGAGCACAGTTCCTGCATCAGATCTGGGGTGGGACTACCCTAGGCGTGCAGGGCAGAGGCGGCTTGTCCAGCAGCGCTGTAGGCTTTGGCCGTCAGGGACGATGTGAACCTACAGGGCTTGGACGGGAGCTTTGGGCGTCCGTGCCAGGTGGCGGTGCTCTGCGGGCATAGGTGCACCGCGAGCGCCTTATCCACTGGGGGAATTTCCGTATAGCCTCTGGCCGCCCCGCCATCGAGGGTAGTGAGGGCGGGGGAACTGAGAAATCGGGACCGGGCAGTAAAAGGTGCCTCCCACGATTTTGTCAGCTCCTTGTGCACTTCCGGGAAGAAAGGCACTGGAGCGGGGCGTGGCTACTTTGAGCAGTGCCGCGAGCCCAGGGACCAATCATCGAGCCTCGAGGGTTCAGGGGAGAGCAGAGGGTTCCACTCTAGCCTGACGCTCGGGAAAGCATGTCCGTAATATCTGCATCAACCCGTGACTGGGCAATCGACCCCGAAGGGGGGAGCCCGGCTGAGGCGACTGGACAAGCCCGCTCTCCGATGCAGCGCTCGAGAGCTCATCAGCTTCGTGGGCTCCAAACAAGAGGTCGAACTCGCCGAGAGATGAGCCGGCGGACTCATCCGGAAGCCCAATCGGGGCAGACAAGTGTGCTGGGGAATGGGAGGATCCCATTGGGGTCCCGAAATCAGCCCCAGTGCTAGCCACGCTGGCCTCAGACCCGTAGGTAGAAGGACCGAGGCGGGGAGCTTTCTTATGAAAGCAAGCTGCGACCGCAACGTTGCCATGGTCATGTTCTCGCAGTGAGAACATGAACCATCCACGAACGCTGCCTCCGTGTGGGTCGTGCCCTGACACGAAAGACAGCAATTGTGACCATCTGAAGTTGAGAGTTAATGACTGCAACCAGGAATAACACACAATTGGAAAGTTATCTTTAAAAAGACACGTCTTTAAAAAGACATTCTGTGTGTGCCGCTCTTTTAAAGAAATATACTCTTTCAGGAAAATATACTCTCTTTTTTCTGCCGAAGCACCCAGGGGTGTTCTCTGCAGTGCACCAGTGCAGAGGAGGGAGAAGCCGCTGAAATGTGCTGTCAGATCCAGCAGAGGTGAATGAACAGTCGTGAGAATTCAGCTCAGTGAGCATGATCGTTCGGCTCCGAAGAGAAAATCTGAATGAGTGGTTGCATACCAGCTCCTTTTATACCCGTATGTCCGGGGGAGTGGCATGCAAATACCACTCGCCAATTTTCATTGGCCTTTTATCAAAGACCAGAGGTGTTTCAGGCTCCCAAGAGTGACCCCTAGTGTCACTACATCAACATAACATTGCGTGAGTGACAGATAGGGAACCACAGTTACATATATAACTCCTGTCTATTTCGTTCTTTCTGACTATTACAGGCAGTGCTTCACATTGGATGACTCATAATAACAAGATTACAAGGAGGCCATGCTTGCCACTGCAGTAAACGTAATTCCATGGGTATGCAGCAGTGTTCTGGGGCCACTGCTTGTTCCTTACACCAATCAGAGAACAACTTCCACCAACAAGCGTAGACACTCCTGGTGGAGGGTGCTCTAGATTTCAAGATAGTATGTTCTCTGTGAAGAGTCTCCAGGATTAAGGGGGTCATAGGAAAGGCATAGAGTAACTGGTCTGGCCAGGCATTAGCTAGTGCATCCTGACCCATAGGGCTAAATTCCTTCATCAAGGAGAACCAGAGGGGGCAGTGGGTTGAGGATGCCGAGGCAATGAGGCCCACCACCCTGCCAAATTGTTGCCTGATCAAATCTACCACCTCTGGGTTGAGTTTCCACTCCCCCTAGGGAGTTTTGTGGCACAAAAAAAAATCCACTGCCATGTTTGACACACATTAAAGCTGCATCGCTCTGCTGCTCAAAAACCAAGGGAAGGCTCAAGTCAGAAGTTCATGTGCCACCCGAAGGAATTGGCTGGACCTGGTGTCCCCCTGATGGTTTATATGAAAAACCACAGATGTGTTGTCCGACCTGATAAGGACATGCCTGCCCTTCAGCAATGGCTCAAAGTGCTTCAGAGCTAGTAGCACTGCTTGTAGCTCTAGAGTATTTATACTTTCAGAAGATTGCAGGGGATTCCAGTGTCCCCTGACAGCTCTGTGCTGCCACACCACCCGCAGCCAGTAAGTGCAGCGTTGGTCTGAACCATCTCCCGGCGAGAGGGAATCACACCCAGGGCAATGCCCTTGGTCAGCTATGATATCCTCCTCCATGGTCTTAAGGAAAGAAGGCACAGCTCCGTAAATTTGACCAGCCTGTTCCTGTGCCACCTGGGGTTCAGGTGGAGACTGTTCACCCAGATCTGGAAAGGGCACAATGAAAGAAGGCACAATACCCATGAGTCTGAGGAAGCATCTGAATGGGAGCCTGACCTGTCTCTGAAATTGTTGGAGGAACAGGATACAGTCCATAATCTGCAGCGATCATGAGAATTTCATCAACTGTGAGTCTAGAATGATACCTATGAACTTCACAGACTGAATTGTAGTTAGCAGGCTCTTGCTGACATTTACAGTGAGGCCCAGCTGGGAAAGCAGTAAGGAGGTTTCCTCTACTTCCTGCTCTTCAGATGGAGTGCAGAGGAGCAGTCATCCAGCTACAAGAGCACCTGCACCCCCTGGCTTGGAATGGAGACAGAGCTGCAGCCATAAACCTGGTGAAGACCCAGGGGGATAGATAAAAACCGAATGGGAGGACACAGAACTGATAGACCTTGTAACGGCCCATAGAGCAGTTACTATGGTTTCAAGCTGTAGTACCACTACCATGCTCCAGGGGGCTCTCTAGACTACCACTTCTCTGGATAAAAGACAGAGAGAAGAAGAGTAAGAAATGTTTGGTTAGAGAGAAGCACGGCCTCCTCTTGTGCTAACCTTGTGTGTAGAGTCCGGTTTGAGAAACTGTTGTTTTAAGCTCATCCAAGTAACATGTTAACATTGTATATATCTGGTATTTGGTGGGTTATGTCTCATTTGGGTCATTTCAATGTGATTAAACTTGGTGCTAATATTAGCCTGTATGTTTCTATTTAGAAGGACTTCTTGTTCATCCCTCATTCACAATGTTGATCTTTCTTATTCTACTGGGTTGAGACAACATCCACTACATATGCTGTACTGCTTATTGTGGGGATTTTAATGCTTCATGCCAATGTCATCGTTGGATAAATTGAATCAACTGATAAAGGGATGTTTGAGTGCTACAAGGATACAGTTATTGCAACGTACCCTAAACTGAAGCCTGTATTCCTTTAAAACATTTGTATGTTGGGAGCTACTACTTGAAATGAACTACTTGACTGTTTGCTCATCCCTTGTTTAATATCTCCCTATCTCCACCTACCTAAAGGAAAGCCATCTTTTGGACAATGAACAGATAAGCTCTTTTTCTTAGTATATATTTATTCCTCCTGACAACAACAAAAACATACATCTTTGTGCTGACCCTCTGTTTTTGTATTTATGATGGTTTTTGTGTGGTATATTTGATATAAACGTTTTTGCGATTGTTTCTGTGTTTGGACATGGTTTGAGTGTTTCTGAGTCTGGTTAAAACAATTATAGTCGGCAGAGTTCTCCCTTATAAATTTATGTGTGATTTGCCCTACTGGGAGTTCTCAGCTGGACGGTTACAACCTGGCCCTGGAATGCAAAGCAGAGGAATGGCCTGTGTTGTTGTTCGATTGGGACACAAAAGTAAGCGTCCTTCAAATCTACTAGGGTGAACCACTGCTGCTGTATGACTGCCTGTGAAACATGTGAAATGGCAACACCTTGAGGAACTGGCTGAGGCTGCAAAGATCAAGTATGGGCCGTACACCACAGTCTTTTTTTTTTTTTTTTTTTTTTTGTGATTAACATTTTTTATTGATTTTTCAAAGCAAAGGAAAAACAAAACATATATACAATGAATCAACATTAACTCCCACTACTTCCCTCCCCAATCAAGAACCCCACCCGTCCCCAAACGAACATCCCAGTGGTCTTACATAAGTACACACATATACAGAGAATAAAATAATAATAATAAAAAAATATATATATATATACATACATACATATACACATATAATAAACATACAACTCTAAACTCATACCTCTCTTTCCACAGACCCACTCCGAGAGCCCCCCAAAAACATCAAATATCTACCCCATTTCCCAATAAAAGAATCCCATATCCCCAGCCTTCTACACGTTACCTCTTCGAAGGCTGCCACCCTTCCCATCTCCTCGCATCACTCCTGAATTGAGGGTGCTCCCACCGACTTCCAACTCCTTAAAACAATCTGTCTGCCTATCTTCGCACTGGTGAGGTCCAAATTGTTTATGTATTTGTCACCTACGTCGATGACCGCCCCATCACCCAAAACACAGAGTCTGGGGCAAAACGAAATCCGAATGCCCAACAGATCACACACAACACTCTGTACCTTCAACCAAAATTCCTGAATCTCAGTGCACCACCAAAAAACATGGGCCATGTCTCCATCCTCTGATTGGCATCTCCAGCAGGTGGGTGTGTCTTTAAGACCAAGCCTATACAATTCAGAGGGGGTCCAATAGAACCAATGTAAAATCTTGAATTGTATAAGGTGCACCCTTGCATCTCTCGATGCAGTTTTTATGTTTTTTAAAATCCTAGCCCATTATCCCTCCTCCAATTCCAGGTTTAAATCTTTCTCCCATAAACTCTTGAGAGTGGTTGAGACTCCATCCCCCAGACTCTGAATTAATAAGGAGTAATACACTGATGTCTCATGGCCCTTTCCAAATGAAGAAATCACCTCTCCTAGAGTACCTGCTGCTTTAGGTGGGTGTATGCTATTCCCAAAAATAGTACAGAGCAAGTGGCGTAACTGAAGATACCTAAAAAACTGAGATCTGGGGATCCCAAAATACTGAACCATATTTTCAAAGGATCTCATCACACCGCTCTCATAAAGATCACCAAGTGAATTAACCCCCCTCGCAATCCACTCTGACCAACAAAAAGGGGACTTATTAATGCATAGTTTGGGGTTTAGCCATAGGCTCGAGGCAACATTTAGATAAATATCTGAATTAAACACTCTGGACACTTCTGTCCATATTGAGTTCAAATGTGAAATAACGGGGTGTGATTTAACTTCTCTATTTAGGTTGATGGAAAGGCATTGCAATGGCAAAATAGGGGCAAGAAGTTCTTGTTCAAAGCAGAACCAGGGAGGGGCTCTTTCAGGTGGAAGCGACCGATGAGCCAAATGTCTGAGACCGAATGCATAATAATAAAACAAAATCTTGGGTGGCTAGCCCACCTTTGTCAATCGGCCTATGTAACTTATTGAAATGTAATCTGGGGCGCTTACCACTCCAAATTAAAGACTTCACTACGCTCTCAAATTGCTTGAAACAAGATAGGGGGACATCTACCGGGAGAGACTGTAGCAAGTAGTTAAATTTTGGAATACAGTTCATTTTAATAACATTAACCATCCCAATCATCGATAAATGTAATGAAGCCCACCTGTCTACATCGCTCAAAAACCTTTTTATTAAAGGGTCAAAATTAACTCTGACTAAATCAAACAAATTTGTTGGGAATAAAATGACCAAATACTTAATGCCCTGTTTGGGCCACTGGAAGGCACCTGGCTGGAAGCCGTTACCGGACAGTACGCTGTCAAAACCAAATCTTCGGATTTAGACCAGTTGTGTATCCTGAGAATTTGGAAAAGGAATGAATAATTCTGTGGAGGCAAGGCACAGATTTAGTAGGGTCAGAGACGAATAATAAAATATCATCTGCATAAAGCAGAAGCTTATGCGCCACGCCTCCCACCATCACCCCTGTAAAATCCTCCTCCTTTCTTATCGTGGTTGCTAATGGTTCCAGGGCAAGACAGAACAATAATGGGGAAAGAGGGCAACCCTGACGGTGCCCCTATCAAGAGTAAAATAATCTGAAATTAACACATTTGTTTGTACCGCTGCTACAGGGTGTCTATAAAGTAACTTGATCCAACCAATAAACGTACTCCCGAACCCATACATTTCCAAAATCTTAAAAAGATAATCCCATTCTACCATATCAAACACCTTTTCGGCATCAAGTGAGATGGCAGCGACCAGAGTCTGATCATTTGCCACTGAGCTACGACCCCGAATAAACCTCACCTGATCTATATGTATAAGAGATGTCATAACTTTACTTAATCGGTTAGCCAAAATTTTTACATCTAGGTGGATCAGGGAAATTGGACGGTAACTTCTACACTCGTTTGGATCTTCGTCTTTTTTAAGAATCAGACTGATCTGGGCTTGTGTCATGGTTGGTGGAAGCTTCCCATTCTTTAATGACTCAGAATAGACTTCTAACAAAAGTGTAGACAGTTATGTAGCATAAGATCTAAACAATTCAGTGGCAAAACCATCTGGCCCCGGAGCCTTGCGTGTAGGTAAGGATTTAATTACCTCGTCAAGTTCCTCCAAGGTTATCTCAGAATCAAGAGAGTTTTTTTTGCTCATTCGTCAGTTTAGGGAGTTCTAATGGTTCCACAAAGTTTCTAATATCTTCATCAGCAGATGAAGATGTGGAACTATAGAGATCAAAATAGAATTCTTTAAAGGCATTATTAATATCAATGGCTGAGGTAAATATTTCACCACCAGCAGATTTCACTGAGGGAATGATAGAAAAAGACTCTCTCTGCTTTATATATCTAGCCAAAAGCTTCCCTGCCCCTGACTCAAAGTATGACTGTCTTGCCCTGAACAACCAAAACTCCACTTTCCGTGACAAAATAGTATTATATCTGTATTTCAATCGGGTCAATTCTCTGAGACCATCAGATGACATTCGGCGCTTCAGCTCTGCCTCGGCACTTTTAATATTTCCTTCCAACTCCACGAGTGCTCGTGCTTTGGATTTTTTGGTGAATGAGGCATACTGTATGATCCTATCCCTAAGAACAGCCTTAAGTGCCTCCCAAACCACGCCCACAGAAGATACTGAGGACCAGTTGGTCTCCATATAGACATTGATTTCAGTCTTTAACATTTGTTGGAAATCAGGATTTTGCAAAAGGGATACATTAAAGCGCCAACTATATGATTTCTTTTTCTCTGTATGTGGCAACATCTCTAAGTTCACCAGGGCGTGATCTGAGACTAAAATGTTTCCAATTGAGCAATCCACAACGGATGAAATGAGGGACTTAGATATAAAAAAAATCTATTCTAGAGTAAATCTTATGAACTGATGAAAAAAATGTATAATCCCTACCAGATGGGTTCAAAAGTCGCCAGATTTCTGCAAGACCAAGATTTTTACACATCCTGTGAAGTGTCAGTGTTGCTCTAGGGGGTTTGCACACTTTTGCATCACTATGATCAAGGACAGAGTCCATCAAAAGATTAAAGTCTCCTCCCAATATTATGTCATGAGTGGTGCCAGCAGCTTGCAACATCCCATCAAGATCTATAAAAAGCCCTGATCATCAGCGTTAGGTGCGTAAATATTAGCCAAAATCAACCTTTGCCCCTGAATTTCTCCTAAAACAACAATGACTCTTCCTAATTTATCTTTAAATAATTTATCTAAAATGTTTGAGACATTTGAATTGTAGATGCTTATTTATCATTGTAATGACTCCCCTGCTCTTACTTGAACCAGCACTAAAGAAAACATGTCCACCCCATATCTTACCAAATTTTTCAGCTTCCTGCGGGGAAAGATGTGTTTCTTGAAGAAACACAATATCATATTTCTTACATTTAAGAAAAGAAATAACCTTCCTTCTTTTTATAGGGTGCCCCAACCCATTCACATTCCATTTGGAGAGAGACAACTTATTCATATTAACATCTGACATATTGATATAATAAAAAAAAATATTGTGTTTCAAAAACAAGATTACACAGACCACATTCCCCATTAATGCCACAATCAAACCCCAAACTTCCCCCCAAACAAAACAAACAGAAAAAAGAAAAACGTGCGCATTAACCCCGCGCACGACAGCGCCAACCGGTGTCAATCCCTCAAAACTCAAAGAGTCCATGTACGCCTACGAGAACTCCCGCGACAACTTTGCTATCGGATTATTCAAGTCCGGTGTTTCTGTACAAATTTTGTGAGGCAAAATTACATAACAGAATATACACTATATTGCCAAAAGTATTCGCTCACCCATCCAAATAATTGAATTCAGCTGTTCCAATCACTTCCATGGTCACAGGTGTATAAAATGAAGCACCTAGACATGGAGACTGCTTCTACAAACATTTGTGAAAGAATGGACCGCTCTCAGGAGCTCAGTGAATTCCAGCATGGTACTGTGATAGGATGCCACCTGTGCAACAAGTCCAGTCATGAAATTTCCTCACTACTAAATATTCCACAGTCAACTGTCAGTGGTATTAAAACAAAGTGGAAGCGATTGGGAATGACAGCAACTCAGCCACGAAGTGGTAGGCCACGTAAAATGACAGAGCGGGGTCAGTGGATGCTGAGGCGCATAGTGCGCAGAGGTCACCAACTTTCTGCAGAGTCAATCGCTACAGACCTCCAAAGTTCATGTGGCCTTCAGATTAGCTCAAGAACAGTGCGTAGAGAGCTTCATGGAATGGGTTTCCATGGCCGAGCAGCTGCATCCAAGCCATACATCACCAAGTGCAATGCAAAGCGTCGGATGCAGTTGTGTAAAGCACGCCACCACTGGACTCTAGAGCAGTGGAGACGCATTCTCTGGAGTGATGAATCACGCTTCTCCATCTGGCAATCTGATGGACGAGTCTGGGTTTGGCGGTTGCCAGGAGAACGGTACTTGTCTGACTGCATTGTGCCAACTGTGAAGTTTGGTGGAGGAGGGATTATGGTGTGGGGTTGTTTTTCAGGAGCTGGGCTTGGCCCCTTAGTTCCAGTGAAAGGAACTCTAAATGCTTCAGCATACCAAGAGATTTTGGACAATTCCATGCTCCCAACTTTGTGGGAACAGTTTGGGGATGGCCCCTTCCTGTTCCAACATGACTGCGCACCAGTGCACAAAGCAAGGTCCATAAAGACATGGATGAGTGAGTTTGGTGTGGAAGAACTTGACTGGCCTGCACAGAGTCCTGACCTCAACCCGATAGAGCACCTTTGGGATAAATTTGAGCAAAGACTGTGAGCCAAGCCTTCTCGTCCAACATCAGTGTCTGACCTCACAAATGCGCTTCTGGAAGAATGGTCAAAAATTCCCATAAACACACTCCTAAACGTTTGTGGAAAGCCTTCCCATAATAGTTGAAGCTGTTATAGCTGCAAAGGGTTGGCCGACATCATATTAAACCCTATGGATTAAGAATGGGATGTCACTTAAGTTCATATGCGTCTAAAGGCAGGTGAGCGAATACTTTTGGCAATATAGTGTACTTTGTAAAACAGACCCCAGCCAACAGGCAGAATAACAGAAAAAACATGTAGATTCATTCACAGAACTGTCTCGAAGGTGTGTTCCTCCACAAAACAAACTCCAGCTGATATAAAGCCGTTCAGTTTCCTCGGACAGACAAACAATTGTTCAGTGAGACGGCTATTATGAGTGCAGCAGATGACATAATAATTCTACTGTCCCTTAAAAATACTCCACAAAAAAAACTCCAGCCAACAGGAGGCATAAGCACCAAGAATGAACAGATTTATCCACAACTGTCCCGAAGTATTCATAAAACCACAAAACAAGCTCCAGCCGCTAGGCGGAGCCAGCACGAAAAATAAAACCGGCATGCCGGTTCGTCGGATGATGAAGAGCCAAACTAACTCGGAGGCCATGCAAAAAAAAAAATTAAAAAAACATACACCATAACTTACTCAGCCCGTCAACTTTATAAAAGACGTCCTTTATGTGAGCATGTAGATATTTTGCGGTTATCCATAGTGTCCATTCTCGATCTGGCCGCAAACTTCAGTGTAAAAAAGATCTTCCATCAATGCAAAAGTTTCTTGGAGTCATGCCATAAAACAAACTCCAGCCACTAGGCAGTGCCAACGCAAAAAGAAACAAAAATGGCACCTAGCTTTCTCAGATAATAGAGGGTCTCAACCGCGAGGCAGTCCACTAATATAAGAAACATCAAATGGCTTACTCCAATGTATTTATGAAGGAGAGTGCCTGTTTTGGACATGTAAATACTTTGCGACCATTCTTCGTTTCTATTCTCAGTTTGGCCAGGAACATCAGTGCAAAAGCTATCTTCTGTTGGTGCAACAGTTTCTTGCATTCCCTGAACCGATCGCGTTTCTCTCTTGTCGAATTCGCAAAGTCCGGGAACAAGAAAATATTATGGTTCTTCCAAGAAAGCTTCCCTTTGCTCCTTGCCTGGTGTAACACGAGATCTTTATCGGATGATTTCAGGAATTTGGCCAGAATCGATCGGGGCCTGTCTCCCTCAGGAGATCTGCGAGCCGGGACTCTGTGAGCTCACTCGATTTCCAGTTTATGGCCTGTTATGTCGAGCTGACTCAGGAAGAGCTCGTTCAGGAATTTCACCATATCTCTGCCCTCTTCATGCTCAGGAATTCCAACAATTTGTATGTTATTCCTTCGGCTCATATTTTCGAAATATTCCAGTTTTTCCTAAATGAATTCCAAATCTGTTTTGGACGTGGGCGGATTAGCGGATAATTCCCTTTCCGATGACTCAAGATAATCGATCCGTCTTTCAACTTCTGTCACTCTTGTAAACAATTCAGAGAATTTTGTTTCCATCGCCATAATCAATCGATGTATTACAGCGAGATCCTCCAAGTCAGCAACAACCTTAGTCAGCATTACCGAGATGTTGGACAGTTGACGCTGAATTTCTTCTCTCGACGTGCCATCTAAATCGAGTCCCCAGCTCGCAGGGCCGCCAGAGGCCTCAGCTTGAACATGTAAGTGTCTTTTAATGTCTCCAGGGTCTGAGGATTTTGACTTCTTTGCCATATTTACCTCAAAGAGCAAGTATGTAACTGGGTGTATCGAATCTCACCAGATTATAACATGAAAATAATAAAAAAAACTAGTAAAGTTCGCAGAGCTCGTGTCTCACACGTCTGCTTCTCGCATGGCGTCACGTGAACTCCTCCACCACAGTCTTTTTTGATAGAACACTGAATAGAACCCACCAAGCCATGCTGACCTTTACTTGCTCGTTTGAGCCCTTTTCTAGGAGCACTGCTATTTCTTGCACTAGACCCAATTGAAAGCAGAGGGCTGCTGTCGGAACTTCAGCTTGTACTGTTTAGATAGCATTGCTATAACCCAAGGGTCTAAGGTGTTTTTTTTTTCAGTTACTGAGGTGCTGATGTGAAAAGCATCAGACGGCTGTCCCCGGACCTTCAGGTCCTGTAGCCCTGGCCCATGACATCCCTTGGGGGGATGCTGGCCAGGCGCTCTGCCCCTTGTTGTCTGAAATATCTGTTGTGCCCAGGGGCACTGAACAAATCACTCTAAGTGCTGTGGCTGGTTCCTGTGAACAGCACCTGAGTGTGTTAAAGGTCAGATTACACCCCATAGGGTGCTGCTGGTATTGAAAGTGAGATGATGGAACTCTCCTCAGGTCAGCAAACTGCTGCCTGGTCTGGTTCACCTAAACATTTCTTTCCAGTGTCTGCTGTGCTGCTGGACCAAAGAGCTGACCTGGAGCTACCAAGAGGTCAAGAAGTATCACCCCCAATGACTGAAGGGACTGAGACAGCTCTAGCATGAAATGGAAGAGAGAATTTCCAATGTGACCATGCGTGCCGCTGTGTTATAGGCCTGAATGTGGAGCTCATCAGTAATTCGGCATTGAGGCCGCAGGCAGCATCCTCTGGAGAGAGAACAAAAGAGGTAATAAGCAGGTCAACATCAGGCATCTGTCTTAATTCATAAGCATATGACTCCTGCGTAGCAACCTAATGTGGTGTGTCCCACACCACTTCTTCAGCTCTTCAGTATAGTCCTTGGATGGGGGAGTCACTAAGAGCAGAGTGTTGCTAAGCTCTTCTGAAAAAAAAAACACTTGTAGGGTCTGCCACTGTTGGGGCTGTGTCGAGACTTAAGTGTGCCAATGTAACACGGAGAGCTTGCTTCACTATGTCCTGATTTGACTCTAACCCCTCTGCAGACCCGTGCATGGTGTCCTGGGACCCATTGCGGGAGAGGTGAGAGTGGAGATCAGACAGGTCCTCCTCCCTGTCCACCTCATGGCTATGAGAAGCAATCATCAACAGGACATCATCCTCCGAGATGGATGTATCCATGGTAGGGTTTTCAACTGCAGGTTGCATCACCTGGTTGCAGATTTAGTATCAGAGACTTAATCTGAGCAAACTCAGAAGTCAACACATCCACCTTCTTGGCTAAAGGGTCCTCCTTAGGCCTCTTGCCAGTGGAGGAACCTGCTGCTTGAGCTCTCTTGCATTTAATAGCTGCTTTACATGGTGGTAGTAGTGTCTCCCAAGAGTCCTTCCACCAAAGCTAACCTGGAAGTCCTCCGCTCCCAAGGCATGACGATACAGTCAGCTGTATCAAACCATGAATGAGTTGGCTTCATTTAAAGGAATTCAGCTTGCAGTCTGCCACAGCCTCTGGAAGATGTGTTTACCGTGAGACTCAATGTTTGTGGGACAGCAATATTTTGTTGCGAGGCTGTGAAGGACGGATTCCAAATTTCTTGAATAAAATGTATTACCTGAAATACCTGCAAGTATGCATTTGCGAGAAGATTATAGGGACAGTCTGTGGGAAGTAACAGAGTTTAATAGGAGAGGACCCCATGTCATCATGGGCTATGGGTGACTTTGTTGGTATTAGACTCGACCTGTGCTTGTGCGAAGAAAGATCAAATCCAGTGTGAAGCACTGCTTCTGGCGGTCAGAAAGAACAAAATAGAGCTTATTTAGATGAAATGCAAAACTTATTGTGAGGGAACACAAAATTAGTCGATTAGTTGTCTATTAAAAATCAGTTATCGTGCAACCCCTAGCAAATTCCACTCACATTTTCTTCACAAAGTTACTTAGTACAGTGTTTTACCTTGTTTAGTAACTTTATCTACTTACACATACAATATAGCATCTCTACTGCTGTTCACAATGGCTTCTTCCAACATAGTCTCATGGCAACATGTAATAATTAAACAAATAAACGAAAAGATAAAACGTTTATTCCCATAGAGATCAACCAATTAACAAAGAATTTCACATCGATACAAAACAGGCATCAAATTTTAGCTTACCTCCTATCCAATACTGTATTTTTATTAAAAGAAATGTCTATGAACAAATGTGGTTACTCATTCCATGTTTAATTATACAGTACAAATGACTGATGTATGTCAATAACCTGTATTAAACAACAATTAGTTCCGGTCTTTGAATCTGATTGGACAAGGTGTTTCAAGAGTGCTGATAGCTCTCACCATCAGCAATGGGGCACTTTACTGTTTGTATCACTCCGCTTGTATTCATGGCATTCCAAATGTGTAAGAGCAGCTAAATGTGTGAATTTTCATTCATTCCTGTGACATTAAAGATTTGAGCCAGCAGGTGGCAACAAAAGACCATCTTGTGTGTGCTATGAGCAAGTTGAACTCACGTTGACAAACTGTGTGTCGTCAGTCAGTGCGCAAATTTATTTGAAGTCATCTGGAACAGTCTCTCACTGATGATTGCTTGGATTACTACTACACTATAGCTGAGAAATAGAGTTAAACAAACAGCTTCAGCATTACTGCCGATCACAGCTGAGGGTCTTGACACATGGAGTAATAAAAACACACTCAGGGTGCCTTCCTGATACAAGTTTCCAAGTTGTGAGGAGACTTTCAACATGGTGTAGGAGAGAACACTTTCTTTGTCGGTGTCAAAAAAAAAAAAATTTTCAAAAGAAACTGCCATCCTCAATGTTTTCTCTCCGACAACAAAACACTTGAACGTGAGTGAAATACTCGCAGGATAATTACGATAATCACCGCAAGGTAATCATACTCTGATGGGCGCATCTTCCAAAATTGCAACAGCAGGTCCTGTGGCGTGAGAAAGTGGTTCCACACACAAGAGCATTTTTTGGGAGACAGTCCTTAGTTTTTCACTACTTTATTTATTTATTTACTTGTTCGTTGAACTGTTGAATAAAAGCAATATCAAACTCGCAATCGTGCTGTATTGTCCATCTATCATCACGGCTGTGATTACCTATGACAAAATCACAGCCGTGCTTATAAGTGGACGTACAGCACTCTTGCTCGTGTGATTTTGCTTTATATGCTTCCCATGTCATGTTTCAAACCCTGATGTGTTTTTTTTTTTTTGTTTGTTTGTTTTTGTGGAACACAAAATGTATTTTCCTGTTAAAATCATGGTATAGTTTAAAGTTTGGGTAAGGGCTTAGATTTTATGGTTAAGTGTAGGTTTGGGTTAGGGGTTAAACTT
Organism: Myxocyprinus asiaticus; assembly: GCF_019703515.2. Classification (NCBI taxonomy): domain Eukaryota; kingdom Metazoa; phylum Chordata; class Actinopteri; order Cypriniformes; family Catostomidae; genus Myxocyprinus; species Myxocyprinus asiaticus. The sequence continues at coordinate 17,937,209 of NC_059392.1, read as the reverse complement.
TGGAAAAATCATCATAACATTGTTTCTTGGTTTGTTTTATTTTTCTCTAGGGGAGTACAAGTCATATGTTTTGTACTTGCAAACACATAGGATTTCTTATGATATGGCAATTTCGTTCTATTATTATGACTTGTCATGGAACCAGGTTGACTTCTTTTGTGATGATAGAGTTAATGACAAATTATTAGATCCTATCTAATCAAGAATTGTTGGTGAGCCTGATCAATAGTGAGACAAATCTGACCTCGTAATTATTCTGATAATGAGTTCTACCTCAACATTTATCACTTCAATTTATTAGATTACATCCAGCATTACAGTATGGTGTGGTCTTCTATGCTCAATAGAACATTTGGAAACATAGCATTAAAAAACACATTTCAAAACAATTAAATTTAACTGCTATCAGTAGGAATATTATGTCCACACTGAATAAACTGAAGAAACATCTCAAAGTTCCTTAAAGTTTGGCGCTGTCCTATTAAAGAAATATTTTGGGTAATTTAAGATGTCTAACAACAGTGTCTGTGGCATGTATTAGATTACCACAGAACATCTTGACTTGTCCTTCAGTTCGTAAAAAATAATGAACAGTAATGAACTTCCAGTGGAATCTGGGTGGTTTGAGGGCATTGCTATGTCATTGCTGGGGTGTTCTGGATGGTTGTTCAGGGCATTGCTAGGTGGTTACAAGGATTTTTTGGGTGGTTACTTTCTAGCCCAAATAAAAGAGCCTAAACTCATCAAAATTATGTGACTGTGGCAAAATTGTATTACATGGTTCATTACACATATGCATCGTGGCCGTTTCGATATGAAATGTCCACTGTGTGGTGCAAAAAAGCATGTAAACGTTTTCTCCCTAACAGATGAGCACAACTGAAGTACAACTCTCTATCAGTTGAGCTACCGCGCAATTTGATCGCACTTGAACAAGCTTGTAAATATAGTTGGTTACGTAATGAAAATGTTAAAATCGGCTTATGATTCATGTGCTATGTTAAAGGTGTTTGGATGTGTGAGGAACAGGGCTAAAAGTTTATGAACTGATAATTTGCCATTTTACTCGTTATTTGTGTGAAAGTGAATAAAAGTTGTTGTTGTAGCACCTTTAGTGTTCATTTCACCAGGAAACTGCCACAAATAATACAAAGAGCCTTGTATAAATTATTTTGCACTGTCCACCTCCAAGTCTTTATGATATGCTGGTCTCTTTGTAGAATCAATGACCACATAACAGTAGTAATAGCACACCTCTCCTCAACATGCCACAAAAATTAAGATATAATTAATCTCCATAGCACAATGGTATAGGAGTTGCATGCCAAAATGTAATGCTTATGATTAGAAATTGCATACTGTAAATAAAGGCCAAAGTATCAGCTTTTTATTTACCTAATCTACTCTGAAGTAAATATAGGAAATGGTGCTGTGTTGGCAACACAATCTGTAAAGTTTCCTTGTTGATTGTGAGCACATTACATTGAACTTCAGTACCTGTGGGGGGATTGTTTCTTGCAGGTTCTCCCAGGCTTTTCACCCAATCCAGAAATGAGTGTTGGCCTCTGAAAAGCATCAAGCGCTCTGTACTCTGTGCTATAGTGGTAGTTTCCAGAGCATGAGTGGAAAACAAGAGCTTTTTAATGAAACTGCGACCACACATGCGGCTCATAGGTATTAAACTTTACCCTTAAAAATTTATTGGGTTATTTTTTGCTGCAGGTTTTCATGCCCAGTCTCAATTTGACATCCTAAAAATAGATACAGTATAGTTCTTTAACACAGGCCTCCAATCGTAAAATCACTGGAGTGCCGTGGGTGTCAGATAGGTAACGGGAGAAATCCTGAGGATATTCTGAAACTCCGGGTTTCTCACAGTTCAGGGGTGGGTCAGTGTTCCTCAGGCTCTCATTTTCTCCACAAGGAACATCCCCATGTTCAACATCTTAAATTTATATAGAGATGCTTATAATTTCACCCCTTCATTTTATTATTGCATTCGTTCAACAACATTTATTATGATATTTCTTGATTTGGTTTGAGTGTAGCTGATTTCAGGGCAAAGACTATAGGCTTGGCAACTGACCTATTTTAGCCGGGATGTCGTGTATTTTAGGCGAAATGAAGACATCTTGTATAGGACATCTACAGTATTTTCCCATATTTTAGAAGCGAGACAATCGAGGGGAGTTTGGATGGTAAAATGCCCCGAATTGAAGATAGTGTGTCCCATATCAATAATCAACAATAAATCAATAAACATATTCATTTCACCAATACAAATTATTATTGTGTTTAATAGCTTTCTGTGGTGAAAACTGAGGTGATGGAAATTATTTTTTTTATTTTTTTTTTTTATTTTTTTTTTATGACACTCCTTTGTCTTGTTATTGCTAATTTCATACCAAGAATTTTATGTATCTTAAATAGCCTAAGTAGACACAATGAAATAATATTTTCTCACTTTTTGCATAGCTTGACAAAATTAGACCTTGAAATGCCACACAATAAAACAATTCTGTTCACAGTTTCTATTTGTTTTCGTCATGCATAACTGTATATTACATAACCATATAATACAGCATAAATCAGACAATAAATATTGAAATATTTGATTAATTCACTCTTTGTTTAGATTATCCAATGTGATGTCATAATGATGTGTAATGTTTTTGTGTGTTGTGTATATGTGTGTGTGTGTGTGTGTGTGTGTGTGGCAGGTTTGGGTGGTTTACAAGGACATTTTTTAGGTATCAGACTGGTAATTACAATGGTATTATGCTATAAATGTGGTTTATGAGGACATTTCTAGTGTTCCCATAATTCAAATCACTTAAAGAACATACTAAACAATGTTTTTTTTTTTTTTTTTTAAATGTAAAAATACAGAAAGTTTTTTTGTGAGGATTAGGTTTAGGGTTAGGGGATAGAATCTATAGTTTGTACAGTTTAAAAATTATGTCTGTGTAGAGTCCTCATAAGGATAGCCACACACACACACACACACACACACACACACACACACACACACACACACATATATATATATATATATATATATATATATATATATATATATATATATATATATATATATATATATATATACTTTATTTTCTATTATTTTATTCAATTTGCAATTATTTTTTATTATTATCTATGTCTAGTTGCTGTTTTGTATTGTTGTGCACTGGAAGCTCCTGTCACCAAGACAAATTCCTTGTATGTGTAAGCATACTTGGCACCAAAGCTGATTCTGATTCTGATTCTGACACCAACATGTGTGTGTGTGTGTGTGTGTGTGTTTATAAAGTGTGGTTCTGGCACACGTACATTTGTTTACATTTGTATAGACACCAAAACACATGATATTGACATCTAAAAATAATAAAAAAAATTTTTTATTATTTATAAAATTATTTATTATTTATTATTTATTATTTAATATTGTTTAATATTGTGACAACTTCAGAGATACAATACAGAGATACAGTAAAAATGTTTACAAATCCTTACTGAATCCATGAATATTGAATGGGTTGATTTTATTGTATTTGTAATCAATGAGATAAATAAAAGTTTCTAAGCTATCACATTTCACACAGTTGATGCATTTACTGTACCTAATTTGAACTTATAGCAGTTTCACTCTATTCTGTTTGATTTCGAATTATTATTTTACTTTTATCAAGACAAAACTTTAAATTATAAAAATAATACAAATTCTGTAATCCTTTAGTAATTCATTTTAATTTCTGGCACTCAAATCAAAATTTCAAAATTTCCACCTCAAGAAGCATTACGACACGCTTTACATCAGTGATGTGAAACAACCATTATCTCTTGTGTGTCTTGTGACCAAACAGTATTTGTTTGAATGAGATATGACAGCTTCACTGAGTGGATCAGGAGACAATTTTCACAATTTCCACTCTCTAACTCACACAAAACTATTTTATTTTATCAGAGAGCACTTCAGATGCAGTGCTCTAAATAAATTAATGTGATTAAATTTTTCTACCTGTTACGTTTTTTTATATTGTTAAGAAAGGGTTAAGTTTAGGTGTAGGGGTGTGATTAGTGGCTCAAATATTTTACTGCGTGTGTGTGTGTGTGTGTGTGTGTATATATATATATATATATATATATATATATATATATATATATACAGTAACAGTGTATAGTAACTAAAATTATGTAAACTGTCAAAAAAAATAAAAATTCACTGAACATTTTTTAAACAATGTACAAAATTTAAATTGTCACAGTACATTTATCTGCCTGTTAAATTTTTTATATTGTAGAAAAGTGGTTATGTTGAAGGGATGGGGTGATCTAAATAATCAATAATAGAAAAACTACGCAAATATATTTTTTATATAAAGCCTTTGTAAATATTTTATTTTTCAAAAGCTGTGCATACGTAAAAAAACTTCCGTTTTACATGCTGTCAATATGTCCATACTGCACGTTTCAGCGTCTATACAAACGTATAAAAATGTATGTTTAAATGTTATATACGAATAGCTAATTTATGTACAATGAGATCAGTCTGGATTACCAGTTTTAAAAATGCTACAGTTTTATGATGGATTTTCATAGTTTACAATTGAAAGTCTGGGTCTGGGACAAGGTTAAAACAATCAAATCCATACATTAAATTTATTTGAAAAGCAGCAAAAATAAATGGTAAAGGCATGAAAAAAAAAACAAAAAAACATTTCCAAGACAGTTTGAATGTGGCCTTTATAAAACAAAAATGTAGAGATCTGTTATTTTTTAATAAAAAAATAAAATAAAATAAAAACCCAAGGACTTAAAGGTAACCGTAGTTGAAGAAACACCCTTAACTTTATAGGAATGGTAATAATTCCACTCACTCTTGTTATGATTACTTTCTACATTTGGTTCTTCACTACTAAAATATTTATTTAAGAGATCTTTGGTTTGATTGTAGATGATTTTGGGGCAAAGGCTGTCAGATGTCTCGCAGCAGCTCTGCTGTCTTGTGAAATAAAGAGATCCGGTCCCCATTGAGCATGGATTTATGTCCTGCTGAGGGCTCTTGTCAGCTGTGAATGTTCAAGGATTTGCCAAATCCCTGACTCCTGGTAGGCTGTCTGACAAGAGAGAGCTATAATTAGCCTGTTAACCTCTTAATGAGTTTAGTATGGCAGAATTTGTCTTACAAGCATGTGTCCTTGTCACCCTGCCCCCAAGAGAAGACGCAAACTGGGGTGCAGGGAGTATCGCTGTCTCTACACGTTTGACATCCTATACACGGTTCAATTTCTAATAGCTATTGACCCATTTAGTCACAGCACAATACTGCCTCTGTGGTCTAATTGATTGAAATATTGTAATCCAATCATAGCATTTGGGGGAATTTCCCCAATAGATGAACTGTAAAAGCGGGTTAATTACCTCATTCAAACAAATCCTATATACAGGGCTGGTGCTGGCCAAATTGATGCCCTCTGCAGTGCTCCGTGATCATCCGACGGGGTATGTAGTTTTCCCCTAGGGAGTTGGTTCCCCACGCAGACTATGTAATACACGTATATAGGAAGCGGCGGTACTGCCTATATACAATATATGACATTAATAAGATATATCCACAACATAAACGTAATACTACAATTTAGGGGGTATTTACACTTGGTCACTTTGTCTTTTTCTGATTGGATTGCTATCCGATTGAATAAGCACATTTCATTTACAATTGGCTACCTACATGTGTCTCCATCAAATGGATATTAATCCAATCTTCAATTTCTGCACTATATGCAAATAAACTTCCGTGTTCACTTCCGTGATTATGCTAATGCCAGGCAGAAAATTTAAAATCTGTGATTTATTATTTGATTCCACATTACTTTTCCCAGTGCACATGTGTGTGTCTGTGTGTGCACACTGTGTATTTTTCTGCTCTGGGCTTGTCGTAAGGACGATATGTCCATGCGCATCAGCTCCGCTCATTGTCAGTGTTTAATTTCAGTTTCATCAGAGATCTACATCAAATAATTGAGAAAAAATGTTCTGTGCAACGTGCATCCATTTCTTACTTGCACGACTCGAGCCCTATGCAAATACCTGGTAGCAGCTGTTATTTTTCACATTTTCCCTATGCTGACGTTTCACTGTTTGAGCGGAATAAAGTTTACATATGTTGTTTGAACAGCCACATGCATTTGCACTTGACCGAGTTTACTTCACAAGTTTACTCCTAAGGTTTCATGCTCACAGCCGATGTCATTAGCCCTCAAATACATTACCAACTTGAATGAAGAGAAGCTTTTCCGAAACCACAGGCATTTAGAGTATTGTCTGTGCACTCATATCGCTAATGTTCAAGTAATGATTTAGTTTCCCAAGGCGGCAGTGGAAACCCTTTGTTCTTGGCAGTAAACATGGAAACCCGAGGGGTGTGATTGTTTTGTTGAGTGTGGTATGGCTTATTTGGAGGAGAAATGTTGAGAAAATCCAAGCCGGAGAAGCAAGGGGGTGTGAATTTCTGAAGCTGATTTATCCCTGCTGGGATGAGTATGCATGTATGTGTCGGATCTTTCCTGTCTAGACCCACAGAGGTTGCTATATTACCTCAAAGAACTGCTAAAAACCACCACATTATGTTACCTCAGTCCTATGGCATGAACAATCTTTGCTCCCATTTCACATTATGTGGCGCTGGAATTAACAAAGTGTCTGAGAGACTTTTAACGGTTCTTTCAGATGTTGGTCAAGTTCAAACAAGGTAGTCATGGTTTATTTGACCTCTTTCAAGCCCACCTTTGCTACATTTCAATGGCTTGACTTCTTCAGAGGATGTTCAGCACAAGCGTGGGAGTGGGTATTGTAATTAGCAATCTCTTGTACGTAAATATAACCGTGTTAAAAGAGAACACCCAATCCTTTGTACTGCATGGAAAAAGCTTGGTAAACCAACAAGAGTGGATCCATAAAAGCAAATTAAATGACTACAACCTCGTGTGAGAAATATCTCCAAACCCTATAGCTAACTAATGAAGAGGCCAATGTTTGGATGGGACCTCGTTTTACATAATTTTAAAGGTCTTTCCCCTAAAAAACAAAACAAAAAAAAAAAAAACAACAAAAAACAACAAAAACAACAACAACAAAAAACTGCTAACTGCTAATAAAGAAAAAAGTGTCTTTCCCCATAAAATCCAATCCACATGAGAAATATAGAGCTTTATTGATGTAATTATTTAAAATTAACATGTGAACATGAATTTTAGTTGCCTATTTACTATAGTTAGTGTGTGCCTGTATATAAAAAATATATTTTATATAATAATTAAAACAAACTCATTTGTACATATTGTTTTGAAGCAAGTTTAGAGAAAATCATGCATTAATGTCTTAAAGCCCCCAAGCCATATGGTAGGTGACTGTGGCAAGGAAAAACTTGCAGCTTAAATCTCAGCTTTTTTTAAGTAGTCATCCATAGTCTGTTGGTTGTTTATAGTAATACAGTAGTAAAGCATAATATATATACTAAATATGTAGTTTATAGTATGCACTCTGAAATGTTTCACTGGTGAAGGACATTGTGAAAAACTATTTCTGGAGGATGTGTGGACATCATTACGGGTCCAAGCAACTTTAAATTTTGTTCTGCCCTAAAATTGTCTGGGCAAATACCGTAAGTCCTAGAGACACCAAATTTGGCAGGATGGTCCCAAATTTCCCTCACAACTCAGAGTCACTGTTTTGATAACTTTTTATTATGAGAGACTCTAGATGATACATGCAAAATTTTGTGTGAATCAGACTAATGGTCTAGGAAGATTTTGAAAAAGTTTGTTTTTTGGAAAACTCAATTTTGCAATTTTTGTCATTTTCTCCACTTTTACAAACTGCTTGGACCCCAAAAATTGCAGCTCGGGCTATATTCTTCAATTGTTTCTATATTTCTCATCTTAATCTCATTTTGAGTTATAGTTGAATTAGAGTTCACAGACACATGGGTGTTAAAGGGAAGATTATGTCTTAGTTTAAGATGGACCATATCTGAAGCTTCCATGTGCTCAAGAAAAATCAGGAAATATTTCCTCTGCCCCATGGCACCTGCCCATGCGTCCCTACCACCTGAGTGAACTTTTCTTACAGTGGCCCCAAAAAGTATTTGGACACATAAAGTTGCAGTGAAGTGCCTTAATGAGCACAGTTCTAATTGGTGTTTTGATGTATTTCCTACTAAAATAGGAAGTTGGGTTGGGACATATCGAACGGCTCAACACTTTTAAAAAAAAAAAAAAAAGAAAGAAAAAAAAAGAAAAGAAAGAAAAGGCCAATAGGCTTTAGTTTACAGCCACACACACATAAACGTTTCTACCATGCTATTGCTCATGCAATTATCAGGAGAACCGATCTCTTTACTGGCCCACTTTTCCACTGACTAGAGAACCAAAGGACAATTTACCAGAGAACATTAATACATAACCAGCCCACAAACATAGCACTTCACGGTCTTTACTTACAACAAGGCTAGTACAACTGCGAAAGTCCACTGCAGATCAATTAGTAATAAGGGAATCAATATCAATGTTTTGAATCACAATTCACTAAATGTAAAGAATTAAGAATACATACTTGTCATGTACATCCCAAGGTACCACAAAAAATACTCCAGCCCCTTTCTCCACATCCGAGTGATGCATCCAATGGAAACATTCAGGCATGAAATGCCTTGTGTACCACAGCGAATTTGCCGTTATTCTGCCTTCTTCTGAACAAAAATTCAAGCCAGCAGGCCTGTAACCAAGGGAAAGGGTTTTTTGGAAGAGAAACAGACTAAAACAGAAGTCAGTCAGAAGAGTCAGTCATACATGTGTCATAATGTATGAACTCACCCACTGCAAACCAAATCTACCTACGGGTATTAATAAAGTAACCTGAACCTGAACCTAATACCAGCGGAAGAGCAAGTTGTGACATTTTGATTAAGGACTATATGGTAAAAAATATTAAGAAAATAAATAAGGTCAATTTTGATTTCATGCCAATTTTAAGTCACTCTTAAAAATATTAAGTCACTTATTGAATGTCATTGCATTAGATCAATTGGCATTGGCAAACAAATGATGCTAAAGCTTTAGGGGCAGATGCAGAGACAGTTTTTTTTTTTTTTTTTTTTTTTTTTTGGATCCAGAACCAGTGGAAACTTGTGGAACATGTTCCAGATTGGGCACCAGCACCATGGAAAAGGGAAAAGGGGCCACAGGTGTCCTGATAGAATTAGTGATAAAGTACAGATATAGTTAATCACATTAACTATATATATATATATATATATATATATATATATATATATATATATATATATATATATATATATATATATATATAGTTAATGTGATATATATATATATACACCGATGAGCCAAAACTCACAGGTGAAGCAAATAATATTGATCATCTCCTAACAAGGCCAAATGTCAAGGTCTGGGTAGATTATCAAATCAAAATCAAATCAAATCACATTTATTGTCACACAGCCATATACACAAGTGCAATGGTGTGTGAAATTCTTGGGTGCAGTTCCGATCAATATAGCAGTCGTGACAGTGATGAGACATATACCAATTTACAATAACCTCAAATTAACACAACACAATTTAAAGTCTAATATACACATAATTACACACAACAATATACAAATAATAACATACACTGTACAGTATATAATACGCACAATATAGATACACATTATTCAATAAAAATAAAAAAATGTATATATAGTAGTATATATAGAATGTACAGTAGGCTGTATTGTACTGTATTGACATTCAGGCTGTCGGTTGATAGTAAGTTGTTAAGAGAGAATATATATAATAATAATATAATTTATGGCAGTCCGGTGTGAGATATAAGAGTACGAGTAATAAAGTGCAGTGCTGATGTATTTTGATCGTAGGAGATCAAGAGTTCAAAAGTCTGATTGCTTGGGGGAAGAAGCTATCATGGAGTCGGCTGGTGCGGGTCCTGATGCTGCAATATCGCCTGCCTGATGATAGCAGTGAGAACAGCCCATGGCTCGGGTGGCTGGAGTCTCTGATGATCCTCCGAGCTTTTTTCACACACCTCCTGGTAAATATGCCCTGGAGGGAGGGAAGCTCACCTCCGATGATGTGTCTGGCAGTTCGCACCACCCTTTGCAGTGCTTTGCGGTTGTGGGCTGTGCTATTGCCGTACCAGGCGGAGATGCAGCCAGTCAGGATGCTCTCTACAGTGCAGATGTAGAACCGTGTGAGGATGTGGCGGTTCATTCCAAACTTCCTCAGCCGTCTCAGGAAGAAGAGGCGCTGATGAGCCTTCTTCACAACAACAGTGTGGATGGACCATGTGAGTTCCTCAGTGATGTGGACACCCAGGAACTTGAAGCTGCTGACTCTCTCCACTGGTGCTCCATTGATGGTGATGGGGCTGTGTTCTCTGTCTTTTCTCCTGAAGTCCACCATAAGCTCCATTGTCTTGCTGACATTGAGGGAGAGGTTGTGCTCCTGACACCAGTGTGTCAGAGTGTGCACCTCCTCTCTGTAGGCTGTTTCATCATTATCAGTGATCAGACCTACCACCGTCGTGTCATCAGCAAACTTAATGATGGCATTGGAGCTATGTGTTGCCACACAGTCATGTGTGTACAGGGAATACAGGAGTGGGCTGAGAACCCAGCCCTGTGGGGCTCCAGTGTTGAGGGTCAGTGATGAGGAAATGTTGCTGCCTATTCTAACCACCTGGCATCTGCTTGACAGGAAGTCCAGGATCCAGCTGCACAGCGAGCTGTTTAAGCCCAGAGCCCGGAGTTTCTCATCTAGCTTGGAGGGCACTATGGTGTTGAATGCTGAGCTGTAGTCTACAAACAGCATTCTCACATAAGTGTTCTTTTTTTCCAGGTGGGAGAGAGCAGTGTGTAGTGTAGATGCAATGGCATCATCAGTGGAGTGGTTGTTGCGGTAAGCAAACTGCAATGCGTCAAGAGAGAGAGGCAGCACAGAGCAGATGTAATCTCTGATTAGTCTCTCAAAGCATTTGCTGATGATGGGGGTCAGAGCAACAGGACACCAGTCATTTAAGCAAGTTATTTTTGATTGCTTTGGAACAGGCACAATGGTGGATGTTTTAAAGCATGTGGGGACTACAGACAAAGAGTTGGAAATGTCTGTAAAAACATCAGCCAGCCGGTTCGCGCACGCTCTGATGACGCGGCCCGGAATGCCGTCTGGGCCCGCAGCTTTGCGGATATTCACCCGTCAGAAGGATCGGGTTACATCCGCTACAGAGACGGAGAGTGAACTAACCTCTGTAGCTTCGGCCGCGAGAGCTCTCTCTGCAAGGGCGGTGTTATTTCCCTCAAAACGAGCATAAAAATTATTTAGCTCATCCGGGAGAGAGGCAGCGGTGTTCATGGCGGAGTTTTTATTCCCTTTAAAGTCTGTGATGATGTTAATTCCCTGCCACATGCTTCTAGAGTTGGTGGTGTTAAACTGTCCTTCAATCTTGTTCCTGTACTGGCGTTTTGCTGTTCTGATTTTCAGAGGTCATAACTGGCTTGTTTATGCTCCTCCGTGTTCCCGGAATTGAAAGCGGAGGTCCGCACATTAAGTGCCGCACGAACATCCCTATTTATCCGTGGCTTCTGGTTTGGATATGTTCTGCCGAATGCACTTTTTGATGAAACACATTACGCTATCAGTGTAAACCTCGATGTCGTCATCAGAGGCAGACCGGAACATCTCCCAGTCCGTGTGATCAAAACAGTCTTGTAGCATAGAGTCTGACTGGTCCAACCAGCACTGGATCGTTCTGAGGGTGGGTGCTTCCTGTTTCAGTTTCTGCCTGTAAGCGGGCAGAAGCAGAATGGAAGAGTGGTCCGATTTGCCAAATGGTGGGCAGGGGAGGGATCTGTAGCCATCCCGGGAGGGAGAGAAGCAATGGTCCAAAACCCGGTCCCCTCATATGTGTTGAAACTAATGTGCTGGTGGTATTTTGGTGCGACTGATTTGAAACTGGCTTTATTAAAGTCCCCAGTCACAATGAACATGGCCTCAGAGTGCGCGGTTTCCTGCTCACTTATAATCCCATACAGTTCCTTGAGTGCCCAGTCTGTGTCGGCTTGTGGCGGGATATACACAGCAATGATAATGACCGTTGTGAATTCCCTCGGTAGCCAGAATGGTCGACACAGAAGCATGAGAAATTCCAGATCAGGAGAGCAGAAAGACTTGATAGAATGTACGTTCCTCTGATCACACCAGGATTTGTTGATCATAAAACATACACCACCACCTCTGCTTTTACCTGAGAGGTCTTTCGCTCTGTCCGCTCGGTGCATGGAGAACCCCGCGGGTTCAATGGCTGAGTCTGGAATCTCCGCAGACATCCAAGTTTCTGTTAGGCAGATAATGCAGCAGTCCCTCGTCTCTCATTGGAAAGAGATCCGCGCTTTCAGCTCGCAGAGCTTGTTATCCAGAGACTGAACATTTGCCAGTAGAATACTGGGTAGCGGGGGTCGATTTGCGCGGCATCTTACTCTGATGAGAATGCCGGCTCTGTTTCCCCTTTTCCTCCTGCGTTTCCACGGCCGTGCAGCCCAGACAAAGGGCTCCGCTTGCGTGTTTGTAAATAGCGGGTCGGCATTGAGGAATTTGAAGTCTGGTTTACGGTGTGAAATTGCTGAACCAATGTCCAAAAGTGTTTGTCTGTCATAGACAATAAGGCAGACAACATCCAAGACAAAAAACATAAGAATTGTGAACAAAACAAACAAAACACTGCCATGTTGTGTCGGAGCTCACAACGCAGCAGCCATACTTGGCGCCATCTTGAGTCCTAGATTAGATGGTAAGAGAACAATCAAGGGCCAAATTATTATGGCCAGACGACTGGGTCAGAGCATCTCTGAAATGGCAAGGCTTGTGGAGTGGTCCCGGTCAGCAGTGGTGAGTACATACCGACAGTGGTCCGAGAAGGGACAAACCACAAACTGGCGAAAGGGTGTTGGGCACCCAAGGCCTTACATTTACCACATGTGAGTGCTTCATACAGTATGTTATAAATGGAAGGATTTAGTTAGGCTGATGGATAAGATTAATGAGTTAGAGATACGCATCCGTACACTAGTGGAGGTCAGTGAGAAAGAGAAGCCGGTAGCCGGTGAGCAAAACACACACTTCGATTCCTGCAGGATAGAGCCCCCACAGCAGGGCATTTTTGTGACATCTCGGCAGTATACTCATAGGGCAAAGCGATACCACTCTACCATTCCTGTTAGGATTTCCAATAGATTCTGCCCACTCAGTGATACACCCACTGAGAAGCATGTTGGAAGTGCCCTGATTATAGGTGATTCTATTGTAAGGAACGTGGAAATAAAGACTCCAGTCACCATTGTAAAATGTCTGCCTGGAGCCAGAGTGCCTGACAACAGATCAAATTTACAAGTGCTGGCTAATGCTAAATGTAGATTTTTTTTTTTTTTTTTAAGATTGTTATTCATTGGGGCCTGAGTAGCAAGTAAAGATGCTGACAACCACACCTGAAGTCGCAAGTTCAAATCCACGGCGTGCTGAGTGACTCCAGTCAGGCTTCCTAAGCAACCAATTGGCCCGGTTGCTAGGGTGGGTAGAGTCACATTGGGTTAACCTCCTCATGGTTGCTATAATGTGGTTCTCGCTCTCAATGGGGTGAGGTTTATAGTAGATTAGAGTTTCTAAATGGATTGATGTCTGAGTGGTGTCTGGAGAATAGCATAGAATTTATAGACAATTGGATGAGTTCTTGTGGTAGACCTAACCCGCCAAAGAAAGATGACTCTATCCCTCCAGGGAAGGGGCCACTCTCCTCTCTAGTAATTTGGCTCATTGTCTTAATAGTGATAGTATTTGACTAACTGGGACCCAGATCAGGAAGCAGACAAACTGGCTAATCCGACCATCTGCTAAATGTCTTGAGACATCACACAGGCCACATAAACTACAACACATAGAGACTGTATCAACTTGATATCATATAGAGACCGTGTCCGTTCCTTGAACTACCAAACATAAAACCCTCATTAAGTCATTTTGAAAAAATTTGATTGATGTCAAACTTAAAAAAACAAAACGTTTTAAAATAAACATCATATAAAGGTAGGGCTATTAAACATTAGATCACTTTCATCCAAAGCACTAATTGTAAATATAATTATTACAGATCATAGTTTGGATTAGCTCTGTTTGATGGAAACCTGGCTTAAACCAAATGATTATATTAGTTTAAATGAGTCCGCTCCCCCAGGTTATTGTTATTGAAGGGGCGGGTTTACCCTTGTCTCTTCCGTCTATAGATGAGTTGAACACATTCACCAACAATGGTTTTAATCAAATAGTAATCATTATCTTCTTAACCATGTGCATTTGTTATAGTTCCCAGAGAATGAATATACTGTACATGTGAGTTGTAATAATTTGATTAATGATCAATGAAATTAAGCAAGAGTTTTATTGTGTTTAAGTTTTAGGCCATTATTGTACCACATGTATTTACTGACACAAATTAATTCTTAGAAAGCATCACTAAAAGTATATTTCTGCCTAACCTTGCTCTGTCGTATTTGGATGTATTGTTTTCTCATCATGTTTTTTTCCAGCTGGATAAGGTCTGTGTTCCAGTGAGGCTCGACTCAACCTTGGGTAAAGATAGCCTATGTTGTGTTCTGTCAAGTGATGTCATTGTATGAATTGTTTGGAGTTTTGAGAGTCTTCTGACTCAGCCAGAGGAACTGAAAAGAAGAGCACTCTCAGTTTAAACTAAGACTTAGTAGTTCAGAATAATCAGTGTTATGTCTTTAAATAACAACTTTTGATTACATGTTACTTGCACCTTATAGTCACCATCAACTCCATATGACAGAATTAAATATAGCTTATGATTATGGCGATGAGTTTGTCCTGTCGCATTTTGTGTGACCACAACAGAGTTGAGAATATCAGTAAATGCTAATCCCAGTGTATCATTTTCATTATCTATGTGAATGTTTAAGTCACCAACAATTAAAGCTGAATCCACAGTAACTTCTAGATCTGACAGAAAATCAGCAAATTCTCTAAGGAAATCAGAATATGGCACAGGTGGTCTATATATTGTAGCAAGAGCTAAAGACAACAGAGATTGTTTATTTACAGAATATCAGACGATGTCACATTAAGCATTATCAGTTCAAAAAGAATAAATCTTATATCCTGACTTCTGAGTAACACCAAACAAATCACTGTAAATTGTAGCAACACCTCCTCATTGACCCTTCAGGCGAGGCTCATCTCTTACAATTACAGGGTTCTGCTTGAAGTCCAGTGTTAAGTTTCCACAGTCTGTGATGATTTGGGGTGCAATGTCATCTGCTGGTGTTGGTCCATTGTGTTTTTTGAAAACCAAAGTCACTGCACCCGTTTACCAAGAAATGTTGGAGCACTTCATGCTTCCTTCTGCTGACCAGCTTTTTAAAGATGCTGATTTCATTTTCCAGCAGGATTTGGCACCTGCCCACACTGCCATAAAGCAATGGTTAAATGACCATGGTGTTGGTGTGCTTGACTGGCCAGCAAACTCACCAGACCTGAACCCCATAGAGAATCTATGGGGTATTGTCAAGAGGAAAATGAGAAACAAGAGACCAAAAAATGCAGATGAGCTGAAGGCCACTGTCAAAGAAACCTGGGCTTCCATACCACCTCAGCAGTGCCACAAACTGATCACCTCCATGCCACACCGAATTGAGGCAGTAATTAAAGCAAAAGGAGCCCCTACCAAGTATTGAGTACATATACAGTAAATGAACATACTTTCCAGAAGGCCAACAATTCACTAAAAATGTTTTTTTTTTATTGGTCTTATGATGTATTCTAATTTTTTGAGATAGTGAATTGGTGGGTTTTTGTTAAATGTGAGCCAAACTCATCACAATTAAAAGAACCAAAGACTTAAACTACTTCAGTGTGAGCATTGAATTTATTTAATACACAAGTTTCACAATTTGAGTTGAATTACTGAAATAAATTAACTTTTCCACGACATTCTAATTTATTGAGATGCACCTGTATATATATATGTATGTATATGTATGTATGTATGTATGTATTTGGCAATTTGGCAATTTTTAATTTATTATTGTTACACCATTCATAAGAGAAAGGTTGAAGAATGTTAAAGAGATGGGGGCATAACTCCAAAAAATACGATAGATAAGAAGCAATTGCAAATGCGATTACTGGTATGTGTGCCGCATCTTAGTTACAGTTAAGATGGTTCTAAGAATCTAGCCCTTCCACCTGTTGTGCCGGAAGTGATGAAAAATGCGGTTTGATCGTATGTCTCTGTGCCCAGCCTAGTGTAATCAAATCAGTTTGATTGTACGTGTGAAGTAGTAAAAAAATCAGAAACAATAAGGATTTAAATTAGGGTGACAGCATCAAATTTAATATATGCACTTTATCATGCCAAACTGCTACTTGTTGAAAAAAGTAGCTTGCAACTGGACAGCTACACTGTTTTGAAAACAGAACTACTGTCACAAAGTTAAGTTAGTATCCAGTGTTGGGTAAATTACTCAAAAAGTAATCAATACAAATTACTAATTACTTCAAAAAATTTTAATCTGATTCCTTTACTGATTACTTAATCAAAAAGTAATCACATTACCATTGTTGTGTATAATCTGCTTACAAAGTAACTGTAATCTAATTACTTTTTAGTCAAAAAGTAGTTTAAGTATTACATTTTAAATTATTGTAATCTGATTACAGTTACTGACTTTCAATTAATTAAGTTACTTGTAAGTACATTACTTGGGTTAGACATATTTCTAAAATATTTATGTACAATACATTAAAAAAATTAATTATGTCAGTATGTACATCTGTTTGCATTTCTGTGACAGCTGAAGGGTGTGCATCCTCTAAAGGCCCAGATATACTTCATATGAAATCAAAGAACGAACAGGTATGACATCATTCCGAATAAAATCTGGCCAAAAGGAAGGTGTTTTCGGTGGTTCGGAACAGCTAGTCTGGGCGAACTTTTAGAAAAACTTCCAACCAGCTGCTAAACAACTTCTTAATGTCATTGGTCCACCTGAAGCTCCACCTACTACTTTGTTTACATTTTTCAGTCAGTATTCAATGTGAACACACCAGCTTCCTAGACCATATCATGCGTTTTGTTTTTGTAGTTTAATTAGTCTACAAAAGGAATCAAATCTAATGCGTGCCAGGGCCAGTTGCGTTCCCACTGTCACTTTCCATTTTTCGAGATCATGGACATTGTCCCACTGTTAGTGGAGAGACCACTTGGCACAACATGGCAGTTACAGTCAGTGAGTTGTCAACACTAGCTTATCTTGTTAGCTAACTAATGTTTACAAATGATATAAACTCGATATTCTAGATAAACAGATAACATGATACCTCAGCTTGAGCTTCCCTCTTGCTTGCGAAATGGGCGGGGTGTGTGATGTTAGAACCAGGGCGGCAAATTAAGGGCAGGTTTTAGGGCAATGGTGTGGGGCTATTGGCACAATGGTGGGAACGCAGATCGATTTTGGTCTTGCGGCTCGAGGTCCGAGGCTATTGGCCCCAGCTGGCCAGTTGATAGGCTCGCACTGGCCCAATGGTGGAAAAGCAGCTAATGTTAGAGAGAAAAGCATTGGTGCCAAGTATATTTTGTGCGACTTGTGTGCGTAACTATGCATGGTGAAAATATGTTTAGCAGAAAAATGTACATTACTATAATTACTTTTGAGTTAGTGTCTAAAACACTTTTCACCCCAAAAAAGTTTTTTTTTTTTTTTTGCTCAATAATGTCTATATTTCCTCATTTATTTTCACACGCAAGTCATACACTCAACACGTACAGCCCTTTCTCCCTTATTACTTATTACTTATTAGGGGGTTTATGCCCTTTAGCTGTCACAGAAGTGCAAACAGATGTAGATATAAACACAGTTCTTGTTTTAAATTCTACATAAATAATACTATTTTAGAAATTTGTAACCCAAGTAATGTACTTAAAAGTCAGTAACTGTAATCTGATTACTAGAATTTAAAATGTAATGTTTTACACTTCTTTTTGACTAAAAATTAAATAGCTTACTGTAATAAATACTTTGTTATCAGATTACACCAAATGTAGGTAGTGTCACTACTTTTAGTTAGTTTCTTTGGTTATTACTGCTTGAGGAAATTACCATATTAGGAGATCAAAAACTGACTCAGGTCACGTAAGTTAATGGTGATTTCCTCTGTGTTTCCTGTCTGCTGTAAAACAGATGCCAGTGTGGTATCTTACTTCATGAAAAGGTCAAAACCAGCCCAGAAATTCAATCACGTCTGTAACTTTGTATGACTTAGAGGTGCCTCACTCCTATGAAATGACAAGAACTCCTCATGAGCCATAGCTGTTTACTAGACTATTGCTTAAACAAAATTTGCTCACCAGACAGACTCACATCTCATTGGTACAGCCAGTGCCTCATTAACTTTACCAGGGAAACAAAACAGCTTTTTGAATTCCCATCCCAAACTTTGAATGATGTAATGGGCTAAGGTCTGCGCAGCTCCAAAATCCGCTTTGCACAGGCCATGACCAATTGGAAGCAAAGATCAATCAACTCTTGAGAAAAGAGCAGTCCTCGTCTGCTTCAACAAAGCAAGGATGAATGGGCTGCTAAATTAAATAAATATTGTCCTGTTTAATATAGAGAGACTTTTTTCTAAAAAATTTGACGTGTCATTCTTCAAAAGCTGTCAACGGTAAACATCGAAAGTTCACTTTAATCATCATCGGCAGCAACAGGAGGTGATGACATAATTTTACCTTCTTCTCCATTTATCTTATTATCGAATGCTTTGTTTTAGTTTACTTGAAATTTCCTGGCAGGTGTCAAGTTGAGGGCTGTAGTTTGAAAGGAGTTTAGTTTCCATTCGACTGTCAGGAGATTTGATTAAATCAGCTTTAGGGGGAAAGAATTTGGCAGCTGATGCACCCAAAGATCT
Source organism: Myxocyprinus asiaticus (assembly GCF_019703515.2). Taxonomy (NCBI): domain Eukaryota; kingdom Metazoa; phylum Chordata; class Actinopteri; order Cypriniformes; family Catostomidae; genus Myxocyprinus; species Myxocyprinus asiaticus. Next base: position 17,918,154 of record NC_059392.1, on the reverse strand, counting down.
GTGACCATTTTTTCAATGTTATAAAAAAGTTTTATTCCACTTACATGTATGTGGTCTCAACCAGAAGCGGGATTTACTTTAGTGGGAAGATTAAAAAGCAAGTATCCTTTCACTACACAGCAAGGAAGTGCTTTTTTACAAATCACACCATGCACAGCGAAGATGTTGTGTTGAAGGTGCTGAAATAATTGTTTCAGGGGCAATAACCAAATCACAACACAAAAGGAGGTTTCCTTTGATTGGTTATTTTAGTACTCTCTGATATAAAACAGAATTATTCTTCACTTGGTAGCGCGTGGTAGCAGGAGGTCTCAGTTTGCAAAGGCGCTGCACGCATGCAAATGAACAACATCAGAAAGAGCAGCAGTCCCTCACTGCTTGGAGAAATAGGCAATCACTTTTAATGGACCAAAAACTGGAATTGAGACAATTTAATTAGCACTGAAACAATGCTTCATTTGACACCGTATGCTGTGTAAGCATGTTAAACTGAGTTGTTAGTGTCTTCAAACTGGGAAAGTCTGCTATAATAATTTTTTTTCTAGTTGACCATGTTAAGCTGTAGTCAAAGTTAAAAATACAGCGTGTCTCATGTTGCCGATATATACACAGGTAAACGCACTCAATGACTTGTATCCTAAATTCTGTGCAAATATGCATTAAACAGAAATCACATGCCCAGCATGATTACAAAGACTCAATCAATTTTGTTTCGTCAGGGTACATGGTTACTTTTCAAAACTTGATCCAACACTGAATGCTCCAGCAGCCTAATTTACATTTAGAAAAATCCTGATGTTGCTATAACAATGCAAAACACACCTACCAATTTGCATGAAATGAAAATCAGCCCTCTTTTCCTGTTTAATTAATCAATCACATGATCGTGCAGAACACCCAGGGTTGGGAGTGTTACTTTTGAAATGTATTCCACTACAGATTACAGAATACATGCTGTAAAATATAATTTGTAACGTTAGATTACTCAAGGTCAGTAATGTATTCTAAATACTTTGGATTACTTCTTAAGCACTGGTAGATTTTTTCACTTGTTTTGACTATAAAAACTCTGCCAGTACAGTAAGACAAAATACACGTTAAAAATACATTTCAGAAAAACCTAAATATCTTATACAGTGTTGTTTCTAAAACAAGATGAATCAAATTGATCTTGTTTTAAGGATTTTTAGATATTTTTACAGGAAAACAATACAAAATTATTATGAAGAATACGATTTTTTGTCTTAATATCAAAGGTCTTACTAGAAAAAAAGAAATTTTATCCAACGTGAATTTTCTTGATAAAAAAAATATGATCGTGCCTGGTAACATGTTGTAACAGTGACTCAGGCTGAGTGGGATCCATGTGAGGTTTATTAACACAACAAGTTCAGAGTACAAACAGGCGTGGGTAAAATAACCAGGGCAACCAACAATATCAGAGACAGTGCAGTATTGTAGTCAAACAGGCAAAGGATCAGGGCAGGCAGCTAAACAGCAATAGAGATAGTCCAGGCAAACACAGTAATAGACAGGCAGCAGAGAATCGTACAAGGTAAATCCAAAGCAGAGTCAAACACGGGTAGATCAGCAGAGTAAGTAATAACGCTCAGAAATGTAGCCGGGGCAAACAAGACTTCACAATGAATTAACACACACATCGGGCTTAAATAGTCTGAGTGATATTAGGCAGGTGTAGTGTAAAGTAGTCCAGGCATGTGGGCACTTGGGAAATGTAGTTCAATGTTAATATTCAGGTGAGTGAGATTGAGGAATCTTCACCGGCGTTCGTGACAGAACCCCCCCCCCCCCCCCCGCGAGCGGCTCCTGACGCGAGAACACATCTGATGTCGGGGTCTTCCTCAAAGTCGAGGGGCCGGTTTCTCCGGGTGAGTCATATGAAATTCTGTGATAAGATTGGGGTCAAGGATATCATCCGCCTTGACCTAGGACCTCTCCTCCAGACCGTACCCCTCCCAATCTACCAGATATTGAATCTGGCATTCCCAAAGTGAGGAATCTAGCAGATCTCGTACTAGGAATGCCTCCTTGCCATCCACGATCATGGGTGAGGGGCCCGCATCACTGCCTTCCTCCTCCACCCTCGAACCACTGGCAGGTTTCAGCAGAGAGACATGAAAAGTGGGAGAAATACGATAATTAGCAGGTAATTGGAGGTGATATGACACATGATTGATTTGATTTTGAACGGACCCACATACCTGGGACTGAGCTACTTGCAAGGTAGACAGAGACGAAGGTCCCGGGTTGAAAGCCACACCCACTGTCCTGGAACATAGTTGGGACTGGGACGATGATGGCGGTCCGCTTGTTCCTTTCCCCTGTTGGTGGCACGCTGTAGATGGAAATGAGCTTGATCCCATACAGCCTCACTTCGCTGAAACCAGTCGTTAACAGCAGGTACATCAGACGGTTCACCAGACCATGGAAATAGAGGGGGTTGGAACCCCAGAACACACTGAAAGGGAATCAATTTTGTGGAGGGTTTGAGGATCGAGTTCTGCACATATTCTTCCCAGGGAAGAAAGTGGCTCCAGTCGGCTTGATTCTGTTGACAGTACATGCAAAGGAAATTGGTGAGTTCTTGATTCAGACGTTCCATCTGGCCATTAGACTGGGGGTGATATCCTGAAGTGAGACTTATATTGACATTAAGTAGTCGAAAGAAAGCTGTCCAAACCCTTGATGTAAACTGAGGGCCCCGGTCAGAGACAATGTCTTCAGAAAGACCATAGTAGCAGAACACATAATGGAAAAGATGTTCTGCAGTTTCAAAGGCTGATGGAAGCTTAGACAGGGGTATTAGTCGACATGCCTTAGAAAACCGATCAATGACAGTTACTATGGTGGTGTTACCTTGGGAGATGGATAGATCAGTGAAAAAAACAATGGCAATGTGGGACCAAGGTCATTGTGGAATGGGTAGAGGTTGTAGCAACCCTGCTGGTAGTTGTCTGGGGTTTTTTGCTGTGGCGCAGGTGTGACAAGCATTCACGAATGTGTTGGTGTCTGCCTGTAATGTCTCCCACCAGAACTGATTTCTTAACAATCATACTGTGGTAGTAATGCCTGTATGGCCAGAGCTTGTTGAGGAGTGCACCCAGCGGATTACCTTTTCTCGTAGAGTAGGTGGCACAAACGTTCGGTTGGGCGGACATTCTGGAGGGGCCGAGTTCTGTGCATGTGCCTGGGAGATTTCAGACATGATGTCCCACTGGACCAGAGCTAGGATCAGAGAGGATGAGATGATGGGTTCTGGAGAGGGATTCTGAGGAGTGGAGTCAAATTGACGGGATTAGTGAGCTTTGATGTTCTTTGATCCTGGATGATAAGTGATTGAAAAACGAGTGAAAAATAGTGCCCATCTGGCTTGTCTGGCTTTAGTCTTTTGGCTGAGTGCAAGTATTCAAGGTTGCGATGATCGGTTAATACCAGAAATGGATGTCTGGCTCCCTCAAGCCAGTGTTGCCATTCTTCGAATGCTGCTTTTATGGCTAGCAGTTCACAATAGCCCACATCATAATTCTGTTCGGCAGAGGAGAGTTTACGTGAGTAGTACGCACAAGGGAAAAGCTTAGGAGGATTACCTTGGCGTTGAGAGAGGATAGCGCCAATACCGTTGTTTGATGCATCTACTTCAACCATGAAAGTAATGTTGAGATCAGGATGATGAAGAATAGGAGCAGAAGTGAAGTGACTTTTCAATTCATTAAAGGTTTGGATGGTATCAGAAGACCAGCGAAGCTTGGTATTACCTTGGTGATAATACATTGGAACACCTGAATTCAATTATTTGGATGGGTGAGCGAATACTTTTGGCAATATAGTGTATATATATATATATATATATATATATATATATATTAGGAAAAACTACCACACACAATAACTGTGTGTGTGTGTGTGTGTGTGTGTGTGTGTGTGTATACAGATTTAACCTCCAAGGACAGTAAAACCTGAGCTCACTTACATTGTGGGGACCAGCCAGCAGTCCCCACAAGGGAAATGGCTTATTAAACATACTAAACGATGTTTTTTTTTATTTATTTTTTTATGTAAAAATGCAAAAAGGTTTCTGTGAGGGTTAGGTTTAGGGGTAGGGTTAGGGGATAGAAATTATCGTTAGATCTGTATAAAATCCATAGAAGTCTATGGAAAGTCCCCATGATGATATAAAGCAAAATGTGTGTGAATGTGTGTAAACATGGGGGAACTACATTCTGTTACAAACAAAACAAGTTACACTATTACAAATGTTACTAATCAGTATTGCAAATGTTACTAATCAGTTTAATAATCACAGTTGTTTTAAGAAATTATAAAGGAATAGTTCAACCAAAACTGAAAATAATTTACTCGCCCTCAATGTTGTTTCAAACCCACATGTTGTGATTTATACTATGGAACACAAAAGGACAATTTTGAAGAATCTTCACATAGAAGATTATATTCACAAAAAATATATTTTCCATACAACAACAGTTTTGGGAGTTTGACTGGTCACAATGAACTTTCATTGTGTGGAAATTATTACTATATTAAGATTCTTCAAAAATTCTCTTGCCCTGGAAAAAGTAACAGGATACAGTTTTGGAACAACATGTGTGTGTGTAAATTTAAATTTTGGGGTGAATTATTCCTTATGTTATGTTTAAGTGCCACATTTTGGCACTTTTGGTCTGAATATATTTACAGCTATGTGTGTGTATGTGTGCATGTATCACTAGGTGTATGCAAATGTCTGAATGATTTTGTGTACAAATGTCTGAATGATTCTGTACACAAGTGTCTGTGTGTGTATATGTATATATAAACATACTATATGCTTGAAAAAACTGGCCACACATTAGGCATAATTGTAACATCATAAAGGAACAGAAGAACTTAGAAAACATCTTGGTTACTCCCATAACCCTGGTTCCCTAAAAGGAGGGAATGAGACGCTGCATCAAAAGCTATGGGAGCACCTCCCAGGGGCAGTGACCTTGAAACCAAATACCATCACGCCAATTTTATTGACTGGTGACGCTTGGTGCTCCACCTGTTCTGGCGTCCTTGTGGGCATATAAGTCAGAACCCAGCATAACATCTTCAGTATTTTCTGACTGAAGGTAAGTAGAGTGTATCTCTCATCCCATAACAGCAAAAAATCAGGTGCTGCAGCAAAGCTACAAAGCATCTCATTCCCTCCTTTCAGGGAGCCAAGGTTATGAGAGTAACCAAAACTTCAACGCTGCATCAGTAGCTGACCCTATGGAAGCCGTATACTAAAATGCCGTAGTACTGATGGGGTAATGCCCACTAGCCAATATGGTAGTAAAAAGGCATTGCTGAGACTAGGAGAGGGGCAAGAAGGTCTCAGCTGTCTCGCACAGAAATCTGCTAACAAGAGGGTGTTTGCCTACATAGAGTGTTTGGCAGTGACCTCTACTTTAAGCATGGATGGAGAGAGAAATGCATCTTACCACCCTTGCAAGAAGGAAAGTATCGTCTGCACGGGGCAGTGCATTGGATCCTTACCCCTGGAGGAGCACCAGTCAGCAAAGAGTCGCCACTTTAAGGCATACAACTGCCTCGTTGAGGGGGCCCTGGCCTGTAGTATTGTGCCTAGCACTGGTTGCGTTGTGTCAGACAAACCCTGTTCAGAGGCCAGAAATTTAGTCTCTACAGCTCTGGGAGCAGATCTGTCCTAAAAGGAATTTCGGTAACACTTTCTATGAAGCCCCTATTTATAATGAATTGTAAAGTATTTGTAATGACTCATAAACACCTTATAATTTTTTTAACTAATTATAAATAATTGTAAGCACAATTATAATCCATTATGATACTTAAATATTCATAGTTATACCTTAGAGTATAATGCATTTTAACATGACCAACATCAAATTTTATTTGCAGAAGTTATAAGGTATTATATATATTAGGTATGCTTTACGTAAAGTGACAAAAGCAATGTCTTTTTATAAACATTCATAAGATGTTTTTAAGTGGTTATAAGACATTACAAGTCAATCTTGTAAAATGCTTATCATTTATTTTCATATATTTGCAAGCTGTATTTTCTATTTTCATCAGGCCTGTGGTCTACGTTTCACTTAAATTACACCCTGTTGGGCAAAATTACATGGAAAATGTCTTAATGTCTAAAAATTTACATTGTGAATATGAGTTTTATATAACTTCCATTAAATTAAATGTATTGTATGTTACAAGTTTGTTATTGCTATTTATAAGAAGACATTTCTTTTGAAACTGTACTTAAAGCAGGCCAGTACCACTTAATGGTATATTATGATGTCATAAAGCCTTATAACTGTTGACACTGTGGTGATTTTGCATGGCAGCTCTTACAGTCTATGACATCAAATATACAGTATATTGCATTACAGCTTTTGCCGATAAAATTGGATGTTGATTGTGTTATAATGCATTATACTGGTTAAGATATAACTATGAATAGGTTAAATATTATAAATGTATTATAATTGTAGTTACAATTATTTATGAGAAGATACAACAAGTGTATTGTGATACATTAAGAATGCATTATAATGTATTTGTATTTATAATGACATTACAATGCATTATCAATATGGGCTTCATAGAAAGTGTAACAGGAATTTCCCATGGCAGAGCATCTAGCAGCTCTACCATTTCTGGGAAAAAGTGGCTGTTGGCCTATTGTGGCACAACTAGCAACACTGTCTCCTTGTCTTCCTGTATCTTGCACAATAATTGATCTAGCAAGCAGACGGGGGGAAACACATATTTGTGTTTTGCTGGCCATCTGTGAGCTAAGGCATACAAGCCTAGAGGAACTAGTGTCATGGAGTACCAGAGGCAAAAATGCTTAGTCTTCGAGAAGGCAAATATGTCCACCTCGGCTTCCTTGAATACCTCCCAAACTGAACTGACAGAGGATGGAATCTCTATTCCCCTGTCCTGGGACTCTGATGTGAGAGTAATCTCCTCCGCTGTTCAGGTGCTTCATGTGTTTGCAATGAACACAATCAGACCCATCAGACACAATGATATATCGCTCACAAGGTGGAAAACACCTGAGAAACATTTGTTTCAGCAAGTGACTCTTTTAGTTGGTTTAATTTGCTCCTTTGGTGTGCAGTGTAAACACACTGCAAACACAGAAGTGCTTTCGAAGCGGTGCTTCTTTGCTGGAGCATGCAGGGAGAAGGATAGTACTCATTCTCACTGAATGAGTACAAAATGAACAGCGAAGCATTGGGTTTAGGGTTCCAGAGCACGAGAGATGCCATCTTGACTTCCTGTTCTGGACATTGTTTCCTGTTCTGGTTGCTGCCGGCACACAGCACAAGTCTGTTTGTTTGTAGCTTGCTTGCCTTCTTAGCACTGCTTATTCCTCTATGTTCATCATTTTATCCATTGTCATTTTACCACATGCTTCGTTTTTTTTCCCAACTTTCTATTGTTTCAACTGCGTGTATATTACAGCGCGCACCCATTTTCTTTTCTTTATTCTTTTCTTTTTTTCAACTTGTCTACATCTCGCATTTCGACTGCATGCATTTGTTTTCTCCTCTGTGTTTTACACGGATTATTGCATCAATCTCAAACATCTGCAGATCAGGAACCTCCACAACAACAGCAAACAATTGCGTGAGGGATTCACATCAATCTCAAACCCTCTCCGCTCAAGAACAATCATAACAACAACAACAACAAACAATTGCCGTAAGTCATTCATCCCCTCATGTTATTGCTTCTTGCATTGCATGCCACATGTTTACTATAGCTTCTTCTGTCAGCAGTGAGGGATTTACATGTGTTAAATGTAAGGAATTAGTCAGGATGAAGGAGAAGGTTAATGAGTTTGAAACACGCATCTGAACGCTAGTGTAGGTCAGTGAGAAAGAGAAGCCGGTAGAAACTATTTCAGATACGGATAGAACAAATAGCAACACACACACTTTGGTTCAGACTGTAGAGCCCCCGCAGCAGGGCATTTGGGTGATGTCTTGGCAGCATACTTGCTCAGCAAAGCGACACCACTCTCCCATTCCTATTAGGGTTTCCAAGCGATTCTCCCCACTCAGTAATGCACCCACTGAGAATCATGTTGAAAGCGCCCTTGTTATAGGAGATTCTATTGTAAGGAACATGGAAATAGAGACTCCAGCCACTATTGTTAAATGCATTTCGGGGGCTCGGGCATCTGACATCAGATAAAATTAACAAGTGCTGGCTAATGTTTAATGTAGATTTTCTAAAATTGTTATTCATGTCGGCACTAACGATGTCTGGCTTCATCAGTCAGAGATCACTAGAAATAATGTTAAACGGGTGTGTAAACTTGCAAAAATGATGTCATACACTGTAATATGCTCTGGCCCCCTCCCTGCTCATCATGGTGAAGAGATTTATAGTAGATTAGTGTCACTGAATGGCTGGATGTCTGAGTGGTGTCCAGAGAATAGCATAGGATTTATAGAAAATTGGAAGAGTTTCTGGGGTTGTCATGTATTTACCTGTAATTCCCATGTTGCCCACTAGATATCACTAGTTCTTGTTTTTTGTTTCCCTTTGTGTCCTGTTTTCCCGTCATTTTTTAATGTCATTGCTTTCACCTGTGCCTTGTTTTGTATTATGTATTTAAGTTACCTCAGTTCCCTTGTTTGTTACTTGGTTTTTGAATGTGCTAGCCATCAGTCCCTAGTGTTGTGCCCTTTGCTTGCCCTGTTACTACATGGATTGTATTCTAAGTATTTTCCCCTGTTGGATTGAAAGTTTTTTTTTTTGGGATGTTTCCTTTCCAGGTTTTTTTTTTTTTTTTTTGGATTCATAAGATTTTTTGGATGTTTTCTTTCCCTTGTGGATCAAGCTATTTGAACATTTGTCTTTTACTCTCTACATGGATTTTTTCTCTTGTGCTTAGCTGACTCTCTTTTAAGAACATCTGGGTCCACCTAACTGCTCTGTGGCTCAGTGGAAAGTCAGTACCACTCCCACACCAGAGACACAAGTTTGAGACTGGCTCGTGACGGGTAGACCTGACCTGCTAAAGATAGATGGACTCCATACTTCCAGGGATGGTGCTGCTCTCCTCTCTAGTAATTTGGCTCATAGTCTTAATACTGATAGTATTTGACTAACTGAGGCCCAGGTCAGGAAGCAGACAAACTGGCTAATCCGAATGTCTGCTAGCTGCATTGAGACGTCACATAAACTACAACACATAGGGACTGTATCACCTAGATATCACATAGAGACTGTGTCTGTTCCCTGAACTATCAAACAATCCCCCACTAAATCATTTAGAAAAAATTGTATCATGGTAAAACTTGAAAATAACAAAACAAATTAATATAAGCATCATATAAAGGTAGGGCTACTAAACATGACATCAATCAAAGCACTAATTGTAAATTAAATTATTACAGATCATAGTATGGTTGCGATCTGTTTGACTGAAACCTGGCTTAAACCAGATGAATATATTAGTTTAAATGGATCTATGTCATGTGTATTTTGTTGATTTATGTCTTTTATTTTGAAATGTTTAGTTCCTGTTTCCCTTGTCATGTGATTCCTGTTTTCCCTCCATGTTCATGTGTCATGTTTTCATTGGTTTATTGTTTAATTAGCTTGTTAGCGTTCTGTTTGTTCATTGGTTTATGTTCTCCCATGTCTTGTATTTAAGCCCTCATGTTTGCCATTGTCGATTGTTAAGTATTGAATGAATGTGCATAGCCAAGTCAAGCCAAGTTTATGGTCAAGCCAAGTTAATAGTGAAGTCATAGTCAAGTTCTTGTTTATGTTTTATGTTTCACGTTTGTAGTTAGGGTTATAGGTTATCACGTTTATAAATAAACTGCACTTGGATTCTCTACACTTCGTCATCATCATCATCATCGTCTTCATCATTGGCAGTGCCAGCATCATTACAATCTACTCCCTCAGGTTATTATTATTAACATGAGCTTTGTCCGAAGGCAAGGCAAGTTTATTTATAGAGCAAACACTCAGACTACTAATTGAATATCTTTAATTGGAATGACATGGCGTAATTGTCCAGATCATAAGGCCCAATATACCTATATTTTACACATATTCTCCATATTAGAAATATATATAGAAATAAATAAACTGATAAACATTATATATAATCATAAGATTGAAGTGTGCCCTGACAAATTTACACTTTCAGAGTAATTAGATTTACAGCCTTAAAGCAAATTACAAAGACAAATCAGAGTCCCCACGAATGCAAGGATGGAGTGGAGAGAAATAATATCAAGGAGGAAAATAAGAATGAAGTGAAAGGAAATGTATTAAATGGAGAGATCAAGATTAAGAACCTAAAATTAGACAAATGGGAACTGCTTGAAGTAATTATATATTATTAAATGATGATGATTCTTTCTGTAAGCAATGATCCTGCCCCACAAAGGCAAAACGCAAAATAGAGTTATGAATGAAACCAGTCTCTTATGATCTGTCTGGTGACAGATGAGTTTGTCTCGTTTGCTGAAATTCAGAGTAACCATTGTGTGAAAATGCAGTAACAACAAAATCCACATCAAAATTTTGTATAATTTTTTTTTTCTCAGTTTCAGTGTTAATGAGTATGGCCTTTGTAGGGTAGTAAAATGTATTGATATTTTTACTAGTGAAACTATATGTGTAAAGTCATTTAGGGAATACAGGATTATAACCAAAGGTTATTTTCATGGCAAACAGAGTAGTTTAAAGTGCAATGACAAACAATATACAACAAACTATCACTGTAAAATGTATATATAAAAGAGATGTAAGACACGAGGAGACAGAGAGCATCTCTCATCGACACTGAATTAACAACAGGGGAAACAGAAGCACGCGTCCCGCAAAACACTGTCAGCTAATATTTGCGGCAGAATCAATGGGTTCCGGCGCAACAGAGTGCGGTGCAGGATGATGTGTGCGTGGGAGTGGGAGAAAGAAATGACTCGCGGAACTCCCACAAAATATAAATATCTAAATAACAAAATAGATGTTCCTCAAATTGATTTAATGTGTTTAAGGTACAGAGTGTTATTCGTCTATTACGCAAGACCAACAAAAATAAACTATTTACAGGCGCAGGGTTGGTTGCTAATTCATACAAATTATTCCTTGTGCTCCGTGCGGTGGAAAGTGCTATGGATGTTAACGCTTTATTAAAGAAATGTACAAACAAAACTTTGAAACCAACCAAAGGTCAATTAGATACGGTATTTGGCAATGTTAGTGTGATAACAAAACGTGTCTCTTTCCATTTTTTTTTGTTTTTGTTTTTTTTTATGTGGGAAAAAAAAAGAGCCTGAGCAGGACATAATCTTAGGGGACCGGGACTAAAAAAATTGCGCAGACGATTACCTGCCGGCTTGGGGGTGGGAGCGGGAGCGGGACAAAATATTTCATTTATTTTTGCGGGAGCGGGTCTGAAATCCATCCCGTGCAGACCTCTACTTTATAATTCAGGTCCAGTATTTCATGAACAACCGCAGAGCGATTTCGGGGAGCTGATGTGGAGGGAGAGAGGGAGTCAGGGTGATATTTGATAAGAGGGAGCCTGTGGTACATTAACAGCAGCCACATGGTCACTGCACATGGACACAGCACCAGGCTTCTATATGGGCATTAAAAACTTATGCCCTGTACAAAAATATCTCACTACCGTTCTCGCTCGCGTGATGTCTCTGACTCTCTGGTTTGCAGCAGCCGCTTCTTGAGTGTGTAGTTGCTTTCAGCTTTCCTGTGCTGTTTGTGATTGGTTGGGCAGTCTACAGCCCACTCTTAATGTTTGCAACACACAGCCTGCCCCATATTGCTTTTAACCTATTCACAATTTTGAAAAAAATATCTAGATTTTTTAATTTAAATCCATGTTTCCAAAATGTTTGATTGGGTGGGCAAGACTCACGTTTGGGTGGGCTCAGCCCACCCCTGCCCATGCCTGCAACTGGCCCGACTGTTGTTAACCTTCCCTGATTAAACAGAGGATAACTAAGTCGTTAACATCTGTAACTGTTATTAACCTTCCCTGGTTAAACAGAGGATAACCAAAAATTGTTAACACACACTTCAATGGTTGTTAACCTTCCCTGATCAAACAGAGGATAACCAAAAATTGCTTACACACACATTTAGAAAAAGTTATATAAAAATAAAATAAAAAGAATAAAATAGAATAATTAAAATGAAAGAAAGACAAAAGCAAAATGATTAAGTGAACTCAATAAGTGCAGCACAATGCTCAGTCAGAAAATACACAGCTAAACAGATGTGTTTTCAGTCTGGATTTAAATGTGGCTACTGTTGAGACACATTTAATCTCTTCTGGAAGCTGGTTCCAGCTGCAGGTGGCATAATAACTAAACGCTGTCTTACCTTGTTTTGAGTGAACCCTTTGTATGTCTAACTGACTTGATCCTAATGATCTGAGAGGTCTGTTAGGTTTATATTCAACAAGCATATCTTAAATGTATTTAGGTCCTAGGCTATTGAGTGATTTATAAAAGAGTAATAGTACTTTAAAATCAGTTCTAAATGTAACTGGAAGCCAGTGTAAAGACCTGAAGACTGGAATAATATGCTCCAATTTTTTGGTTCAAGTGAGAATCCTGGCATTGGCAATCTGAATGAGCTGCAGGTGTCTAATGGTCTTTTTGGGAAGGCTGGTTAGGAGTCCATTGCAGTAGTCTACCCTTCTGGGGATGAATGCATGAACAAGTTTCTCTAAGTCTTGACTGGATATAAAACATCTAATTCTGGCTATATTTTTTAGATGATAGTAGGCTGATTTAGTAATTGCTTTGATGTGACTACTGAAACTAAAGTCTGATTCCAAAATGACACCAAGATTTCTTACTTGATTTTTTGTCTTTTGGCCCTTGGAGTCAAGGTATGAATTCACCTTTGGAACTTAGCCTTTGTTGCCAAATACAATGACCTCTGTCTTGTCATTGTTTAACTGAAGGAAGTTTTGCCACATCCAACTGTTAATTTCATCAATACACTGGCACAGAGAGTCTATGCGGCTGTAGTCATTTGGCGATGGGGCTAGATAGATCTGGGTAGTGTCTGCATAGCTATGGTATGCAATTTGGTTCTTTTTAGAATTTGGCCTATTGGGAGCATATACAGGTTGAACAGGAGCGGTGCAAGAATGGAGCCTTGTGGGACTCTGCACGTCATGGATGTCCACTCAGATTCATAGTTGCCTATATTCACATAGTAACCCCTACCTTCTAGATATGACCTGAACCAGCTGAGGACCATCCCAGAGAGCCCTACCCAGTTTTCCAATCTGTCTAAGAGAATGTTGTGGTCAACAGTGTCAAAAGCAGCATTGAGGTCTAATAATATCAGAACTGATATTTTGCCTGAATCAGTATTTAGCCGAATATAATTTAGGATCATTATGAGCACCATCTCTGTGCTATGATGCGGTTGGAATCCAGACTGTAAATTGTCCAACTAGCCATTCAAGATTAAGAATTTGTCCAGCTGATTGAAAACAACCTTTTCAATGAATTTGCCTATGAAAGGAAGATTTGAAATTGGTCTGTAGTTGTTCAATATTGAGTTATTTAGATTGTTCTTTTTAAGAAGGGGCTTGACTGCAGTTTTCAGGAACTTCGGAAATGTGCCTGAAAGGAGTGACGCATACAGGTCTATTTCATACATTACTATTTATAACAGAAATTTTTGTGGTGGGTGCTGTCTGACCTGAGTGCAACATGAGGACGAGCTGATCGCCATTCTAATATCATTTATCTTGTTCATGAAAAAAGATGCAACTCGTTGCATTTTCTGTCAGAGAGCATTTCACAGGCAACTTGTGTTGGGGGGCTTGTTAGTCTCTCTACAGTAGCACAAAAAAAAGTCTGCATCATCAACAAAGCCAGGAGAGTATTTTGGAGGCCTATAAATAATTATAAATAGAATGTGTGGAGCATCATTTAGTACAATACTTAGATATTCATAGGTCAAGTAATCACCAAGTGACACTTGCTTGCATTGAAAGACATCTTTAAATATTGCCGCTAATCCTCCACCTCTCCTAACAGCTCTGCAGACACTCATGAAATTAAAATTTGGCAGGGCTGATTCATTGAGGACTGTTGCACTGCAGCTGTTATCTAACCAAGTTTCATTAAGAAACATAAAGTCCAGGCTGTTTGTGGTGATGAGGTCATTGACTAGAAATGACTTGTTCTTTAGTGAGTGGATGTTTAAAAGTGCTAACTTGACAGCATCTGTTTTTGGCCCCACATTAATGTTTGATTTACATCTAATATGTGACAGATTTGATTGGGTTGCCATACGTATTGAGAAAGCCTTAGTCTTAGTATCACTTAACATAACAGATAATGAAAAAGCTACTGGCACAGCGGGTTCCCACTTGTTCTGTAAACATTTGTGAGTGTTGCTGCTACCGTAGCAGGGACCCGATAAACATCAATTAGAGTTTTTATCAGTTGTTATCAGTTGTTTGTTGTTCATCGAGAGCAGAAGAAGGATGAGATGTACCCTTGCGTTGTGGCAGTGGCCGGAGAGCTCTCCCAGAGGGAGGGTGAGCTGGGCCTGCAGGCTATGGTGGTAGAGGGGCCCGCCATTTTTTGGTTGGTATCTGGGGGCTCGCAGCAATGGAGTGGGAGAGCTTTCTATCAGCATACACTAGTTCCTCCATTTTCACAGAGAAGCTCAGAAGTGGGGATGTTGAAGAGAGGGAGAAGGTGTGTGGTGACAGAGACTGTGGCTCTGGTGTTTCTGGAGGCTGATGTATGTTGTTGTTATCTTGGCTCCCTTGGCTTTTTTCCTTGGGTCCTGTTTCTTGGAGCAGTTTTAAGTCATCACAGTCTGACTGTAGTACGCTCTGTGTGGGGGGCTCAGCCCCATGTGTTGTGTCTTTGCTGTGTTATTGAAGGATTTGTCATAAAAATGTCCATCCAGGTGCTGAAGTGAGATCCTGTGGTCATCCAGACACTGTGGTGGTGTTTGTGTGCCATCCAGGTTGAGTGGATTTGTGCACGTTGCAGATGGATGAAGGAGGGAGAAGTAGATATTGTCCATTAGCACTTTTGCAGCAAGTTTGTTTGGGTGACACCCATCTGATTTAAACAGTTCTCTTTGACTCCAGAAAAGATTGAAATTATCAATGTAGTTCAGTCCTCTCAAGTTGCAGGTTTTGTGAAGCAAAGTGTTTAGACTTAGCAACCGAGAAAACATATTTGTTCCTCGGGCTGGGAGTGGTCCACTGATGAACGAATGAACTTTCAATCTCCCAAGTGTTTCAAAGAGTTCATTGAAATCCCTCTTCAGGAGTTCTGACTGCTCTTTCTGAATATAATTTTTCCCCACATGTATAATAACTCGATTCACAGTCTTATGGTTAATCAGAATGTTCATAAGTTCTTTATTTTCCTCAGAAGCCGTTGCTCGAGGAATGCAGCAAGTGGTAGTAGCACCGCTACCAATGTTTTTGATAATGGAGTCCCCCACTATCAGAGTGCTGGGCTCGGCTGTGGTCTTAGCTGAATGCCGCTGCCTGCTCGAACTTGAGCGCGTGCCAGCTGTAGTGTTAGCTGCTGGCTGTTGTGATCTAAGCCTGATCACGTTTGGGGTTTCTTCCCCCACATTCATTAATGGTTCAAATCTATTTTCAAGACGTATCAGGGGTGGAAGAATACCAGTATTGGTTAGTCGAGTCATAACTGGAGTGGAAGATGCCAATGCTGCAATATGCAATGACTGAGACTGCCTGATATGTGAAGTACCTTTGGGTCTAGCTCCCTGTTTATGTCATTGGTTTTTGCTCTCACTTAAGTCACTTTTGCCATCTGTTTTGCTGGGTTTTCCTATTAACATTTTTTACTGATTCAAATAGTTGACAAAGGAAAAATAATACGAATATACATTGAATCAACATTTAACTCCCTCTACTACCCCTCCCAATCACCAACCCCACCCCGACCCCCAATGAACATCCCTGTGGTCACACATATGTGTACACACACAAAAATAAAAATAATAATAATAAAAAAAGGATATAATAATCATACACATATAAAACTATGCCTCTCTCTCCACAGCCCCTCCCCAAGAGTCCCCCAAAAACTCAAAATAACTGCCCCATTTCCCATCAAATGAATCCCAGATCCCAGCTTTCTATATGACACCTCCTCGAAAACAGCCACCCTCCCCATCTCTGTGCACCTCTCCCGAAATGAGGGAGCTCCAGCCGACTTCCATCCCCTTAAAACTATCTGTCTGCCTGCAATAAAACTGGTCAGAATCCAATTTTTTATGTGTTTATCTCATATTTTGATGATTGCCCCATCACCTAAAATACAGAGTCTGGGGCAAAACAAAACCTGAGTGCCCAACACGTCACACACAAAATTCTAAACCTTCAACCAAAATTCTTGGATCTTAACACACCCCTTCTGATTGGCATTGCCAGCAGGTGGGTGTGTCTTTAAGACATATAGAGGGGGTCCAATAGAATCTGTGTAAAATCTTGAATAGATACAGACTTGCTGTTTTTTAGAATCCTAGCCCACACTCCCTCCTCCAATACTAAGTTTACATTTTTCTCTCATAATCTCTTGATAGAAGTTAAAGCTCCATCCCTCAGACTCTGAATTAGCAGGGAGTAATACACAGATGCCTCATGACCTTTTCCAAAAGCAGCAATCACCACTCCCAGAGTATGTGCTGCTTTAGGGGGAATATTTTCCGCTTTAGCAGATGGTGCAGCTGTAAATACCTAAAGAACTGAGATCTGAGGATCCCAAAATTTTGACCCAAATTTTCAAAGGATCTCAACACTTCACTCTCATATAGGTCACTGAGCGTATTAACCTCCCTCACAATCCACTTTGACCAGCAGAAAGGGGAATTATTAATACATAATTTTGGGTTCAGCCATATGCTTGAGACAAAATTTAAATAAATGTCCGAATTAAACACTCTGGACACTTTTGTCCATACCAAGTGCAAATGCGAGATAACGGGATGTAACTTAATTTCTCCGATTAGTTTGATAGAAATGCTTTGCAATGGTGAAACATGGGCAAGAACATTCTGTTCAATACAAAACCAGGGAGGGAATCTCTCAGGTGGAAGCGACCACTGAGCCAAATGCCTGAGATCGAATGCATAATAATAAAACAAAATCTTGGGTAGGCCTAGCCCACCATTGTCAATCGGCCTTTGTAACTTATTGAAATGTAATCTGGTACACCTACCATTCCAAATAAAGGACTTCGCTATGCTATCAAACTGCTTGAAATAAGAGAGGGGGATATCTACAGGGAGAGATTGTAGCAAGTAGTTGAATTTTGGAATGCAATTCATTTTAATAACATTAACCTTCCCAAATAAGAGATAAATGTTATGAAGCCCACCTGCCCACATTGCTCGAAAACCTTTTTATTAAGGGGTCAAAATTAACTCAAATTTTCTGGGAATAAATTGCCCAAATACTTAATGCCCTGTTTGGGCCACTGGAAGGCGCCCAGCTGAAAAGCCGACACTGGGCAGTACACTGACAGAGACAAAACTTTGGATTTAGACCAACTGACTCTGTATCCTGAGAACTTAGAAAAGGAATTAATAATTCTGTGGAGGCAAGGCATAGATCTAGTGGGGTTGGAGACAAATAATAAAATATAATCTGCGTAGAGCAAAAGCTTATGCACCATACCTCCCGCCACCACCCCTGGAAAATCATCTTCCTTTCTTATCATGGCTGCTAATGGTTCCAGGGCAAGGCAGAACAATAATGGGGAAAGAGGGCAACCCTGACGGGTGCCCCAATCCAGAGTAAAATAATCTGAAATTAATCCATTTGTTTGTACCGCCGCTACCGGGTGTCTATAAAGTAACTTAATCCATCCAATAAAAGTATTCCCAAACCCGAATATTTCCAAAATCTAAAAAAGATAATCCCATTCTACCATATCAAACGCCTTTTCGGCATCAAGTGAGATGGTAGCGACCGGATTCTGATCATTTGCCACTGACCACATGATACTGATGAAACACCTAATGTTATCAGAAGAGTTATGGCCGTGAATAAACCCCACCTGATCTATATATACATATAGATTATATACATCTTTTATACAAGAGATGTCATAAATTTACTTAATCGTTTTTTATGTCTAACTGTATCAGGGAAATTGGTAACTCTTACACTCGCTTGGATCTTTGTCCTTTTTAAATCAGACTGATCCGGGCTTGTGTCATGGTTGGCAGAAGCTTTCCATTCTTTAATAATTCCATATAAATTTCTAACAAAAGTGGAGCAAATTCTGTAGCATAAGCTCTAAAATATTTAGTGGCAAAGCCGTCTGGCCCCGGAGCCTTGCCCATAGGCAAGGCCTTAATTACCTGGCCAAGCTCTTCCAATCTCAGAATCAAGAAAAATCTTTTGCTCAGTCATCAGTTTAGGGAGTTCTAATGGTTCCACAAAGTTTCTAATATCTTCATCAGTAGACGAAGACGTGGAACTATAGAGATCAAGATAGTATTCTTTAAAAGCATTATTAATATCAATGGCCGAGGTAAATATTTCACCACCAGCAGATTTCACTGAGGGAATGGTTGAACAAGACTCTCTCTGCTTTATATATCTAGCCAAAATCTTCCATGCTATGTCCCCCGAAAGCATGACTGCCTTGCCCTGAATAGCCAAAACCCCACCTTCCGCGACAAAATAGTATTGTATCTGTATTTCAATCGGGTCAATTCTCTGAGGCCATCAGACGACATTCGGCGCTTCAGCTTTACCTCGGCACTTTTAATATTCCCTTCCAACTCCATGAGTTCTCATGCTTTGGATTTTTTGGTGAATGAGGCATACTGTATGATCCAACTCCTAAGAACCGCCTTAAGTGCCTCCCAAGCCACACCCACAGAAGATACTGAGGACCAGTTGGTCTCCATATAAACATTGATTTCAGCCTTTATCATTTGTTGGAATTCAGGATTTTGCAAAAGGGATACATTAAAGCGACAACTATATGATTTCTTTTTCTCTGTATGTGGCAACATCTCTAAACTCACCAGGGCGTGATCTGAGACTAAAATGTTTCCAATTGAGCAATCAACAACAGATGAAATGAGGGACTTGGATATAAAAAAAATATATATTCTAGAATAAATCTTATGGACTGATGAAAAGAATGTATAGTCCCTACCAGATGGGTTCAAAAGTCTCCAAATATCTGTAAGACCAAGATTTTACACATCCTGTGAAGCGTCAGTGTTGCTCTAGGGGGCTTACACACTTTTGCTTCACTATGATCAAGGATTGAGTCCATCAATAGATTAAAGTCTCCTCCCAATATTATATCATGAGGGGTGCCAGCGGCTTGCAAAATCCCTTCAAGATCTATAAAAAGCCCTGATCATCAGCGTTAGGTGCGTAAATATTAGCCAAAATCAACCTTTTCCCCTGAATTTCTACTAAAACAATAATGACTCTTCCTAATTTATCTTTAGTCTGTTTGAGACATTTGAATTGTAGATGCTTACTTATCAGTGTAATGACTCCCCTGCTCTTACTTGAGCCAGCACTAAAGAAAACATGTCCACCCCATATCTTTCCAAATATTTCAGCTTCCTGCGGGGAAAGATGCATTTCTTGAATAAACGCTATATCATATTTCTTACGTTTAAGAAAAGAAATAACCTTCCTTCTTTTTATGGGTTGTCCCAACCCATTCACATTCCACGTGGAGAGAGACAATCCACTCATATAACAATAACATTTGACATTTTAACATATTAGAAAAAATAGATTGTGTGTCAAAAATAAAATTATAAAGACCACATTCCAACATTAGTGCAACAATCAAACCCCAAACTTTCCCCCAAACCAAACAAACAGAAAAAAGAAAAACGTGCACATTAACCTTGTGCAAGACAGCGCCAATCGGCGCCCATCCCTCTAAACTCAAACAGTCCATGTACGCCTATGAGAGCCCCCACAACAATTTTGTCGATGGATTTCTCAAGTCCGGAGTTTCTATACAAATTTTGTGATAGAATTACACAACAGAAGATAATCTATAAAACAAACTCCAGCCAATAGGCGGAATAAACACACAGAACGTGTAGATTCATCCACATAATTGTCCCGAAGGTGTGTTCCTCCAGAAAACAAGCTCCAGCCGCTAGCAGAACCAGCACAAAAAAAAAAAAAAAGCCATTCAGATTCCTCAGGCATTCAAACGAATGTTCAGTGAGCTGGCCCATTCGACTGCTACATGATTGAAACAAATGACCCAATCACTCCAATGTCCTGCAAGAAATACTGCACGAAACAAACTCCAACCAACAGGAGGCATAAGCACAAAGAACGTACAGACTCATCCACAACACTGTCCCGAAGGAGTGCTATTCCACAAAACAAACTCCAGCCGCTAGGCAGAACCAGCCCAAAAAGAAACAAAAAAGGTGCCCAGTTTCCTCTGATGGTAAAGTGAATTTTAAGTCAGGAGTCAGGCCCCCTTGGCTGCAACAGTAGTATCACAAAATAACTTACTCCATTGACTTTATGAAGGACATGGCTTACTGGGGACATGTAAATATTTTGCGGCCATCCTTAGCATCTATTCTCAATTTGGCTGGCAACATCAGTGAAAAGCGACCTTCAGTTGATGTAAGAGTTTCTTGCATTCCTTGAATCGATCACGTTTCTCTCTTGTCAAATTTGCAAAGTCTGGGAACATGAAAATGTTGTGGTTCTTCCAAGAAAGCCTTCCTTTACTCCTCTCCTCGCATAACACAAGATCTTTATCGGATGATCTCAGAAATTTGGCTAGAATTGATCGGAGCCTGTCTCCCTTAGCGGATTGCGGAGCCGGAATTCTGTGATGTCGCTCAATTTTCAGCTTATGGCCTGTTATGTCGAGCAGACTCGGAAAGAGCCTATCCAGGAATTCCACCATATTCTGACCCTCTGCTCCCTCAGGAATTCCAACAAAAATAGGGACGTTATTCCGTTGGTTATAGTTCTCCATATCTTCCAACTTTTCCCAGACGCACTCCAAATCCGCCTTGGTCGCTAGTGGATTAGCAGCTAATTCCCTCTCTGATGACTCCAGATAATCGATCTGTTTCTCAACATCTGCCACTCTTGTAACCATCTCAGTGAATTTCATCTCCATGGTAGTGATCGATCAACGTATTACAGCAAGCTCCTCCAAGTCAGCAACAACCATCGTCAGCATTTTCGGCATGTTCATCAATTGTCGCTGAATTTCCTTCACCTCACTGGCCAAATCGACTCCCGGGCTTATGGCCTGCTTCTCAGGGGCTTCGGCTTAAGCACATAAGTGTCTTTTAATATCTCCAGAGCCTGAGGATATTGAATTCTTTGTCATACTGTCTTCCTAGAAGAGTTAAGAATCAGGGTGTATCGAAACTCACCGGTTTATGACACAAAAAGTATTAAAACTAGCAAAGTGCGCAGAGCTCGCCATTCACACATCCGAACCTCGCATGGTGCCACGCGACTCCCGTTTTGCTGGGTTTTCTAAGCTCAGTATAACCTGTCATGGAACGTTTGATTCACAGGACTCACTGGCTGTAGGAGTCCATGGTGACACTCTAACTGTTTAAGCCCAGAGCCTGGTTTAAGCTGTAATGAGGCTGCCTTAGGCAGGGATCGAACCCAGGTCTGCAGTGCTCAAGTGTAAGTTGTTACACTGAGTAAACTCCCCAATAGTTGAACCCAAGGGACGGAAGAGCAATGAGCCAGAATACTTGTGTTTCTTTCCAAAAATATAATCTTTACTTGAAGAAAAAATGCAAAGTACAAATAAACAAGGTTTGATGAGCTTCCACAAAACAGAGAAACAAAATAGACACAAGGGTCAAAAGGTATAATAAAGAGCAAACTTAATTTGAGAACTGGTCACAGGAGGCACAGAGTACATAGGCTCAAGACTGAACACAAAGGCAGGGAACAAACAGACTTATAAAGGTCTAGACACAGGTGAAGGGAATGAGGGTTAACGAGCAGAGTACTGAACAAGGTTAGGGGCGTTGGCGCCATCTGCAGGAGTGGAGAGAACAGGGCTCAGGGTATTAGTGCCATCTGCAGGCCTGGAGGGAGCATGGCATAGAAGGCTCAAGGAAAGCACCCCCTGCTGGTCAGGAGGGGAACAACAACCCAAAGATGAGATCTTTACATAAGCCCAGAGCCCGGAGTTTCACATCAAGCTTGGAGGGCACTATGGTGTTGAATGCTGAGCTGTAGTCTACAAACAGCATTCTCACATAAGTGTTCCTTTTTTCCAGGTGGGAGAGAGCAGTGTGTAGTGTAGATGCAATGGCATCATCAGTGGAGTGGTTGTTGCGGTAAGCAAACTTCAATGGGTCCAGTGAGGAAGGCAACACAGAGCAGATGTAATCTCTGATTAGTCTCTCAAAGCATTTGCTGATGATGGGGGACAGAGCAACAGGACGCCAGTCATTTAAGCAAGTGATTTTGGTTTGCTTTGGTACAGGCACAATGGTGGACGTTTTGAAGCATGTGGGGACCACAGACAAGGAGAGGGAAAGGTTGAAAATGTCCGTAAAAACACCAGCCAGTTGGTTTGCGCATGCTCTGATGATGCGGCCCGGAATGCTGTCTGGACCCGTGGCTTGATGGATATTCACCCTTCGGAAGGATCGGGTTACATCCGCTACAGAGACGGAGAGCTCTGTAACTTTGGCCGCGAGAGCTTTCTCCGCGAGGGCGGTGTTATTTCCCTCGAAACGAGCATAAAATGTATTTAGCTCATCCGGGAGAGAGGCAGCAGTGTTCACGGCAGAGTTTTCATTCCCTCTAAAGTCTGTGATGATATTAATTCCCTGCCACATGCTTCTAGAGTTGGTAGTGTTAAACTGTCCTTCAGTCTTGTTCCTGTACTGGCGTTTTGCTGCTCTGATAGTTTTGCGGAGGGCATAACTGGCTTGATAATGCTCCTCCGTGTTCCCGGAATTAAAAGCGGAGGTCCGCATATCAAGTGCCGCGCGAACATCGCTATTAATCCAAGGTTTCTGGTTGGGGTAGATTCGTATTGTTTTGGTTGAAACAACATCCTCTATGCACTTTCTGATGAAACACGTTACGCTATCAGCGTAAAGCTCGATGTCGTCATCAGAGGCGGACAGGAACATCTCCCAGTCCGCGTGATCAAAACAGTCTCGTAGAATAGAGTCTGATTGGTCTAACCAGCACTGGATCATTCTGAGGGTGGGTGCTTCCTGTTTCAGTTTCTGCCTGTAAGCAGGCAGAAGTAGAACGGAAGAGTGGTCCGATTTGCCAAATGGTGGGCAGGGGAGGGATTTGTAGCCATCCCGGAAGGGAGAGTAGCAATGGTCCAAAACCTGGTCCCCTTTTACCTGAGAGGTCTTTCGCTCTGTCCGCTCGGTGCACGGAGAACCCTGCAGTTTCAATGGCTGAGTCTGGAATCTCCGCAGACATCCAAGTTTCTGTAAAGCAGATAATGCAGCAGTCCCTGGTCTCTCGTTGGAAAGAGATCCACGGTCTCAGCTCGCAGAGCTTGTTGTCCAGAGACTGAACATTTGCCAGTAGAATACTGGGTAGTGGGGGTCGATTTGCACGACGTCTTACTCTGATGAGAACACTGGCTCTATTTCCCCTTTCCCTTCTGCGTTTCCGCGGCCAGGCTGCCCAGACAAAGGGCTCCGCTGCCGTGTTTGTAAACAGCGGGTTGGCATTGAGGAATTTGAAGTCCGGTTTACGGTGTGCAATTGCAGAACCAATGTCCAAAAGTGTCGTAGACAATAAGGCAGACAACATCCAAGACAAAAAACATAAGAATTGTAAACAAAACAAAAAAAACTACAATGTTGTGTCGGAGCTCGAAACGCAGCAGCCATACTCGGCACCATCTTGAGTCGAACAGATGTGTGTTGTGAAAAGCGTTATAAAAATAAAAATGACGACTTGACTACTGCCCTGAAAGAGGAAAATTCTGATGGTATGATGCTGGGCTCCGGCTCATATGCCTGATATGACGTCAGTATAGGCAGAGCACCAAGCATCAAAAACCTATCAAACTGGCGTGATGCTATAGGGTTTCAAGGTCTCCACCCCTGGGAGGCTCCCATAGCATCAGCTACTGATGCAGCATCAAAGTTACCTTCTCGAAAGGGAACTGCAGTGCACTATTCTGCTGCAGTTCATGTTTAAACAAAGCTACACATTCTTTGGTTCAACTGTGCTAAAAAGCCTCTCACAAGCAGTTGAAGCCAGTAAGGCAGTATTCACCCTCAAAGGTCATTTACACAATGCTGAGAAGGACAATTAATTGTCCTTATGACCAACTTCCCAAGCAAGGTATCCTTTCAACAGCCCAGCACTTTCATGAGTGTATATCTGTTTCAAACTTGCAAAAAAGTCTTCTTTATCAGAAGTGTTGGAGGTATCACCTGGTGACAGGGACGAGATCTCTACTCCCATATTTTCTCTGATGTAATCCATTACAAAAAATATAAATATTACAAGCACACTCTCTTAATAAATACTCTCTTAATAAATACAATTCCAATTTCATATATTTGTGGTATAATAAGCAAGATAAGATATTGTTAAAACAAATGGAGGAGACCGGAGCTAGTTGTCACATGGGGAAGTTGTCACAAGGGCTAGATCTTAGTAACTATAAGCTTTTGAGTCAAAAGTCCAATTAGACAAATGTGTTTTCTACTGTATGTTCGTCTCTAACCAAAACTCTCTTAAATTGTTATGAATTCTATCCTCTATCCAAACTACAATCTAGTCATATTTAAATGGCAACATTATAAAACCATATTCATATAAACTATACTGTCATAGACCAAGGGTCACCTGCAATGAAGACATTAACCAGAAGGTTGACCTATGTTCTCAGGATGAGTATTTTTTAATAAATGTCAGGTCAGTGCAGATTGAGTTTTAAATTTTAATATGAAAACTACAATATCTGTTGGCCAAACAATGGTTTGATATTTTTGTAATTACCAATTAGTACATTTTTGTACTAAGTACATGATTTTAAAAATAATTTTTTGCTTCATAATTGTTGTGTTGATTAAATATAGCTGTAGGCATAAAAGACTGTATAACTGCAGGATCCCACTGTGACAGCTTACCCCATATAGTGTGACAACATACCCTGCTATGTCATCTATGTTCAATTAACTAAATTATTGTAATGGCTGAAGGCGCTAAACAGATGAGAATGTAGTTTGCAAGATGGTTAGCCAAATCTGGTTTCATGGTTTAGCCTAGCTGTTTATTTTAAGATTTTTATCATTCCTGACACAAAGATTAACATATTTTCTTTCTAATTATTGGCCTAATTAACTGTTTTCTTAACTTAACTCATTTATTGCTCTATCTATATATCCTATATTACCCTGCAACTATTTTGCATTGGCAAGAGTTCTTTATCAGCACATTGCTAGCTAGCAAGTGCCTTTGTGGCAGTTTTATTAATATAATATGAAAAATTACCTTGATGATTTTTTCTTTTTTTTTTTACTTTGAGGGTGAGTTCTTGAAAGCCTATTTTGTGTGTTGGCTAGGCAGGCACAGAAGACATTTAAAAATGACACTATGTTTTCAGTTTCCAGTGCTTGAAAAATCCTTTAACTAAGGTCAAGTTTGATCAACTCCTACTCCAGCCATTTTTGGAGCTCAAATGCTTTGGGAAACGCAATATGTGCATAGTAACCCTCGTTCTGCGGTAACTCTTGTGAGACCGTATTTGCAGCTAGGTAACAGTTATAGTTTTACAAAAACTACTAGTCTGTTTTTATTTAATGCATTTTTATTATTATGTAGTGAAGTAAAAGTTTCCTAAAATGAAAATACTTTATATTTGCAGTGACTGAGCATGAAGACATGAAAAGACTAGAAATATTTAACACAAATAAAAACACAAATTAGACTGTAGCGAAATTACTTAATCCCTCTTTATAATCTTCCTATAATAGTCTATTTTTGCATCATGATTTAGGGCATTTTATGCTTTTAAATAAATATAAGTGCGAATAAGTGAATTAATTAAGCATGTATAGCATACTAAAATGATCACTATTTGGCAAGTACTGCTTGAAAGTCAACCTTTTTATGCATGTTGCTGTAACTGCAGACTGTATAGACTTTTGAAATGCATTTGTAAATGACTTATTAGTCATTAATTACCCCTTTTTAAACCCTTAAGAAAGGGAACATTAAAGTAAAGTGTTACCAGATAGTCATATGGGTTTAAAACAACTTCAGGGGTGAGCAAATAATGATAGAATTTTAATTTTCTGGAGAACTATTAATTTAATTATTCTTCCACATTTATGCGGTATGTCCATAAAACACCTTTGCTTTAAGTTTCTTAAGTGATTTCAAACCTCAGCACTTGACACTGCCCTCATTTTCTCATAAAGTACCTGGGCGATCCAGTTCAGTAAGCAAAGCAAAGGGTAACTACTGTGAAAACATCTCTGGTTACCTCTGTCTATGTGGCTATGTAACTCTCTGGTTTTACAACGAAAGCATTTGAAGTTGTGAATGAAAAATGACAATACACTGTGCATGACCCAAACGGATTGAGAGTGCATTCACTTGCAATTATAAACCACACAAGAATGTTGAAACAGGAAAAATTTAGCTAAATTCCCTCAAGGGGCCAGCTTTAAGAAGGTAATATTCTATTTTCAGGGAGTATGCGGTTGAATCTGACATCGGAATTTATATTTTTTTGTCATTAATGGAGATTATAATTTGTTTCTGGAATAAAATGTACTTACCTACAGTAATAATGAGGCTGGTACTTGCTGAGATATGACCACGTATTTATTTGGTTTGAAACAGGGTTTGTCTGTTTCCTGAAAATTAAGACACATAGAATCCAAAGCATTCAGAAGTGGTTTTTAATAAAGGTAGCGTCTGGCAGAGCTTGATAAAGCGGCCTGCACTTCTCTGACCTGTTTGAAGTCTCTCAGGAGGCACGCAGAAAATGACCATGTACAATATCAGAACATATTTTTTGTGCAAAAAAAAAAAAAAAAAAGTTCAGAGAATGATTACTTGTTTTGACAGCTCATTTAGTTCTCAACTTAAAGGAATAGATCACCCAAAAATGTTAATTATGTAATTATTTACTCACCCTCATGTTGTTTTAAACCCATGACTTTCAACTGTAGAAAACAAAAGGTGGATTTTTCATTAATATACTGGCAAGTCTTTTCCATTTAATGAAAGTGAATGGGGATACACATGGTAATGCTTGCTGAAAAAAGCAAGGCCCTGAAAAGCTTTGTCACAGCCCACACTGAAGCTTGCTGTACTAGTGAGGAGCAGCAACAGGCAATATGTGAGTTTCGAATCCCCTGGGAGATCTAAAGAGTTTACGTCCCATGCATTACACTTAAAAGGAAAGAATCTGTTGAGGTTGTAAAAGTGTGGAAAGATTGACAATAAAGTTGTTACTTACTGTAGGTTTCCTAAGACGATTGTAATGATTGTGATAGGTGGTGTAATATTTGCTGCCATATGTACACAAATGTGCGCAAAGTATTTTACTGTCTTTAGTCCCTTTGTTTATAATTACCCAGAACACCCTATCAACACCCTAGCAACAAGGATGTGGGTCTGCTGGGTCTGCTCCAGCTTACCTAAAATAATTCCTGCAGGGCTGCGGTCTGCCTTGTGGTACCAACACAAAGAGGCACCAAATCACTTTCCTTGACTTTCGGCTTCACTGTACCTCGATGGTGGAACGACCTTCTCAGCTCCATCAGTGAAGCAGCTCTCTTCCTGTCTTCAAAAAAAGGCTAAAGACACAACTTTTCCTTGTTGCACTCTTTTCTCTGTCTTAGCTAGTACTTTCTAAAATGCAACTGAAACTCTGTAATGCAGAACCTGCTGCACTATGTAAGATTTTTTTGTTTAAAAATTAACAAATTGCCATTATTGATTGTGTACAAATACAATCAATGTTCAAAACAATGTCCTTACCTTACGCTGATTCACACAGTTAGCCTATAAAAATGATTTGTATTTTGAGCTGTCGGATTGGATTTGGTGCAAAATCTCTGGCTAATGACATTCACTCTTGCGTCATTACGTCATGTCTGTAAATACAAGCAAGAAGTACCGGCCGTCACGTGTTCCGGCTGGGGAAACTACGCTGTTCAGTTCAGTCAGTCACTCTCACGCAGTTCACAGCATCGCTGCAGTCTGCATGGATGTTTATCTGTTATCAGTTTGGTGAAGTTGTTTACCTGCTATAATGCTTGGATATGTTGTCTGGTAGGGTTGTTGAAGCTAATATTGCTTGTCATGCTTGTATGAATCGAACATTACTCGTGTGTTAACTGATCGCGTTGTATCTAAGTTGTTGGGGGAAGTTACTGTGACATGTTTATGTATGACTTCTGAAACTGACTTCTTGTAATTGTTATATTACATATTTAAGCATAGTTTTTTCATGTTTAATAAAGTATATTTTATCCCCATCATTAGCTCAGTCAGTGAACTGAGACATTACAGACTATAGACATTATACGGCAATAGAAAAAGACCATCAAGATAAAATTGTATTCAGGGGAGTCTTAATGCTGTAATACTACTGACTATTGAGCAGACGCTCTACAGTGAGCCATATGCTTCAGTCTTTTGTGTTTTTTAGCTTGTGTAACATCAAACAGTTGCAAAGATTTTCTACAAGTAATGTAATTTTACATAATTCTGTATGCTATAAACACAGCAGCCACCTAGCAACCACCCAGAACACCCCAGCAACCACAATGCTCTAATAACCACCCGGAACACCCTAACTACACCCTAGCAACACCCTAGTAACATCCTAGGAAACACCTGGAACACCTTAGCAACCACAAAACAACGCCTTAACACCCACCGAACACCCTAGCAACCTCATAATAAAATGGTAAAAACCACTCAGAACAACCTAGCAATCACATAGCATTGCCCAAGAAACCATCCAGAACACCCTAACAACCACATAGCAACGCCTTAATACCCACCCAGAACACCCAAGCAACCATCTAGCAATGCCTTAACAACAACCCAGAACACCCTAGCACTGTACAGTGAGTTTTGCACTTGCAAACACCACTCACTCTTCAGAATAACAAACAAGTGTAGTCTTCACACTGTTGTTGCAAAGGTTCATTGTTGTAATACTGTATTATGATGTCACAATGCACATCGCCAGAGCTATGAAAGCAACAGAGTGAGAATAATGGCTATGCATATATCCAAGGAAACAGTTTAAGTCCATAATATGCCCTCAATATTATCCCTCTTAAAGCCTTAATGTCCCAGAGGACATTAGCTCAGTCAGTGAACTGAGACATTACAGACTATAGACATTATACGGCAATAGAAAAAGACCATCAAGATAAAATTGTATTCAGGGGAGTCTTAATGCTGTAATACTACTGACTATTGAGCAGACGCTCTACAGTGAGCCATATGCTTCAGTCTTTTGTGTTTTTTAGCTTGTGTAACATCAAACAGTTGCAAAGATTTTCTACAAGTAATGTAATTTTACATAATTCTGTATGCTATAAACACAGCATAGTCCTCATTAGTTTTTTTATATTTAAAAAATCTGATAAAAATGTTTTCTCACCCTCGTGCCATTCCAAAATCTTTCTTTTTTCTGTGGAACAGAAGTGTGCCCTGGAAAACAAAGTCATGCAGGTTTGTGAGTAAATGATTACAGAATATTAATTTTAAGTTCTTTGCCATTTGTCATTTGTCATTCAACATTCACATTCAGTTTACATGACTGATGTGAGATGTATGATGCACAGTTCATGTCACAAAATAGACTAAACTACTACTCAGCCTGTTAAGACCATTAGACTGACAAATGACAAATGACAATAACAATTAAGTAACCCAAAAAATCCCTCTTTTAAAAGAACAAACCCATTCGATTACTAGATGCTCCTAGTTGGGGGAAAGTACAGCATGTTTGTCATTTCTGTTTTTGTTTCATGCCTCATATATCAACTGTGTCCAGTTTAAAAGTCATTTGCCAAACAAAAACAGCTTGACACAAGGCAACACAACAAATCCTGCCACAGTGTTAAATGGATTTTACATTGTGCCCTTATATAAAGCAATGTTCTGCCATCTTCTGGAGCAATGGAGAAAGTGTCCGTAGACTTGACACTTTTTAGACTATTTGTCTTAAGTCTCCTGCTACTCAGATGTTTCTCCTTGAGTAATCTAACATGTCTTCTGTAGAGTTTCAAAAGAGATCTCAACAATGTGACAAAGTGTGTTCAAATTTCCCAAGTGCCAAAGTCTGCAATCACAAGTAAGAGATTTCAATATGAGACTTTTTTTCTTATCAAATTCTCCCAAGATCAAATATTTTGAGCTATGCTATCCACATTAAAGGAACAGTTCACATAAACTTGTAAATTCTGTCATAATTTACACACCCTCATGTTGTACCAAACCCATGACTTTCTTACATCCATGGAACACTAAAGGAGGAACGTTGAATAATTTACTAGTCACTCTTTTTAATGTAATGTTAGTTAATGGGGATCTGGGTTGTCAAGCTCCAAAATGACAAAAATGAACCATCAAAATATTTATAAAAGTACACTTTACAGTAAACCACTTGTTTATTACCATTTTTTAACCATTTCATTATACCAATGCATTAGGTATTATGAACTAAAAATGAACAATATTTTGAAACAGCATTTATAAATCAAGGTCAGTCCTAAATGCAAAATCCAATAATATCACTAGATAGTCATATATTTCAATACAGCTGCAAGCAGCAATGAATGGGGTCAATCCCTACAGCCATGCCATAAGCATATGGCAAAGAGCTCTGGCACAACAGAGTCACAACATTTATATCAGCTGAAACAGGTATTGAACCAGAGTCCACTCAGTCTTTTGAACTGATATCCAAAGCTCTAACCACTGCACCACAAAAAACATTTTAGACCTCCTATGGCATTTGGTAATTTTTGACCGAAATAATTTTTAAAAATGTAATATAAAAAAAATATTTTACCTGAGCAGTACAAAACTTGGTGACTTTTCCTCCATTTGCCATCTGAACATAAAATAAAATTGGGCTTGATTCAGTAAGTCATAAAAAAGTGACACCTTTGGTATTCATAAAATCCCAAAAGAAATGCATATTTTTATTGTTCTTACTTCAGGGAATACAAAATGGTATTATCACCATCATCAAAAAAAAGTTACACATCTAAACCTTCCAGTCAAAAATGACCGCAAATACCAAACGAAGCTGTCATTTTTTAATACCATACGAGGTTACTTTTTTATAAAATTAAAAATGGCTGAGAGGTTATATGGCTGATGTTGGAAAAATTGACAGGACATTGTTTTTTTTTAATTGAAGCAGGAATTACACAATAAAGTACCGTCTGCATTGTAGTAAGCACAATATGAAGACTCAGAGATCAACAGAAGTACAAATCATGTCCTTTCCTGGACATGAACCTTTTGACTTGTGTTCCATTGCATTAACCACTGGGCCATTCAGTTAGCACAGTTCAAAAGTGACAAAGATACATTCCAAGCTGAGAGCAGCAGGTTTTAAATAATAAAAAATATAATAAATACATTTAGAAATGTATCTCTGCCCATTTCAGAAGACTCCGAATGAGGAAGCAATGAAACATTAAAAGCTTTGTTTAAATTGACTAAGCATTTTGACCACTATGTGGCACTGTCTCCAAACTGCTTAGGTACCCTCAGGACATGATGTCAAAGACCCCTTCCAATTTTCATTCAAATCGGACAAAGCGTTTTAAATATACATTACTTTTTTATAAAATTCTAAATGGCGGAGGTTATATGGCTGATGTTATAAAAAATTTTATTGTTGAAATCCTCATGACCCAAGGGATCCAAAGACACCAAACTCTTAATATTGGGACAAACATTTCAAAAGATACGGGCAAAAATATCCAATTTTGACATCTCTTGACCCATTGGTGGTGCCTACACCAAACTGTTACCTTGGATTATGGTCCTGATGAAGCATACAAAGCAATGCCAAGATACAGCCTCAAATCCTTTTTCACATCGACCTCGTAAGATTCCCATTGCCATAATTTCTGAATGCTATCACAAATTACAATTATTTCTGGTCAGTTCTGTGCGGCTTGGTCTGGAGGTTATTTTGAGCCATGGTTTGGACAAATTGGACAAAGTTTTAAGGACATGAAAAGTTTGTAATTGGCAGAGTTTTAATGTAAGGGGTTCGGTTGAATCATCAGGAGGAGAGTAATCAGACAAATAAAGAATGGTGTCTCTAGGACAAATGGTTCAAAAGATAAACACAAAAGATAAATTAATTTTTGAACTGGTGCTGGCACTATAGAGTATAACCTAGAGACCACAAATCTGGTATAAGGGCTATTCATGCCCACCCCTATCAGTGTGCCAAATTTCATAATTTTCCTATGTACAGTTCGTAGGGCTGCCATAGACTTCCAGCATAATAATAATAATCATTACAATAGGAGCTATGGACCTTTGGTGTTTAGCCCCATAATGGCTGCTTGCAGCTATATTTAGGGAAACCACTACCCTAAACCACCAGAATGGCAACCACACCAAAGATCAAGACACCCCAGAACAGATTTGAAACCATGACTTTCTGCTTTTGAGTTCAGTGTGCTATCCACTACACTACACAGAGCTACTAGTCAACAAAGGGACATACCAAGCTTAGAGGAATCGCAGCCGAGAACAGCTGTTACCATGATCAACTTTATATTCATGTAACTTTTCAACAAAGGGGAAACAGAAATTTGCTTGGGTAAAAGCCCAGCAACCATTCATTAAACACAATTTAAAAAATCTCTGATATGGCAAGCATTGCACCATAGTAAGCACAACATATTGCAAAGCAACCCCACACTACTTCATAAGTCACCAAAAAATGACAGAAACAGAAAAGTTTCACAGGTGTTAAAGAGACATACCAGGCTGAGAGTCAGCAGGTTTTGAATAAAAATGTAAAATGGTTGTGTGCTGATATCAAACACAACAGAAAGAAAGATCAAACATGTCATTATGTGTTTTGCAATTACTCAAAGATTTTCTAATTGCCCTAAGCTGATCTCAACCAGTCAACCTTTTGATCTCCAAAGCACACAGGTATGGTGCACCTTCCCTTTGGACAACATCACCACTGGTGCTGAAGAAATATACCAAGCTGTTTTTTAAATTTCAATTAAAAAATTTAATAGGCTGATAGACATACATAGCAGAAAGAAAGAAAAGACCAGTAATAATGTTTTTTCAAATGCTCAAAAATTTTCAAGTTGCCCCAAGCTGGTCTTAAACCAGCAATCTTTTATTGTCCTGAGCACAAAGAGCACATTCCACAGGTTTTACAGGTGCTGAAGAGATATACCAAGATGAGAGTCAGCATGTTTTAAATTTAAAAAGTATTCAAAAGGGTGGTGATATGGCTGATATCAAACACAGCAGAAAGAAAGAACAAACAGATCATGAGGCATTTTGCAACTACTCAAGTTTTTCCAGTCTTCCAAGCTGGTCTCAAACCAACAACCTTTCAATCACCACAGCACATAGGTATGGAACACTACACCACATTTTATAGTTATCAAAGAGACATACCAATCTGAGAGTCATCATGTTTTGAATAAAAAAGTATTCAAAATGGTGGTGATATGGCTGATATCAAACACAGCAGAAAGATAGAACAAACACATCATGAGGTATTTTGCAATTATTCAAAGTTTTTCCAATCTTTCAAGCTGGTCTCAAACCAACAACCTTTCAATCACCACAGAACACAGATATAGCACACTACACCACAAGACCACGTTTTATAGTTATTGAAGAGACATACAAAGCTGAGAGTCATCACGTTTTGAATAAAAAAAGTATTAAAAATGGTGGAGAGCTGATATGGCTGATATCAAACACAGCAGAAAGAAAGAACAGACTGGTCATGATGTTTAACAGATTAGCATGCTAAGCTAATGTTGCCCTACGGATAGCATTGTGATCAAATAGCCTTATAAGACAGAGAACCCAACAGTTAGCATGCTAACCGATTAGCATGCTAAGCTATCATAGCATGTATCATGATAACCATGCTAATCAGACCATGTTCTTTTGATCTACATGTGATGCTGTCTCCACTCTTCTCAATCCTTTCAAAAGATATCACTCCCATATATATCAGTAGAACAACACTAAGACAAACAGATTAGAAATCATCTGTGATAAACCCTGCAACTTTTCAGTAAACACAATACAAAGATCTCCAGTATAATACAACATCAACTCTAATACTGATCACCCTGGGAATCAAACCCACAATCTTTCAACCTATAGGTCAGTGCTTTAACACCCTGAGCCACTCAACTTATTTGCTCAATGAATGGCAAAGAGACTTCCAAAGGTTAGAGTCAGCACTCAAGTGTAGGTTATATTTTGAACTATAGGTGGCACTGTCTCCAAACTGCTCAAGTATCATCAGGACATGATGTCGATGATGCATACCGATTTTCTTTTAAATCTGACAAAGTATTTAAAAGATATATCATTTTTTAACAAATTTCAATATGGTGGAGGGACAGTATAGTTGATGTGGGAAAAATTGGTGTCGTTGAAATCCTGATGACCCACAGAATACATAGCAGGGATGTACCCAAAACTGAATACCCTATTCGGAAAGGCATGAATAATGACTTCAAAAAGAATAACGGATTCATCTGAATAATATAAAAAATATTAGTTTGACTGATAATCCAAGAAACACAAGCATAAAGCGACAATGAAAAATACACGTGATTCCCATGTATTTATTTATAGCCTAAACCTGAGCACGATGTTACTTTTAAAGACTTTATTCCGAAAAAAGTTAAAATGCTCCATTAAGGTTTAAATGCTCCATACAGTATTCATCTATTTGGAATATTCCTGCTTATGTAAAACAAAGAAACTGAAACTTGCGCTTTCTTTTTTCTTCTTGTTCTTCTTTAAACTGTGTTAAATTTTAGAATGTTAAGTGTTCTTGAGCTCTGAAAAGGCGCTGTATAATTTTAACATTATTATTATTATTATTTAACTAAATAATAGTGTCTTATCATAAAAATTCCTGATAGACTTACAGGAATTTTACCTGTTTGTAGGCTATATTGATTTATTATATTTCTTTTAATGCTTGAATTTGTATATATTATTCACTGAAAAATGTGTGCTTTACATTTCACATTTTGCTTGACACCTCCTGCCTCCAGAATAATGTTGTTATACATGAACAGACGAATGAAAATTCTGTTTCAGGCAGATATTAATATAAAAAATACCAGGAGAAACTAACAACATATTCCACAGTTAATGTGGCCAACAAATCTTCAGCTTCATCTGGTAAGAATTTTTTTTTAAATTATAATTTAATTAAATAATAATTGTATAATAATAATCATTATTATTATTATTAGGCTATTATTATGAAAAGACATACACAAGGCATATTTAATTAATAGAAACTATAAGAGTAACATTTAAAAATGGGCATTTAGTTTTAACGCACTTCTGGTTTAAGCCCCGCCCACACCCAGTTCTATCCGAATACAGAGACAGATACAGATAATTGTCATATGAACAAATACAAATACAGATACAGATAATGGCTACACTGCACACCCCTAATCCAACTTCATGATTTTAGGACATTATAGCCATTTTTCACATATTTTGACCCATAGGTGGTGCTGTCGCAAAACTCTGGGGAAGACATTGGGGAATAATAATTGGGGGATAATCCAAGAAACACAAGCATAAAGCGACAATGAAAAATTTACATATTCTAAATTACAATGAATTTATGAATCTGCAGCCAATTTTTCTAAATTGTAAACTATAAACTTGAAAATGCGCACTGTGTGATTTCAGATTGGAAGGCCACAGTCTCGACTCCATTTGCAGTCTCTGTAAATTGTGCGCGTCTGGAGCTTGTCAAGTGTAATATTAACTAAGATACGATATCATGTAGACTTTCCACTTCTTGAAACCTCCACTTCTGAAAATGCGTAGCCACAGACCGGTCAGAGTGTCCATGAAGACCCCTGTACACCGTTGAAAGTGCCTACAATGGGCATGCGAGCATCTGAACTGGACCATGGAGCAGTGGAAGAAGGTCGCCTGGTCCGATGAATCCCGTTTTCTTTTACATCACGTGGATGGCCGTGTACTGTATGTGTGCGGCGTTTACCTGGGGAAGTGATGGAACCAGGATGCACTGTATGAAGACAACAAGCGGTGGAGGGAGTGTGATGTTCTGGGCAATGTTCTGCTGGGAAACCCTGGGTCATTCATGTGGATGTCAGTTTGACACGTGCCACCTACCTAAACATAGTTGAAGGCCAGGTACACCCCTTCATGGCAATGGTATTCCCTGATGCCAGTGGCTTCTTTCAGCAGGATAATGCACCCTGCCACACTGCACACATTGTTCGGAAATGGTTTGAGGAACATGATGAAGAGTTCAAGGTGTTGCCCTGGCCTCCAAATTCCCTGGATCTCGATCTGATTGAGCACCTGTGGGATGTGCTGGACCAACAAGTCCAATCCACAAGGGCTCCACCTCGCAATTTACAGGACTTGAAGGATCTGCTGCTAATTTCTTGGTGCCAGATACCACAGGACACCTTCAGAGGTCTTGTAGAGTCCATGCCTTGGAGGGTTAGCGCTGTTTTGGCGACATGCAGAGGACCATCAGCATATTAGGTAGGTGATCATAATGTTCTGGCTCATCAGATATGGCAGCAGGGGCGTGGTCGAGCATCTGTCCGGAGAGAGAGAAAGCGGTAAGAGCTCTTACACCTGAGCTAGATTATGTCTAACACCTGTCTCTAATTCCAGTGAGCATGGGGAGAGCGGCATATAAATGGCCATGCCACCAGCAGAGAGGCAGTGAGAGTCTGGCACAAGGGAGCCTACAGTGCTCGTGGAAGCTGATGTGTTTACGTTCGTGAAGCTAATGAGTTTGAGTGCCTACGTGCCTCTGAGACTGTTGAGTTTGTGAAGCTGTAAAGCATTGAAGTGGCTGATTAAAAGCCTTACCTGAGTCTGGATAAACCCGCTTCCCTGTGTCCTCCTTCCCTTCTGTTTGTGGAGTCCTTCACATCAGTGTATACTTAATATACACTAATAAACTAGAAAGCACCCCATTTTATGTAAATGAATCAAAATATAGTGATAAACAGCAGCAATTAACAAAATATTTTGCTTCAAATAAGAAAGTCCCTTTAAGGCTGTGCAGGGCTCAAGTGAATCTGTTAATTATTTTGGTGAATTTGTTCATTTACAAAAACTCCTGGAAGAACCGACTCCAATGCTCAATGTAAGGGAATTGTTTGTTTTAACTGGCTAATTTACATGAACTGTCTGAAAGAACCGATTCACAAAAAATAATTAGGTTTTCCAAGCGCAACATAAGAGAGAGAGGAAGGTTCAGGTGAGCGTGTTTGATTTGTCCTTCAACTAAATTGCTGCATTTGCAATACAATGTGACAAAGCGCTTTGTGCCACTATAAAATGTAGCTTGTTTATAGAAAAAGGTACACTATTGTGAAAATAGTTGTGCTACTGTCATGCAGTGAAAAAATTTAGTTAATTAAAAAAATTATAATAATTAGTTAAGTTAGGAGCGTTGCTACTTTTAGTCTCCTACTCCGCAATACTGATTAGGCAATACATTTTAATGTTTGCATTACATAACCAACTCGATTTACTTTGTAGTTTGCTTGTCCAAGTGCAATCAAATTGTGCTAGCTGATAGAGCATTGCACTTGTGATGCAAAGGACCAGGGTAGGAGTCCCTAAGAGCATGTGAGCCGAAAGAGTCAACACGTGAGCCTAAAGTGTCAAAGAAATGGCACAAAATGGCGCGGTTGCCTCAACAATTGTGTTTTTCATCTCACATTTGCTTTTTATGACACTATTGGTTAGGTTTAGGTTTAAGGTTTAGGGTAGGGGGGTAAGTTTTGTTGATTTAAAACTCAATAGAGCATTAACCTTAAAAAAATTCATCTGTTTGTGATATAATTTAACTCACCTTTAGCGCAACACAGTGGACATTTCACTTCAGAACTACTGCAATACGTGTCATAAACCCACATAATATCAACTTGCAGAAATGTCACCACAGTCACGTAATTTTCATGAAGTCCAAATTACACTTCCAAGCTTACCATGTTGCAATAGGTCATGTGACATGTAGTCATCAATGACAATCAGTCACCTCACATTGACGTCATGATATTACAATGTCACTGATGTCACAACACCACTGATGTCAAACCATACTCATTGTATCTAAAGGTGCAATATTTGGATGAATGTTTAGCTGAAGATTGAACTACTTCCGGTCTGTTCCTCACACGAAGCTATCGTATGACTTCACAATATTTGGAATTTAATGCAGGAGTCAGATGGATGATTTTTATGTGGCTTTTCTTCAATATTTTTCCTTTCGTGCTCCACGGAAGAAAGAAAGTAATACAGGTTTGAAACAACATGAGGCTTAATTTGTTTATTTTTGGGTGAACTATCCCTTCAATTGTATAGCTCTCTACTCTTACTCTATGTCAACAATTGTCTCATTTGCTCTCATTTTATTTACCCCATCACATTTTAGGAGAAACATCTAGACACAAAGCTGATACTTAAATAAAGTAAGAACTCCATTAAGAGCTAGAAGAGAGCAACATCTGAGCACAAAACATTTCTCTGGGTTCCCATTTCAATTGATGATCTATTGCTTGAATCAAAAGCTCTTCAAGTAGCAACTCCAATCTTGTAACATTCCTTTAATTTTCCTCACATCTATTTATTCCTCCTTTAGGGGTGCCACAGGAACATTGCATGTTAGTTAGATCATGCGCTGACTTTGTGGGTGGGAAATTTGGCACAGTCTTCAAAAGAACTCTGGGCACAGTTGTGTCTTATTGAAAGTTACAAAAGAGACCACAATTGCATTGTCATGTCAGGAATATGGCAGCAAATGCTGTTAAAGGGACATAACTGTTTAAATATTTGTCAGGATACAGAACTGGATTTGAAATTTGGTGACAGTAAAGATATGTCTGACACCACCTCAATACATGAATAAAAAATAATCAGAATTGCAGTAATGTGGTGACTGGTAATTTTCCATTTTATCCACTATCCCAGCCTGACCTAGCTGAAAAAGTGCTCAAAACCCCTCTAAAACCAGATCCGCCTGACCAGGCTGGGAGACCAGCTAAGACCAGAAAACTACTTTAGGCTACTGTTGCACAGTATACCAGTGCCAAGAATATCTTCAAGCTTCAAAATAATGAAAATACTATAGTGTTTTTCAAAGGCAGCACCATATTTACAGTAATACTGCAATTACCATTACATGTATGGTGTTAATATTGCCAGATAGTAGTGGTATTCAGCTGAACTCTGTGGTGATTTGGCATTTGCGGCTCAGACTCTTCCTCACCGTTGTAATGGCATGTTCACTCACTGAGTACTTTATTAGGAACACTATAGTCCTAATAAAGTTCCCAACGTGGTCTTCTGCTTTTGTACATTCTAAGATGCTATTCTGCTCACTACAATTGTACAGAGTGGTTATCTGAGTTACCGTAGCATTTCTGTCAGCTTGAACCAGTCTGGCCATTCTCAGTTGACCACCCCCCCCCCCCATCATCAAGATGTTTATGTTCACAGAACTGCCACTCACTGGATGTTTTTTTGTTTTTGGCACCATTCTGAGTAAACTCTACAGAATATTGTGCGCGAAAATCCCAGGAGATCAGCAGTTACAGAAATACCCGTTTGGCACGAACAAACCAGGGTGTAAAAACTCAAAAATTATATTTAAAGGAATAGTCCACCCAAAAATTAAAATTTGCTGATAATTTACTCACCCTCAGGCCATCCAAGATGTATCTAAGTTTTTCTTCATCAAAACAGATTTTAAGATTTTTAGGATTTCATTTCAGGCCTCCTCCTTTAAACAAGTGAATGTACTCTGGTCGGTCCAAAATGCATATTTAGGGTGCGTCAAAATAGTCCACACACCTCCATTCGACAAATAAAGTTCTTCTGAACCCAAATGATTGATTATTTTTAGAAATAAAACAATACTTAGACTTTTTAACTACAAATGTTCGCTTCCGTACATCTCTGTGACATACGCTCATGAGAGGGATGACGTAAGCTCGTTGGTAAGGTCACGTGTGGAGGGGGAGGCAGGAAGCACATCATTGTTTATAAGAGAAACTTGCACAGATTCATTGAGTGTTCGATGTTCCAGTAATACTTTACAATAAGGTTCCATTTGTAAGTATTACTTACTGCATTGGGTATCATAAGCTAACTGTGAACAATATATTTTTAACTGCAATGAACTGTACGTAACAAATACGTAATTTGGCGACGGTGTGAAAGGTAAGCATTGGAGTATATGTGCTGTGGTGACTGATCGCATATTCCATTTTTTAGGACTGCTTTTACCTTGGTATTTACTCTGCTGA
Source organism: Myxocyprinus asiaticus (assembly GCF_019703515.2). Lineage (NCBI taxonomy): Eukaryota > Metazoa > Chordata > Actinopteri > Cypriniformes > Catostomidae > Myxocyprinus > Myxocyprinus asiaticus. The sequence continues at coordinate 17,877,522 of NC_059392.1, read as the reverse complement.
AGCACAGGAAAGACATGCCCCTTGTCACAAAAAGGAAAGCAAAGAGAAAAAGGTAAGAGATTTACCATTGTTTGCTGATGGGTTCTGTAAGCCACTGGACATAAACACACAGAAAGGTAAAAGTTCCCAGACTAGCTAAAAAGGACATTTATTGACAAAAATATATATACATATAATTATACGAGTAATATATTGATATATGAGTTTTAATGAGCTAGCCAGCGTAATCTACCTCCGTGAAGAAAAAGGCACGTAGAAAATGTAAAATTATTGGTGCTGTCGTTCGCGAGGTTAATGTGCACATTTTTCTTTTTTTCTGTTTGTTTGGTTCAGGGGGAAGTTTGGGGTTTGACTGTTGCACTAATGTTGGAATGTGGTCTTTATAATTTTATTTTTGACACACAATCTGTTTTTTATCATATGTCAAAATGTCAGATGTTAATATGAGTGAATTGTCTCTCTCCACATGAAAGGTGAATGGGTTGGGGCACCCCATAAAAAGAAGGAAGGTTATTTCTTTTCTTAAACGTAAGAAATATGATATAATGTTTCTTCAAGAAACGCATCTTTCCCCGCAGGAAGCTGAAAAATGACATGTTTCCTTCAGTGCTGGCTCAAGTAAGAGCAGGGGTGTCATTACATTGATAAGTAAATTACAATTCAAATGTCTAAAACAGATTAAAGATAAATTAGGAAGAGTCATTATTGTTTTAGCTGAAATTCAGGGGCAAAGGTTGATTTTGGCTAATATTTACACACCTAACGAATGATGATCAGGGCTTTTTTATAGATCTTGAAGGGATGTTGCAAGCCGTTGACACCCCTCATGATATAATATTGGGAGGAGACTTTAATCCTCAGTCCTTGATCATAGTGAAGCAAAAGTGTATAAGCACCCTAGAGCAAAAGTGAAGCTTCACAGGATTTGTAAAAATCTTGGTCTTACAGATATTTGGAGACTATACATTTTTTCATCAGTCCATAAGATTTATTCTAGAATAGATTTTTTTGATAGATTTGAAGTCCCTCATTTCATCTGTTGTTGATTGTTCAATTGGAAGCATCTTAGTCTCAGATCACGCCCTGGTGAGTTTAGAGGTATTGCCACATATAGAGAAAAATAAATCATATAGTGCAAAATCCTGATTTCCAACTTATGTTAAAGGCTGAAATCAATGTTTATACGGAGATCAACAGGTCCTCAGTATCCTCTGTGGGTGTGTCTTGGGAGGCACTTAAGGTGGTTCTTAGGGGTCGGATCATACAGTATGCCTCATTCATCAATAAATCCAAAGCATGAGAACTTGCGGAGTTGGATGGAAATATTAAAAGTGCTGAGGCAGAGCTGAAGTGCCGAAATACAGATATAATACTATTTTGTTGCGGAAGGTGGAGTTTTGGTTATTCAGGGCAAGACAGTCATACTTTGAGTCTGGGGACAAAGCAGGGAAGCTCTTGGCTAGATATATAAAGCAGATAGAGTCTTTTTCTACCATTCCCTCAGTGAAATCTGCTGGTGGTGAAATTTTTACCTCGGCCATTGATATTAATAATGGTTTTAAAGAATCTTGATCTCTATAGTTCCACGTCTTCGTCTACTGATGAAGATATTAGAAACTTTGTGGAACCATTAGAACTAAACTGCCTAAACTGACGATTCTGAGATAATCTTGGTGGAGCTTGGCTAGGTAATTAAGGCCTTGCCTACAGGCAAGGCTCCGGGGCCAGATGGCTTTGCCACTGAGTTTTTTTAGATCTTATGCTACAGAACTGGCTCCATTTTTGTTAGAAGTTTATATGGAATCATTAAAGAATGGAAAACATGCGCCAACCATGACACAAGCCTGGATCAGTCTGATTCTTAAAAAAGACCAAGCGAGTGTAAGAGTTATTGTCCAATTTCTCTGATCCAGCTAAATTAAAATATTGTCAAACATTTTGGCTAACCGATTAAGTAAAGTTATGACATCCCTTATACATATAGATCAGGTGGGGTTTATTCGGGCCACAGCTCATCTGATAACATTAGGCGTTTCATCAATATTATGTGGTCAGTGGCGAATGATCAGAATCTGGTCGCGGCCATCTCACTTGACGCCGAAAAGGCATTTGATATGGTAGAATGGGATTATCTTTTTAAGATTTTGGAAATATATGGGTTCGGGAATACTTTTATTGGATGAAGTTACTTTATAAACACCCGGTAGCGGCGGTACAAACAAATGGATTAATCTCAGATTATTTTACTCTGGATAGGGGCACCCGGCAGGGTTGCCCTCTTTCCCCATTATTGTTCTGTCTTGCCCTGGAACCATTAGCAGCCACGATAAGAAGGGAAGATGATTTTCCAGGGGTGGTGGCAGGAGGTATGGCGCATAAGCTTTTGCTTTACGCAGATGATATTTTATTATTTGTCTCCGACCCCACTAGATCTATGCCTTGCCTCCATTTAATTATTAATTCCTTTTCTAAATTCTTGGGATACAGAGTCAACTGATCTAAATCCGAAGCTTTGCCTCTGACACCATATTGTCGAGTAACAGCTTTCCAGCTGGGCGCCTTCCAGTGGCCCAAACAGGGCATTAAGTATTTGGGCATTTTATTCCCAGCAAATTTGTCTGATTTAGTTAATTTTGACCCCTTAATAAAAAGGTTTTCGAGCAATGTGGGCAGGTGGGCTTCATTTCATTTATCTATGATTGGGAAGGTTTATGTTATTAAAATGAATTGTATTCCAAAATTCAACTACATGCTACAATCTCTCCCTGTTGATGTCCCCCTCTCTTATTTTAAGCAATTTGATAGCATAGCGAAGTCCTTCATTTGGAATGGTGAGCATCCTAGATTACATTTTATTAAGTTACATAGGCCGAGTGACAAAGGTGGGCTAGGCCTACCCAAGATTTTGTTTTATTATTATGCATTCGGTCTCAGACATTTGACTCATTGGTCGCTTCCACCTGAAAGAGCCCCTCCCTGGTTTTGTATCGAACAAGAAGTTCATGTCCCTATTTTGTCATTGCAAAGCCTTTCTATTAAACTAACCGGAGAAGTTAAGTTACACCTCGTTATCTCACATTTGCATTCGGTATGGACAAAAGTGTCCAGAGTGTTTAATTCAGACATTTATTTAAACGTTGCCTCAAGCATATGGCTGAGCCCTAAATTATGTATTGATAAGTCCCCTTTCTGCTGGTCAGAGTGGATTGTGAGGGGGTTACTACACTCAGTGACCTGTACAAGAGTGGAGTGTTGAGAACTTTTGAGAATTTGGTTCAACATTTTGGGATTCCCAGATCTCAGTTTTATAGGTATTAACAGCTGAGCCTCCTGCTCTGAATTGTTTTTTGGGAGTAGCACACACCCCCCTAAAGTGGCAGATACTCTGGGAGAGGTGATTACTGCTTTTGGAAAAGGTCATGAGGCATCAGTGTATTACTCCCTGCTAAGAGTCTGGGGGACAGAGCTTCAACTTCTCTCAAGAGATTATGGGAGAAATATTTAAATTTGGTATTGGAGGAGGAAGTGTGGGCTAGGATTCTAAAAACGTCAAGTCTGCATCTAGAGATGCAAGGGTGCGCCTTATGCAATTAAAGATTTAACATAGATTCTATTGGACCCCCTCTAGATTGTATAAATTTGGTCTTGAAGACACACCCACCTGCTGGCGATGCCAGTCAGAAGTTGGAGACACAACACAAGTCTTTTGGGGGGGTGTTAAGATCCAAGAATTTTGGTTAAAACTTCAGAGTTGTTTGTGTGAAATTTTGGGCACTCAAATTTGACTTTGCCCCAGACTTTGTATTTTGGGCAATGATAAAAATCATGATTGGCAGACAAATTATTTTAAGGGCTTGGAAGTCGGAAGGAGCACCATAATTTCTGGAGTGGTGTGCGGAGATGGGGAGGGTGGCAGCTTTCGAGGAGGTGGCAAATAGAAGGCTTGGGTTTGGGGATTTGTTTGTCAGGAAATGGGGTAATTATTTAGCGTTTTTTGGGGACTCTCGGGGAGGGGATGGGGAGAGAGAAGTTTAGTTTAATTATGTATGTTTATTATATATTGAATTTTGTGTGTGTGTGTGTGTGTGTTTGTGTGTGTGTATTTTTATATGTGACCACAGGGGTGTTCGTTGGGGGTTAGGGTGGGGTTGGTGATTGGGGAGGGATATTAGTGGGGGTTAAATGTTAAATGTTGATTCGATGTGTATGTGTTGTGTTTTTCTCTGTTGTGTACTTTTGAATCAATAAAAAATTTAATTACAAGAATTATAATTTTGTTTTTCTCTTTAATATTGTTGTTTGCAAGGGTCACATTAAAGACTGACAATGTTTGGCATGATTTTGTCTTCTGAATTTTTAGCTTTCCATCACAAAACCTGCGAACCTGGACCAACTTTCTGTCTCAGCAGCTCAGTTAGCTGTCGATTTCATAGCTCGAGTTATTAATTCAGAGTGTTACCTCATCAAATCAACCTGTTAGACACTTGTCCTGATATAACCTTTAGAGATGAACAACATCTTGTCTCAATCCTCCTTTTATAGTTCTGCGGGGCAAATGAAAGCTGTAAACATCTGTCAAACAGCTATCTTCTAAACAGAAGGTTGATTCTTTAAAACTCCTTAATGTAATTACTATCTGTATTACACTTGTTCTAAATACTTGAGTCCTATGGCATGGGAATTCACCATTAATATAATGGTGCAATCAGTGCATTCATGGGACGTCAAAGGTAATTAAGATGACTGACTGAATAGTTTTCCTTTCAGTGGTTACCCACTGCTAGCTTGTCACTACCTGCCGTGCTGTCAGCGCCTGAGGGAGAGATACATCAACCAGTACTACTGTTGAGATATTTGGATATCTGTTTGACACTGATTGCAGTGACATAATTCAGAGCTGGACACTGATTGAAAGTAGTCTAGATGATTGAATATGAGGGCATGTCAACACATGGTAGTACAAGCACCTGTATCTGAAGGGATGTAGACTAAATGTCATGACATGGAGTGAATAAAAAGACAGCATTACTGGTGGTGAGAAACCACAAGAGGGTCTCCTTTTATAAAGCAAAACAACAAAAGTAAAGATGAAAGTAGAAGCAAATGTTTGGCTATGTTTATAATAACATACTAGCACACTAGAATAGCATTACAATAATATTTCTGCAGTATACAGTATACTCTGCTGAAAACAGAACATCTTAAATCAGTCTAGGTAATTTGCTGATCTTAGTTGGTCGCTGAGCTGGTTATCACTGATCTGGCTGGTCTAGTTTGATAGTTTCAGAGTTTGGGGCACTCATTTGTTGGTCAGGGTGGCAGATCAGCCAAATTAAACCAGTTGAACACCAGCTTGGTGGGAGAATTTGTTATTGTAGCTATTGCAATACTGACAGATTTGATTTGTCAGTTTAAGCCAATACTTCGCAGTTTGGGGATGGTTGGCACACTTTTCATACTTTTTGTACCAAAGTAGATACAACTGAAAGTTCTTAGATAATAATAATAATAATAATAATAATAAAAACACACACACATTAAATGTCACCAAATATTTATTGACTTTTGTTAATTAATGGTCAAAGTTATTTTGTGCATTTGTAAATATGGAGTTGGTTGGCACAGTGTTAAAACACTATAGTTTTACGAGAGAAGCAACACACAGAAAAAACAAACAAACAACAAATCTTTTATCATTAATATTATTAATGATTATGTAATTAATATGATTTTATTAATATGATTATGATTAATTTACATGTATAAAAAATTGTTTGGAATTAATATGAAACATTTTTACTTAAACTTGTATAAATTATAGAAATCTTTACTTGATGAAATGCTTTAAAAAAAAATAGTTTTATTATCTTACCTGTGGTCCACTGATAATGTTATTAAGATTTTTGCACCAAAACAATCATAATTTAGCAATATATGATCATTTTCCACCCTGTCTCTGGCCCTCTGTCTGAAATGCTCAGTTTTGGCCTAAGCGCCTCCTTAAAACTTAAAAGCAAATGCCCACAGTTATGATTGGCTAACATTGTGCTGCACCTCGAAATCAGCCATATTTGAAACTCAATCGGAAGAGAATGAACAACCCCACAGAATTATAAAACTACATTTCAGGGTACATTACACATAACGCACATTCAACACATTGCATCAGAATATATTAAACTGCTCATCTCAAGCACAACTGTTAACACAGCACCATAAACTATCAAACAGTCATGACATTTGAAATATTCATGAATGAAACGGTTTACTTACTGTTTTGCATTGGGTCCAAGTGTTTTTAACTGCCCCATCTTTCATAATAGTTGCTTTGCAAAGCTTGAATCATATTATGACTTCACAAGCAATCCATGCTGATGAGCCGAAAAAAACATACAGTCCACACTGAAATTCGAAGACACATCCATATGATGCACACACATAGTCCAAAGCACGGTGTGAACTAGATGCACACATGTACCGCATCAAATCAATGGAAACTTTTTAAAATGGTCAAAGACATCCATCTAGCACATGTTTTCATACACCAACAATTAAAAATAGCACAGATGGATGAAAGAACACGTCCATGACACGTTTGTGTTCAAAACAACAAGAGGCCCAGCAGCTGAATGAAACCAAATGGAGTCTCCTCTTCAGAACTGTAACTTTATACCGCACCTTTTAAAAGTGGCAAGAGATATGTATCAAGTGGTCAAAGATGTCTGTGTAGTGCATAAATATATATAAAAATAATAAAAAATAGTCCAGATGGTCCCCTTTGGTGTTCAGGAATAGTGAGGCCACAGTAGGCCTATGAACTGAGCACCAGTGGGCGGGGCCAAGGGTGCGATGATTTTAAGTAGGCATTGATGTTTTTTCGCTGTAGAGGCAATCATGAATTAATGTACCCCTAGTGATGTAGGGTAGTCGCAGAAGTAGAGAACAAGTTATTTTTCAGCTTGGTTTCAATAAATGCTTTTATTGCATTGGGGATTAAGTTTTGAGTTCTGAAATTTACAGTATTTTTTTTTACAGTAGATTAAACTCTTATATGTCAAAATATCAAGGAACATTGTATTCCATTAAATAAACATTTTATATAAATGGAAAAACAAAATTATCACATACTGTAAATAAAAGGAATTTATTGTATCATTAGTTTGGCTAGAATGTGTAATAGACCTAATATTAATAATAATAATAATAATAATAATAATAATAATAATAACAAAGTATTTTTGCAACTCATTTTCTGGAAGATATGATATATATGAACTTCTAATTGGTTAAGGGGTCAGGTGTCATTATAATATGCTAATGAACAGTGTGTGTTCTGGATGCCTGTTGCTGCAGTCAGGTCAAATAATTTTTATTTGTATAGCGCTTTTCACAATACACATCGTTTCCAAGCAACTTTACAGAAATAAACACCCATTTATTATTTTTTATTTATTGTTTTTATTAATATTAATATATTTAATACCATACATTTAATAATAAGTTGCTGTTACTACTTTATTATGTTTTATAAAAGCTATGGTTTAGGTTGTTTTAGAAATTTACCACGCTTAACCATGGTGAAACCACTATATAAGATGGCCTCTGGTGGGTAATTGCTCATATGGTCTTGGGTAGTCAGACCTTTGACTTTACGGCAAAAGGTCTGGGCTTTCTTGCAGCTTAAACTGAACAATAACCACCCACTTAGACAGAAAGAGCCATCAGACTGACACGAAAAGCAATCAATTACAGTCATAAATTTGTCATTTCGGGGCATGGCTATCTGAGATATAGTATACCATAATAAAAGAGTTTCAAAATAATAATTTTTGAATTATGGCATGGCGACGTCCGTGAGCGAATACACAGAAAATATACAGAAAAAATTTTGTAGAGAGTCTAAACACAGACACCTTCAGTATTAGAGGTCTGCACGGACCTTAAAATGAAACGTGAATGCGACCTGTACCCGTACACGGCCCGAACGATACCACCAGATTTTAAGCCCAAACCTGACCTGAAATCGCTTACTATCTAATTTCTTTTCCTAGCAAGTACTGTTGCAATAGGCTGTATTTTATGTAAGCATACAGGCAACATTCATAACAGTACTGAAACAGTAAACATACACAGTTTTCACAAGGCAAGGCAGCACCTTAGTACAATAGAGTAGAAGGGAATAAAGCATTGCCTTACCATTTATTTGCTGAAACTTCACTTGGTGCAGAACAATCTGGAATAATATGAAACAATGCAACAGTCCCCTCTATGCAGCCTGAACTTGTTTAGAATGTTGAATCTTTGTGACAACTGCACTAAAAACAATCTAGACGCAGCGCAAAGAATGAAACAGAGCGCAGGTGTCTCGACATGAGTTTTTGAAAATGTTAAGTTCTTTTTAAGTTGACATGGTGTTTAAAATATGCCGGTCCTGCACGAGACGCTGAAGAAAATCTGAGATGCTGTGCAAATGTCAAAGACATTCGTCCAGCATGTGTTTAAACAATGGGAAAACAGAGCAGACACACGCAAAACAAGTTTGGTATGAACAGCCCCTAATTCATCCGATCACATGTGTCTATGAGTGAGAAATCATGCGTGAAGCAAGTTCGGTAAGCCTGTTTATTTTTTCATTAATCACAAACCCAAACCCGACCCAAACCCGAAGTCCTACTTGAAAAACTGACCCGAATCCGGCCTGAAACCCATCAGGTTCTCAGGTCCCGTCGGGCCCGGGTTGGGTTGCAGACCTCTATTCAATATAGACTATTTCTTCTTCTTCTTCTGTGGGTTTACTGGCAGGCTGAAAACCAGCTAAATAGGTGCACGCCACCACGTACTTTGCTGGAGTGTGACGAAGATGAAGTCTTGGATTAAAAGGATGATTTCCTATTTTCTATGTTTAAGACCATTTCTATGTTATGTGATACATTTAATTAAAACATTTTCAACAGTTTCCATTTCCTGGCATGTATCACATAAACCCATGTTATGTTTTCCCATGATGTGAAGTGTTGTTTTAAGTTAGTATGACCCATTTTTAAGTGTGTGAGCATGACATGTTCCTTTCTATTTAAGTTACCTTGCCTTACATTGCTTTGTATTTTATGGAAATGTCTGTCAGTGTGACATGTGTCCTAGTACTTCTGCCATTTGTAATAGCAAGCTTCTAAAATCAAATGTTTCCCTTCCACCCTGCTTAAATTGACTGTTACATTTATATTATCTAATTTAAGTGCTTCCTCAGACATTCTATCAGCTTTTTTGTTTCCTTGCACCCCCACATGTGCTGGTACCCATGTAAAATGTACTGAGATTCCAATATGCCTTAATCTATATACTGTAAACTGACCAATATTTCTGTCAAAATATCATCTCTACATGTTTGAAATGTTTGAAGGCTTAAGAGTGATGCCATTGAGTCTGAACATATAACAACCTTATCTGGCAATTCTTCCTCGACCCAACCAACTTTGCAGTGTACACTGATGTCCCATCCGTTAACCTCCCAAAGTTTACAATTTTAAACTCTGGTACATAAAAGGCTGCACCTGTTCGTCCAGTGTCAGGGTTTCTTAAGCCATCAGTGTACACTGAAAGAAATGCATAATGGACAGTTCTAATATGTTCCAGTGCTATAGATGTGATATTATTTCCACTCTCTCCTTTTTGAATGTATTCATGTAATTTAAAGTTAACTTTAGGTTCACTGAATAATCATGGGGGCTTTGGGGATAATGTAACAGTTGATCCAAATATTCTAGAATCTAATCTGCCCACTCCTTAGCTTTCCATGCAAATACTGATCCTCTTGAATTTATTGTTTCCCAACTCTCTTCTAATACTTTCATTGCCAGATGTTCAAAAATTTTTGACCCTGTATATTTAACGGCATTTCTGACAGCTCTACCTGCATTGCTGCTACTGGTGTTGTTTTAATGGCTCCTGTAATACAGCTTAATACTCTGGCTTGTATAATATCCAGTTTCATGAGCAAAGAATGTGATGCATACCCATACACAATGATGCATCCATAATCTAATACAGAGCAAAGAAGTGCATAGTATATATCCATCAATGACTGTTTGTCTGCACCCCACTCCTGTCCTGCTACACATCTCAGTAGGTTCAGCACTTTATTACACTTCTTTTCTATATATTCCAAATTAATTTTCCACGTTAGTTTACCATCCATTCATAACCCTAAATATTTGAACTTTATCATTTTTCCACTGGTTGTCTATACATATGCAACTTTATATTTTGTCCTATTTTTTTTATTGGTGAACAACTGACAACATGACTTTGATATAGAAAATTTAAAGCCCCATTCTAATGACCATCATTCGACACTTCCAATTGCTTGCTGAATTTTCTGAGTAAAGAATGTAACATTTCTTCCGCTTTTCCACATTGCACCATCATCTGCATATAATGCTGTACTGATGTCTGGATTTACTTCTTCAAATATATAATTTATCATGATATTAAATGATATAGGGCTGATGATAACACTTCCTTGAGGTGTTCCATTTTCCACATTAAACCATGTGTGATAGTGTGTCACCCACCTTCACTCGAATTGAACATCCAAACAAAAAACTCAAAACCCAATTGTACAGCCTTCCCCCTATTCCAGTCTTCTGCAACTTTAATAATAATCCTTCTCTCCACATTATGTCATAGGCTTTTTCGATGTCAAAATATACTACCACCAGTACCTCTTTCATGGCTAGGGCCTTTTTAACTTCGGTTTCCAGCCTTACAAGTGCATCTAGAGTAGAGCGACCAGGGCGAAAACCATACTGGTATGGTGCTGTTAGTCCTCTGCTTTCCAAAATAAAATATAACCTTTTTGCAATCATTATTAATCTTATATACTCTCATCTTTTTTTAACATACTCCATATATCTCCCAGATGCTTTTCTCTTCCTATTGAAGAGCAAAATGTTTGCCAGTATGTCTTTTTAGCCTGTTTAATAACAGTCCTTGCCTGTGCTCTTTTCCTCTGGTAGCTAAGAAGAGATTCTGGTACTAACTAACTCTGCTTTTAACAGCTTCAGTACAATCATCATTCCACCATGGAATAATCTTCCTCCTTCCACTGCCCTCTGACATAGGAATGGACTCCTCTGCTGCTCTCATTATTACTCATGTTAATTTGTTAATACACATGTCTATATTTCCATCATTATTAAAATGTATCAATCCCTTTATACATATTTGATTTAATTTCACCGAGTCAGCTTTTCTGAATCTCCATTTTGTTTGTTTTTTAATTGTTCTCTAAATATCTATACCTACTCTACATATTATGGTAAAGTGATCGCTTCCAATCATAGTGTGTTCTAATATGTCCCATTGACATTTTAATTCAGTTGTTCCTGATACTAATGTTAAATCTATGCAGGACATTGATGAGTCTCTAATGTTAATTCTGGTTCCTCTTCTATCATAGAAGTGCCTGAATTCGAAGTATCAGCTATACCTAAATGATGTGCAGCTGCAGCTATTAAAATGTTTCAGTTCTTTTATTTGTTTGAGCTTTAAAGTTAATAACTTCAGCAATAAATCCCACAAAATTAATCTTATTAACCACAAGTGTTTCTGCATTAACAGGGCAATTATGGTTACATGATTCATTTCTAAATCCATCCTGCATCCCTAATTAGGTTAAACTGTTATTTCCAATCTCTCCATGCTCAATCTGAACTTGTCTCACAGCTTGTGCATATGTCATATTATGCAAGGTATTTTATTTCATGGCTTCTGTGGCTCGTTTTGGGGCCTTGCATCCTAGAAAGGCTGCACTATGTGGCCCACCACAAATACAGCATTTTGGTTCAACACCTTCCCCACATTGCCCATAATCATGATCTCCACCACATTTACAGCATCTCTTTTTCCCTTTACACACTGCTGCTACATGACCCAACATTTGACAATTAAAGCATCTAAGTGGAGGACGTACATATGGGCGTACTGTATAGCACACATATCCTATTTTTACACATTCTGGTAGGCTTTTGCAGTTAAATGTTATTAACGCTGTGGTACTTGCTTCTTTTCAACCATTCCAGTTTGTAGATAAACGTTGCATCTCTGTCACCATTTCACTCTTTATCTGTGTTTTTAAAACTTCATCAGCCAAAACAGATAGGCACCGCTGTGATCACTCCCTTAATGTTTTCAGTTTCTCCTGGTATATGAACTTTTACAGCTACCCCTCCCATTTCCTTTATTTCAATGTGGCATCTTGTTGTTTCTTATCCATTCAAAAAAGGACACGGTTGTTGGACAAGTATTGTGCAGATTTAATATTTTTACATTTAATATTTCATAACACAAAATGACCTTCCTATAAAAATTGCTTAAAAATCTCTCATAATGCTATATTGTCACCAAATATTGGATTAGATCTTTTTGCCCTTGTTTTCTTTCAATTAGCACAGGTTTTGTATTTCTTTTTGGAGCTTATTGATCATAGGCCTCATTGACCTGAGCTTATGCACTTCAGATTTGAGTGAAAAAATCATTATTTGTGGATAATTTTGGCAATATTAAATAAAATATGAAAACGTTCTGTACTATTTACACTAGTGTGCTTTAATGTTTAAAGATAATTAAAGATAAATAATTTTTAAGTTAGTTTTGAAATGCTTTTATTTTGTAAAAATGGCACAAAGTCACACTTGTGGTGTTCCCGGTCAAATATGACCGGCCATTGAAAATGAATGGTGGAGATTAAAAATAAGAGAAAAATTTAATTTTCAGGAGCATGTTTATCATGTTCATGATCTTATATGTGCATGTGTGCTTGCAAACATAAAGGCCTCGGACCTGTGCATGTGCACACACATACACACACACACATGCTCCCTTACACGCACAAACTCTTTTGAGTATTACATGCTTTGTTTTTCACAGAGATGAACTTTATCCTACCCTGAACTGCATCCAACATCCATTCATCCATCCTAACTAGCTGTTCAGATTGTAATCCAAAAACCCGGAAGAGAATTCACCATGGGTTCCAATTGGATTTTCCTATGGGTTTTTTACTTATGAGTTAAATAAGGTCTGTGGTAAACATTACTTGATGACACGTGGACATTTTGATCTGCAACATAAACTACAAACTTTCATACCTCAAATGTGAATTTTGAAGTCATACTGAATTACATACTTTTTCTTTGAAAACACACACGGGTTCAAAATTCACATTTGAGGTATGACTGTGTGTAATTTATGTTGTAGAACAAAACGTCCACGTATTGTCAAGAAATGTAAAACACAGACCTTATTTTACACATAAGTTAAAAAAACAAAACAAAAAATAAATACATTTAAAAACATATAGGAAAACCCAGAGGGAACCCATGGTGACTTGGACTTCCCGGGTCGCCTAAAAATTTATGTCACAGCTCTATAGAGCACAACATTTCGATTCCGGGAGTAAAAATCTCATAATTTTTTCCACATTCTAATTGATTTTTAACAATAACATATAAACCTTCAAAGACAGACCTACCATGAGCTCTGAGGTTGTTAGTCCATGGTATATGCTTCTGTTAAAGCCATCAGTAAGCTTTATTTCAAATTCACTATATAAAAATCGCATTTAATAGCGGAATCCCTGCTGAACAACTGCACTACCTGTGGTACAGCAGTGAAAGATCCACCAATCAGAGAGCTGTGGCCAAGCAAGCCTGCGAAAAATGCCGGGAAGATACCGCCCACTTCCATGATGCACTCTAAGTGATGCATTAGAGTCGTTCTTCCTTTACCCTCAAACTACTTATTTATTTGTATATATTGGAATATTTTGCAATAAACATAAAATATATTGTTTCTACTTTCTACTAACCAACAACCTTTATCAATAGTTTTATATATTTCCATCGGTTTTTATCTGATAACATCATTCGCAATGCTTCATGGGGTTGTAGTTCATGCCCTTGTGAAAGATGGAAAGTACACCGTGTTGTACCTTTGCCTTTTTGTCTGATTTTCAAATACTTTTTTGTTTCAAATCAAAGTTTGTTTTGATTCACAGCTGAAAAAGTGGGCGGGCACTGTAGCTCTCTATAGGGCCAAGAGGTCAGGTTGTGACATTTCGATCTTCTATTGGTCACGTGTCCTCTTGTCGTACGGATTCACGGTTCAGAGTTCACCAAACCTGAGCCTTTCATACGCAGCATAATACAAAATTTCTTCGCATGAGCTTGCATTTCCAGTCTCCTGCATTCGGAAAAGTTTGAATGAGAGTGAATAGAGCACAAAGTGAATACTAATGAATACGGAGGACTTGGACTACTCCATTTGGATGCTGTTTTTCGCATACCATATAGTAGGGAAGTGCAGTATAGATATTCAGACACAGCTTGAGACTACTGTAAATATGACATCTCTGTCCTCAGATAATGTCCATCCTGCTGATGACTCGGGTTAATCTCATTAATGAAGATTAATCAAACCATGTGGTTGTCAGAATATGATGACAATAACTATTTTTACATTAACATTAACAATGTACTAATAATCTTTTTAGAAGAAGGAATAAATATATAAAATGAATATGGTTGATTCAGATAATCCAAATATTTTGGGAATTGGCCTGCTTGAGATGAAAGAGCTGAACACTGGTAAAATGAACTGCTTTTATAGAGGACTAATTAACTCACTCAAATCACACACACACATACAAACACACACATGTTGGTGCAGCTATCCTTATTAGGACTCTCCATAGACATAAAGATTTTTATACTGTACAAACTATAGATTCTATCCCCTAACCCTACCCCTGAACCTAACCTTCACAAAAAACTTTCTGCATTTTACATTTACATTTTCAAAGTTTAGTATGTTTTTTAAGCTTTTTGAAATACGGGGACACTAGAAATGTCCTCATAACCCACATTTATAGCATAATACCCTTGTAATTACCAGTTTGTAACCCAAAAAAAAGTCCTCATAAACCACTTAACATATGCCACTTTAGTCACAGTAAAATGGACTCAAATTAATGGATTTTACGTTACAAAAATGACTAAAAAAAAAATCAATGACGACAACTCACCACTAGATAGAGCCATTACCTCTTCAATAGGATCATCATATAAGAAAAACCTTGAAAAGTATTTGTTAACAGAGGATGTATTTGCTGCTTGCATGAGATCCGTGTATTTTTAAATGTTTAGGTGGCTATTTCTCAAAAAACACTTGTGACTTGCGGGGGGTGGGGTTAAAGCAGGCTTAATTAGAAGCAGGGCTGAAACATCAGTGCCACAGATGTAAGTTTCCCAGAAATACATTTGCTGTGTGATTTTGTAGTTTACTGGCGTCATGGCCTAATTTGGCTCTGGGTTATTGAGCATGTACAACATCAAACAGCATGCTTATAGTTACAACCTGAAATTCATCACTATAAAAAAAGTTAAAAGTGACACGTATGATGTAACTGTAAAGTGTGATGTCTCCAGCTCTTAAGGTACAATTACAGAATGCTTATGAAGGGTGGAACTTTTACAGACATAATGTCACTGTTTTGCTATAAGCCTAGCCTTTAAGTACTATTATTATAGACTGCCAACCAAGCTCCCGAAACAGAATGGGCTGACATATACTCAAATAACAAATACACCAATACTACTACAATAATAATAATAATAATAATAATAATAATAATAATACAATAATATAATTTACTTAATAATTATGTATTAATAATACTGACAAACAGGCTATTGTAGTGTTGATCTTGTGCAGTTATGAGTGTTTTTTAGCCCGATATGCACATTTTTATGTTTTATTTTTTTTTTGTGATATGTAAATAGATAAGAAACAAGTCATTGTGATTGCTATGAATATAGATATAGCACTGCAGATCTTTATGTTGAATAATTTGTGGACTCTTACCCGTCATATTCAGTGTTGCACAATTACCTTCAATCAAAGAGCAGCTTAAAACTGTTATCATATCGTGCTCTAGCCTCTCTGTCATGTTATTTTATGGCAGATATAATGCTTTTTCGAGTGGTATTTTATATTGTCACGATTTGACGATTTGATGTAAAAAGCCCATAGTTACAAGAGTAGTGAATAACTAAATTAAATTAAACCCATAGTAATAACATGAAAGTTAAAATCTGCACCAAACACACACTATAATACTATAATATAATATACTGAAATATAAAACAGTTAGTCCCGGTCCTCAAATCTGATTGGACAAATGAGATGTTCCATGAGTACTGATGTCTCACACCATCAGCACTCAGACGCTTCAATGTTTGTATCACTCTGCTTCTGTTCGTGGCATTCTAAACCAAAGAGTAAGAGCAGCACAGATGTGTAAAAGAGCTAGATGTCTTTTCATTTTCCCCTGTGACATTAAAGATTTTAGCCAGCAACTAAATACATTTTTTATGTGTTATGAGCCAGTAAAGTTTGATGTGCATTGAGTCAGCGCACGTCAGTCAGTGAGTGGTTTCTTTGAAGTCATCAGTGTTGTCTCTCACTCCATGATCGTTCGGAATACTACTACAACATTACAGCTAGGAAATACAGTAAAACTAACAGTATCAGCATTAAGGCTTATCACAGCTGAGAGACACAACAGATGAAAAAATCTAAAACATACAGAAGGTGCTTCGCTAATACTGGAGTTTCCGTGTTGTGGGGAAATCTAATAAATGGAGGAGGAGAGAACGGTTTCTATAGTGAGTGACTCCTGCACACCGGCTACTGTGAAATACTCAGGGGGAACCCCTGCTCGGACGTCTATTTGTACACAAAGAAAACAGGATGTCTTTGACCATTTTTGTGTGTTATTAGCCAGTTGAGTTGATGTGCATTGAGTAATCATCAGCTCACTCCATGATCACTCGGATTTCTACTACACTACAGCTTTAGCATTAAGACATATCATAGCGGAGAGACACAGCAGACTGAGTAATCACAAAACTCAAGACGCTTACCTTTTACCCGAGTTTTTACATTGGAGATTTAATGGCGGCAGAGAGAACGGTTTCTATAGTGACTTGTGTGCACCCACTACCGTGGAATAGGGAGGAATACCCCGCTCAGATGGCTATTTTTCCACAGAGAAAATAGAATGACATTATCTTCAGCAAATTGACAAACACACTACAGCACCTCTGCTTTAGAGTCGCAACAAACATAGGTAATCACACCTATCTCTCTCTCTCTCTCTCTCTCTCTCTCAAACATACACACACACACCCTTGTTTCTCAAATAACTTGTTAGAAACAGCCCAAGCCATTGTGATATTTTCAAATAAGTAATGGAGGATTGAGCACATCTTTTGAACTAACAATGGCAGATTCTGATCTGTCACTTAAGAAAGTATCTCCATTTACAACTGCATTTTTTGTGACAGTCATTGGTGTTTCCTCATTTAAATATTTTTTTTTTTTTTTTATTGTTTGTTGAACTGTTGTATATAAGCAATATTACACTTGCAATCATGCTGTATGGCCCTAAATCAGCACGGCTGTGATTACCGTGCTGATGTAGGGCCATACAGCACTCTTGCTTGTGTGATATTGATTAAATATATACATATAATATAATATAATATAATATAATATAATATAATATAATATAATATATAATCATCTTTTGAGTGAATAAGAACAACCTACATAACTGATTTATAAACCTTTAAATTAGAAATATATATATATATATATATATATATATATATATATATATATATATATATATATATATATATATATATATATATATATGTCAAGTCATTTTTGTATAGCGTCTTTCACAACACACATTGCTTCAAAACAGCTTTACAGAAAATCATTCATTAAAAGAAAATTAATGATCTATAATGTCTTAGTGTCATCATTGTGTAGTTTGATAAAATATGATTGTGAATAAATCTATAAAGAGGAATATATTGCAGTCATATAATTTTCCTGAGGTCCACAGTCCAGTACAATAAGGCACATTTAATTTACGTTCAATGAAATGCTTATGATCGAAATCATATCATAATATCTGGTCACGTGGCCTATATGATATAATGTATTGTAAATTTTATTTACTCCATTGATATTGTGTGTCATGTGAATCGTCTTATCTATGTGTAGTAACACGGTCTGATCTTTGACATTTTCATGCAGAATGCAAGATAGATTCAAAGGAAGCTTATGATGTTCAGCATGCCACTCTATCACTTATCACATTCTCATTATCTCTCTCTTAAGTCCATGTTTCAAAGGTGCTTTTGTTAATGACAGCATGCATCTAGATTTCATAATGCACAACAGGTCAGGAGCAAGCTGAAAAAATATATTAGGATTCTTCAGTTAAGTATAAAATATAAATAATTAGATAAACAATATTTTAGTATTTTCTGAAGAAAATGTAAGTGGTGCTTGCCTGTCTAAAATGCGCTGCTAAAAAGCTAGGGTGTTGTGTGTGGTTGTCAGGTTTGCTAGAGTGTTCTTCATGGTTGCTAGTGGGTTGCTTACTGCCCTTTAACATATTTCGCAGGTGAAATTGTAAGCCTGAAAACATGCATTCATTATCTTTATCTAGATTTTTATTTCATTAAATATTTTGAATGTACTTGGCTACAATGGCTGATAGGATGAATTTAAAATTATGATTTCAAATCAATTTTTATGTCATATTTTAAGCAGAATTTTTTTTTAAAAAATGGGGCTCCGAGTTGATCGGTTGCTTGGGGCCTCAGAAATCGTAAACCTTCCCCTGGTTGCCACTCGCATCCCCATGATTTCCTATCTTTAAAGACAAGCGGAAAAGTACAGACAAATCTGTAACTGACATTAGCTGCAGCAATGCATCAGGAGACATTCAAACAATAAAAAATTGTTCTGTCTGTGTCTGTGCAAATGAAACATGATGTTTTGTTTTAGGATCCTGGTGAAAACAAACATCTTAAACCAGCCTAAGCTGGTTTGCTGCTCTTAGCTGGTCTCCCAGCCTGTTTAGGCCTGTCTGTTTTGCTGGTTCAAGAGGGGTTTGGGGCATTTATCAGTGTAACGGGTTCGAGATGGTGTGCGAGGAGGAAGCGGGAGTCGGCGAAATTCAACACAAAAGGTATTTTTTCTCATAAACAAAACAAACTCGCTTTTCAGCGCAATTCTCAAAAGCTCATATGAACAGCACAGTCATGGGGTGTGTGCGTAGCTCTCTCTGCCTCACTGGCATCTGGCTTGCTCTTAAATCCATCTGCAACTCTCAGTGCAATGACAAACAGCTGTTAGAGACAATCATTGCCAGATGATGATCCTTACTGTTCTCATCTCCTGATTTCGCGCTCCATTCACAAGCTGGCACTCAACCACCTCCCTACCACCACATACCCCCACTGCCCGACTCAGGCCAGGGAGCCATCCGGCCTGCCCAACCCCCCCACCCCCCATTTCTGGAGAGGAAGTCCGCAATAGCCATCTGTGCCCCCAGCCTGTGGACCACCTCAAACTTTAAAGGCTGAAGAGCCAGATAACAACGGATGATCCATGCACTGGTATCCTTCATGCGATGGAGCCACTAGAGCAGGGCGTCATCCGAACAGAGGGTGAAAGCCCATCCCAGGAGGTAGTACCGAAGGGTGAGGACCGGCCATTTGATGGCCAGACACTCCTTCTCAGCAGTCGAGGGGGAGGAGGGCCCGGTGCTGTACATCAGCCAGAAGCTTTCGTCGAGAGGCGAGGTACAGCACTGGGCCCTCCTCCCCCTCGACCACCTGGAACAACACAGCTCCCAACCCCCTGTCTGACGTGTCAGTCTGTACAACAAAAGAGAGAGCAAAATCAGGAACATGTAACAACGGTCCACCACAAAGTGCAGCTTTCACCTGCATAAAAGCCTGATGGCATGGCTCCAACCACTGGACCTGGTCTGGGGCTCCCTTTTTAGTGAGATCAGTCAGTGGGCTGGAGACTTCCGAATAATTATATACAAACCTTCTATAATAGCCAGCCAGCCCCAGGAACTGTCTCACCTCTTATTTGGTCTTGGGTCTCAGACAGGCCACAACAGCTGCGGTCTTATCAATTTGGTGTTGCACCTGGCCGTGACCCAAGTACAACCCCAGATACCGTACCTCCACCTGTCCAATTGCGCACTTCTTGGGGTTTGCCGTGAGTGCCGCCATTTCCCTAACATTTCCCCACGGCTCTTCGGTATCAACAATTGGGTTGTATCTTCTTTTGTCTGAGCATCCTGCTTCACTCGATACAACTGGTCATTTATAATAGTATGGATATACGAGTGCAATGTTTAGCTGAAAACGTTGACCATAAATTACTTTCACTTGGTCGAAGGCATGCCTAAGGGTCTCATCTCGCATCTGCTCCGTAGGGAAATCCGTGGCGGGGAATCCTCTAAGGGTTGGGGAAGCCGAGACTTCCCCCCGCCCTTATGTCATCCTGAAGCATTTACAAAACAAAACAAACTCTGCCTCCCCAGCCAGCGCATCACATATCCCACACCGAGATGCATTGTTACAGGACCCATCCGTGAAAATTTCCCTTAATAATGTGGTAAACACTGGTCAATTCGTGCCCAATATTAGCTGATGGGTGAAGCGGGGACTAACCGCAGCCTCGAAACTATGCTTTTGTTCCCGAAATTGAATTGTCACAGTCACTACAGGATAGTCATGGATATCCCCATGCACACACCTTACCTTCACCTTGTGACTAGCATCCAAAACCTCGTCTTGAACCAGGCATTGATGGATGGAGGTTTGGCTGCAACCCGAATCCACCATGGCCTTGTATGTACTCCCTTAATTCTCACGGGTATGCAGTAGGTCTCAGCTTGATCGGGGGTGGCCTGCGGCATTTCGGGGACCCAAACCAATGTCCCCACCTCCATCACCGGGCATTGGTCCTGTAAATGCCCGGGCTCCAGCAGACCGGCCGGCCCCCTTGGCAGCAGGTCCGCCAACCTGGGAGTGAGAGCAGAGAGGGACAGGGGAAACTGGTGGGTACTGCAGTCCCCAAAGCCGAGGAGCTGGTTTGGGAGGGGGTACCCCCTGTTTCTGGGAAGGAGGGGAGACAGAAGAGAGAGAGAGAAGGATCTTGGGGTTCGCCAGCTCCCGAATATGACGCCATGTGGTCCTCTGCCAGCTGGATGGCCATTTGGAGCAACGCCGGGCGGTGGCACTGGGCCCACTCTGCCGTCCCTCTTGGAAGTCGAGTGATAAACTGCTCCAGTACCAGCAGGTCGATCACAGCTCAGACGTTGCATTGCTCAGCCAGCAACCACCTCCGGCAGGCGTCCCGGAGCTGCTGGGCAAAGGGAAACCATGGGTGGCCATGCTCACCAATGGTCAGCGAGCAGAAGCATTGGCGCTGCTGCTCGGGTGTCCAGCTGACCTACTGCAGGATGGCTTTCCTCAAGTCAGCGTATACCAGGAGGTTCTCCTGGGGTAATTGCTGCGCTGTGAGTTGGGCTTCCCCGGACAACAGTGGTATTACCCGGATCACCCACTGGGTACTCGGCCATCCGCAGGCCCCTGCCATCTGCTCAAAGAGCTCCAGGAAGGCCTCTGGATCATCTTGGGGGCCCATCTTTACTAGCGGAACATGGGGCAGGGCAGTCCAGGGTCAAGGCGGCAGCATCCTTCTGGGGCAGCAAGCTCCGGAGCACCTGCCGGTCCTCCGCTTGGGCCTGGAGGAGTGCAATAATCCGCTGCTCCTGTTCTGTGCGCAGCTCGAGGAGGACCTGATGTTGTATCTGGTTGTTGCTGGTGAGGGTCTTGAAGATATCCTCAAGAGGTGAGGCATTCATGCCGGTGCTCAACCATGCCCCTACCACCACAATCAGCTTGTCAGGCTGGGAGACTAGCTAGCAGACCAGCTTAACACCAGCTTTGCCAGGCTGGAAGACCAGCTAGACCAGAGATGCCCAAACTAGGGCCTGCAGGCCAAAGGTGGCCCATGATAACCTTTGATTTGGCCCGCCTTGCCATATACGACAAAAATAACAAATAATAAAAATATGCCATTGATGCAGATGTACATTTTACATTTATCCTTTTGTTTTAACATTTTTTGGTTTTTATTTTTGCATAACAAAAATTATAACTTATTTAAAATGTAGTGAGTATAAGTGAATTTGATTAAAACAAATAGGGCTGTCAATCAATTAAATTTTTTTATCAAATTAATTACATGATATGCCGATTAATTAATCGAATTAATCTAAATTAATCGCATATATAAATATTTGCTGAGAAAGCCCCTCAAATAACAATAATTCAATATATAATGATTAAATAAGTATACATAGTTATATTTAAATAATTATAAATAAAATATATATATTTAAAAAAATACAGAAAATTAAAATGCATTACATTATTTAGGCACACAAGTTAAGCATTAAAAAAGTTGATACAAAAATTGGCTTTAGAATGCAATATGTTGTTTTTTGACCTCATTGGCCTATAGTTCACAGCAATCCATTTTGCAACTGAATTTGTCAATCAGTCTGAGAATCATTATAAGGGCTTGTCTAAGGATGCGTCAATGTATATCTGCATCATACGGACACTTTTGGAGTATCTCGGTTGCGTTGCGTCATAAACATACCATTTTTAGTTTGCTGTGTCAAGTTAAACGAAGTTTGAAACTTAGAAAAGTCTTCAAAGAAGCATGCTTGAATTGCCTATGTGGAAGGAATTTTCCTTATTACGGTCCAGGGACATGATTAATTGCGTAAACATTTTTTAATGCGTTATTATATATATTGCGTTAAATCGACAGGCCTAAAAAAAAGTAATGCGTACTTCAAGGACCTTGAAATACATGCACATACAGCATGCTGCGAGACAGCACGTTGTTCTCAGTGAACAGGCAATGATGTAGAGATTTAGGCAGTGGCACAACGATGAGAGGAAATTAAAAACAAATTGGCAAGATGATTCAATGGCAGATGTGTTTAGTTTGCAAAAAGTCAATTGCAGTTTTGAAAGAGTACAATGTCCATCATCATTATAAAAACTAAACTTTCTTTAGCTTTCTCAAAGTTCCGTGGCGAGGCAGGAAAGTAGAATGCTAGCGAGCTGCTAGGTAAACTTTGCTCTGAGCAGGCCATGCTATTAAGGCCTTCATCAACTAATTGCTAAAAGTGGAAAAGCTTTCGTTAGAGAGTTTGTCAAAGAATGCCTTGTGGTAACTGCAGAAGCAATGTGCCCCTCTCAGATATGGATGTTCTCACAAATCAATCTGTTGCATAGAGGACATGGCACAAGACATCTGTGAACAAATCACTACAAAAGCAACTGCCTTTATTGCCTTTTTAATAACTTGCATCAAGAGCCCTGATATATCTGATTCTTCACAGATGTTTTGTAGTTTTATGTGGAATAAGTAAAAATTTTTAAGTGACACAAGAACTTCCTGGCATTGAGATTCTTTCCGGTACTACAATTTGTTTTTGTTTTTTTGCCTGTTGAGAGAGTGCTGACCAAGTATGAATTAAAATGGGACAATATGGCTGGCATTGTTGGAGCCCTGGCAATGTCAGGGAGGAAATCTGGCCTTGCTACATTGGTGTCCCAGAAAGTAGGTGAATGTTGGGGGAAAGTGGTAAAGTACCATTGTATTTTAAAATAAGAATAGCTATGTGCCAAATCCATCGTGCGTGTGCATGTAATGCACGACATTATCAAAACTGTCAATAATATACTCACCAAGGCGCTGTCTCATCAGCAGTTCAAGGTCCACGGATAAGAAATGGCTTTCTGATCTGGCTTTCCTTGTGGATGTCACAAAGATGCTTAATGTTTTGAATGTTTAGCTCCAGGTAAAGGACCAGATTATCACCCAGCTTTTTGATTATGTCAGAGCCTATTTTTATGTGCAGTTAATGACATGATTATGATAATAAATTATTTTTAGTTTGCACATTTGATATTTTTAGTTAATTAATCTGATTATTGGGGGCCTGGGTAGTTCAGTGGTAAAAAATGCTGGCTACCACCCCTGGAGTTTGCTAGTTTGCTAGTTCGAATCCCAGGGCGTGCTGAGTGACTCCAGCCAGGTATCCTAAGCAACCAAATTGGCCTGGTTGCCAGGGAGGGTAGAGTCACATGGGGTAACCTCCTCGTGGTCACTATAATGTGGTTCGTTCTCGGTGGGGCACGTGGTGAGTTGAGCGCGGATGCCGCGGTGGATGGCGTGAAGCCTCCACACGCGCTATGTCTCCGTGGGTCTTGCGCGGGTTGATGGTCTCAGACGCGGAGGCAACTGGGATTCATCCTCTGCCACCCGGATTGAGGCAAATCACTTCACGACCACAAGGACTTATAAAAAAAAAAAAGCACACTGGGAAAAATTAATCTGATTATTTTGTGTTAAAGTTTTCTTAAATTATCATGTATTAATTTTCTCCTTTGGTCAGTCATTTCTTCTATTTGCCTCCCTCTGCTTATACATGCCTCCCTCTGCTTATATATCTTTCACTCTTAAGCCCAAAGTATTCTTTCCTCAGACGTGAACGCTGAGCATCCGCGTACAGAATGAGTGACGTAAATTTCGTCATCAGCAGAGTGCTTGAGCACTGAACGCCTGCAGGCAGATTGCTGTCACAAAGAAGCACTAGAAGATGTAATTGCCAGTAAACAACAGCAGACAAATCTGTTGCTGGAAATAACAACAATGTATGTTTACATCAAGAGCGCATGTGTGAGGAGGTCAGGAGATGCCAGCATGTGTATAACTAGAGTCTGAAGGAATATAAAGACATCTTCATGGGTCTGTACTCTTATAGAGAAACAGTCCAGTATGTCATAGCAGTCGTAGCACACGCTAAGCCTTTGTGTCAAACTGAAGTATACTTTGGGCTTAAGTCTCACAGTGTTCCTCTCTCTTTCTCTCTCTCTCTCTTTCATCACCACATTGAGAGGCAGGCATGGTGAAAGAGAATGTAATTGAGTATGATGCTATGATGCTGTTCTCAGCAACCTTATCCAGGAGTTTGAAAGTCACAATGCTGTTGACGTTAAGTTGTTTGCTCAGCACTGCACCATCAGTGTGGATACAGACAGTGATGTGCTTCAGATGAAACTGATTGAGCTTTAGTGTAATTCAAAACTCAAACCCAATTCAGGTCCTTTCCCTCAACATACTTCAACAAATGTGTCCCAGCAAACAGTTACCCAAAGATGTCTAAACAGACTCACGTGATTCTATCTCTCATTGACAGAATTTACCTCTGCATGCAGCCTTTCAGTCTGATGAACTTGAACATGTGTAAGCTGAGAAGCAATCTCTCAACTAAATGATATCCTGACTTTGTCAGTAAGTCAGCTGCAGCCCAATTTAGAAAAACTTTTGAAAAGGACACACTTCATGTCTCCTAGACCAGCTGAAGACCGGTTTGGCCAGGCAGAAAGACCAGCTTAACCAGCTGAAGGCCAGCTTGGACATGCTGAGAGACTAGCTAGACCACCTAAACACCAGCTTGGCTAGGCTGGGATACCAGCTAAACACCAGCTTAACCAGGCTGGGAGACCAGCTGAAGACCATCTTGACCAGGCTGGGACACTGGCTAGACCAGCTGAAGACCAGTTTGGCCAGACAGGGAGACCAGCTAGACAACTGAACACCATCTTGACCAGATTGTGAGACCAGCTAAGCTGAAGTCCTGCTTGGTTAGGCTGGGAGACCAGCATGGCCATCTCAAGACAAGCTTTTCCAGTCTGGGAAATCTAAACCACCTATACACCAGATTGGCCAGGCTGGGAGATTTACATTTTACATTTACATTTATTAATTTAGCAGACGCTTTTATCCAGAGTGACTTACAAATGTGGAATACAGCAAAAGCGATTAATCATAAGAAGGCAATAACATGAGAAGTGCTGCAATACAGAGTTTCAAATTGCATAGAGAAGTACAAGTAGGGAGGAAGGTGAGAGACAGTGGTGACATAATTGAGTGTTTTCTTTTTTTATTATTAGGAAAGATCAGCTAGACCACCTAAAACTGGTTTAGCCAAGCTGAGAGACCAGTTAGATCAGCTAAAGACCATTTTGGCCAGGCTGAGAGACCAGCTGAAGACCAGCTTGGCAAGAATAGTAAACCAGCTAGACCACCTAAACACCAGATTGGCCAGGCTGGGACACCAGACCAGCTGAAGACTAGTTTGGCCAGGCTTGGAGACCAGCTGAAGATCAGTTTGTTCAGGATGGAAGATCAGCTAGACCAGGTTAAACCAACTTTGCTGGCTTATCAGATTGTCAGTTCTGAGCCTTTAAAACCCATAACAGACTTAAAACGTGTGGCGGAGCACTGGAGTCCTTGAAGGATTTCTGTGTTCACAGCAAGTTGTGGGAAGTACACTTCCTACAAGGAGAGTATGGACCATTTACACAGTCATCTGAATAAGCAGTGTGGTGAGGCTATGGATATGCCTGTGCTCCATAACACCTCCATGGAGTGAGTTTCCTGTTCCCAAAGTTTAGGCTTCATGAAGAAGTTTGACTCACCTCCCTCTGGGTTTTCTTCCTGTAATTCATGATTCATGCTTTCCCCCATTCAAATAATGTAAACGAATAGTTTTACTTTGTGTGATCTTAGTCACCATGTGCCCGCCGTGTGTGTGCTGGGCTGTGAAACACAGACCCTATTGTACTTTGTAAAACAAGCTAGTCTTACCTCCTTTATCACGTGACACTCTTTTGTCTTGAGTGTACTTAAGTTTATATTTAATAGTTCCTGATCATTTCAGTGAGATTATAATAGCTTATACAGCACATGCCAGTTTGGATTGTTTTTGAATCTGTCATAATGTAATGCAGACTTTACAAAGAATCTGTTATTAAAGGATGAGGCAGCGCAATCTGGACTTGACTGCAAACCCAAAAAATGGACTTGAATAATGGACTTGACTGCAAACCTACAATTTGTGAGTTAGTATTTTTACTCATTTAACATGCGAAGAGGGTTTTTATAAAGAAGTCTTAAAAACACAGCAGCAAAAAAACAACATGTTAAATTTTAAAAGGGGCATTGACACTGACAGTGATTTAAAGCAATAAAGCAACTTGAAATCATTTTTAATAAAGAGAGTTGGCAATTTCCAATGACCTGAGCAACAGCGATCATTGACTTAAAAACTAACATAATAAAGTCAACCTATAACATGACCCCTTTAATAAACTTAGACTAGTGATATGCAGAAATGTTTCTCTCTTAATACAACAAAGTATAAAATATTTACTCACATCATGGCTTTTAAATGTGACCATGCACCCATGCCACAAATGTGTCTTAAAGAGTCAGACTATTGTTTTTATTTTTTCCAAAGGTGCTACTGTTAAACATGATTAAATCTTCCATGAGAAGCCATCATTAAACCTCTCCAGATAAATAATCATTACCCTATGCAGCTGCATTTCATCAGACTTATTGCCATCTGTGGAAAGGTCAGCTCATGCTTGTCTACTTTACTTATAACTGCACTGAAAAAACTCTACTATGCTTCCTGCCTTTAATTAACTCTGATGTTTATCATGTTACAGAGGCAGCATTACCGTAAATGTTATACCTGATGGTTGACAATAACCTTGGCAAAGTGTTCCCAGAAGTCTTGTAGCACAATACAATCATATTTAATTTATTGGTTAGTTTGCCATAGATGTGGTAACTATGAAGAAGTACAAATTTATTGCTTTAATCCAGAAATATTACAAACATATACTGTAAATGTATCAGAAATTCAGTTATTTACAATAGCTATTATTTTCCTAGCTGTTATCTTCTCAAGAGAGTTTTTTGAAAAATCCCTAATCCTATGTATGAGCAATTGTAATAACGATGTTTGCCTTGGCAAGTACCACTAATTAAGTTAGATGTCAAATGCATATTGAAAGTTTAAGAACATTTCATGGCCTTAGCTCAAACAACTGTCTACTATATATATATATATATATATATATATATATATATATATATATATATATATATATATATATATATATATTATTATTATTATTATTATTATTATTATTATATAATCGCTGCTTTAATTTTGCAATGCTCAACTGATATACACATAGCGATTACCTAAAATATAATTTTAAAATACTGCATAGCAGATTTTTTGAGTCTGCATGAAGTCTGATCCACTTTGTTGCTCAATCTGGGCAAGAACTGCCCACTTAGAAAGGAGGTCAATTTTCCGGGAGGCTGATATGTAAAACAACATTGATCAAACTGGTAAAAGATTGCAGTAGGTTTTATTATAGGGGAAGATGGGGTAAGACGCTCCCCAGGGTAAGATGACCCCCCAAACTTAACTTTTTTTCTTCACCTTAGATGGCACTAAATCTCATCTCAACACATTTATTGAATTAATCTTGACACTTCATCTGAACTTCAACGTTTGTGAGATTTATTCCATCAAAACAGTTTTGAGGTTAATTGATTACATTTCTGGTGACTGGAAAACAGTAATTTGTGACATTTCAATAGGTTGTATATTAAACGTTTTTGTTTATTTGTTTATGGGGGATTTGTGAACACATTAATGTATTTAGATTTGTGAAGTAAAAAATATTGTTTTTATTTTGAAGTAAAAAAAGAAAAAGAAAAAAGATAGCCCCTTGGGGTAAAATGCCTCCCTCAAAATAGGGGCAAAAGGCTCTCAGTGGCATGTTGTTGCTGATGTTATTACTATATAATTTAATAGTAATTATAATTTATTGAATTATTGTTACATAATTCCATGTGTTAGATGTACTGTGATAAGAAACACAAAACTCCATAAGATGTTAATTAATGGAGAAAAATAACCTTGGGAGAAACCAGGCTCACTGTGGGGGCCAGTTCCCCTCTGGCTTAATAGCATGAATATAATGCCAATATTAGTTATCTATGTACAATACAAGTCATTGTTTAATTAGAAACTGAGAAGATGTTGTTGGCCAGTGTTTAAACTAAAGGATATTTTATAGACTGTAAAATTAATGACTAAGTGTCTTTGAAGTCCATCAGATGCTTTCTATCTAACGTCTACATTTTAATCTAGTTAATTACATGGTATGCAGATGAATTAACCGAATTAATCACATATATAAATATTTGCTAATTTTTGCTAAATATTTGAGAAAGCCCCTCAAATACGAATACTTCAATATACAGTATAATGATTTAATAATTATAAATAATTATATATATATATTCACTACCGGTCAAAAGTTTTGAAACACTCTTTCTTTATTGTAATTTTTTTTTCTTCACATTTTAGAATAATAGTAAAGTCATCAAAACTATGGAATAACATAAATGGAACTATGGGAATTATGTTGTGACTAAACAAAATCCAAAATAAATCAAAACTGTGTTATATTTTAGCATCTTCAAAGTAGTCACCTTTTGCCTAGAATTTGCAGACATGTACTCTTGACATTTTCTCAACCAACGTCTTGAAGTATCACCCTGGGATGCTTTTTAAACAGTACTGAAGGAGTTCCCATCTATGTTGGGCACTTATTGGCTGCTTTTCTTTATTATTTGGTCCAAGTCATCAATTTCAAAAAACATTTTCAGGTAAGCAAACCAATTATATATATATATATATTTTTTTTTTTACATTTTAGTTTTATAATGAAATAAATTAATATGGTGGCACAATTATATTTTTGTCTACAAAACTAATTTCAAACATTTAAGCATACGCCTTCAGATCAAAAGATTTTTAAGATCATGCGAAACATTTCAGTCAAGTGTTTCAAAACTTTTGACCGGTAGTATATATATATATATATATATATATATATATATATATATATATATATATATATATATATATATATACAGAGAGAGAGAGAGAGAGAGATCAAAATAATAATAATTCAGATAATTAAAATGCATTACATTGTTGTGGCAGACGAGTAAAGCATAAGACAATACTAAAATTGGCTTTAGAATCCAATATATTGTTTATTTCCATATTATTGAACATAAGCCAATCACTGGCTACAGTTCTCTGCAATCCATTTTGTAATTGAATTAGTCAGTCAGTCCAAGATTTTCTTTTCTAAGGATGCATCAACGTACACCTGTGTCAGACGGACACATTTGGAGTGTCTCACTTTATTTGCGTTGCATCATAAATGTACTGTTTAATAGGTCACTGTGTCAAGTTAAACGTAGTTTAAAATGTAGAAAAGCACATCTTGAGCTTGAATGCGAGAACATGTTCTTATCTTGTGTTATCTGCTGTGGATGAGTTTGGTTTGTTCTCTGTATAAGCTGTGTATTGCCTATATAGCTGGAGTTTCCCTTACAGCCCCCTAGAAAACAAAGGTGGTTCTTCTATCTTGAATTGCTCTGATTGTAGGAATATTTCTTATTATGGTCCAAGGATATGATTAATTGCATAATGTTTTTGAATGCATTATTTTTTATATAATTAATTAACACATTTTTATATAATGAATTAACACATTAAATCGACAGTCCTACTACTTACCTATGTGTAGAGGAACTCAGTCCTGCACTCCTTCATTAAGTTGAATTTATATGTGATCCTGTTGTCCAGTCTTGTTTTAAAATCCTTCAGTATTTGGATTTCATCAATATTTTGGCTAATTTTTAAAGCCTTTCTTCACCTGGTGCATTGCATCAACCACAAGCGGGCTTGATTACACACTAATGCGATGCTGCAAGCTGATTGGCTTTAAAGGTTACCTCTGATAATGATTGGTTATATATGCGGAAGGAGGCCAATTTAATTTATTCTCCATTTTGCCTTTTTCTTACATTTTTGGATGAAATGAAATGCATCAATTGAATATCAATTTTAACTGGTCAGTTTTCTAATGAGAGTAGCCTTTATACTGAAAGCCTCCTCTGACATTCATGCAGTGATTAAAACTCACCTGGGCTACTGCGCATGACAGAATGGAAAATAACATATTTTTAGAGTTCACATTAGTAGGTCAATTGATTAAATCAACTATTAATTAAGACTAATTTAATTTAATTGTAGTTCAGTCATGACAACTCTAGGAAAAAATGTAAGGTTGTCATATTGTACACTGATGAGCCAAAACATTATGACCAGCTGCCTAATATGCTGATGGTCCTCAGCGTGCTACCAAAACAGCGCCGACCCACCGAAGCATGGACTCTACAAGACCTCTAAAGGTGTCCTGTGGTATCTGGCACAAAGACATTAAATGCAGATCCTTCAAGTCCTGTAAGTTGCGAGGTGGAGCCACCATGGATTGGAATTGTTGGTCCAGCACATCCAACAGATGCTCAGTTGGATTGAGATTTGGGGCATTTGGAGGCCAGGGCAACACCTTGAACTCTTCATTATGTTCCACAAACCATTCCCGAACAATGTGTGGCAGGGTGCATTATCCTGCTGAAAGAGGTCACTGCCATCATGGAATATCATTGCCATGAAGGGGTGTACCTGGTACCCAGACCCAGGGTTTCCCAGCAAAACATTGCCCAGAGCATCACACTCCCTCCACCAGCTTGTTGTCTTCCCACTGTTGCATCCTGGTGTCATTACTTCCCCAGGTAAACAGCGCACACATACACGGCCCTCCACATGATGTAAAAGAAAACAGAACTCATCGGACCAGGTGATCTTCTTCCACTGCTCCAAGGTCCAGTTCCGACGCTCGCTTGCCCATTGTATGTGCTTTCGACGGTGGACAGGGGTCATCATGGGCACTCTTACCGGTCTGCGGCTACACAGCCCCATACGCAGCAGGGCGCAATGCACTGTGTTTGTGACACATTCCTCCCGTAACCATCATTAAATCTGACTTGGACCACAGTAGACCTTCTGTTGGTTCGGACCAGATGGGATAGCCTTCGTTGCCCTTGCGTATCGATGAGCTTTGGGCGCCCAAAACCATGTCGCCGGTTTGTGGTTTGTCCGTCCTCGGGCCACTGTCAGGAGGTTCTCACCACTGCTGACCAGGAGCAACACACAAGCCTTGCCGTTTCAGAGATTCTCTGACCCAGTCATCTGGTCATAACAATTTGGCCCATATCAAAGTCGCTCAGGTCTTTACTCCTGCCCATTTCTACTGCATACAACATGTTGACTACGAGAACTGATTGTTTGCTTACCATCTAATCTACACAGACCTTGACATGTGGACTTTTTAGGTGATGATCAATGTTATTCGCTTTACCTGTGAGTAGTCATAATATTTTGGCTCATCTGTGTATATGACAAGTTGGTAGGTTTGGTTTTGGAGGAGGTTTGGTCTTGCTTACATTGCTGTGGCTGCAGAGCAAGTATGAAGACATGCTACTGCTAAAACCTACACATACATGCTGTGCTGAGCATGTTGCTGCTGCTGCACCATTAGACATGCAATCCAGATGTAGACAAGTGATGCTGGGGAAGAGGAGGGTTTCAGAGATAAATCTTTCATAGCGCACTGCAGTGAAACTGGCTAACCAGCAAAAAACTGAGCAATTTAAATGTTAGACAAAGAGAAAGTGTGTGAGTTTATTGGCTAACAGATTATATGTCAAATTACCTATCAGCTTGGACCATGGAGTGTGCAAGCCAATTGGCTAACAGATGACATTTTCAAAGGACCTATCAGCTTGCACCATGAAGAGTTTCATGAATGAACTGAACTTGTTCTGTTCATTTTGAATAAATTATTTTGAGGAGACTCTGCCTCCATTGCCTCCATAGCAGCTCATTTAATACAGTCCTTCTCATGGATATCTAATATACTTGCTTCAAAGTACCTCAAACAAAACTCTGAATGTCTTTCAAAATTCAATTTCAGCACCCAAGGAAACTTTGGCAAATCCAACAATTAGTCTTCTTACTCAACTTAAAGTGCTCATTGTATGAGCCTGGTACCTTGTAAATACTGACTTCTGGATGTTGCGTAAAGTAAGGCAATCGCATTTGACTCTTGTGATTTTGGATTTTGGAAAGCTCTGGTCATTTCTGTGTGCAATATACATCAGATGGTCTATAAATGCTACATGGATGACAGGCTGAGACTACAAGTGTTGATAACAGTAAAAGAACTTAAGTTGCTTTCTGATTTTGCAATGTAAGACATTTTCCTAAATAAATATCCTTGTTGGTCCCGGAACAACATTCTTAGCAACCATTAAAATTTTAGAGTTAGAATTAGGGCTGGGGTTGGGGCTTGGACAACAATTTTATCAACCTATCATTCCATCTGGTTTTAGACAATGTTTGGTGGGTTAGCTTTGGCAGTTAGTCTTGCTGGTGGATTGTGTAACTACACCAAAGCATCTTTTTCATTGACAGCCATTTAAAAGTAACATTGTATTTCGATAAAATTAACATTTTGCAAGCACCATATATACATAAATTGCATATATTTAGTGGTGGTTGCTTCAGCAAGGTGCCACTATTACTGTAGCTCAGACCTTTGTTTAGGGATTTTCCAAAATTCCTAAACCAATTATTCTTCTTCCATACAAATTTTATCATCTAACTCGTCCCTCGACGTTTTTCGTACATCTATGACTGAGGTGTCAAATCGTCCAGCTTTCTGAGGTGAATTCTGCTATGCCTTTTATAAGCAATTGGGCATTCAATGTTTGTGTGTGAAAAATCAGGCGAAAAATCCAATATACAGTACTTAACATTAACAAGGGATCAGTGGGATCATATCTCCAGATCAGAATGTCACAAAAACTTGAAGGTGGGCTCGTTTGACTCGGGCTAGCAAGCAGCCAATAGGTATCACCTTGGCAAATGCCTAGCTGCACCCTAGCAACCAAACCCCATAGACTTATTTTGAAAAGGGATCAGAGGGATATCTTTGAATCAGAATGTTATAGATCCATTGGGATTGGCTCTCTGGCTCCTGGAAACTGCCTAGCAGCCAGATAGAACACCCTAGCAACTGTATAGCAACACCCATATATAGGCACCAGAACATAGCAGAGACATGGGTGTGGGCTCTTTTGACTTTGGGCAGTGTACTGAAGCCCTTGGTGGGACATTGTGGTGATTAGTTTTGCCAAGTCAAGCACCACAAAAATTTTCTTCAGAATATGTACATATCTAGTTCATTATATTATAGTAGATGTTTTCCAGTACAAATGATTTAGAAATCTCTTACAGCATGAAATGGATACATTTCCCTGTCTACTGCCTTTGACATCACAGCTCAGGATAGTCGCTAGTGAAGGGCTTGTCATCATGTGTTCTTGTGGTGCCATCAGCCTATCAGTGTTATCATAATACAGAGGCATTTACGAGGCACTTAGCCACAAGCTAAGATGGCAGGTTGCATACTTCTGTGACTAAATGCACCAGCCAAGCAACTGCCACTGAAATGCCATCAACTTCGTCAACCGTATATTTAGCTGCAGTGTGTATGTGGCCCATGAAAGTTAAAGCGAATTGGAAACAAACAATCATTGTTTTATTCTGCTCAAGAGTAATTTAGCTTATTTCCTGTATTTTGCCAGGAGTATGGTTTAGAGGATAGGTGTTGAAGGGCTACAGTTGCACATTGGTGAATATTTAGAGAATGCTCTGTCTCTTCTGCCCATAATTCTGAGTGTCTGGGTCTTGTTTAGATGGTCCATGTCTGGGTAACACCTGTAGGACAGAGAGCTCACTACGAAGGATGTTTATTGATGCTTGAAGTCTGAGGTTTGCCTTCCTGGCTCCAGCACAGTTAGTTAGGAAAATAAACATTTGCCAGACCCGCAGACCATTGCACTTAGGCACTTGACTCATGGAATGACCAAATTTTGACATCTCAGAAACAAAAGACTCAACTCCTGCTGGGTGGTAGTTTGGGCAGCTGGTAGGATTAGAGTCTACCAGGTGGTGCCTTCCCAAATGGTAGCAACAAACCTCAAACGTACCAGTATGCTAGGCTCAATGTGTTTGTTTTATCTATTTAATACAAAAAAGTCACTATTAACAAAACCAATAGGGCAGTTTATGTGAAAATGGACCAAAATATTGCTGAAT
The DNA here is from genome assembly GCF_019703515.2 of Myxocyprinus asiaticus. Taxonomy (NCBI): domain Eukaryota; kingdom Metazoa; phylum Chordata; class Actinopteri; order Cypriniformes; family Catostomidae; genus Myxocyprinus; species Myxocyprinus asiaticus. The sequence goes on along the minus strand of NC_059392.1, from coordinate 17,842,523 downwards.
CATGTTTCACTACAGTTTTTTGTTGGATCAGATGCTCTTTAGAATGAGAATGTCCCTTACCCTGCAACTGACCAGCAAGTGGAAATCATAGTTCATGGCTCTGACTTAATTTAAGCCTATTGGCTATTTTTAAAAAGTCAGTCCACTTGGTGGCCATCTTGGGAATGCGTTTAGGGTCATGTCCATCAGAAACCAACTTCTCAGGGATATATGATCACTAAGTGCACCCTTAAAAAAGGGCAGTTTGTAGTCAAGACCACCTAAACCAAGACCAAGTCAAGACCAAGGCAGGGCGAGACCGGGTCAAGACCAAGACCAGACCAGTGCGAGTCCCACACTGCATGACATACTTATGATAAAATGTGGAACATGCAAACCATAGGCACTCCACAAATTGATCTGAAAGATCCACATTCCCATAAAAACACCCACAGAAAACAAATGAAGATTCCTCTTCATTCACCTCTTTTATTGCCATATATATATATATATATATATATATATATATATGTGTGTGTGTGTGTATCAGTATACCATGAGAAATGTCTTGATAAAATAATCAAAAGGCATTGTAGATGTGAATTTTATGTGTGTGAATTTTCCTTTGAAGCTGAAATCAACTTAACCATCTTTATTCAACACTCCTTTTCCAAGTTTTACCATCCTCCTAAAACAATAACATTTTTGTGCAAGCATCGCATCAGGTTTTCTGGATGACTCTTCCCCTAGAAACCATCATTAAGTACAGAATATATCAAACAATTATTCAATACATAAGTCTTCACTTTTCTCTGTCTTTTCTTAAACAATATAGTAAGTTTTTTGTTGTTTTTGAACCAACAACAAGCCTTGTATAAATGTGTGCAATTTGCTAACCACATAGCTAAATCTGGAAAACAGAATAAAGAATGACAAGCATAAGCAAAGCAGCGTATATAAAAATTTACATTTTAAATAAGTGGAGGCGCATTACTCGGTTTCCACTCTCTGCTGTCACAACTCTAGCTCTCTCACCCAAGTAATGGAGCATTACCATGTCGTGTAGCGTTTTTGTCGGAGCTGACATTAGCTAAAGTTGATGTAACGTAACTTTATATACATTAGTTACATAGCTTTATGTGGCCTGTCTCGTCATTGTTTATCACAAGCAAAAATGTAACTTGGGAACAAAAATGTGTCACTACATGCCCTGTCCCCTCAACCTCTCACAAAGTTAACACTGCATTAGCTACATTCCTCAATATATGTTAAATTAGGTAGCTTGCACACCTAGCTAGGTGGCAAATAGCTGGCAAGCAACTAAAACTAGCATCTTAAAAAAAAGTAAATACACAATAATGTAGCTAATATGTATAGCTAATACTCACTAAATCTCTTTGGGTGAGGGGTGAAGATGAGTTTAGGGACAGATGCTGCATTCCATTCAAATCGGATGTGGGATATTCCACTTGATATCGCCGATCTCTGACTAAAATCATTCCAATGCCAGATGCACACAGACAGACAGTCCAGAAAGGCAAACCAAGTAAATCCGAGAGGCAGAGGGTTAATCCAGTAAACAGGCAATAAATCCAAAAAACACAAAAGCAGGCTGGGAAATATGAAGAACAGGCAGGAGTCAAAACACAGGGAAAACAGGAATGGTAAATAACACTCAGAAATGTAGACCAGGCAAACAAGACTTCGCAATGAATGCGTGTAAACAGGGAACTTAAATAGTTCCAGTTAATATGGAACAGGTGGGAGAGTAATCAGTATGAAGAGGATTATGGGAAATGTAGTTCGTGAAATGTTAGTACTCTGGAGATGGCGACCTCTGGTGGCGTACAGGAGAGATAGCAGGTGCTGCAAGTGTAACAGAGCCCCCCAGCGAACGGCTCCAGATGTGAGGAGGTTGTCCACGTCGGGGTCTGCCTTGACCTCTGGGAGCGGGACAATTGTGGTGGAATTCAGTGATGAGAGCAGAGTCTAGAATGTCCTCAGAGTTCATCCAGGAATGCTTCTCAGGGCCGTAGCCCTCCCAGTCAACCAAGTATTGAAGCGTCCGACCTCGGCGTCGAGAGTCCAGGAGCTTGTATACCCGAAAGGCTTCCTCTCCATCAATGAGGAATGGAAGAGGTCTCTGGGGGGTCTTGAGGGCCCTCCTCTCTCGGAGGCACCGTGGGTTTGAGCAGGGAAACATGAAAGGTGGGGGAAACATGGTAATAAGCAGGAAGCTGAAGTTTGAATGATACAGGATTGATTTGATGAAGAATCTTGAAAGGGCCAACATAGCTGGGACTTAGTTTCTTGCACGGGAGTCACAGACGAAGATCTCAGGTAGATAGCCAAGCCCATTGTCCTGGATCATAGTTGGGGCCAGGGTGCCAATGGAGATTGGCCTGTTCTCTCAGTCGGCGAATAGCATGCTGTAAGTAGAAATGAGCTTGATCCCAGATAGCCTCGCTGCGCTGCATCTAGTCATCGACTGCAGGTACATCGGATGGCTCCCCGGACCAGGGAAAGAGTGGAGGTTGAAAACCTAGGATGCACTTGAAAGGCATGGTTCCAGTGGCTGGTTTGAACAGGGAGTTTTGAGCATATTCTGCCCAGGGAAGGAAACGGCTCCAGTCGTGCTGGTTGACTTGACAGTAGGCCCGGAGGAATTTACCATGGTCATGATTTAGATGTTCAGCTTGACTGTTGGATTGAGGGTGGTAACCAGAGGTTAGACACACATTGACGTTGAGCAGTTTGAAGAATGCAGACCAGACTCGGGTGGGGAACTGGGGGCTACGGTCAGAGACAATATCTTCAGGTAGGCCATAAAAGTGGAAGACGTACTGGAACAGGTTCTCAGCACATTCCATAGACAAGGGGAGCTTGGGCAGAGGGATGAATCTACAGGCCTTAGAGAAGCGGTCCACCACAGTTAAGATGGTAGTGAAACCCTGAGAGTTGGTTAGATCCATGACGAAATCCACTGCGTTATGGGAAAAGGACGTCGAGGGGCAGGTAAAGGCTGAAGGAGACCAGACAGGAGCTGTCAAATAGATTTAGAGGTGGCACACACATTGCAGTTCTTTACATAATCAGAGACCTCAGTCGCTAGGTTCTCCCACCAAAACCGGTTTTGCACTAACCTGCAAGTAGCTTGAGCACCTGGATGTCTCGAGCAGGCCGAGTCATGAACCCACTGAAGAACTGTTGCGTAAGGAGCTGGGAACAAAGACCTTAACTGGAGGGCAGTCAGCAGGAGTGGATTCTTGGTTCTGAGCTTGGGTGATGTCTGCCCTTATGTCCCATTGTACGGGAGTGACAATGAGAGTAGGTGGGATAATGGAAGTCACAGGGCTGTTGCCAGTATTGGACCCATAAATGCAGGAGAGGGCGTCGGCTTTGGTGTTCTTGGAACTAGGTCGAAAGGTGATGGTGAAATCGAACCTGGAGAAGAAGAGGGACCATCGAGCCTGACAAGGATTTAAGCGTTTAACAGACTGAATGTATTCTAGGTTGCAATGATCCGTGATTACCAGAAAAGGATGACGAGCACCCTCTAGCCAATGTCTCCACTCCTCGAAAGCCACCTTAATGACTAAGAGTTCTCAGCTGCCGACATCGTAATTTCTCTCAGCAGCGGATAACTTGCGTGAGTAGAAGGCACAAGGATGGAGTTTGGCGGGAGATCCTTGTCATTGGGAGAGTACCGCACCAACTCCTGAATCCGAGGCATCTACTTCCAGCATGAAGGGTCAAGTGGGGTCTGGATGATGGAGAATGGGGGCTGTAGTGAAGCGTCATTTAAAGTCATCGAATTCTTCATGAGCAGGAGGTGTCCAGTTTAGTTTCTGGGCTTTACCACGTAGCAATGAGGTGATTGGAGCAGCCACCGAGCTGAAACCTCAGATGAATCATCTGTAGAAGTTGGCAAAACCGAGGAAGCACTGTAGTTCTTTGACTGACACAGGTAGTGGCCACTGCAGCACGGCTTGTACCTTGGAAGAGTCCATGGTGACCCCCTCGGTGGAGATGACATACTCCAGGAAAGAGATGGTGGACTGGTGAAACTCACATTTCTCCATCCTGGCATACCGTTGATGTTGGATGAGGTGGTTGAGCACCACTCTGACATGTTGAACGTGCTTATCAAGGGAAGAAGAGTATATCAGAATGTCATCAATATAGATTATAACCCATTTGCCAATGATATCGCGAAATATGTCATTCACAAAGGCTTGGAAGACAGATGGACTGTTGGAAAGTCTGAAAGGCATTACGTGGTATTCGTAGTGGCCAGTGTGTGTATAAAAGGCTGTCTTCCATTCATCCCCATCCCAGATGCAGATTAAATTGTAGGCGTTACAAAGATCCAGTTTGTTGTAGATCTTGGTGCATCATAACTGCTCTAACGCTGCTGGTACAAGAGGGACGGGATGGCGATACTTGATGGTGACTGTGTTCAGGCCTCGGTAGTCAATGCATGGACGAAGACCCCCATCCTTCTTTCCTATGAGAAAGAAAGCAGCAGAAGCAGGAGAAGTGGATGGTCAAATTAATCCTTTTTCCAGGGATTCCGAAAGGTACTCCTCCATTTAGTCTCAGGCTCAGATAAGGGGTATATCCATCCACATGAAGGAGAGGAACCTGGCAGAAGGTCAATGGCACAGTCACAGGGACAGTGAGGAGGAAGTTGTGTAGCCTTAGATTTGCTGAATGCCTCCTGGAGATCTGAGTAACAATGTGGTAGGATCGAAATCTCATTTTCAGGGAGGATCGTTGTGGGGCTTACAGGAGGGAGAGAGATGGGTTCAGGAAGGTTGTGGCAAGACTGTAAACAGGAAGCACTCCGAGTGATTTGTCCATCTCTCCATGAGATCTCAGGGTTGTGAAGTCTCAGCCATGGCAGGCCAAGAACAATTGGGTTCTTAGGAGATTGAGTGACTAGGAACTGAATTTCCTCATGATGAAGAGTCCAACTTAAAGACGAATGGGTTGAGTGATCTGTAGAATCTTGCCAGAGCCCAGGGGTCATCCGTCTAGGGCTGAGACATGTAAAGGAGGGACACAAGGGACAAAAGACAGTTTTAGATATGTGGCGAGAGCCAGGTCAATAAAGTTACTTGCAGCCCCTGAATCTAAAATGGCAGACAGTTGATGTTCACTATTTAGAACATGCAATGTGACAGAAAGTTCAAACTGTTCAATACGAATTAAGTTTGAAAATTCTAAACTCACCGCCGCGTCCCCTTCCTAGGGGGACGAGTTGGGCAGGCAGCCAGTAAATGTCCCGACTGTCCGCTGTAGATACATAATCTCTCTCAGAGACAGCGTCGTCGTTCCTCGGAGGAGAGAGAGGAATGACCCACTTGCATGGGCTCATGATGACTGGTTGCAGCGATGTCAAAGTGAGGTGACTGTAGAGAACTGACTGGACAACGGGCTTTGATCAGGTTATCCAGGTGAATGGTGAGTTTGATGAATTCATCAAGAGATCTCCCCTCATCACGACATGCTAGTTCAGGATTTAACCTCTGACGGAACAACAGCTTCAAAGTGTCCTCCACCCATACAGTTTGTGCTGTTAGCGTGCGGAAGGATAAGGCGAACTCAGCAGCAGACTTCTTCCCCTGTTTTAAATTCAATAGAAGTTTTCCCGGGTCCTTATCACCTTCAGAGTGCTCAAACACGTCCCGTAAATGAGCTAGAAAGTGAGACAAGGAACACCTTAATATGTTCTCACGACTCCACAATGCAGTAGCCCAGTCTAGTGCCTTTTCTGACAGCAGTGATACAATGAAGGAAACACGAGCTTCATCACTGGGATACATTTGAAGTAGATAGAAAAAGCTCACATTGTAAAAGAAATCCTCGACACTTACTGGGTGATCCGTCAAACTTCTCTGGAAGCGAGAGTTGAGGATTAACAACGGCTGTAGAGTGCGTTGTGCTGCAGGCTGAGTTGTTTGTGGAAACCCCCTTTGGAGATAACTGCGGGTTTGGCTGCATGGATTTAAAGAGTTCTTCCGTGATTGAGGTGAACTTGTACAGCCGCTGATGGTGACTGGTAAGCATTGCTGCTTGCGCTGTAACAAGCTCGTGTAACTGTTGGAAAGCTGCTGGATCTAAGTTGGGCGAAGTCTTCTATAGCAAAGATGCCGGGGCAGTTGTGTTAAGATCCATGTGCAGTTTAATAACAGTATAAATAGTAAAACAAAGTAGCAAAATAAAGGAAAAACAAAAGGCAGGCAAGGGTAAACAAAGTAGCAAAATAAAGGGAAAACAAAAGGCAGGCAAGGGTTTGGTACACAGGCAGACAGTCCAGAAAGGCAAACCAAGTAAATCCGAGAGGCAGAGGGGTAATCCAGTAAACAGGCAATAAATCCAAAAAACACAAAAGCAGGCTGGGAAATATGAAGAACAGGCAGGAGTCAAAACACAGGGAAAACAGGAATGGTAAATAATGCTCAGAAATGTAGACCAGGCAAACAAGACTTCGCAATGAATGTGTCTAAACAGGGAACTTAAATAGTTCCAGTTAATATGGAACAGATGGGAGAGTAATCAGTATGAACGGAGGATTATGGGAAATGTAGTTCGTGAAATGTTAGTACTCTGGAGATGGCGACCTCTGGTGGCATACAGGAGAGATAGCAGGTGCTGCAGGAGTAACAGTGTCATGTTATACTTAGTTTGAAACTTGAAAAACACACCTTGAGACCCCTGCATTCGGAGTTACACTCCAGCTTGTTGTGTATGAACACAAGAACGTGCCCTCATCTTTTGCTGTCTGCTGCCGAAAGTGTGTTTTTGGTCTGTACAGCTGGAACAGGGGCATGATTAGTGCATAATTTATTTTACACATTATTTGTAAATAATTAAATGCATTAAATTGACAGCCCTTTTAATGATACCTAATTCTTTTTGTTTTTTCGTTAGCTGTTTTTAAAGTGAATCCAAGCATTTTGTGTTCATCATTTTTACGTTGTGTCCATAATTGGCATAATACACATTTTCTTGATGAGTTATGGCAGCATCTCCTGTTGTGTTCATGTATATTTGACTACAACACTTTGAGGACGGAAGTTGGAAATTTCAACCTTGGATTAAATTCACATAATTTAAAGTAATGCATTTAAAAAATGTTAAAGCTAAAAGAGAATATTTTTTAATAGAGTGGCTAAATATTAAAAGCTTAAAGAACAATACAATGTAGATAAAGTAGTCAAACACACTAATCAACAAGTTCTTAGGGATGATTAGCACAATAACTCACTCACTCTCACTCATGATATTGACCACATTTACATGCACTTAAGAAAACGTTTCATTCTAGGGTTTTTGCGGAAAGCACCATTTTGAAACGTCATGTAAACAAGAACGGTGTTTTCCTTATGCTGTTTAAGGGAATAAGAGAAAGCGGTTTAACACACCTGGGTTTCTCCCAGAGAATGTAGTTAATGTAAATGCATTAGTGGTGTTCTTACAGGTTTTTGAAGAGTGTGCATGTGCATAACAGACCCAAAACCTAACGTCATAGGATGGAGCCATACATCATATCAACAAGTCAACACAGCAGAAAGAATTCAACAGTTTCTGTGAGTACAGTGGGAAAAGGCAAAAGTACATACATTATAAAATATACCCATTTATACACACCAAATTAAAATATTGACTCCAATCCCTAGCGTCCATATGTATGCATTCAAGTACATTTGGGGAATCCCAGAGTTTGACATAAGAGTTTAAACCTACTATTACAGTGCAGTTCTACTGCAGGGCACGATGGAAAGTTAAGAAAATAAACATAGCAAGAACTATGGAAAATCCGGAAATAAAGCAAAGCAACAGAGAATAAAATAGCAAAGTCCTCCTCGGATCTCATGTTTGTTATTTACACAAGCATTGTGGGGAAATTACATTGCTGTGGAGAAAGCTGCTTGCTGACCGAGTCGCATGTATATGGGAGAAAAGAGAAAGCTGGATACACAGTGCAAGTAAATGGGAATGCCGCTTTCCAGCCTTAAGCAGCTTTCTCGCAATAAACGGCTTTCTGGTGTCCATGAAAATGAGCTCATAGAGGTAGCTGAACATTAAAACATGAGAGAAAACAAAAGCAAAAGAAATGTGGTGCACTTTGCTGTATATCAAAACATTCATAAAAAGTATGAACAGTTTGCAAATCAAATATATGGATACTATATTAAAACTTTTAAGATTGTAATAAAAATACCTAATATAAATTAATAGATATTTATTTTTACAAGGAATGTTTCAAGTTTAATACAATTTAAAATCAATTGACAGCATTTGTGGCATAATGTTGATTACCAGAGAAAATTATATTGACTCATACCTCGTTTTCTAAAGAAACAAAAATCATGTTCAGTAAGGCACATAAAGTTAACAGGTCCAATACACAAAACGTTAACTACACACAGTTTCAAAAGTACAGCCAGAATACATAAGATTGCTGGCCGACTGTACATTATCCCACTTACTACATGGCTACTAATCAAACAAATAAATAAATGGACATGAAATATTGATTCGCATTAAAATTATGTTCTATGTATTGAATTCCACCTCCGGTTTGCATCGGAGTTCTGTTGGTGTTTCTTTAGCAAAAATGACTATATGACTGCTCATTATCCAGCTTATTTATTTGGCAAGTAGTCTTGTGATAAGTAAATGGACATAAAACATTGATATGAGTTGAATTTATTTTATTATCTTACTTGAGATCGCAGAGTGATACGAGAAGTAGGCAAGATGACTCGTAATTCCCGGATAACCGGTCTGATATGACTTAATCACCGGATGTGCGGTTGTTACTTAGACATATGAGACCACTAGATGGCACCATTGACCAATCAGAATTAAGTATTCAAGAGAGCTGTGTAATAATTAAACATAATACGTTAACAACACTCAAGTGTTATACAGTATTTCAACTTTGTTGTCTTGACAATGGAGCACCGGAAAACGTCATGGTTACTGGTGTAACCTCCGTTCCCTGATGGAGGGAACGAGACGTTGGTGTCGATGTAGTGACACTAGGGGTCACTCTTGGGAGCCCGAGACACCTCTGGTCTTTGATAAAAGGCCAATGAAAATTGGCGAGTGGTATTTGCATGCCACTCCCCCGAACATACGGGTATAAAAGGAGCTGGTATGCAACCACTCATTCAGGTTTTACGCTGAGGAGCCGATATAAGGTCCGGCCATTTCAGCGGGTAGTTCAGCGTTGTGGCAGGAGGGACCAACGTCTCATTCCCTCCATCAGGGAACGGAGGTTACACCAGTAACCATGACGTTCCCTATCTGTCACTCACTCGACGTTGGTGTCGATGTAGTGACACTAGGGGTCCCTATACAAAACGCCACAAGGCTGAACTGTGTTACGTGAACTGGCGGTGTGTGGTGGGCAGACTTGCTGTGTGCCTCATAGCCAGCACACCAGGTCGACACGTAACCTCCCCCAACACAGTTATGAGTGTCGAACGGCCCTTTTTGGGGACAAGTCGACTACCCAGAGATAGAGACAGGCCTAATCCAGTCATGGCCTCTTTCCCCTTCTCTTTTTCCACTCCCTAAAAAAGAAGGGGGATTATCCGACTGGGCCGCCAGGTCTAGTCGGGGGGTGTCCCTCCCAAGGGGAGGACACCGCGGAGACCACACCTCGCCCCAAGAGAGGGGGGGATATTTAAGTGGAAAAATACATCACATGGTCTTTCCAACCATGTGGAGAGCCTTCAAGGTAGATCCTACCCAATGGGGGAGGAGTTACTACAACATGGAGACTGAGGGGCTCTGCCCAAGGAAGACGCAGTTTGCCAGTAGGGAAACGAACTAGCGGAAGATAGATCGCATGGGGTTAGCCTTACAGGGAACCGCCACATGCAGAGCACCTACCCCAGAACCGGGCTCTTAGTTAGCGCATGTACTGGGCCGGCAGCGAGTCTCTCCGAAAACTCGTCTGCCACAGGGCTCGGAGGAAGTCAACCAGGGAACAACTTTTGTGAACACTACTGGGAATTAACAGCGCACGTCTTCAGCTCAAAAGGAGGTGGAAGGCGCTATGTGCAAGCGATACACCCAGCCGGCTATCCCGGGCTTATCCGCTTGTGTTGCGTGCCACTACCTGGGACCAAACCGGTTCCACCCGGAGGTTGTAGAACCTTGCAAAGGTGTTGGGTGTTGCCCAGCCCGCTGCTCTGCAATGTCTGTTAGAGAGGCACCTCTGGCCAGGGCCCAAGAAGCCGCTACACCACGGGTAGAATTGGCTCGTAGCCCTACTGGGGGCGGCATGTTTTGGGCGAGACATGCCATAGTTATGGTGTCAATGAGCCAGTGGGCGATCCTCTGCTTGGAGACAGCGCTTCCTTTCTGCTGTGCACCAAAGCAGACAAAGAGCTGCTCAGAGATTCTAAAGCTCTGCGTGCGATCCAAATAGATGCGTAAAGCGCGCACCGGACACAGCAACGACAGGGCTAGGTCTGCCTCCTCCTGGGGCAGCGCTTGCAGGTTCACCACCTGGTCTCTAAAAGGAGTGGTGGGAACCTTGGGCACATAGCCCGGTCGGGGGTCTCAGGATCACGTGAGAATAGCCCGGACCGAACTCCAGGCACGTTTCGCTGACAGAGAACGCTTGCAGGTCACCTACCCTCTTGATGGAAGTGAGCGCAGTCAGGAGGGCAGTCTTCAAGGAGAGTGCCTTAAGCCCGGCTGACTGCAAAACTCAAAGGGGGCTCTCTGTAGACCCTGAAAAACTACAGAGGTCCGATGAGGGAACAAGGCGTGGCCTGGAGGGATTCAGCCTCCTGGCGCCTCTTAGGAACCTGATGATCAGATCATGCTTCCCTAAGGACTCACCGTCGACTGCGTCATGGTGTGCTGCTATGGCAGCAACGTACACCTTCAAGGTGGAAGGGGACAGCCTCCCTTCCAACCTCTCTTGCAGGAAGGAAAGCACTGATCTGACTGCGCACCTCTGGGGGTCTTCCTGATGGGAAGAACACCACTTAGTGAACAGACACCACTTAAAGGCATACAGGTGCCTCATAGAGGGAGCCCTAGCCTGAGTGAACGTGTCTACCACCGCAGGTGGGAGACAGCTTAGGTCTTCCGCGTCCCATCCAGGGGCCAGACATGGAGATTCCAGAGGTCTGGGCGCGGGTGCCGGATGATGCCCCTTCCCTGAGAAAGAAGGGCCTTTCTCAGGGGAATTTGCCCGGGGGAGCTGTCACGAGGAGCGTGAGGTCCGAGCACCACGTCTGGGCGGGCCAGTAGGGTGCTTACCAGGACGACCTTCTCCTCGTCCTCCCTGACCTTGCACAGGGTCTGTGCAAGCAGGCTCACTGGGGAAAACGCATATTTGCGAATGCCAGGGGACCAGCTGTGTGCCAGCACGTCTATGCCGAGGAAGGCCTCGGTGAGGGCGTACCAGAGCGGGCAGTGGGAGGATTCTTGGGAGGCGAACAGGTGCACCTGTGCCTGACTGAATCGACTCCAAATCAGCTGGACCACCTGAAGGTGGAGTCTCCACTCTCCCTTGAGGGTAACCTGTTGTTACGGCGCGTCCGCCGAAGTGTTGAGGTTGCCCGGGATGTGAGTGGCTTGCAGCGACTTGGTGCTGCTAACTCCGTTGGAGGAGACGGCGGGCGAGTTATGACATACAGCGGGAGCGCAGACCGCCTTGGCGGTTGACATATGCTACCGCTGCCGTGCTGTCTGTCCGAACTAGCACGTGCTTGCCCTGGATCAACGGCCGGAACCTCCGCAGGGCGAGCAGAATTGCCAGTAACTCGAGGCAGTTGATGTGCCAACGCAGCTGCAGACCCGTCTAGAGGCCGGCGGCTGCATGCCCATTGCCAACAGCGCCCCAGCCCATTTTGGAGGCGTCTGTCATGACCACGACGCGCCTGGAGACCAGTTCTAGCGGAACACCTGCTCGTGGAAACGAGAGGTCAGTCCAAGGGCTGAAAAGACGGTGACAGACCGACGTAATGGCCACGCGGTGTGTCCCGTGGCGCCATGCCCGTCTCGGGACTCGAGTCTGGAGCCAGTGCTGAAGCGGCCTCATATGCATCAACCCGAGCAGGGTGGCCACCGCCGAGGACGCCATATGCCCCAGGAGCCTCTGAAAATGTTTCAGTGGAACCGCTGTTTTCTGTTTGAACGCCTTCAAACAGGCCAGCACCGACTGGGCGCGCTCGTTCGTAAGGTGCGCCGTCAAGGAGACTGAGTCCAACTCCAAACCGAGAAAAGAGATGCTCTGAACCGGGAGGAGCTTGCTCTTTTCCCAGCTGACCCAAAGCCCTAGTCGGCTGAGGTGTGAGAGCACCAGGTCCCTGTGTGCGCATAACCCGTCTCGAGAGTGAGCTAGGATTAGCCAGTCGTCGAGATAGTTGAGAATGCGAATGCCCACCTCCCTTAACGGGGCAAGGGCAGCCTCTGCGATCTTCGTAAAGATGCGAGGAGACAGGGACAGGCCGAAAGGGAGGACTTGTACCGATACGCCTGACCCTCGAACGCAAACCGCAGGAAGGGTCTGTGTCGAGGAAGGATCGAGACGTGAAAGTACGTATCCTTCGGGTCTACCGCCGCGAACCAATCTTGATGCCGGACGCTCGCTAGAATGCGTCTTTGCGTCAGCATCTTGAACGGGAGTCTGTGTAAGGCCCGGTTCAGTACTCGCAGGTCCAAGATTGGCCGCAACCCACCGCCTTTTTTCGGTACAATGAAGTAGGGGCTGTAAAACCCCTTCTTCATCTCGGCTGGAGGGACAGGTTCTATCGCGTCCTTCCGTAGGAGGGTAGCGATCTCCGCGCAAGGTAGCAGCGTTTCCATCTTTCACCAAGGTGAAGTGGACACCGCTGGACCTGGGCGGATGCCCAGCGAAGTGAATCGTGCAGCCGAGTCGGACGGTCCGGACCAGCCCTCGTGACGGACTGGAAAGCGCAAGCCATGCACCCGAGTTCCGCGCAAGGGGGACCAAAGGGACAATGTCATCCGATGTACCGGCGGGTGGGGCCTCGCGGCGGGGCGGAGCTTGAGGTGCCACACCACATCGTGGCCATGCTGAGTCCGAGGACATCGAAGCACTTACCTGGCTCCTTGTGACCACCCCCGGAACAGCCTGGGACGGGGGAGGAAGAGGCCTGTCCTCATAACCCGTGGAGACTGTCACATCGGGGGCGGATTTGTGCCACAGCTGGGCGCTGAGGGCGGGAGACCGCCGCTGGAGCGCCAACCTGCCAAATGGAGTGGTGGACGGTGGTCGTGATGCCAGCCGTACACACCGAATATGTGACCCAGGGAACAAGGAAACCACTCTTGCGGAGCTCTTGAGTACTGCAGCCACTTGGGCATGCAGCGCAATTAAATGCAAAAGGTAACAAAAAGAAGATCTGCTTACCAGCTCCAGAGCAGCGGGTTTCGTTGTCCCTGGGTCGCCCGTCTCAGGGGCGCTTCGAAGACCTCCGTGGGTTCTTCGGTGCCGGCTGTGAGGCGGGTGGCGTCGGCTTCCTGCGGTGGGCTCCACGCCGGGGCCGGGCCGGAGGGGCGGGCTGCGGCGGAGCCGGTGCAGTCACCGCAGGGGGACGCCCTCGGCGATGAGTAGATGGGGGGATCTTGAGCCACGCCGGGGCAGGACAAGCCGGCTAGCATCCATCTACTGCTCTACCATCGAGAACTGCTGGGCAAAGTCCTCGACAGTGTCGCCGAATAGGCCCGCCTGGAAAATGGGGGCAGCAAGGAATCGTGTCCTGTCGGCCTCACCCATCTCGACCAGGTTGAGCCAAAGGTGGTGCTCCTGGACCACTAGTGTGGCCATCGTCCGCCCGGGAGACCGCGCCGTGACCACCGTCGCTCGGAGAGCGAGGTCGGTCGCCGAGCGCAGTTCCTGCATCAATCCCGGGGCGGAACTACCCTCGTGCAGTTCCTTTAGCGCCTTGGCGGACTTGCAGGAGAGCCATGGCGTGCAGGGCGGAGGCGGCTTGTCCAGCAGCGCCGTAGGCTTTGACCGTCAGAGACGACGTAAACCTACAGGCCTTGGACGGGGGCTTTGGGCACCCGCGCCGGGTGGCGGCGCTCTGCGGGCATAGGTGCACCGCGAGCGCCTTTATCCACCGGGGGATTGCCGAATAACCCTTGGCCGCCCCACCATCGAGGGTAGTGAGAGCGGGGAAGCTGAAAAGATCGGGACCGGGCAGTAAAAGGTGCCTCCCGCGACCTTGTCAGCTCTTCATGCACTTCCGGGAAGAAAGGAACGGGGCGGGGCGTGGCTTTGAGCGGCGCCGCGAGCCCAGGAACCAATCACAGAGCCGCGAGGATTCAGGAAAGAGCGGTGAAATCCACTCTAACCGACGCTCGCGGCTGTCCGGGAAAGCATGTCGTCATCTCCGCGTCAGCCTGCGACTGGGCGATCGACCCCGAAGGGAGGAGCCCAGCCGAGGCTTCCGACTGGACGAGCCCGCTCTCCGATGCTGCGCTCGAGAGCTCATCACTTTCGCGGGCTCCGAATAAGAGGTCGAACTCGCCGTGAGACGAGCCGGCGGACTCACCCGGAAGCCCGATCGGGGCAGACGAGCGTGCTGGGGAATGGGAGGTCCGCGGGGGATACCCGGCGGAGGCGGTCCCATTGGGGTCCCCAAATCGCCCCCAGTGCTAGCCGCGCTGGCCTCAAACCCGTGGGTAAAAGGACCGAGGCGGGAGCCTCTGGGGTGGCTCGCTTCCTTACGAAGGCGAGCCGCGACCGCAACGTTGCCATGGACACATTCGCGCAATGAGAATGTGACCATCCACGAACGCTGTCTCCGCGTGAGCAGTGCCCAGACACGAAAAACAGTGATCGTGACCGTTAGAAGGCGAGAGATAACGAGCACAACCAGGAATAACACACAATCGGAAAAGCATCTTTAAAAAGACGCGTCTTTAAAAAGACGTTCCGTGTGTGCGCTCTTTTAGAGAAATATATACTCTTTTAGAGGGGAAAAATGCTCTTTCAGAAAATATACTCTCTAGTTTTTCTGCCGAAGCGCCCAGGGGCGTTCTCTGCAGTGCACCAGTGCAGAGGAGGGAGAAGCCGCTGAAATGCGCCGTCAGATCCAGCAGGTGAATGAACAGTAGTATTCAGCTCAATGAGCATGACCGTTCGGCTCCGAAGAGAAAATCTGAATGAGTGGTTGCATACCAGCTCCTTTTATACCCGTATGTTCGGGGGAGTGGCATGCAAATACCACTCGCCAATTTTCATTGGCCTTTTATCAAAGACCAGAGGTGTCTCGGGCTCCCAAGAGTGACCCCTAGTGTCACTACATCGACACCAACGTCGAGTGAGTGACAGATAGGGAACCCTGTAGGTCTAAATGCTGGTAACTTTTGCACAATATAAAGGAATCTG
This sequence comes from Myxocyprinus asiaticus, assembly GCF_019703515.2. Taxonomy (NCBI): domain Eukaryota; kingdom Metazoa; phylum Chordata; class Actinopteri; order Cypriniformes; family Catostomidae; genus Myxocyprinus; species Myxocyprinus asiaticus. The sequence goes on along the minus strand of NC_059392.1, from coordinate 17,827,141 downwards.
TCATGTTGTTCTGTCCATGATCAGAAGTATGGAGAAGATGCACTGAAATATGTGCATGTAAAGTAAACAAAGAGCTGCTTCATGTTTGGAGTGTTAGAGTAGCAGATCTGCAGCCAACAAACATATCTACATATCTTTTAACATCTGAAAAAATTTGTTTTGGGGTTTTGTTATCCTTTAAAGTATCACGCCATTTGCTTAGCAACATGCTAACAGCAAAATTTTTTTAAGTCAATTGTGAGTTGAGTCCCCCATGCACCTCATGTGGGGAGCGATACTTCTAAGCACACAAGTTGCTGCCTATCAGAGGTGGGTAGAGTAGCCAAAAACAGTACTCAAGTAAAAGTACAATTATTAAAAAAAATAAATTACTCAAGTAGAAGTAAAAGTACTAACATAAATAATTACTTGAGTAAGAGTAACAAAGTATCCAATTAAAAGAGTACTCAAGTAGTGAGTAACTCGTTACTTTCACAAATGACATAATGGACGTTAATTCCCCTATATTCCATTACATAATACACATTTAACATGTATTACAGAATTATTATTATTATTATTATTATTATTATTATTATTATTAATTGAAATTCTGTCATCATTCACTATCATGTTGTTCCAAACCCGTACGACTTTCTTTCTTCCATGCAACACAATAAGGAGATATTAGACAGAATGTTTGCTTGAGTCACTATTTACTTTCAGTGAATGGTTTTTTTCTCTCCATATTTTGAAAGTGAATGGTGACTGAGACTGTCAGTCCCTAACATTCTGTTTAACATATTTTGTGTTCCACACAATACAAAGGGTCACACGGGTTTGGAACAAAATGAGGGTAGGGAAATTATGACAGAATATTAAATTATGGCTGAGCTATCACTTTAAAGGGATAGTTCACCCAAAAATGAAAATTCTCTCATCAATTACTCACCCTCATGCCATCCCAGATATGTATGAGTTCCTTTCTTCTGCAGAACACAAATTAAGATTTTTAGAAGGATATTTTAGATCTGTAGGCCGATATTTTGATGCTCCAAAAAGCACATAAAGGCAGCATAAAAGTAATCCATAAGACTCCAGTACTTAAATCCATATCTTCAGAAGTGATATGATAGGTGTGGGTGAGAAACAGATAAATATTTAAGTCATTTTTGCTAGACATTCTTCTCCCTGCGAATCACCCTGTGAATCACCAAAAACACAAGAAGAAGAATGTGAAGGTGATCTGTTTCTCTGTTTCTCTGTTTCTCGTCCACACCTATCACATCACTTCTGAAGATACTGATTTAACCATTGGAGTCTTATGGATTACTTTTATGCTGACTTATGTATTTTGTTTAGCTTTAAAATTTTGCCACCCATTCACTTGCATTGTATGGGTCTACAGAGCTGAGAAATTCTTCTAAAAATCTTCATTTGAGTTCAGCAGATGAAAAAGTCATACACATATGGGGTGGCATGAGGGTGAGTAAATAATGAGAATTAAAATTTTTGGGTGAACTATCCCTTTAAGGGCTCTTGTCAGATCTGGATGAATTTGTCAATAAGAAGAGACATTTGGAAACACTTCTAGTAATTATTACAGTGAAAACGTGAAAATGTCCCACAAGGACATTATATATAATCATGAAATATAAACCAAAGCAATATCATGCTTTATTAATACCTATTTCATTTCATAGCTTTTAAAGTCCTGTGTGGATTCTTATTTCAGTGTAGTTACAGTTTTCAGTTTTGAAAGAATTTAGATAATTAGTTCTGTACAGCAGTATCGCCGCTCTCTATATGCAGAGTATGCAGCGTAGTGCATAGGGCACCAACCCCGGTCGTAGAACACTCCTTATCCACTATATAGTGCACTATTTCGAGTGTCCGCCATTTTGTAGGAGTGTCTGAATTCTGAGTGAGCCACTCGTTCCCTACTTTTGTTCACTCATTCTTACCCCCAATGCACTCTGATTTCAAGTGTACATTTGATGTACACTCGACAATGGTTAATTGCCCACAATCCACCACAGGGAAGACGTACCAGCTGGGAGATTACTGCTTCCTTCACTCCTGCAATGTTATATTTCATGCTGAATGTATTACATTTTTTTTGACAAATCATTTCTTGATTAAAAAAACATAACATATAGAGAGGCAAAACATACAGATACATTTTAGAATGTGTTTACTCTTTATATCAACATACAGTATATATTAAAAATGACAAACAGAATGAAGATTTTTTGTATTAATGTATTACTTAATAAGAATAACAAGTAAGGCCAAAGTATTTTAAAAGTTCATATGTGACGTTGTTTCTGTGACAGCCCCAGAGCTCCGATGCTCGGTGTATACGTCAGCATCTAAATTCACTCACACATTTCGTTCACTCACTGCTGAGATGTAGTGCACTCACTTTCATTCACTATTTAGGAAATAGTGAATGAGTGAACGATTTCAGACACAGCCACTCTCTTCGCCACATGATCGCCTCGCGCCTGCACATCTCTCACACACGTGCCTCACGCCCCTTGCTGTGTACGCACAGAAATGCTGTCTGTTCGCTCTCCAGTTGCCAATCACGCAAATGGCAGAGCAAATGGCATTTACACTTAACTTGGATGTTTACATGGATTTATACAGTTAATCTGCCCGAAGTAGCTGCAATAGTTTCCAGTAAATGTGTAAATACTGCTCATGACTTGCGGGAGGTGGGACAAAGCGCACTGATATATTGCTGCACTGATTTAAAAATGTACACTTAAAAACTGATGTCATAAGATCCCAGTTACATTATCACCCTGAAAATGACCATCACATTACACAGAAAAGCCTGTGTTAGCATTAGAGCCAAAACTTACCTCGACATGCTGCCTTAAGTTGAAGCTGAGATTTTAATCTTGAAATATCTGCATGTCTTGATTTTAAATGAAGGCATTGCATGACAAAACTATTCTTTTTTTCACTGTGCAGTGTGAAGAAAGTGTTTCACTTTGAAGAGTTTGATGCTGCAGCACTGATGACTTGAGTGACAGTCTGTGTCAGCAGCGAGCGCAGCTGTGTGAACTTCCACTCTTGTAAAAGTCCCATTCAGTAATCTCTCAATAAATTACATATTAACTAAAATTAAACCCAGTAATGTAATGACAGGATCGCCACCCATTGTAAAGAAGTAATAATAAAAAAACAATTCATTAGAAATGTACTTGAGTGAGAGTAAAAAGTACTTACTTTTAAACCTACTTTAAAAGTTTTTTTTTTTTTTTTCAAAAAGTTACTCAAGTAAATGTAACGGTGTAAATGTAGCACGTTACTACCCACCTCTGCTGCCTATGTAAAGCATTCCAAACAAGTCACCTGTCAGAAGATTTAATTTCAGTTAGTTCTTATGGTGTGGTCACATTTGCCTTTGCACGGCGAAATTCCGCAGGCGAAGAAGGCGTGGGCGGATGTTGAGCGTGTGTGAAACCAGCAAAAACCTAATTGTCAAACAGCCTCTTATACTATGTGAGAGTGAATTTAAAAAGAAACCTAATGTATCCTTGTGTAACGAGTGTGAATTAGATTTATTTTCTGTATTATTTTCACTCAAAATCCCCTGTTTTCTGATATTTAATCTAAGTTGGATGTATTATATCTCATTTTCTTTATTGTGGATTTATTATTTCATTTACAATTTGTTTTGTGCAACTGTGAATTATTAGGAATTGATGTGTATTGTTTTGAAATCAGTATAATGTATGTCAGATAGTGGGGTGTGCTGTCAGTTTAAGAGACTCTCTCACTAGAGCGCGCTTTCCCTGCTTCCTCTCTCAGTTCACTTTATGCTGTGCTGAGAAGAGGACACTCTGCAGCTCGCGGAGCTAAAGGTATTTATATTTTCATGTTTAAGGAATGTTCATGTTAAAATAAGTGATCTTTGTTGTTTAGAACATATTCTGCGGCATGAGATCTACACAAATGTACAGAAATTTGGACAGTGAAGGATGCACATCCTCTGCCACATCAGGCTGATTGTCTTGCTGCTCTTGGCAGAAACTGTTTCTTTAGCACTATGGACCTCACCTCAGCTTTTACTACACCACCAAGTCTTCATGAGTATAACCGCATGCCTCAGGGGCTGTGCAATAGCCCAGCTTCATTCATGGGGATGATGCTTGGTATCTTTGGTGATCTCAATTTCTCAAAACTACTATGCTACCTTGACGATCTCCTTGTTTTTGCACCGTCAGAAAGTGAAGCTTTGTCCAGACTGCGCACAGTGAGAACAATTTGAAATTAGCACCTAAAAAATTTCATCTTCTTCAGAGGCAAGTCAAATTCCTGGGTCATATTATTGACTGTGGTGGCGTGTCTGTTGACCCAGCCAAAGTTGAAGTCAGTACAAGAATGGAAGTGCGTGATTTGATGGACAGTGATGGTTGCACACCTTCTGTCAAAATAATTAAGTCTTTCCTTGGTATGGTGTTTTATTACCAACATTTTATTCCTAACTGTTCATCCATTGCAAAACCCTTGTTCGGACTTACAGTGGGGCAGAAGAGGAGAGGAAAGTTGTCTATGGAAAAGAGATTTCAGAGCACCTACTGTAAACTTACTGCTGCAGATTGGACAACAGACTGTGAGGATTCTTTCGCACAGTTAAAAGCCAGCTTGTTAGAGTGTGTCATACTTGCCCATCCTGATTTTGACGAACCATTTATCCTTTCAGTAGATGCTTCATTGGATGGATTATGGGTTGTATTGTCACAAGTCCCCAAAGGTGAAACCAAAGCCAGACCAATTGCCTTTGCGAGTAAGACCCTAAGTGCATCACAACGTCGTTATCCAGCTCACAGGTTAGAATTTATGGCTTTGAAATTGAGTGTATGTGAGAAATTCAGCCATTGGCTGAAGGGCTACAAATTTACCATCTGGACAGATAACAATCCCCTGGTTTACCTTCTAACCAAACCAAAACTCGATGCATATGAGCTGAGGTGGGTCTCTAAATTGGGTCTTCTTACACTTTTGACTTGAAACACATACCTGGAAAAGGAAATGTAGTGGCAGATGCATTGAGTCGAGACTCCTTTGTCAAACCAATCAGACAAAGACTTCTGAGTGAACCATACTTTTCTCTGACTCGGAAAGCTAATGGAGTGGAACAGAACTCTGTACAGGACGTTTTCAGACTTAGTAATCAGGTTCGGCATAGTCAGGCCACAGAGTATGGAGTCTAGTCAGTCCAGAGCTCTTAATCTAGTACAACATATCCAACAACTTTCAGGTTGTCCAGAACCGTTACCTGTGTTCTTTGCTCACGAGCTAAAGCAAAGTCAGCAGGATGACCCAATAATCTCCAAGGTGTTCTCTTTTCTGAGCAGTAAGAGACATCCGTCCCGTCAAGCGAGACATGGTGTTAATGCACAAACACCTTGTCTGACTGCTTAAACAATGGGACAAATTGGAAATCAGAGATGATGTGATGTACAGAATAACAAAGGATCATGTGTCCAAGCTAAAAAGGTTTCAGTATGTACTACCGAGTTCCCTGAGGGATAAAGAATTATCTGGCATCCATGACGTTGCAGGCCATCAAGGACAAGATCGTACCCTTTCTTTGGCAAGACAGTGGTTTTACTGACCTGACATGAAAAAACATATTAGGGAGTATGTTAGGTATTGCCAAAGATGTGTTGTTGCAAAGATGGTGGAACCTTCTGCCCGTGCCCCTTTGGAGAGTATCAGGAGTTCTGCTTCTATGGAATTAGTTTGCATTGATTTCTGGTCAGCCAAAGACAGCTAACAACATTCAGTGGATGTTCTTGTCATCACTGATCATTTCACAAAGTTTGCTCATGCATTCCTATGTATGAATCAGACAGCTAAGCAGGTTGCGGAAAAGCTCTGGGATAATGTGTTTTGCGTTTATGGCTTCCCAGAAAGAATACATTCCGTTCAGGGCACTAATTTCAAAAGCAACCTAATAGCGGAGCTTTTTCGACTAGCCAGCATTGACAAATCCCACACAATACCTTATCACCCAATGGGTAACGGAGCCAATGAACGATTTAACAGAACTTTGGGTGACATCCTTTGCTCACTCCCTTTGAGTGCTAAACACAAATGGCCTCAACAGATTCAAACCCTGACATTTGCATACAATGCTACAGTGCATGAGATAACTGGTTATGCGCCGTTCTTTCTGATGTTTGGTCGTACACCCAGACTTCTAGTGGATGTCATGTTCAAACAGGTCCTCGACAATCGTGAAGTTACTGACTATGATTTCTATGCAAAATCCTTAATGTCTTGTTTGCAAAGTGCCATATCAATTGCTCAGAAGCATTCTTCAGTCGAACAAGAACATCAAGCTCGACAATACAACAAACGTGTAAAGGGCACATACTTGTCTGTGGGTGACCGGGTACTGGTTGCAAATAAGTCAGAATGGGGAAAGAGGAAATTAGATGACAAATGGGAACCTGAAGTGTACACTCATTGATGTGAACCCAAATGTTCATGTCTACACTATCAAGGACACTAACGGACATACAAAAGTCGTGCACAGGAACTTGTTGTTAGTGGTGAACTTACCAATTCCTGATGTCGATGAAGGATTGAGTTCCAGTGGAATTTACCAGTTGATGGTTTCATCAGAACCAGATCAGAATGACTGTGATGCAGAACCAGCAGCAGCAATCAGTCAGACTGACTCTCAGGATTTGTTTGATCTCAGAAGTGACACAGTGTCAGATATTCTACCTACTGACAGTTCAATTACGTTCCGTTCTGTTCTAATGATGTACATGATCCCGTGACTGATGTGACTTTGACTGTTGACTTAGTACCTTACTCAGGTCCAGATTCCACCCACACAGTATCAGTAGACTCTACACATAATTCAGGTGTTGTAGATGTTGCACTTACAGATGCAAACCGAGCACCACACTCGGATAATGTAGCTACACAATCGTCTTTGAAAGACACCGACGAACCTGTAAGAACTCGTACAGGCCGATTAGTTTAGGTCTGAAAACAGACTGATCGAATCTATGGTTCAGAAACCTGTTTCGAGAATCTTAGATGTTTGAAAAGGGATTTTATTTAAATTTATTTGAGATACTGAACTAAATTCATTTAAACTACTATGTGTTTTCTGTTCATTTCTCAATGTACTAATTGTATCTTCATGAAGCTACATGAGCCATATATTTTGTGACATACTAGGCGTCATATGAGTCTAAGGGAAATAAGAGACTTGATCAACCTTTTTATTTTCCTAAACCTTGTTATGAGATAACTTCTATGTTGACCAAGTAGACTAGGTCTTTTGTTTTACTTGTGCCAGAAAAGTGGAAGTATTCCTTTGATTGTGAAGATCTTTATGGTATATTTGGAATTTTGGTGAAAATAAGGAGGGGTGAATGTAATGAGTGTGAATATTTTCTATATTATTTTCACTCAAAATCCCTTGTTTTCTGATATTTAATCTAAGTTGGATGTATTATATCTAATTTTCTTTATTGTGGATTTATTAATTCATTTACAATTCAATTGTGAATTAGTTATATTAGGTATTGATGTGTATTGTTTTGAAATCAGTATAATGTATGTCTAATAGTGGGATGCGCTGTCACTTTAAGAGACTCTCTCGCTAGAGCACACTTTCTCCGCTTCCTCTCTCAGTTCACTTTATGCTGAGCAGAGAAGAGGACACTCTGCAGCTCGCGAAACTAAATGTATTTATATTTTTATGTTTAAGGAATGTTCATGTTAAAATAAGTGATCTTTGTTGCTTAGAACATATTCTGCAGCATGAGATCTACACAAATGTACGTCAATTTCAACTTTTATCGGAGTTGTTACACGTGTATTCGCATGGCTTATTTATCATTTATTTGCCAATAGATGGTGATATTAATGTGAGAAAAGCCACAAAATGTCCATTTGTGAATGTACATTTCTCATTTGATGTAGGTATGTTATGTATTTCAACATTGTTTCTAATTGATATATAATTTGTTCGTGCTGTTCTCCATATTGCGCACATGTAATTCACATGTATGCACATATATCAAATCAAATCAAATCAAATCAAATCACTTTTATTGTCACACAGCCATATACACAAGTGCAATGGTGTGTGAAATTCTTGGGTGCAGTTCCGATCAACATAGCATTCGTGACAGTGATGAGACATATACCAATTTACAATAACATCAAATTAACACAGCACAATTTAAAGTCTAATATACACATAATTACACACAACATAATATACAAATAATAACATACACTGTACAGTATACAATACACACAATATAGAATACACATACACACAATATAGATACACATTATTCAATAAAAAAAGTATATATAGTGTATATATAGAATGTACAGTGGGTTGTATTGTACTGTATTGACATTCAGGCTGTCGGTTGATAGTAAGTTGTTAAGAGAGAATATAATATAATAATAATATAATGTATGACAGTCCGGTGTGAGATATAAGAGTAAGAGTAATAAAGTGCAGTGCTGATGTATTTTGATCGTGGGAGATCAAGAGTTCAAAAGTCTGATTGCTTGGGGGAAGAAGCTATCATGGAGTTGGCTGGTGCGGGTCCTGATGCTGCGATACTGCCTGCCTGATGGTAGTAGTGAGAACAGCCCATGGCTTGGGTGGCTGGAGTTTCTGATGATCCTCCGAGCTTTTTTCACACACCGCCTGGTATATATGTCCTGGAGGGAGGGAAGCTCACCTCCGATGATGTGTCTGGCAGTTCGCACCACCCTTTTACAGTGCTTTGTGGTTGTGGTCTGTGCTATTGCCATACCAGGCAGAGATGCAGCCAGTCAGGATGCTCTCTACAGTGCAGGTGAAGAACCGTGTGAGGATGTGGCAGTTCATTCCAAACTTCCTCAGCCGTCTCAGGAAGAAGAGGCGCTGATGAGCCTTCTTCACAATTTTTTCATTGTGGATGGACCATGTGAGTTCCTCTGTGATGTGTACACCTAGGAACTTGAAGATGCTGACTCTCTCCACTGGTGCTCCATTGATGGTGATGGGACTGTGTTCTCTGTCCTTTCTTCTGAAGTCCACCACAAGCTCCTTTGTCTTACTGACGTTGAGGGAGAGGTGTGTCAGAGTGTGCACCTCCTCTCTGTAGGCTGTTTCATCATTGTCAGTGATCAGACCTATCACCGTCGTGTCATCAGCAAACTTAATGATGGCATTGGAGCTATGTGTTGCCACACAGTCATGTGTGTACAAGGAATACAAGAGTGGGCTGAGAACACAGCCCTATGGGGCTCCAGTGTTGAGGGTCAGTGATGAGGAGATGTTGCTGCCTATTCTAACCACTTGGCATCTGCTTGACAGGAAGTCCAGGATCCAGCTGCACAGCGAGCTGTTTAAGCCCAGAGCCCGGAGTTTCTCATCTAGCTTGGAGGGCACTATGGTGTTGAATGCTGAGCTGTAGTCTACAAACAACATTCTCACATAAGTGTTCTTTTTTCCAGGTGGGAGAGAGCAGTGTGTGTTGTAGATGCAATGGCATCATCAGTGGAGCGGTTGTTGCTGTAAGCAAACTGCAATGGGTCTAGAGAGAGAGGCAGAACAGAGCAGATGTAATCTCTGATTAGTCTCTCAAAGCATTTGCTGATGATGGGGGTCAGAGCAACAGGACGCCAGTCATTTAAGCAAGTTATTTTTGATTGCTTTGGAATAGGCACAATGGTGGATGTTTTAAAGCATGCGGGGACTACAGACAAAGAGAGGGAATGGTTGAAAATGGCAGTTCACTTTATGCTGAGCTGAGAAGAGGACGCTCTGCAGCTCGCGGAGCTAAAGATGGTGATATTTATGTGAGAAAAACCACAAAATGTCCATTTGTGAATGTACATTTCTCATTTGATGTAGGTGCAAAGAAAGTAAAGAGTTCTCAAATCTGTCATTGGAGTCGGAGAGTTTTATTCAACACACAAAACAACGCAGAGTTGAAACCCATTACACTTGTTAATTGTGAATATTTAATGTACCTGTGTACAAAGCACTGCCCACACAGAGGTCACTGCCAAACCAAGCAATGCGTCAAATTTTCCTGTCAAAGTTTGCCAAACTTGAACTCCATGCAAAATATGTGAGGGGAAATTCTTTGCCCCCGGAAGTCCTTTACGTGTAATTCACGATCACGTGGATTCCCATTGAAATGACAATATTTCGCCCACAGAATTTCGCTATAAGAAGATAAATGTGACCACGTCTTTACAAGGCTGCTGCCTATGTAGGCAGTACACAGCAAGGCTGCGCTTTAGGTTTTGGAATACAGTGTGTCTTCTTGAAAGTTATAGTCATGTCTAGTCATTTAGGCTCTTGGAAACGTCATCCACATGTCTGTGGAGTTTGATGGTATTACTTTTAACTGCTTTTCCCTCATTTTCCTCCAAGTGCTCTAACAGATGTGAAGACCTTCTTTTTTATTGGAAACTAACTTCCATTGCCATTTTAAGATTTCTTAAAATAGCAATTAATTTTTAAAATGTCTTATTTTTTAGAATATTCTCAAAAATAACGGGTCATAAATGAATTTATCAAAACAGAGGAATTATTATAGATTATTATATGTATGTTATTGCTAGAAAGTGTTTGTCTGTTTCTTTTTTCTGCTCTTAGTGTAGATTTTTCTGAATTTATTCCAACTTAATGTGGTTGCATGCAAAAAAACTTCTCTAATGTACTGATGTCACACTATTAAAAATAATAATAAATAAATAAATAAATAAAGGACACTGCATTTACGTGCACTTACACAGCCAATTTGGGATGGACTTCAAAGACACTTAATCATTAATCCTACAGTTCAATCAATATCCTTTAGTTTTAAACATTGCCCACCAACATCTACTCATTTTACTCAATTAATACATGACTTGACATTACACATAGATAAATAATATTGGCATTATAATCATGCTGTATAACTAGAGGGGAACTGGCTCCCCCAGCTGAGCCTGGTTTCTCCCAAGGGATTTTTTCTCCATTAACTAACATCATATGGAGTTTCTGGTTCCTTGCCACAGTCACATTTGTCATGATTTTGTGGGTTTGTCTGGTTATTCCTGCATGTCTGTGTTTTTGTTTCCCTCGTGTGTTTCCCTCTGCGGTGTGGCCGGTGTAATTAGCATTTGGGTGCTGATTCACACCGCTCATGAGGCATTACCTTCACCTGTTCCTCGTTAGCAGTGGCTTTATATTCCCCTTGTTTGTCTGTCTCATTGCCAGATTGTTCCAATATTCTCTGTCATCAGTCTTGTCTCCTGTCAGTCTGTCGTTTGTTTTCTTCTGTCTAGTTTGTGACTCCCAGTTGGATTTACCTTGCGTTGTGGATTTACCTGTTTTCTGGACCCTGTCATTATGGTGTGGACTACATTACTCACTTTCTGCTACCAAATCACCACCATCATCAGCCGGTGTTCCAATATCCTTCCTGGGCTCTCCAATATGCAGCCTGTGCCAGTTTCATAAATTTTTGCCTCTTTTCATCTGCACTGCTGTGCTCATTCAATAAAGACTGTAATATTCCCTTTTGTATTTGAGTCCTCATCTGTACCCCATTGCTGATAACATTTAGCTTGCTCACTGGGGGCCTAAAGACAATTTTTAAAACATGATTTTCAATTAAGTTTTCATTTTAACTGCTCATTAAAGACTTTAAGACATTACAGACATTACAGCATAATTTACTGTTACAGCAATTCTTTGTAAAGCTGCTTTGAAACGATGTGTGTTGTGAAAGGACAACATGTCTTGACAGTTTTTAAATGTAAAACACTTGACTGAGTCTGACACGACAGCATATTATGGAACTATTGTCTTGAAGTAATTGATTATACAGTATAAAAACAGTTTATTGCCAAATTCAGTTATACAAATACAGTATATAATTTCAGTCATGACAACTCTTGGAAAGATTTAGCATGTGAATATGGGCATGACATTGATAAGATATTGGTCTTGGTGGACTAGATCTGCTACGCTGCTGTTGCTGCAGGGCAAGTACGAAGACTTGTGACACAGACATAGTTAAGCATTAAACTGAACATGCTGCTGCACAATTAGAAAAGCACAAGACATGCTGCATCATATAATGCTAAATTAGACATACAGTGGCAGAAAAGGATGTGAACCCTTTGGAAATACCTGCATTAATGTATTTGTCTTAAAATTTGGTTTGATCATTGAAGTTACAATAATGAACAAACACGATCTGTTTTAATTAATAACACACAAATTATTGTATTGTTCTTGTACATACTGAATAAATTATTCAAACATTCACAGTGTAGGTTGGAAAAAGTATGAGAACCCCTAGGCTAATGACGTCAACAAAAGCTAATTGGAGTCAGGAGTTGGCAAACATGGGATCCAGTTAATAAAATGAGATTGAAGGTGTGGATTAGTGCTACTTTGACTTACAAAAAGCACTCAAACATTTTGAGTTTACTGTTCACAAGAACCATCTACTGACGTACACCATACCTCGCAAAAAAAAAAAAAAAAAAAAAAAAAAAAAAAAGATTTCAGAAGACCTATGATCAAGAATTGTTGCTTTGCGTACAGCTGGGTAGGGTTACAAAGTTATCTCAAAGAGCTTAGATATTCATCTATCCGCAGTTAGACATATTTGCTATAAATAGAGATGATTTTGTACTGTGGCTACTCTTCCTAGAAGTTGACTTAAAGGGCACACCACAGAATGCTCAATGAGATAAAAAAAAAAAAAAAAGAACCCTAGACTGACACCTAATGACTTGAAGGAATCACTGGAAGTGGTTAACATCTCTGTTCATGAGTCTACCATACGGAAAACAAATAAAGGACAAATAAAGGACAACTTTAACAATTTCAACCCCCGACACATGTGGGCAGGCATTCATGTTCTCACAGAATACAAACCGCCCAACAACACCCACTCATCCAGAGACATTACCCTCCTGGATGGTCTCAACACCTTTTATACTCTCTTTGATTGTGGGAACACTGAATTATCAACCAAAGTTAAGCTTCTGTCTGACGATCTGTCGGGCTACAACAGCAGAAGACCACTTCTGTCGGCCAAGAACAGAAAGCTGAAGCTGCAGTGGGCCTAGCATTTGTATACCTCATCAGAAATCAAGATTCATCAGACCAGGCTATGTTTTTCCAGTCTTTAACTGTCCAGTTCTGGTGAGCCTGTGCCCACTGCAGCCTCAGCTTTCTGTTCTTGGCTGACAGAAGTGGAATCCGACATGGTCTTCTGCTGTGTTAGCACATTCGCCTCAAGGTTAAACATGTTGTGCATTCTGAGATGCTATTCTCCTCACTACAATTATACAGAATGGTTATCTGAGTTACCGTAGCCTTTCTGCCAGCTCAAACCAGTCTGGTCATTATCTGTTGACCTCTCTCATCAACAAGGCTTTTCCATCCACAAAACTGCCGCTCACTGGCTGATTAGATAATCGCATGAATAAGTAGGTGTACAGGTGTTCCTAATAAAGTGCACAGAGTGTATATATTGCTATTTGCACTTCTGGATGAATGCTTCTATATTTCATTGGCTCTGTACCTGTACTTGGCACAATTACAATAAAGTTGAATCAATCTATCTATCTATCGATCGATCGATCGACTTATGGTAGCGATGTGTGACTGTGCCTGATCTGGGTATGGCTTACCTTGATAAAGTTAAAGATTCTATGTGCAAGCTGTTAGAAGAAAAAGCCTCAGAAACCACCTAAGCAAATAATATTTTCAAAGAAAACACTCACAGTGCACTGCAGTGAAACTGGCTTACTTGCCGTGATGGGCAAAGAGCGAGTATGCAAGTTGATTGGCTACCCGATTACACATCAAAGAACCTATCAGCTTAAACCATATGAGCCGATTGGCTTGACATATCACATGTGAGTGATCTGACTGGCTAATAGATAAGTTCAAAGAACCTATCAGCTTGCACCATTCAGAGTTTCATGTCTGAACTTAGTTGAGAGTATAGGGAGGCTAAGTTCAAATAGCATTCTACATAACAATTCCTACTATTTCTGCATTTAAGAGTAGTATGGTAGTATGCTATTTTGAGTTTAGCCTAACTTTACATCATTTGCAATGCTTCATAGGAGTGTGCAATTGCTGACAAGAAAATGCTGCTGAGCTCTGTTGCTGCAATTTCTGTTTCTTTGGTAATAGCAACTTCTCTGATTGATGGATTTCTCGTCTAGATTATGGGTAGTGTAGTTCTACACCAGTGATTCGTCAGTTAAACCCAATTTTGTAAAATTATATTGAAATCACACTTTCAACATAATTTTCTACATTTTCTACAGTATTCTACAGAATAATAGGGTTCACCAGCATTAGGGTTGCAAACTATTCACCACAAATACGGGATGCTTGAGGATTTTAGCACTTCATTATGGGACAAAATGGCTTCAATACAGGACATTTTGCCATTCGACCAGGACAAATGTTTAGCTGCAAAAATATGGGACAATAGGTGTTCATTCACCCAAAATACGTGCAAACCTAGGAAGCATATACCACCACTGAACAATCTTGCAGCTCTTGGTAGGTCTATCTTGAGAAGTTATACTATCAATGGCAATCAATTTCTCTAGGGAGAAACTGCATGGGATGTTTATTTTCAAAACTCAACTGTTACGCTCTAACACTGCATTTACTGCTTTTTATGTGTTGAAAATGGCTATAGTCTCTGTAGGATAAAGTTTAGTTTTTATAGGTCCGCTTCTAGTGTAAAAACCATAGAACAATCTTATAGAAAGAAAAAGGAAAATAGTTCCAAACAGAGTTTGGTTTTCAATCTTGCTGCAACTCATTATTAGTATAATCTCAAGTTCAGCCTCGTTGAAAGTGGTGCCTACCATAACAATCGCCTGACATGCCTCAGCTAGCCCAGTGTTGAGTTTCCCTGCTCATATTTTGGTACGCACTGTGCGGTCACATCATGTGAGGCCTCAGTGAAGGAGCTACTCAGATTTCCGCTTTTATTAGCTGCTTGATTTGACACAAATGAGTATGGATGTAGTGCTGCTTCACAGTGCTGTTTAACTCCTGGTCCATCCGATACAGTTCAGATACTCTTTAAGCCTCATTAGCAGTGTGCACTGAGCCTTTCTGGATTTAATGTTTAGCACTGGTATAAATATTCCTGGACTTTTTCATACTGTTGTCTAGTTTTTTCCCCTTTCTCTGTCTCTTTCTATTTTTACAACATTAATTCTCCACTACCTCATGGAAGAAAAATGCTGCTTACGTTTATTTCCAACAAAACACACAAGTGTGCAGAGGTAGTCAGCAAACAATCATTTACTTAAGTCACTGTAACTTACTGCTTTTATCGCCAAGTGCAATATGATTAAGTACACCAATGTTTAATAAATTGTTAAATTAATTAATAATAATTAGGGTTGGGCAGTATGACCAAAATTGTCATTTTACACCATGAAATCATCACGTAACAATATACAGTCTATATTGTGGTATTGTAATTTTTGCTGAAATTCAACAAAAATGTTTTTAAGATTTTAAATAACCATGTGGTAATGCCTATTTTGTATAATCCAATTACTAAATTTTTTACTTCATTTTTTAAATGAAAGATACTTTATCTCATTTGATTATTATACTTTTTATATGAAACTTTATGGATGCAAACCACAAGATAAGATTATTCATAATTATTCAAAATTAGCTTAACATCATGCAACACTTCAGTAAAATGAAAATCTCGCAACAGTAAAACTAATATTATAAAACAGATTATTCTGACAAATTTCTGATTGGATGGCTCACATTAAAATGAAAAAGCTGACATATTCTCACCTGTAACCGCACAACAATTTAAAGCAGAAGTGTGTAATTTCTGCACCACTAGCGTCAACACACAAAATTGCAACCATAACATTGTTTATGCAACCCTTAGCAAAAATATAGAGTTCTGGCAAACTAGCCGCAAACTTGCTACAAATTTGCCACTCATTATTTTCACATGCAATCAAGCTTGTGATTCGCCACCAATGTTTGCAAGAAGTTTGCAACTGTTCACCGGTAATGTTGAACCTTCAGCAAACCTTTGGCAACAATGGAAAATTTGCCGCAAGTTGCCACAAAACTAATTTGCATGTGAAAATGATCAGTGGCGAATTTGCGACAAGTTTAAGGTCAAATTTGCCATAAACTCTTTATTTTTATAAGGGAAAACATACAGCGCTAACTCCAGATGAATAACTCTTATCAGATGGTTCTTTTTAGTGAATAACTTATTGAATCGCATGTCCGACTCAAAATGAACAAAACATTGTTACTGTGTTACATAAGGCTTGTGAGACTTAAATCAGAGTAATTACTAGATGGTTGTTGGTATGAAAATGTGTTGTTAAAGATACACATTATGAGTTTTGTTGTAATTATTAGTGTTTTATATATAAAAGGATAAATTAGTCGATAAATTAGTTGACTACACTCTAGCGAGAAATCTTAAAAAAATTGAACTACCTGATGTTTCTCACATACTGGAGACAAAAATAACAAAAAAGCAATATAGTTTGGATGACGTTCAGTGCCATCACAAGCACTGTTACTTTTCCCCTGCCGAATTAATCATTGTTCAAAAATTACACATTAGTGCAATTCACCACATTAAAGGGTCACACGTTCTAAGAGCAGATCTCAGGAGAGCAGGAAAAAGAGGGAAAACAACAAGGAAGAACAGTCTCCTAAAACAAAAATGCCAGATTAGGAAAAGAACATTCGAGGGGCTTCCTGGCCCTGTGTGGTCCCTCAACAGACCATGAGCCTATGAGCTGTCTGGGGCCCTGGCTTACAACACACCCTGGGTTTAAAAGCAGGGGCTGGAGGTTGGTGTAGACACTCCTTTCCAGCGCCGTGGTGTACTGAGGTTGCTCACTCTCTGCTCTGTGGTTTAGAATGTGTTTGGTTTATAGCCGGGCCCCCGGCAAGCTACTGTTGCTGGCCCACCTCCTCCTGAGCACCAGCTGCAGTCTAGGGGCCGTTGGTAAGGACACAGCACTCCTGTTGTCTGTATTCCTAAATTTAGACTTTTGTGGGCAGACAGGTAATATTCACTATTGGTCTTGTGGGGTTTTTGCAAGTAGGTGTGTAGGCTGGAACTGGATCTTGGGCTTAGTTGGAGTTTGCCTGTTTTTTTTAGTTTTGGAGTTAGGAAAAGTTGGAGAGAGTATAATTTGGCTGCCTGTATGTTTGCATGGGGCTCTTAGGTCTTGTCAGGGCAGGTTTGCGGTGGAGCCTGCGTCTCCATACCTCTTCAAAAGAATTACAACACCAGACCAGTACTGTTTCTGGGAAGGAGATGTTGCTTATAGCATTATGTTTGTTTTGGTAGCGGAATGGGAAAAAGAACCTGCGTATTGGAATGATCAGGCCAGGAAGACGCTGGAGGCTACATTGAGACTGCCACTACGAGCGCATCGGGCCAAAAACATCATCCTCTTCCTTGGTGATGGTGAGTTATGAACACAACTTGTCACTACGTGACTTGTCATTTTATCTTAGTATGAGATACATACTATCTTATATTATCTTATTATATATAGTGGCCACAAAACCTTTGGACACAACAAAATATCAAACAGGAGTAAGTAACTTTTCAAGAAAAATATTTCATATTTAGCTTATTATTTAAAAAAACAAACAATAAGAAACATAGATAATGTGATGAACTACACATGTGGATCAGAAAAGTGAAGTTAGTTCTAGGGCCATATTCACAAAGATTTTTATCTTACCACTAGGAGTTCTCCAAAGAGTTCCTAGCTAGGAGTTTTTGCTTAAAACCTATTCACAAAACTGCCAAGAGCAAGTTTTACTAAGGAAATCTTAAGATAAGAGTAAGGCGGAGTTGACTTCGTTGCTATGGATGACGTGACATTTTATTAGCGTGCTCTTTTAAATCACCCTCAGTGATTGGTAGACAGGGAACAGCTTTTTGTCCGATATATACAAACATACAATAGATAGATAGATAGAGGATTGTTTTTCGGTTGATGAACATTTATTCAACCTGTGTTGATGTAATGAAACGAGTGTGCATTCCGTCAACAGCATCAAAACACCGGGTAGCCCCATGATTGTCATGATTCCCTGTGAATGCCCACTTTTTTCTCTGCAGCGAGCACACATCCACTGGACAAAAAAATACATAAAAAATACACTATGAACTCAGATGAAGTGTGGTTTGTAGTTTAATAGATTATTCTGCTGATGGATGACAGAAATTACCTATTCATCCACGCAACACAGTTTTATTTTGATGTGGCCAGGGAGCGCAGATTTGCCAAAACCTTTATCTCCGGTGTAATTGGGTTGTTTCCATTCGTGGGAGAGGTAACTGCATCTCTATATCTAAGTTTACAATAATGAAAACACCCCGTGATTCAGGCAATACCTTTTTTAACAGCCAATGATAACAATATAATATTTATAATATAATAATATTATATTATTCAAATACATAGACTCAATTGTGATTCAGGCAATACCTTTTTAAATGGTCAATGTCATAATAATATTCTAATACATTGTTTTTAATGTGTATTGATGACATCAGCCATGCTTTGGATGGTTTGTGAGTCACTCTTAGGGAGTTAGAAGTCCTCAGGACAATTTCTAAGCTGTCGTGGCTTTAGGAGCTACTTTTAGCATTATAATGATTCATGAATTACTCTTAGGTGAACATTTTACAAGTCCCGGTGATACACCCCTAATTTTTAAGAGTTGCTCCTAAATTTCCGCATTAGGAGCAACTTTTAGCCTTAAGATTTTCTGTGAATACAGGCCCTGAGCTCTAGCAGCATTTGCTTACAGATGCCACTTTATTTGATGCTATATGTCATATATCATTATATTATATTATATTATATTATATTATATTATATTATATTATATTATATTATATTATATTATATTATATTATCAACCTGGTCTCTTAGAATCTTATTACTATACCTACATTTTGCTAAATTATTGTTAGTATTGTGGCAAAAGTTCAAAAACACACTTTTCACCCTGTTCCTCACAAAATGCTATCTTATGACATCTAAACACTTTTACTATAGCGCATGACTTGAAGGCGATACATTTTAACGCTTGCATTACATAACCAACTATATTTACAAACTTGTTCCAGTGTGAACAAATTGTGAGGTAGCTCAAATGTTAAAGCATTGCACTTGTGATGCAGAGGACCAGGGTATGAGTCCTGAAGAGCATGCGAGTTGACATGCGAGCTGAAAGTGTCATAGAAACACCACAAAATGATGTGCTTGATTCAGCAGTTGTGTTTTCATCTTACATTTGCTTTTTTTATATTATTGGTTAGGTTTAAGGTTTGGGGTAGGGAGGTTTTGTTGATTTTAAACTCATTAAAATATCAACTTTTAAAAACCTCATCTGTTTGTGAGAAAATTTTACTCGCTTTTAGTGCCACACAGTGGACCTTTCACCTCAGAACTGCTGCAATACAGACAGGCAATATGGTCAGGGTCCTGTGTAATTGATGGTTGTCCCGATCTTTCGTAACATAATAAAATAATTTTCACCTCAGTATTTCAATATTCAACTTAATCCAATATAATGCTGCAAACTTGCCGAAAATTTGCCACTGATAATTTTTACATGCAAATGAGCTTTGCGGAAAACTTGCAGCAAATTGTCCATTGTTGCCAAAGGTTTACCGGAGGTTCACCACTACCAGTGAAGAGCTGCAAACTTCTGGCAAACATTTGCGGTGAATCAAATGCTCATTTGCATGTGAAAATAATGAGCTGCAAATTTGCGGAAAGTTTGCGGCTAGTTTAGATTTTTTTGTAAGGCCATTTATTTCTTTATTTGGTTAGTAGCTTTGTAATAAGCAGGATAATGTTCAGTCAATTAATGTTCATTATTCGCTTTACATCCTGATAGTAGCTTGTAGCTTGAGAAGCTAGTTTCAAAGTAGCTTCTCCAACAGTGTTGATCACCCTGTCTGTTTATTTTGTGATACTGACTGGTTAACTGTACATTATACCTTATGTCTGTTACTTCTTATCCCATATTATAGCAGATTACATGAAGAATTTTGTGATATTGAAAGATTTACACTTGACATTTAACTTGTTGGATAGCTATCTGATCATGAAAAGACTAAGTTGTTGTCCAAGACGCAATCGAGACAAAGGCCATTTTCGAGACATACGCCATTCCGTTATATGTCTTATTATTTGTATGTCTATTTATACTCTTACCATGTTTTATATTCTGTCTCACTGTAATGTTCTGTGTGCACGTTTCTCCTATCACCCTTGTGTACATGAGAACACTTGGCATTAAATCTCATTCTGATTCTGATTCTGATAGCAATTTGATCACTCAAACTACAGGAGACGGACACCAATCTGATTGACAAACACCTTGAGAGCTGGGTCAAATTCAAGATGTAACCCAGTCAAGCATATCTGATAGTTCAGGACAGATACATAAACTTTACGTTTCCCAAATGGAACTACGACAATACGTGTAAATTTGAGAGCTAAAAACTTTAACAAAGAAAATCCAGCACATAACAGCTGTTGCCTTTGGTACCGCAATAATCTAAGCAATTTCAGTCACTTCATGTTTTTAGATTTAATGACCCACATTAGATGGCATATAGCATGGGAAAAGTAGATTACATTTATATCCACTTTGCGGAGACACATTTATGTAAATGGGATATGCGTACCCAATCTAGTCTCTTGTCTATCAAAATGTATGAAATTGTCCTTTATTGTTTTTGTCATTCAGGGATGGGCGTGTCCACTGTTTCAGCCGCTCGTATCCTGCGGGGTCAAATGGAAGGACAATCGGGGGAAGAGACTGTTTTGGCAATGGATAGATTTCCATACCTCGCCCTGTCCAAGGTTTGAAGACTCTCATTTCCCACCCTATTCTATCATTACTCTAATCAATTAAGCAGATGGTAAGCAGTTTTGTTTTGCCTTTTATTGTACTTTGAAGCATGTGCATGTCACGTGGGTGAGGGCATGTTTTGGTTGTCAGACAAATTTCTATTTAATGCATGTATATTTGTGTGTTGTTTAAAAAAAGTTAATGTAATCAGATTACAGTTACTGGCTTTCAATTAAGTTAATTACTACATCAGTTAGTACATTACTTGAGTTTCACATATTTCTTATAGAATATTAAATATGTAGAACACATTTAAAACATAAATTATGTTAATATGTATGTCTGTTTGGGTTTCTGTGACATCTGAAGGGTGTGCGCCCCTTAACGAATCTTTGTAAGGAAGAAACGAGTGCTGCTGAGTGTATGCGTCAATGAACAAGGAGGAAATATAGAATTTATTAATGCTTCAACATATTAACATCAGTAGTTATTATACTGTAACTGGGTTTGTTTCTAAATAGACATATAGTGTGGACAAGCAAGTGGCGGACAGTGCTAGCACGGCTACAGCGTATCACTGTGGTGTGAAGGCCAATGCTAAGACGGTGGGTTTGAGCGCAAAAGCAGTACCCTACGAGTGTAATACAACTTTTGGCAATGAGGTTTTCTCTGTGCTACATCGTGCTAAAGCACAAGGTATGTTCCTTTTTGACTCTATGTCTATGTATGTATGTAATAGGCATGCAGCATGCAATCAGTTTCATATCATAATGTACATGTAGCACATAGTGTTAGCATTATAAATTAGCGTTATAAATTCAGTTTTGTAAAAAAAAAAAAAAAAAGAATACATTAATTTTTTTATTTATATTCTACTCTACATTTTTTCACCTTTGTTGTTGGTTGACTACAATACCTCAAATTGTGATAGTCCTAGTCACATGACTCAATGGTAACACTCAATTATTTTAAAATTAGAATGTATTTAATCTAATGTCAATATTGTACTCTTAACACTAAGAATACATAGGACACATACAGTACAGCGCTTTACTTTTTCCACATTTTGTTATGTTACAGCCTTATTCCGAAATGGATTAAATTCATTATTTTCCTCAAAATTCTACAAACAATACCCCGTAATGACAACGTGAAATAAGTTTGTTTGAAATCTTCGCAAATTTATTAAAAATAAAAAACGAAAAAAATCACATGTACATAAGTATTCACAGCCTTTGCCATGACACTCAAAATTGAGCTCAGGTGCATCCTGTTTCTACTGATCATCCTTGAGATGTTTCTACAACTTGATTGGAGTCCACCTGTGGTAAATTCAGTTGATTGGACATGATTTGGAAAGGCACACACCTGTCTATATAAGGTGCCACAGTTAACAGTGCATGTCAGAGCACAAACCAAGCCATGAAGTCCAAGGAATTGTCTGTAGACTTCTGAGACAGGATTGTATTGAGGCACAGATCTGGGGAAGGGTACAGAAAAATTTCTGCAGCATTGAAGGTCCCAATGAGCACAGTGGCCTCCATCATCCGTAAATGGAAGAAGTTTGGAACCACCAGGACTCTTCCAGCTGGCCGCCTGGCAAAACTGAGCGATCGGGGGAGAAGGGCCTTAGTCAGGGAGGTGACCAAGAACCCAATGGTCACTCTGACAGAGCTCCAGCATTTCTCTGTGGAGAGAGGAGAACCTTCCAGAAGAACAACCATCTCTGCAGCACTCCACCAATCAGGCCTGTATGGTAGAGTGGCCAGATGGAAGCCACTCCTCAGTAAAAGGCACATGACAGCCCACCTGGAGTTTGCCAGAAGGCACCTGAAGGACTCTCAGACCATGAGAAACAAAGATTGAACTCTTTGGCCTGAATGGCAAGCGTTATGTCTGGAGGAATCCAGGCACCGCTCATCACCTGGCCAATACCATCCCTACAGTGAAGCATGGTGGTGGCAGCATCATGCTGTGGGGATGTTTTTCAGTGGCAGGAACTGGGAGACTGGTCAGGATCGAGGGAAAGATGAATGCAGCAATGTACAGAGACATCCTTGATGAAAACCTGCTCCAGAGTGCTCTGGACCTCAGACTGGGGCGAAGGTTCATCTTCCAACAGGACAACGACCCTAAGCACACAGCCAAGATAACAAAGGAGTGGCTCCGGGACAACTCTGTGAATGTCCTTGAGTGGCCCAACCAGAGCCCAGACTTGAACCCGATTGAACATCTCTGGAGAGATCTGAAAATGGCTGTGTACCAATGCTCCCCATCCATCCTGATGGAGCTTGAGAGGTCCTGCAAAGAAGAATGGGAGAAACTGCCCAAAAATAGGTGTGCCAAACTTGTAGCATCATACTCAAAAAGACTTGAGGCTGTAATTGGTGCCAAAGGTGCTTCAACAAAGTATTGAGCAAAGGCTGTGAATACTTATGTACATGTGATGTACATTGTTTTTTATTTTTAATAAATTTGCAAAGATTTCAAACAAACTTCTTTCACGTTGTCATTATGGCGTATTGTTTGTAGAATTTTGAGGAAAATAATGAATTTAATCAATTTTGGAATAAGGCTGTAACATAACAAAATGTGGAAAAAGTGAAGCGCTGTGAATACTTTCCGGATGCACTGTAGATATTGGTTAAAATAATAAATTTCAAATCTGTGGAACTATTTTCTAATAATTACATTTAAGTACTGAATTAAAATGTAGTTATATTAAATAATTCCCTTGGCTCTGACCACCATCTTGGATGACATTTTTCTTTGAGCTTGGCCCAAGGTAGAGTTAGCTATATTTATGAATCTTGCCTCAGATTTTCACAATTTTGTATCTAACAAGGTAGTAAAATTAGCTGCCTGCGATTTGAGACCACTTTTTGGTTATGGAATTGGTAATGTGCCTATAATACTCTTAAATGCCATCTAGGTAGGCAGCTCAATAGGTTTTTGAGACATGGCCATTAGCACACATTATACATTTTCACTATAATGTAAACGCCCTCAAAAATGTTAATGACAATGCAATAAGCTGTTCTTAATGTTTTCATATGTTTTATAAGTATTTGTATTCTTGCAAAAGTGAACATGAATGGTGTTTTTGTTTATAGAAGGTTTGTTGCAGGTTTACCATTACCGGTTAAGAGCGGCAAACTTCTGACAATCATTTGCATGCAGGGTCAATCTGTGTCAACTCATCCAGAGGTCCACACAGCAAAATTGTTGTTTTAAAGGTGAAAGATAAACATAAATTATTATGAAAGTGAAAATATTAAATGTCATGAATCAATATTTATTGAGAAATCCATTATTTTGTATAGGGGGTTCAAAATGACAAATTTCGCCTATGGTTTTGGAGCAAAACTACAGGCCAAAAAAATACATTTCAAAGGTGGCAGCGTAATTTTATTTTTACAGAGAGATAGGTAGGTCTATTGTTGCCAATTTTGGACTCTGTTGGTCTCACTTCCACATCTACAGTTACACCAGTTCACAAACAGAGGCCTTCATCACCATCCCATCGCCAACCATCCCAAAAGCCCAGCACCCAGGCCTAGGGGTAGGCCCCCCAAGTCTGTGTCAGGTGCCGCTCCTAGGAGGGGAGAAACTGTCACATCCACATCTATAGTTACAGCAGTTCACCACCAGAGGCCGTTATCGCCCCCACCACTAATAACAGCTAGATTCATCGCACCTGCTTCCAATCTCCTGCTCATCACATAAGGGGTGCTTCTCATTTCTTTAATTGTGCATCCAGGTTTCCTCGCTCCTCCGTCCTCGAGCCTGTGACCCAGAAACCATTCAGAGTCCGCCATCATGAAGGATGTATCAATTCTCTAAATGCACCACAAGGAGGCGAGGACTGAGGACAGAGGAAGCTTCCCAAGGACGCTTGAGCGAGTAAGCACCATATCATCTTATTTTTGGCCGAAGTACCTGACGCACACATAAATTCTCCTCCCCTTTCACAACTGACACAACAGTTTTAATTCATATTTCACCTTTGCTGTTTAAATAAAGTTGTAAATAATAATTGTCAAATACTTTAACAGTGCATCTTGAATTATTAGGTTTTATTATAAAAATATAAATTAATCAAGTTTGAACAACATCACTGCAAGTGCTCCGAGGTAATGCCACTGCGCAGAGACGGCACTCTGAATTGACTTGTGAGTGAGAAGGACATTCCATTTCACAAATCTGTCTTGCTTTGATTCCTCCATCCTCATTTCCTTTCCTTGGATCCTTTCCTTGGATCCTTTCCTTGTTTCCTTAGAGGGTGGAGCTAGGAAGCGAGAAAATAAAGCAAGGAATGGAAACAAGGATGCAAAGTTTGAGAAATGAGAAGTATCCATGGACTATATAAGCATTGCTCTCATAGTTTTTCACAGCAAATTATTGTTTACCACTTCCAGCTGCAATTCTGAGCATTATCATTCTCTGTTGTCTTTCTAGTGTCTTTGATCCTGACTTTCCTTTGTTGCCCTTGATTATTGCCTATCCAATTGGATTTGTCTGCCTTGGATAATCTGCCTACTATGTCTATGACCTTTGCCTGCCTGACCCTGACATTGAACTCTGATATTGTTATTTATTAAACTCCCTGCACATGGATCCTACCAAAGTTACTGTCTTCTGAGTTACAGAATACTTCGCCAGAATACTTTGAATACTTTGGATAAATGCAGAAGGTTCTTTCTGCAGTGCTCAATTTATCTCGCACAGCAAGCTGTCTTTGAAGAGCTCTAGAACCCTGTTATTCTTTTACATTATTCCAGAACCAGTTCAAGGAAGTCTTTGGTCGTAATGCGGGGTAACAACTTTTGAGTTTGCGGCAGAGGAGAGCAACTGCACCCAAGAACCCAAGGTATATGGACCAAGGACTCTTTAAAACTGATATATCGCAAGGAAATTAAATAGATCCCTTTAGTCCGAACTAGCCTACAGAGATGACGTCATCTCGCACAGTCAATTCTACAAGCTGGCTATCAAAATAGACTATTTACTTGGAACCCAAATGCCCATGGCTGATTCGCCCACATTCCTGGAACCCACTTCAACATCTCCATCTGCTGAACCCATGCAATTAGGGGGAGTATGATTGCCCACAAAAGAGAGGCTACATAGAGTCCAATAAGGATTATGTTTGTTTTGCAGGAAATCAGTGCACCTTCTAGCCACCTGTCCCATTCACCCTGAATTTAGCCCCTCCAACCCAACATAGGTGAATTGTTCAGCTTGTTTTAATTTAGAGAACTGACAGCTTTCTGTGACTACCATTGTTCACTGGCAATCTGTTTCATTCCCAATCCCAGCCTTGATCAAACATTTTTCCACGCACATCCACTTTCTATTTTTATCGCGATTAAACTGCACGCATTTAACAGCGTGCACCCGTTTTCTCCTCTGTGTTACACAGATTATTGCATCGATCTCAAAGCACTGCTTATCAAGAACCACTATAACAACAAACTATTATGTGTGGGATTCACATCAATCTCAAACCCACGTTGCCCAAGTTAAACCACATCAACAAAATATTGCAGTAAGTTATGGCATCAGCACACGTTATTGCTACTTGCACTGCATTCCACATGTTTATGATAGTTTCATCCATCATCAGTGAGGGATTTACATACTTTAAATATAAGGAATTAGTCAGGCTGATGGAGAGGACTAATGAGTTACAGACACGCATCCGATTGCTAGTGGAGGTCAGTGAGAAAGAGAAGCCTTTAGATATTGTTTCGGATGCAGGTTGTACAGTGAGCAACACACACACTTCGGTTCCAGCTGTAGAGCCCCTGCAGCAGGGCATTTGGGTGACGTCTCAGCAGCATATTCATAGTGCAAAGCGATACCACTCTACCATTCTTGTTAGGATTTCCAATAGATTCTACCCACTCAGTGATACACCCACTGAGAAGCCTGTTGTAAACAGCCTGGTTATAGGTGATTCTTTTGTAAGGAACGTAGAAATAGAGACTCCAGCCACCATAGTACAATGCACTTCGGGTGTCAGAGCAACAAGTGCTGGCTAATGCTAAACATAGATTTTCTAAGATTGTTATTTATGTTGGCACTAACGATGTCCGGCTTCGCCAGTCAGAGATCACTAAAGATAATATTAAAGAGGTGTGTGAACTTGCAAAAATTATGTCAGACACTGTAATATACTCTGGTCCCCTCCCTGCTCTGCTGCATTGCTGAATGGCTGGATGTCTGAGTGGTGTCCGCAGAATAGCATAGGATTTTTAGACAATTGGACAAGTTTTTTGGGTAGACATGACCTGCTAAAGAGAGACGGACTCTACCCCTCCAGGGAAGGTGCTGCTCTCCTCTCTAGTAATCTGGCTCATAGTCTCAATAGTTATAGTGTTTGACTAACTGGGGCCCAAGTCAGGAAGCAGACAAACTGGCTAATCTGAATGTCTGCTAGCTGCCTTAAGACGTCACACAGGTCACATAAACTACAACACATAGAGGCTGTATCACCTAGATATCATATAGAGTCTGTGTCTGTTCCCTGAACTACCAAACACAAAACTCTCACAAAGTCATTTAGAAAAAAAATGTATTGATATCAAACTTGAAAATAACAAAACAATGTAAGATAAACATATAAAGGTAGGGCTAATAAGCATTAGATTACTTTCATCCAAAGCACTAATTGTAAATTAAATTATTACAGATCATAGTTTAGATTTGCTCTGTTTGACTGAAACCTGGCTTAAACTGGATGAATATATTAGTTAAATGAGTCTACTCCCAAAGGTCATTGTTATAAACATGAGCCTCGCCTGAAAGGTTGAGGAGGAGGTGTTGCTACAATTTACAGTGCTGTTTTTGATGTTACTCAGAGGTCAGTTCTTTTGAACCACTAATATTTAATGTGACATTGTCAGATATAAATAAAGAATCTCTATCATCTTTTGTTCTTGCTACAGTATATAGTCAAGTCATTTTTATTTGTATTGGCCTTTCACAACACACATCGTTCATGCATTAACAGAAAATGAAACTGCAGAAGTTCACATAGATGCATTGTCCTTTGTTAGTATTGGCTGATGAAGGGTTTTGTTGGCAATTCATTGATATTCTATGTATTCCATTATAAGAGTGTAGTCCATCATTAGTCCGAGGTGATGCAGGCAGAGATCAGTGAGGTGCATCGCAGTTCAACCAGCCGGTAATTTCGGTGAGATCTATCTTAAATCCAAGGTTCAGGCAATGGCATATGATGTATCCCATGTCTTATGGTTGGAGTTGGCATCAGTTCATCCTCTGAAGTCCATCGTAATAGACTGAAGTGATGTTGGCTGGCACTGGCTGCATTTAGTCATCATCACTCAGAGACACGTAGCAGTGGAGTCCAACATGAAGCATGAATGGAGCTGGATCCAGCCGGTTCTGGTGACCTCAGGATAGGAGTCCCGAGGTGGAGACAGGGATACAAATAGAATAATATTAGCATAGATGCCATTCAATTTATTGCAGAGTTATAAATCATGATCAGTGTTTCTGGTTTCTGGTTCCGGCAGACCTAAATAAAGCTGCCTAATTGTGAGTTGAAGAATAAATTAGGTGTATGCCTGGCTAAATAGATGAGTCTTTAGTCAAGACTTAAACTGAGTGAGTGTGTCTGCATCCCAAACAGTGTTAGGGAGACCATTCCATAGTTTAGGAGCCAAATATGAAAAGGATCTACCTCCTTTTGTGGATTTTGATATTCTAGGAACTATTAACAGGCCAGAATTTTGCGATCGTAATGAACATGATGGAATATAGCATGGTAGAAGGTCACTTAAGTACTGCGGAGCTAGACCATTCAAAGCTTTGTACGTAGTTAACGGAATTTTAAAATTAATATGAAATTTAACAGGTAGCCAATATAACAATGATAAAATGGGGCTAATATGATCATATTTCTTGGTTCTAGTCAGCACTCTGGCTGCTGCATTTTGAACCAACTGAAGTTTATTTATTGATCTTGCTGGACATCCTCCCAGTAATGCATTTCAATAATCTAGTCTTGAGGTCATGAACGCATTAATTCGTTTTTTGGCATCAGCAACAGACAGCATGTGTCGTAATTTATCAATATTTCTTAAGTGGAAGAATGCTTTTCTACAAACATTGGTCATTTGATTTTCAAGGGACAGACTGGTATCAAATATAACACCTAAGTTCTTCGCTGTTGAAGACAATGTAACAGTACATCCATCGAGAGTCAAATTATATTTTAGCGGCTTGTTTTAGAGGTTTTTGGTCCAATAATTAGTACCTCTGTTTTGATGGAATTGAGTAGAAGGACATTTCTGGCCATCCAATCTTTGATTTCATTGATACACTCTGCTAATTTGGAGAATTGTGCAGGTTCTTTTTCAGGTTTTGAAGAAATATAAAGTTGGGTGTTGTCGGCATAACAGCAGAAACTTATTCCATGATTCCTGATAATATCTCCCAGGGGAAGCATATACAAGGAGAAAAGCAGAGGCCCTAAAATTGATCCCTGTGGCACTCCATACTTTTGTGT
The DNA here is from genome assembly GCF_019703515.2 of Myxocyprinus asiaticus. NCBI lineage: Eukaryota > Metazoa > Chordata > Actinopteri > Cypriniformes > Catostomidae > Myxocyprinus > Myxocyprinus asiaticus. The sequence goes on along the minus strand of NC_059392.1, from coordinate 17,797,667 downwards.
GGTTTGACAATTCCCCATTTACATAAACAAAGTGGTAGCGGTCTGCTAAAAAGGACCTAAACCATGCTAATGCAAGTCCACAAATGCCAACATAATTCTCTAGCCTATTCAAGACAAGCACTAGAAGTGAAATGCAGCCACAATCAGATGATAAGACCACCAGGGCCATATACTGATTTACTTAGAGAATTTGTTGATTTTCTGTCAGATCTAGTAGTTACTGTGGATAGAGCTTTAATCATTGGTGACTGAAGAAAATGACACACTGGGATTAGCATTTATCGATATTCTCAACTCTGTTGGGGTCAGAGCAAATGTGACAGGATCAACTCATCGCCATAATCATACGCTAGATTTAATTCTGTCATATGGAATTGATGTTGATAATATAATAATTCTTCCACAGAGTGATGACATCTCAGATCATTACCTCGTCTATCTATGTTATCAGTCGGGTAGAACTATTCTTTTGACCACAAAAGATAGCTCTACTAATAACCTTCCAGATTTCTCTCAAATACTCAGTAAACCAAAAAATTTTGAAGAACTTGATGAAATCACAGAAAATATAGATACAGTCTTCTCAAGCACTCTAGATAGTGTCACCCCCCTTCGATTAAAGAAAATGAAAGAGAAAAGCTCTGTGGTTCAATGATCACACTCATGTTCTCAAGAACATTGAGCTCGAAAAATGGAGCGCAAGTTTAAGAGTACAAAATTAGAGATCTTTCGTGGTGCATGGAATGCTAGCTACAGAAAGGCTCTAAAAGCTGCCAGGTCTGCATATTTTAGCAAACTCATAGAAAATAACCACAATAATCCTAGATGATTATTCAGTACTGTGGATAAATTAGTAAGGAATAAAGCTTTGACTGAACCAGATATTCCATCGCAGCACAGTAGTAATGACTTTATGAATTTTTTTCTGATAAAATTGAAATCATCAGAAACAAAATTGGAATTATGCAACCATCTGCAATAGCACTTCTGAAGACAGTGTCTGATATTATTCCCCAAGAGCAACTTCAATCCTTTGCTGTCATAGGACAGGAAGAGCTAAACAAATTTATCAAAACATCAAAATCAACAACATGTTTTTTAGATTCAATACCAACCAAACTATTAAAATAAGTGTTTCCTGTAATCTCAGAACCTCTTCTTAATATTATTAACCCCTCATTATCCTTAGGGCATGTCCCCAGAAAATGTAAGATAGCAGTTATTAAACCACTTATCAAGAAACCACAGCTTGATCCTGGAGAGTTGGCTGATTATAGACCGATCTCAAATCTCTCATTTATGTTGAAAATACTAGAAAAGGTAGTGTCCTCCCAACTATGTTCATTATTACAAAAAAATGGTATATATTAAGAATTTCAGTCAGGATTTAGGCACCATCATAGTACAGAGACTGCACTTACAGAGTTACAAATCACTTGCTCTTATCATCTGAACATGGCTGCATTTCTCTTCTAGTGGTTTTAGATCTTAGTGCTGCCTTCGACACCATAGATCACGAAATTCTCTTGGATAGGCTTGAGAATTATGTTGGCATTTGTGGACAGGCACTGGCTTGGTTTAGGTCCTATTTATCTGACCGCTACCACTTTATCTGTGTAAATGAGGAATTGTCAGATCAAACTAAAGTTAAGCATGGAGTGCCACAGGGATCAGTTTTAGGGCCTCTCCTTTTCGCCTTAAATATACTTCCCCTGGGAGACATTATCAGGAACCGTGTAATTAGTTTTCTCTTTATATTTCCTCGAAACCCGATGAAAATAGAGGTACTAATAATTGGACCAAAAACCTCTAAATATAATGGATGTACTGTCACATCGTCTTCTACAGCAAAGAACTTAGGTGTTCTATTTGATAGCAATCTGTCCTTTAAAAACCACATTTCCAATGTTTGTAGAACAGCATTATTTCATCTCAGAAATATTGCTAAGATACGACACATTCTCTCTGTTTCTAATGCCGAAAAAATTATTCATGCGTTCATGACCTCAAGACTAGATTATTGAAATGCATTACTGGGAGAATGTCCTGCAGGTTCCATAAATAAACTTCAGTTAGTTGAAAATGCAGCATCTAGAGTGCTGACTAGAACCAAGAAATAAAGAAATTATCATATCAGCCCAATCTTAGCATCGCTAGATTGGCTACCTGTTAAATTTTGTATTCTGTAACAGATAAAGGATGGGCAAGGAGGAGGCGGGAACCAGCTGAACAGTCAACATCACGGCCCGGCTACACCCTTCTCCTCCTCATCACACTCCTCCCCCTCCCAATTCAGGCTGGGGTGCCACCGGTCTGACTAACTCCCCTTGTCCATCTCTGGAGGGGAGATGCTGCCCTTCCAGACGTTCTGTCAGCCGATGGCCCACCCTGCCTCCTGTGAATCTGGAGGAGAGGCGAGGGGAGGTGTGGGGATAGGGAAAGGGCGAGCGGAGACACGCAGAGAGTGAGAGAGGAGAGAGAAAAGAACTTGCTCATGGCTCCCAGATGCGCTGTCACCCGGTCCTCAACCGCTCCTCCACCCTCTGGCGGACGCCAGCTCGCTCCTCCCCTGGTGGAAGGCAGCAGGTCCTCCAGCCCCTGGCGGACAGAACCGCTCCTCCCCTTCTCGGCAGACGGCCGCGGTTCCTCCAGCTCTCAGCGGCTAGCAGCGACCCCTCCATCCCCAGACAGATGGCCGTGGCTGCTCCCCTGGCAGATGGCAGCAGCAAGGACTCCGCAACAGCGCTTCCCTGTAACACTGTAACAGATAAAGGATGGGCCAGGAGGAGGCGGGAACCGGCTGAACAGTCAACATAAAGTTTTAATGTCAAACTTAACTTAACAAAACTTAACAAACACAGACACACATGCAGTGTGGCCACGTGCGTCTCTCTCTCTCTCCTCCTTGTCACATATTCATTTAAAAAACGTTGAACTACTTACAAAGCCTTGCATGATCTAGTTCTAGTACTTATGTGACCTTCTATCATGCTATATTCCATTACGTTCACTAAGATCGCAAAATTCTGGCCTGTTAATAATATAATAGAATACCTAGAATATCAAAACTCAGACTCAGACACACTCTCTCAGTTTAAGTCTAGACTAAAGACTCATCTTTTCAGCCAGGAATACACCTAATGTATCTATCAACTCATAGTTATGCTGCATTAGTTAGGTCCGCCGGAACCGGAAACACAACTTATATTCTATAAGCCTGTTTTAAAGTGAATGGCATATATGCTAATATTATTCTATTTGTTTCCTCTATCTGTCTTAACCTCGGGATACATATCCTGAGGTTACCAGAGCCTGCCAGATCCAGCTCTGGTCCTGCATGATGTCCGACTCCAGTCCTGCCTGATTCTGACTCCCACTACTGCATGTTGCTGAGTGATGACGACTAACTGCAGCTTGTGCCAGCCAGATTTCACTTCAGTCTACTATGATGGACTTCACAGAGGATGAACTGATGTGAGCACCAGCCGTCAGACATGGGATACTTCACTGGGCACTGCTTGAAACTTGGACTTCACTAGAAATTAATCTGCCACAAGCTTACATTTGAACTGCAGTGCACCTTACTGACCTCTGCCTGCATCACCTTGGTCAAAGGATGGACTGCACTCTTAAAATGTAATACGCAGATTATAAATTAATTGCAGCCTTCATCAGCCAAACAACAATAGACAATGCATCTGTTTGCACTTCTGCAGTTAATTAAGAATGTAAATTCTAAATTTTTAGTCATTAATCTTACAGTTAGTACAATATATTTTTGTTTAAACATTGGCCCCTAACACTAAATAATTTTAAATCTTGACTTGCACTACACATAAATAACTAATATTGCCATTATATTCATGCTGTTTAGCCAGAGGGGAACTGGCCCCCACAGTGAGCCTGGTTTCCCCCAAAGTTATTTTTCTCCTTTTACCAACATCTTATGGAGTTTTGTGTTCCTTACCACAGTCGCCTTAAGCTTGATCACTGAGGGTCTAAATATAAATATTATTATTTCCTATTATTTATTTTAAGGCACAGTTTAAAATCATGTCTTTTTTTTTTAAACCACACTATTATGACTCGAAGACATTACTATATTACAGATATTTCTGATGATGCATAATTTTCTGTAAAGCTTCTTTGAAATGATGTGTGTTGTGAAATCGCTATACAAATAAAAATGACTTGACTTTACAAAATTACCACCTCACCGGCCCTGGGACTGTGCCATAAACCTGTTACCAGGAGCATCTCCCCCAAAAGCAGATTCTACCCCCTTTCAATACCACAAAAGCCAAAAACCATGGAGGGGTATATTGAATAAGCTCTGAAACTAGGGTTTATTTGCCCTTCCATATCTCCCACCACTGCAGGGTTCTTTTTTGTGGAGATGAAAGATGGAGGACTTGCCTTGTGTTGATTATCGTGGGCTTAATGCTGTCACTGTAAAGTACCAGTTCCCTCTGCCTCTAGTCCCCTCTGCAATTGAACAAGTCAGAGATGCAAAGCTATTCACTAAACTAGACCTGCAAAGTGCTTACAGCGTGATCAGCATCAGATATGGAAACAAATGGAAAACGACCTTTCACACACACAGTGGGCATTTATAATACTTGGTAATACTGTACGGTCTTAGCCAGCTCACCTTCGGTATTCCAGGCTTTTGTCAATGAGCTATAGAAAAACATGCTGAACAAATTTGTAATAGTCTACATAGACAACATATTCATTCACTCACTCTCTCTCGAGCTTCACGTTGATCATGTCAGGAAAGTGCTCCTATAGCTTTTTCAACACCAACTATATGCAAGGCCAAGAAATGGCCTGGGGTCTATCCTCAGCCCTCAGGGAGTGTCCATGGATAACACCAACTTTCAACTTTCAAGTGGTCACAAGTTGGCCACAGCCCAAATTTATCAAGGAACTGCGGAGGTTTCTCTGCTTCACAAATGAATATTGATGGTCTATCTGAGTATTCAGTATAATCACTGCACCCCTCATTTCCTTGTTCAAGGGAAATCCAGACAGACTCTCCTTGCCCGAATCTGCCTCCAAAGCCTTTGAAAATCTCAAAGCCTGGTTCACCAGTTCATCCTGAATTATCACTCTGTCTCTTTCATAGTTGAAGTAGATGCTGATGAGTTTGGAATAAGGGGTATTCTCTCACAACAACATAGTTCTCCACCCAAACTCCATCTAAATGATGTGCCTTCTACTCCCGTAAACTAACAGCTCTGGAACGGAACTATGACGTGGTCAACCATGAGCTTTTAGCCATAAAATAGGTTAGCCAAAACTGCAATTCCTTGTAGTGCTAACTGACTATCATAATTTGGAGAACATTAGGTCAGTTAAATGACTCAATCTGTGACGGGCTCACTGGGCATTGTTTATCTGTCACCTAAATATTTATGTTACTTACTGACCAGGGTCCAAAAACATTAAGGCAGATGTACTTTCCCGGATTTATGAATCTCCCCTCAAAGAACCAATGAATCAATTTTAGCCAGATCTTGGATCATAACCCCAGTTCATTGAGAGATTTTGAACACCATTCAAGAAGCACAGGCTACAGATCCTGCTCCTCCCACTTGTCCTCCGAACAGAACCTACATTCCAGCTCAGGTCAGCCGACAACTCATTCAATGGTTACACTCCTCACTTACTTCTGGACATCCAGCTATCCACAGAAACCTCCATTTAACAAAACAAATATTCTGGTGGCAGTCCCTTACTAGCGATCTTACAAACTTTTCAAGAAATGCACTGTGTGTGCCCAATCAGAAAGTTCTAAACAGCTCCCTTAAGGTCACCTTGAGCCTCTGCCCATCCCGAACCGACCGTGATCTCATCTCTCTGTGGATTTCTTCACAGACCTTCCTCGTTCACAAGGCAACACAGCTAGGTCAATTTTCTAAGGCGTAACGTCCATTTCCAATTAAAGGCTTTCCAGCAGCTTTTGAAACTGCAGAGGCTGTATTCAATAATGTATTTCTTTTCTATGGTCTTCCAGAAGATACTGTATAGTGTTCCGATCAGGGACCTCAATTTGTCTCTAGGTTATGGAGAGCTTTCTGCAGCCAACTTTACATCAATGTGAGCCTCACCTCAGGATACCACCCTCAGACAAATGACCAGGAGGAAAGATTGAACCAGGAACTTGGCCGGTTTCTTCGGTCCTACTGCAATGAAGAGCAACATGAGTGGAGTAGGTTTGTTTCCTGGGCCGAGTATGCCCAAAACTCCCTAACTAATGTTTCTGATGGAATTACCCCTTTTCAGTGCATTCTGAATTTTCAACCACTGATGTTCCACTGGTCGGGAGAGAACACTGATGTTCCGGCCAAGGATGTTAAAATGCAGAGTACAGGTCTGCGGTGCACTCTCATATATGCGGCTCATATATGATCAAAGCTGACAGCCGGGCCAAAAGGTGAGGGTGTCAACTTGAAACTTGCATCTCAAACTACCCTGCAAGGAACTCCCCAGGGTCCCTTCAAAGTTCTAAAACAGAATAACCCAGTCATGTACTGATTACAACTACCTCCTCATTATCGTATTACTCCAACCTTTAATGTCTCCCTTCTAAAACCTTCAGAATCATCCATTCTGACAACGGATCCAGAACCCACACCACTCCTGCCCCTGGACATGGATGACCAGCTAGCTTACCTGGTGCAGACACTTATTCTCACTGACAAGGCTGGCGGCTGTTCTACTTGGTGGACTGGGAAGTGTACGGACCAGAGGAGCATTTGTAGGTGCCAGCAGATGACATTCTGGATTCCTCCCTAGTAACAGACATTCACAGAAACCATCCCAAATGCCCAGCCCCCAGGCCAAGGGGTAAGCCCCCGGGTCTGCATCAGGTGCCGCTCATTGGAGGAGGGATACTGTCACATCCACATCTACAGTTAAACCACCACTAATCACAGCTAGATTCATTGCACCTGCATCAAATCTCCTGCTCATCACATAAGGACTATAGAAACATTGCTCTCACAGTGTTAAAATGCAAAGTATTGTTTGCCATTTCCAGCTGCAATTCTGAGCATTAGCATTCTCTGTCTTTCTAGTGTCTTTGATCCCGATTTTCCCATGTTGACCTTGATTATTGCCTATCCCCTTGGATTTGTCTGCCTTGGATGATCTGCATACTATGGTTGTTCTCTCCTCTGACTGACACTGAGGTCTCTAAACTCCTCCTCTCCAACCACCCCACCACCTGTTACCTTGACCCCATTCCTTCCCACCTTCTCCAAGCCATCTCTCCGTCCATCCTACCTGCACTCACACACATAATTAACACACCTTTATTTACAGGCATTTTTCCAACTACATTTAAGCAGGCTTGAGTAACACTGCTGCATAAAATAACCTGCACTTAACCCTACACAAGTAGAACACTACAGACCAATCTCTCTTATCCCATTCATGGAGGAAAATGCTTGAAAGGGCAGTTTTCAATCAGATCTCTTCCTATCTCTTGCAGAACAAGCTGCTGGATGACAATCAGTCAGGCTTAAAAAGTGGACACTCCACTGAGACTGCCCTGCTGTCTGTCACTGAGTCGCTGAGACAGCTGAGAGCTGGATCCAGATCATCTGTCCTGATTCTACTGGACCTTTCTGCAGCCTTTGACACAGTCAACCATCAGGTCCTACTCTCCACCCTCTCTACTCTTTGCATCACAGAACTGTGCTTGACTGGTTTAATTCCTATCTCTCAGATAGGTCCTTCAAGGTAGCCTGGAGAGGTGAGGTGTCCAAGTCACATCAGCTAGTAACTGGGGTATCTCAGGGCTCAGTGCTTGGGCCACTTCTCTTCTCTGTACACACAACATCACTGGGACCCATCATTCAGGCACATGGTTTCTCTTACCACAGCTACACGGATGACACACAGCTCTACTTGTCTTTCCAGCCCAACGACACCATAGTGACTGCTCGAATCTCTGCCTGTTTGGCAGACTTCTTGGCCTGGATGAAGGAACACCACCTGTAACTTAACCCATTTAAGACTGAGCACCTCGTCTTTCCAGCCAACCCTGCTGTTGAACACAACATCACCGTGCAACTGGGTTCAACTACAGTAATGCCTTCCAAAACGGTCAGAAATCTAGGGGTAACCATTTATAACCAACTCAGTTTCACAGAACACATCTCAAAGACAGCACGATCATGTAGATTTACACTCTACAATATCAGGAAAATAAGACCCTTCCTCACTGAACATGCCACACAACTTCTTGTTCAGTCACTTGTCATAACTAGATTGGACTACTGTAACACTTTCATTGCAGGCCTCCCTTCATGCACAATTAGGCCACTGCAAATTATCCAGAATGCAGCAGCACGTCTCCGTGAAGCAGACTTAAAAAACAGCTAAAAACGTCTTGGTTACTGATGTAACCTCTGTTCCCTGATGGGAATGAGACATTGTGTCGATGTAGTGACACTAGGGGTTCGATCTTGAGAGCCCCAATCACCTTTGCTTAAAACAGAAAAGGCCAATGAAAATTGGTGAGTAGAATTTGCATGCCACTCTCCGCCCCAGACATACGGGTATAAAAGGAGATGGCGTGCATCACTCATTCAGATTTATGCTGAGGAACGATAGAGAGTCCTGGCCATGTCAGCTACCGGTTCAACACCGCGGCAGGAGGGACACAACATCTCATTCCCTCCATCAGGGAACAGAGGTTACATCAGTAACCAAGACGTTCCCTGTCTGTCACTCACTCGAAGTTGTGTCGATGAAGTGACACTAGGGGTTCCTATAGGAAACGCCACAGGCGCTGAACCATGTCACGAGGTATGGAAGAGTGGACACAGGCAAGCTGCTGTGTACCTCGCAGCAAGCGCTCAACAATGTCGTGACCTTCCAGTGAGTTAGGTAAGGCATCTCCCTAGTCCCATTAAGGGGGGTGGAGGCACTTACCCAAGGATGAATCTTATGATGAACTTGATGTTTTTTAAGGCATTGTTGGGGGCGTTTACCATTTGCATTGATTGCCTCAGCACATTACCACATGAATAGCACGCTCTGCTGGTGGATGTGATCTCATTAGGGATAATGAGGTGAGCCAGGAGAAACTGTACATCACTTTGTTTCATACAGATTACATTGCAGGAGAATATTTGTTTTAAATTTGAATTGTTTCATTTTAAGCTTTCTTTAGACATATGTTTCTTGTTTGTGTGATAAGTATTCGCAGAGTTTCACTTCATTTTTGTGATGTGTTTTAGAAAGATGCTCACGGAAACAGAGACGACTGAAAGCGACCCTGTTTATTTTCTTTATTTTACAAAAGCACAAGGTTTTGTTGTTATTGTGAGTGTACACAAATAAAAGTAGACCCTTTATAGTTTCTAATGATGTCTTACACTTACCTGTATGCCCAAAAATGACGGAGTATTTTAAGTTGTTTCTGCTGTTATGCGGAATTTGCCGTCCATCGACCCCAGAGAGTTAAGCAATGTCCCGCCGAGAACTTTTCTAGGAAGTGCTCTTCCCTCTCCAGGAAGGAGAGCACTACGGAGACCACATCCTGCCAAAGGAAGTTACAGTAGCATGTGGAGAATACCTCACATGGACTTACCAATGGGGAAGTTCACATATGGAATGATACCACAGGAGGACCCTATCTATAGAGAGGGTACGCAGCACAGTGGCCGAGGCAGAGAAAGCTCTGATGAGGGGAAACACAGGGTCCACCTAAGGGGAACCGAACAGTGGAAACTCATCGTATGGGATTACCAAGGGGGAATCACCATGCATGGAGCACTGAGCCCGAGCACACGGCTCACCTGAAAAGGGGAATACCACGAGTACTGGGCCTGGTGGCGTCACTCCTGCATCGAGTTCGTCACCTGAACAGTGCTAAAGAATTAAAGAGGCATCCGGAGTTCTCCGGAACGGGGAACTGTTGTGGACAAAAAGCACACATTATAACCTTTGAAAAAGGGGAAAGGCACAATGCAAGCGGTACACCCAACCGGCCGCCTGGTCTACCTGCTGTTACCGCGTAACATTCGGGTTGAAACCGGGTCTATGCGTAGGTTATAAAACCTCGCAACGGTATTGGGTGTAGCCCAACCCGCAGCTCTGCATTTGTCTGCAAGAGAGGCCCCCCTTGCCAGTGCCCAGGAGGATGCAACACCTCTAGTGGAGTGCGCCCGGACTCCCAAGGGGCACGGCAAGTCCTGAGACTGGTATGCGAGGAAAATGGCATCCACAATCCAATGGGCTAATCTCTGCTTGGAGACAGCTTTCCCCTTATGCTGTCCTCCAAAACACACAAAGAGCTGCTCCGAGCATCTAAAGCTCTACGTGTGGTCCAGATAGATGTGCAGAGTGCGAACTGGACACAGCAACAACAAGGCCAGGTCTTCCTCCTCTGAAGGGAGTGCTTGCAAGTTCACCACCTGGTCCCGAAAAGGAGTGGTGGGAAATTTGGGCACGTAACCGGGCCGGGGTCTCAAGATCACGTGAGAGTGTTCCAGCCCAAACTCCAGGCATTCGCTGATGACAGAGAGCACCTGAAGGTCCCCCACCCTTTTGATGGAAGTGAGCGCCACCAGGAGGGCCGTCTTCAGGGACAGAGTGATGAGCTCGGCCTGCTCCAAGGGCTCAAAGGATGCTCTCTGTAGGGCAGGTAGGACCACAGAGAGATCCCAAGAGGGGATCAGGCATGGTCTAGGAGGATTCAACCTCCTCGCACCTTTGAGGAACCTGTTAATCAGGTCACGCTGTCGTGAGGGTCTCCCATCCAGTGTATCATGGTGAGCTGCTATGGGAGCTACGTACACTTTCAGGGTAGAGGGAGACAGCCATCTCTCCAGTCTTTCCTGAAGGAAAGACAGCACAGACCCGACGGCGCATCTCTGTGGGTCTTCCCCGCGGGAAGAACAATGGTTAGCGAAAAGACGGCACTTCAAGGCATACAGCCACCTCATAGAGGGGGCCCTGGCCTGAGTGATCGTGTCTACTACAGCTAGTGGAAGACCTGCTAGGCATCAGATCTGAGAACCAAGTCCGGTTGGGCCAGTACGGCACAACGAACAGGACTTGCAGACAGAGTCTGTGCAATGAGGCTCACAGGAGGAAACGCACACTTACGTAGCCCCCGATGCCAGCTGTGCACCAAGGCATCTGTGCCGAGGGGGTCCTCGGACAGGGAGTACCACAGGGGGCAGTGAGAGGAGTCTTGGGAGGTGAACAGGTCTACCTGCGCCTCCCCGAATCTCTCCCGAATCAGCTAGACTATGCAGGGGTTGGAGTCTCCACTCCCCGCGGAGCGTTACCTGCCGTGAGAGTGCATCCACTGCATGGTTGAGGATGCCCGGAAGGTGAGTGGCCCGCAGGGACTTCAAGGTCTGCTGACTCTAAAGGAGGAGGCGGCAGGCGAGTTGTGACATGCAACGCGAGCGTACAACACCTTGGCGGTTTATGTATGCTACGGTCGCTGTGTTGTCAGTTCGGACCAACACACGCTTGCCCTGAATCAACGGCCGGAGCCTCCTCAGGGCCAGCAATACTGCCAGCAACTCTAAGCAGTTGATGTACCATTGGAGTCGGGGCCAAGTCCAGAGCCCCGACACTGCCAGCCCATTGCACACAGCACCCCAGCCCGAGTTCGAGGCATCCGTCATGACCACGATGTGCCTTGAGACCTGCTCTAGGGGAACACCTGCCCGTAGAAATGCCAGGTCCGACCAAGGGCTGAAAGTCTGACGGCACTGTGGCGTGATGGTCACACACCGGGTGCCGTGACGCCATGCCAGGGTTTTAGTAATACTCTGTGTAAAAATTAAATATGCTGCCACCTTTCTAAGGTTATTTTTTGACCTGTAGTTTTGCTCCAAAATCATAGATGAAAATTTTCATTTTGACCCCCTCTACAAAATAGTGGATTACTAAGTAAATATTGATCCATGGCATTTAATATTTGGGCTTTTTTATCATTTGTTTATCTTTCTTTAGAAAAAGTATAAACAATATAGATTTTTTTAAATTCACCCAGGGAAGTTTTTTTGCTGAAAATGTACCAAAAATGTATTGAGCCCCTTAGAGGACAGGGCGGGATTTTTTTTCTGAAATAGTTTTACTAGCCCTTTCTATACATTTTTGCTCCCTCGCAATAGTTTGCATTCCCTCACAATAAGTTTTGCATTCCCTTGCAATAGTTTGCATTCCCTCACATTAAGCTTTTCATAACCTCTTAATAGTTTTGCATTCTGTTGTAAATCCAGAGTAATAATACAGGAAAAGGAAAACTATGGTAAAAATGCTGTGGTTATTATGGATTTACTATAAATATTTGTAGTAAAACCATAGTAACCACAAGGATTATCATGGTTAATCTATATGTATAGCGTATACTGTATGAAAACCATGGTTTCCACAAAAAAATAAAAAATAAAATAAAAAACATGGTTACTTTTCATAGTTACTACAATATTACTATAGTAAAACCATGGTTTCTGTTGAAAAAACAAAAAACAAAACATGGTTATCCTATCACAGTCAAGGTTACTACAATATTACTATAGAAAAATGTTTTCCACCACAAACTATGGTTACTACAGTACTATAGTAAATCCATAGTTAAACTATGGTATTTGTATAGAAAACCATAATAACCACACAATTATGATTTTTGCTACCATAGTTTTCGTTTTCCTGTATTATCACTGTTTTCACTATGAATATCATGGTTACATTTGGTTACTGTAGTAAAACCATGGTAAATTTATTGCGAGGGAATGCAAAACTATTGCGAGGGCATGCAATACGTATTGCAAGAGAATGTAAAACTATCGCGAAGGTATGCAAAACTATTTCATAAAAAAATATTCTGCCCTGTCCTCTAAGAGGCTTCGTACAAATTAACTGCCACTTGGTTACAAAAAACATTTTCTAAGGGCAAAACTTTTAAGTAAACAATACAAATATTTTAATAATCAATTTCCTTTAAAGATTCAAGCAAGTGTAAGAGTTACCGTCCAATTTCCCTGATCCAGCTAGACATTAAAATATTGTCAATAATTTTGGCTAACGAGTAAGTAAAGTTATGACATCTCTTATACATATAGATCAGGTGGGGTTTATTCGTGCCGTAGCTCTTCTGATAACATTAGGCATTTTTTCAATAACATGTGGTCAGTGACGAATGATCAGACTCCGGTCGCTGCCATCTCACTTGATGCTGAAAAGGCATTTGATATGGTAGAGTGGGATTATCTTTTTAAGACTGTGGAAATGTAGGGGTTCAGGAATATTTTTATTGGTTGGATTAAGTTACTTTATAGACACCCGATAGCGGCGGTACAAACGAATGGATTCATTTCAGATTATTTTACACTGGATAGGGGCACCTGGCAGGGTTGCCCTCTTTCCCCATTATTGTTCTGTCTTGACCTGGAAATCCTAGCCACAATAAGAAAGGAGGATGATTCTCCAGGGGTGGTGGCGGGAGGTGTGGCGCATAAGCTTTTGCTTTACGCAGATGATATTTTATTATTCGTCTCCGACACTACTAGATCTGTGCCTTGCCTCCACAGAATTATTAATTCCTTTTCTAAGTTCTCAAGATACAGAGTTAATTGGTCTAAATCCAAAGCTTTGGCTCTGACAGCATACTGCCTGGAAACGGCTTTACAGCTGGGTGCCTTCCAGTGGCCCAAACAGGGCATTAAGTATTTGGGTATTTTATTCCCAGCAAATTTGTGTGATTTAGTTAGAGTTAATTTTGACCCTTTAATAAAAAGTTTCCCTGTCTTGTCACTCACTCAATGTTGTGTCGATGTAGTGACACTAGGGGTTCGATCTTGAGAGCCCCAATCACCTTTGCTTAAAATAGAAAAGGCCAATGAGAATTGCCGAATGGAATTTGCATGCCACTCTCCGCCCCGGACATACGGTTATAAAAGGAGATGGCATGCGCCACTCATTCAGATTTTTTCTTCAGAGCCGAATGCATGCTTGTGTTCATCCTCTCACCTTTCGCTTATGCTGCTGGATTTTACGGCGCATATCAGCGGTCACCCTCGCATGGTTGAGTGTTGTGCTTCCCCATGGTGCTTCGGTGGCTGAGTCTACGGGTGCTAAAAGAGTATATTCAAAAGAGTATATTTCCTTCTAAAAGAGCTCACGCAAATGCCTGGCTTCTTTTTAAAGATGTCCTTCTGCATTTGCACTACTGGATGTGGCCATTTCCTCTCCCCTCCAGACAGCCATGAAATCTGTCTCGATTGCTTGGGGCACCAGTACGCGAGGCAGCTTTCGTGGAAGGGTCATGTTCTCATTGCGAGAACATGCCCATGAGAACGTTGTGGTCGCGGCTTACTTCCTTCTTCATGAAGCAAGGAGCCACCGCGGCTGCTCCCCAACCTGGTCCGTCCTGGGCTGATGCTCAGCCGGCCGGGTCGGCAAGCACTGCGGGCGATCTGGATGTGGACATGGGAGCGTTTCTGCCAGCTCAGCTCCCGCGGACCTCCCATCCCCCAGCATGCTCGTTATATCCGGAAGAGTTGTCGAGCAATGCAGGCGGCCCACCTCAGGACGGGTGTGTCATTTGCGTCTTGTGACGAGCGTGAGCTTTCGTTCACAGCATCGGAGGGTGGGCATCTGCTAACGGAAGCGGACGAATCTTCTGAGCTCGCGCCCACAGGCGGTAGAGCAGGGGATGAGGCGGACGCTGAGATGGCAGCCGTGCTTGCCCGGAGAGCTGTGAACAACGGGCTAAAGTGGAACCCTCCACCCTGCCCTGAGCGTTTGTGGCTGGATGATTGGTTTCTGGGCTCGGTCTTCCCGGAAGTGCACGAGGAGCTAACAAAGTCGTGGAAAGCACCTTTTTCTGCCCGTACACACTTCGCAGGCTTGTCCACTCTGACTACCCTCGACGGCGGAGCGGCATACCAATCGCAGGACTTGCCGTGCCCCTTGGGAGTCCGGGCGCACTCCACTAGAAGTGTTGCGTCCTCCTGGGCACTGGCAAGGGGGGCCTCTCTAGCAGACATATGCAGAGCTGCGGGTTTGGCTACACCCAATACCTTCGCGAGGTTTTACAACCTACACATAGAGCCAGTTTCGACCGGAGTGTTACGTGGTAACAGCAGGTAGGCCGGTTGGGTGTACTGCTTGCGTTGCGACTTTCCCCTTTTTCAAAGGTGATAATGTGCGCCTTTTGTCCACAACAGTTCCCCGCATTCAGTGAACCCCAGACACCTCTTTAATTCTTAAGCACTGTTCGGTGATGAACTCAGTAGAGGAGTTACTGCACCAATCATGGTATGACCCTTTTCAGGTGAGCCCGTGTGCTCGGGCTCAGTGCTTCATATGTGGTGATTCCCCTTGGTAATCCCATATATGAGTTTCCACTGTTGGGTTTCCCCATAGGTGAACCCTGTGTTTCCCCTCGCCAGAGCTTTCTCTGCCTCAGCCACTGTTGCTGCGTACCCTCTCTGTAGATAGGGTCCTCCGGTGGTATCATTCCATATGTGAACTTCCCCGTTGGTAAGTCCATGTGAGGTATTCTCCACATGTTAACCTCCCTCCGGTAGGATGTGGTCTCCGTAGTGTCCTCCCTCCTGGAGAGGGAAGAGCACTTCCTAGCGCTATTCTAGAAAGTGCTCAGCGAGAAATTGCTTAACAGCAAATCAGGAAAGGCTATGCCGGTAGCCTCCTTGGGTAATTGCCTCCTCCCCCCTTAACGGGACTAGGGAGATGCCTTACCTAACTCGCTGGAAGGTCACAATGTGGTTGAGCGCTCACTGCGAGGCATGCAGCAGCTTGCCCTTGTCCACTCTTCCATACCTCGTGACACGGTTTAGCACCTTCGGCGTTTCCTATAGGAACCCCTAGTGTCACTACATCGGCACAACGTTGAGTGAGTGACAGACAGGGAACGTCTTGGTTACTGATGTAACCTCTGTTCCCTGATGGAGGGAACAAGATGTTGTGTCCCTCCTGCCACGGCACTAAACCGGCACTGACATGGTCTGCTCGACATAACAGGCCATAAGCTGGAAATCGAGCGAGCTCACTGAGTTCCGACTCGGAGATCCGATGAGGGAGACAGGCCCCGATCAATTCTAGCCAAATTTCTGAGATCATCCGATAAAGATCTCATGTTACAAAAGGAGCAAAGGAAGGCTTTCTTGGAAGAATCACCACATTTTTTTGTTCCCAGACTTTGCGAATTCGACAAGAGAGAAAACGTAATCGATTCAAAGGAATGCAAGAAACTCTTACATCAATAGAAGATTGCTTTTGCACTGATGTGCCCGGCCAAATTGAGAATAGACACTAAGGATGGCCGCAAAATATTTACATGCCCACAGCAAGCATTGTCTTTCATAGAGACAATAGGGTGAGTAAACCATTTGCTGATTTTCATGTTGCCCCCAAGTGAGCTCAACTCGCTGAACATACACTTGACTGTCTGAGGAAGCTGGGTGCCTTTTTGTTTCTTTTTGTGTTGGTTCAGCCTAGCGGCTGGAGTTTGTTTTGTGGAATAACACTCCTTCAAGAAACTTTTGCATTGACAGAGGATTGCTTTTATACTGATGTTCCCAGCCAAATTGAGAATGGATACTAAGGATGGCCGCAGGGTATTTGCATGCCCACAGCAAGCGATGTCTTTCATAAAATTGATGGACTGAGGAAGTCATGGTGTGTTTCTCACATTGCCTTCAAGTGAGCTTGTCTCGCTGAACATACACTTGACCATTCGAGGAAGATGGGTGCGTTTCTTGTTTCTTTTAGTGCTGGTTCCGTCTAGTGGCTGAAGTTTGTTTTGTGGAATAACACTCCTTCGGGACAGTTGTGGATGAATCTGCATGTGCCTTGTGTTTATGCCTCCTATTGGCTGGAGTTTGTTTTTTGGAGTATTTTTTGCAGGACATTGGAAGGGTTATGTCATCTGCTGCACTTATGAACAGCCAGCTAACTGAACATTTGTTTGACTGCCCGAGGAAACTGAACAGCCTTTTTTTTTTTTTTTGTGCTGGTTCCGCTAGCGGCTGGAGCTTGTTTTGTGGAGGAACAAACCTTCGAGACAGTTCTGTGAATGAATCTACACGTTCTTTGTGTTTATTCTGCTTATTGGCTGGAGTTTGTTTTACAAAGTTTTTTCTGTTATGTAATTTTGCCTCACAAAATTTGTATAGAAACACCGGACTTGAGCAATCCGATGGCAAAGTCGTCGCGGGGACTCTTGTAGGCATACATATCTACAGCTGCGCCACTTGCTCTGTACTATTTTTGGGAATAGCATACACCTCCCTAAAGCGGCAGATACTATGAAAGTGGTGATTACTGCTTTTGGAAAAGGTTATGAGGTATCAGTGTATTACTCCCTGTTAATTCAGAGTCTGGGGGATGGAACCTCAACCACTCTTAAGAGATTATGGGAGAAAGATTTAAACTTGGAATTGGAGGAGGGAAAGTTGCAAGGGTGTGCCTTATGCAATTCAAGATTTTACATGGGTTCTATTGGACCCCCTCTAGATTGTATTGGCTTGGTCTTAAAGACACACCCACCTGCTGGTGATGCCAGTCAGAGGATGGAGATATAACCCATGTCTTTTGGAGGTGTGTTGAGATCCAGGAGTTTTGGTTGAAGGTGCAGAGTTTGGTGTGCATTGTATTGGGCACTCTGGTATTATTTTGCCCCAGACTCTGTATTTTGGGTGATGGGGTGGTCATCGATATTGAAAAAAGACACATAAAGAGTTGGGTCTTAACCAGTGTCACGATCACCAGGCAGATCATTTTAAGGGGCTGGAGGTCGGCTGGAGCACCCTCTTTTCAGGAGTGGTGCTTGGAGATGGGAAGGGTGGCGGCCTTTGAAGAGGGGTCATTTAGAAGAATGGGGAGGTACAGCTTGTTCGTGGAGAAATGGGGCGGGTATATGTCATTTATGGGTGTGTGATTATTATATTTTTTATTTGTTTATTCTTTTTATTTTTTTATTTTTTTTTGTTTGTGTGTGTGTCTATATCATTTACGACCACTGGGGTGTTGTTGGGGCCAGGGTGGGATTGGGGATTGGGAGGAGGAAGGATAATAGTGGGGGTTAATATGGATTCTGTGTATATATGTTTTGTTTTTCTATGTTCATTTAATCAATAATATCAATATGAATCAATAATAAATTGTTAATCTGAAGATCCAAGAATTTTGGTTGAAGGTTCAGAGTTTTGTGTGTGACATATTGGGCACTCAAATTTCATTTTGCCCCAGACTTTGTATTTTAGGCGATGGGGCAGTCATCAATATTGGGAATAAACACTTTAAAAAAAAAGACAAGTCGTTTTAAGGGGATGGAAGTCGGCTGGAGCGCCTCCATTTCAGGAGTGGTGCTTGGAGATGGGGAGGGTGGCGGCTTTTAAAGAAGGGTCATCTAGAAGACTGGGGAATTTGGATTTATTTGTTGGGAATTGGGGCAAATATTTGGCGATCTTGGAGGGCTATCGGGGTGGGGCAGTGGAGAGAAAGGTGTAGTTATTAATGTGTGTGATTATTATACATGGTTTTTTTTATGTGTGTGTGTGTGCTCATGTGTGACCACAGGGGTGTTTATTGAGGGTCTGGGTGGGGATTGGGAGGGGTGGTATTGGGGGTTAAATGATGATTCTGTATATATATGTCTTGCTTTTCTTTGTTTGTTGTGTGAATCAATAAAAAAAATGTTAATCATAAAACAATAATCAATTTCCTTTGACTTGTGTCTGTATGTGTATACACAGGAAAATCTGTTGGTATTGTGACAACCACCCGCGTCCAGCATGCTTCACCTGCAGCAGCCTACGCCCACTCAGTCAGCCGCAGCTGGTACAGTGATGCAGACATTCCCTCCAGTGCCCGCCGACAGGGATGCACAGATATTGCCACACAGCTGGTTGCCAATACTGACATTGATGTGAGTCATAACTCGCTTACATGCGCAGTATAATGGAGCTACATTGGGTTTTCATGGGTCTGTCCAAGTATACATGACACAGTGCATAATCGAACATCTGAAGGAAAGACGTCAAATACACTGGGTTAAATACATGTTGTGCTTGGGTTTTTTTTTTTTTTTTCTTTTGTGATTCACAAATTAACAGGACATTCTAGAATGCCAAACATGAAAAATGCTTAACGAGACCTAATTCAGTAATACAACGACCAGATAGAACCAAATTTCTCTCAATCTCATTGTCTTTTGCCGATGGGACGAAACTCTATGGAGAGAGACAATATTTTTCAGGTAATCGTTTTCTTTCCTTTAATTAAAGGGGTCCTGACATGCCTTTAATATTTATATATATATATATATATATATATATATATATATATATATATATATATATATATATATATATATATATATATAGTATACGGCTGGTCATGTGATTCTAACATGGCAGCCCCCATGTGCAAACCCTCTCCATGTAGAATAAGCTTTTATAAGTTTACTGATATGACTAGAGTCTTCATTTTAATGTGAGTGGTCATGATTTCCTAAATATATTTCAAAATTACAATTCATGTCTTTAGGAGTTAAACTTTTTTAATGAGGAAAAAATTACTGAGCGCACCTTTAAGATGATTTCATGTTAAGTGTTTTAACTAAGCATGTACTGTACTGTACTTTTGTATTTCATTTCACTCTTTCAGAATAAGCACTGGTATATGCATTACAATGTAATGTATTATTGCGACATTTATGTACTCACACAGAAATCACAATGGTGGGAAACAATTATCATGCATTTAAATGCTATAATTTTGACCAAATGCTGGAGTTTTTATTATCCTGTTTTTGACAGGGAAAAACTACAGAAGACATGCTTAAATTTCAGTTATCTTCCTTGATCTTTCCCCCACTGTCTAGTGTCAAAGCAGTAGTGTCTTTGTTTCAGATTTGTTTTCAATTCTGATCTGTAAATTGTACTGAAATGTTCTCAGCTGTTTTTGGTGCAAGGTGCTTAAATATGGCACACACTGCGTCCTGTATGGATTTAATATGCAATGCAAATCTGTTCCATTAAATACAACCCTAGTAGCGCGTCACCTGTCTTCAGTAAAATGCATATGCACAACGGCGAGTCAATTTATGGTCTGATTAATGTGTATAAATGCTGAGATACACTTGCATTATCTAAGACTTTTCAAAAATCTAACTGTTATGATTTTAGTTGGCCTAAAGCGTTTACATGACAGTTTTAAAAGACCAGTTATTATTTTAGTACAACTTCAATAAACCTTTAAAGTGCATGTAAATGTACTGACTGTTTCATGCCATGCATTTAATTTTTTTGGTGGTATACTGAACAATTTAACCAAATAAACAATTTCCCATGTTCAAATTATTCAAGGTCTTTGTCATGGATGAAATGTCATTATCGTTAGTGATTCTTAATCTGTGTCAAACCTGAAATTCCAAATGAGAGGATTCACTAAGAATTAATTGTTGCATATTTGAAATTTAAAATAATATTTGTTTCTATTGTAGGTAATTCTTGGTGGTGGGCGTATGTACATGACACCCAAGGGTACTCCTGATCCAGAATACCCCTCTTCATCCTCTCGTAAGGGGGATCGAAAAGACAAAAAGAACCTTATTGAGATATGGCTAAATGATCGGAAGGTATTCCAAAGAAATCCATTCATTATCGTGAATATCTTGACATTTTTACAGTCTTATTACATGTCTGTATGTTCCTCTGTTTTGTTTATTAGGAGAGGAACGCACAATATGTTTGGAACAAAGAGCAGTTTAATGCAGTGAATGTAAAAACAACAGACTGCCTTATGGGTAATGTCAGTTTACAAAGATTCAGCATTATTAACTTAACTACATTTTTCTGTAGCGGGATAGTAGCTCAGTTATTTTTACAATACTGTAGCTTTTCCAGCATTGAGCTACATTTTCCAGTGAGTAGCACTATAGAGTCACAAAACACCACATTTGTCACATTGTCGGGGGAGTAATCAAACACATTAACATAGATCATCCTCTCTGTCTCATATAGCGTTGGGGAAAACAAATTATTTTAGTGAATTTAAGCTGGTTAAAATAAACTGTTCCTTGATATTTAGTATTGGGTAACCATGACTGTAGTAACCGTGGTTTTTAACGCGACAGTGCGCTGGTGATGAGACCAGAGGCCATTCTTTTTGAGTGGATGTTAATGGAGGAGATGCTTCAGTACGCTGAATAAACTGCTTTTGTGAGGAAACAGCTCATCACTTAAATAATTCACTGCCTGTCCACTAATCTTCAACATGTTTTACACTAAACAGTCCTTTTGGGGTGAACTATGTGTGGAGTTAACTACGATAAAATTGCTGATTTATAAGAGAATTTACAGACCGTTATGCTCTCTTCTGTGGTAGAACTTGGAGGTTGGAATCACAGTATGAAATAATCTCTGCTATAGGAACCAGGACTGTAGTAACTACAAATTTGTTTAGGGTGAAACTATGGTTCCCTTTCATGTCAGTCACTTCGATGTTGGGTCAGTAGCTGATGCTATAGGAACTCCTTCCAGGAGTGAGCCAATTTGGAATAACGGCAATCTCATTGATAGATGGCGCTTGACAATCTGGCCCTTATGAGTGCATCATCATGAGCATATAAACCGGAGCAAAGCGGCATTTTCATAAGAATTTTGCTCTTCAGGGTCGCGATCACGACTCGTACTCTGCAAGCCCAACGCAAATATTTCCCTCCGGGTGAGCAATATATCCCTCTTTCTGACAGGCACAAGCGCCTTGGTCAGGCCCACATGGAAGTGTTTCTTGTTGAGACTGTGGGCACATAAAACTCAGGATGCTTTGCTCTCTGCTCGCTTTCTTTCTAAAGGCTGATGCCAGTCCCCTCTCCTACCAACATCCAACCTCTGCAGCTCACGAGGGACCGCAAGAGGAAGGTAAGCAAGGACAGGAAGTAGAGAGCAGAGAGTTTGAGGATGATTTGTCACCGGCTCAGGCCTTGCGTCTCTCCTCTCCTCCATTTCAAGTGGCTTCACCTGTTCAGTGGGATGCTATATTGCTGGAGGCCTCTGATGGTGAGACCTGGACACACTCAGTTAATAGGTCCGCTGGGATTCACTTCAAAGGTATTCTGTCCACCACTGTGATTTTACATTCAGAGGGACAGTGTCTCTTCATCAAATATGCGATAGAGAACGTACCTGCGTGTGACGCACAGAAAGGCTTTTACAGCCAAAATTTTTGGTTGCAAAGAAGTTACTTAGAAACAGATTTAGTCTCATATTTGTTCGGCTGGTTTGTGTCAACAGACCTGAAAGATGCATACTTTCATCTGCACAGTCCATTCTTTTTTTTTTATCCCCTTTTCTCCCAATTTGGAATGCCCAATTCCCACTACTTAGTAGGTCCTCGTGGTGGCGAGGTTACTCACCTCAATCCGGGTGGTGGAGGACAAGTCTCAGTTGCCTCCGCTTCTGAGACCGTCAATCCGCGCATCTTATCACGTGGCTCGTTGTGCATGACACCGTGGTAACTCCACATGTGGAGGCTCATGCTACTCTCCGCAAGACATCCACAACTTACCACATGTCTCATTGAGAGCGAGAACCACTAATCGCAACCATGAGGAGGTTTACCCCATGTGACTCTACCCTCCCTAGCAACCGGGCCAATTTGGTTGCTTAGGAGACCTGGCTGGAGTCACTCAGCACACCCTGGATTCAAACTCGTGACTCCAGAGGTGGTAGTCAGCATCAATACTCGCTGAGCTACCCAGGCCCCTACACAGTCCATTCTTGAGATTTGCCTTCAAAGAGACAGCATACCATTTCAAAGTCCTGCCCTTCAGCTTATTCTTGGCTCCTTGCACATTTACCAAATGTGTCAATGCAGCGCTCGCTCCGCTGAGGCTAAGCAGCATCCTTGTGTTGAACTACCTCAATGATTGGCTGCTCTTAGCACAATCGGAGGAACTGGCATGCATGCACAGGGACCTGTTGCTTATGCACCTGGAGCATTTGGGAATCAAAGTCAATTGGTCGAAGAGCTTGTTGGTGCCCATTCGGCAGGTTTTTTTTAGGAATGAAGCTAGACTCTGTGACCATGTCAGTGCATCTGACTGACTCTCTCATTCAGTCTATCATCCAATGCCTGACGAGGCTCAAGCCAGGGGTAGCCACTGCAACAGTTCCAGCGAATGTTGGGGTTGATGGCTGCCATGGCCACCGCCATTCCTCTGGGTTTGTCACATATAATGCCTCGCAAGTGCTGTGTCAACTCAAGAGTGCCTTGTCTAGTCACTCTGTAACCATGCTAGCTATTTGGAGAATGCACTTGTTCTACCAGAGGGCCGTTGCGCTCAACCAAATGCAGTTGTAAAGTTGTCACAACTAATGCATTCAAATCAGACTGGGGTGCCCTGTGCAATGGTCATCCAGCCTTCCTGGAACTGCTGGCAGTCCTCTTGGCTCAGAGGATTTAGGAGGTATTCAGGGAAGCTGAGGTGGACCTGTTTGCCTTCCCAGAGATGACACATTGTCGCCTTTGGTACTCCATGACTCAAGCTCCACTGGGCTTGGACGCCCTAGCTCACAAATGGCCATAAAAATGCAAATATGCGTTCCCTCCTGCCCGCTTGTTACACAAAGTGTTGTTCAAAGTTCGGGAAGATAAGGAAACCGTGCTGTTGGTTGTGTCGGAGTGGCCCAGTCGCCTTTGTTTTCGTAGATGGTAGAACCGTTGAATGCTCTCCCTTGGGAAATTCCCATGAGCTCAAGGCTTGATCTGGCATCCCCAGTCTGGGCTGTGGAGACTTCATGTCTGGCCCCTGAACTGGGCTCGTCTGACACTCAGGGTTTGTCAAAGACAGTTTTTGATGAGGCAGCTCTACACCCTAAAGTGGTGCCTTTTCATTGACTGGTGTTCCTCCCATGGTGAGGAAACAGTGTGTTGCCCTGTACAGAAGGTGCTCCACTTTGTGCAAGAGCATTTGAATGCAGGACTCTCTCCTTCCACATCTTTGCAGGCTCCCACTGCAATTAAAATTTTACTAAGCATTTCTCATACCTGCTTGTGTCCAAATAAATCCTCTTTAGTGAGCAGCTAACTTTCTTCACATCTCTTGCAATGTATCCACGGGCTTGCAGCAGACAAACGGTTACATTCATTACATTAATGCATCTGTCACAGACAAAAACAAGTGTCATTCTGTGCATGTAAAGTTTTGGTGGAAAATCCAAAGAGATGAATACTGCAATAATACAGCGAAGCTGATGACTTCTTGAGTTGTTACTTAGTTACAATGGAAAACAGCTGCCGCTTGTACTCACGTTGATTACGTAATGCTAATGTTGTCCCTGTATTATATACAGTATATACTATATCATACCAAATTTCAGATTAGAAATAGTATATACTGTATATAGTGCAGGGACAACATTAGCATTACGGAGGAGTTAGGGAGAGTTGGGAATTGAGGACCGGTTCCATAAAAAAGAATTGGAGTGACTATTTGCACTAGGTGTAAATAGCAACAAAAAGCAACTGCTTTGCACTGAGTGCAAATAGTGTTAGATGCTATTTGCATTTCAGTGCAAGCAGTTGCAGATACTATTTACACCACTAATTTAATACTATATGATTTAATCATTTAATACTACAGTGTGTTTATTGTGTTTAATTAGAGTCCCGCAGACATCCTACACCAACCCCTACCCCAAAACCTAATCCTAGCCTTAACTTACAAAAATTTACCATGGGTTTACTACAATAACCATGGTATTTTGTAGTAAAATCATAGTAACCACAAAATTAAACATGGTTTCTATATTAACACCAGATAACTGTAGTAACACCATGATTAATTGAATAAAAAAATATGATTTCCACAAAAAAAACATGGTTACTACAATATTACTATAGTAAAACCATGGTTAATTTAAACCTGATCATACCTTTCTCTCAGCTCCCTGACCATCACTGAGACCAAATCACTCCAAATCAACCTTTATATAAATTTTTATTTATTATTGTAAGTAGTATTAAAGGAAATGTCAAGAGTGGAAACTGGAAACAGGATGGAAAAAAGTGGGACAAAATGTGGAATTAACGATATTGCCCAGGTCGACGGCATGTAAAAGCCACATCCACCCCGTTTTACACACTACGCCATTGCAGTGACACTCCAGGGCACAGTTTGCCTTCAGTTTCTGTGTTTCTACCAGACTATGCGGCAGGTGCAGTGGCAGGTGCTATTTACACAAAGATTAAATAGCTTCTGCCAAAATTAATACTGGAAGTGATCTGTTTTCATGACATTGGAATGTTTCCTGTCTGCATTCTTCAGCTGATGCAGATGATAAAACACTGACTTTTTGGGGAGGTCGTTAATAGAATTGTTAAGGAACCAAAATCATTAAATGGTATGGAAATTGGAACCAGAATCATGGTTCATTATTGGTTCAACTTGTCTCACAGAAATTACACAGTTCATATTTAAATGTAATATCCCCCTTTATCAGTAAATCACAATGACTTAAGCATATTTGTGTTGTCTTTAAGGTCTGTTTGAACCCAAGGACATGCGATTTGAGGTTTTTAGGAATCGAACTCGTGACCCCTCTATTGTGGATATGACAGAGAAGGCCATCAAAATCCTCAGCAAAAATCCGAAAGGTTTTTTTCTCTTTGTGGAAGATGAGTATTTATTATTTCCTTTAGTGTTACTGTTTGTAATCAAATAAGAATGTTCCTCTGATAGTGACACACATCTCTGTTACCGTTTTACGAGGTAGAATAGACCATGGACACCATGATGGGGTCGCCAAACTTGCCCTGACCGAAACTGTGATGTTTGACCGGGCAATCCAGAGAGCATCAGAATTAACCAGTGAATCAGAAACTCTCACCGTAGTCACTGCAGATCATTCCCATGTCTTCACATTTGGTGGAAACACACCCAGAGGGAACCCCATTTTTGGTACGTTCTGAGTGACTTCCTGTCATGTGGATTGCATTCAAATAATAGTTGTAAAAACATGAGTGTTAAACGATGGGTATGTTCAAATTAGACTACTACTATACTACCAGTGTTGGAGGAAGCTACTTTGAAACTGTAGCTTCCCAAGTTACAAGCAACTCATAACTCATAAGTAGTTAAACTACAGTCAAGCTACTCTTTTACAAAAAGTAGTTTGCTACACCACAAGCTACTAACAAAAAGTAGCTAACTACATTAAACCTATAAAACTTAATTAAACCTATTTAAAGAAGAAAACATTTTTAGATATATAACAATCAGATGATATTATTTAATTTGGGAATCAGTTCTGATGACAGAATTCAATAATATAATCTGATAGTTACTGTATATATTTAATTAGGGTTACTGTATATATTTAATTAGGGTGACATTTCTTTACAAAAATTAACCATGGTTTTACTACAGTAACCATAGCTTAATCATGGTATTTGTAGTAAAACTTTAGTAACCACAAAGTTAACCATGGTTACTAGTCATGGTTACTACAAATCAAATAATAAAACCATGGATACTATATGGATACTACAGTATTACTGTAGTAAAACCATGGTTAATTGTATCAAAACCATGGTTTCTGCAAATAAACCATGGTTACTACAGTTATGGTTAATATAAGCATGCTATAGTAAAGCCATGGTTAATTTTTGTAAGGGTTAAACGAATAGGGTTACAACATTAAATTGAACATAAATGTGTACTTACAGTAATATACACTAATAAACTAGAAAATGCCCTATATTTTATAACTGAATCAAAATATAGAAATAAAAAGCAGCACTGCACTTAGTATTTTGCTTAAATAAAGAAGGCAGTCCTTGAAGATCTTGTCCAGTTTTTGCATTTTTGCAATACTGTGTACACCAAATTTCAAATGCATTGGATTAGAAATGCAAAATAACCGTATTTATTATAGTAATGATAACTGAACACCACGCATTGGATCAAACTTGAACCGTGATGAGCTCATGTGACAGCAATATACAGTAGCATATTACTGTTTGAAACTTTTATTATGACAAAATGCCTTCTGTTTTTTGTTTAATATTTGTAAAGTATACTGTATGTATATTCTGTGCAGTATTCAGTAAGTAATTAGCTAGTATTCCATTTCAAACTTCAAAACCAATGAGTTGAACCATGATTATGTTCAGAATAGCTTACTATAATAGCAGTATGTATACTGTGCAAAGTATGCACATTTTGTTTACATGGAATATGGAACTTATAACACCCCTTTCATTGACTGATGTGGTCAGACTGCCAAAAATAAATAAATTTTTACTAAAATTTTTATTAAATATGTGAAATTACCATATTTATTTCTGAGATGATAACTGGATGCCACTCATGGAATAAAACATGCATGTGATGAAGTCATACTGTTTCTACCTACTCCTTTAAAAAATAAATTAAAAAAATGGCAGTATATTCTACATAGTATTCCATTCCAAACATAGACCTTTGTTATCCAGGTCTGGCACCTAAGAAGGCTGATGATAGTCTCCCATTCACTAGTATCCTGTATGCTAACGGACCGGGATACACTCATGTGAATGGAACAAGAGGAAATGTTTCGGCAGTGGATTATTGTAAGTGTGTGTTCAGAATTTAGTAACGTATCTCTATATCAATTTGGGCAAAATTCAGAATTTAAGAGCTGACTCCCTTTCAATTCATGAGTTTGAATTGGTCACACCCACAGGATGCTGAATTGGAATTTTAATTGTAATGACAGGAGGACGAATTTACTGAATTGTAGTTTGTTTATTCAACAAAATGGGCAAGAACCAATGTAATCTCATGAGTATTCATACTGTATGTATTCTTACATAAAGTGTGGTTCTATCAGAAAAGACCCGGGATTATTGAGATTAGTACGAATGTGGAAAAACGTATATCATTTGGCGTAAGCCCCATTCTACGGTTCCGCGCTCGGATACTTGCTTAAACCGTCAGATCCTGCTGGAAGCGATGACAGCAGGGGAGCGGAGATCAACCCCGCTTAGGACATTACCTTAACTGGTGGTGATGAGGTGGAGGGGGATGAAAACAATGGAAGTATACCAACAATGAGAGACAGCTGAGCTGCTTATAAAGCGGAGGCTGTATTTTGATTGGATGAGATGCCTGATAGAATGAATCCCGAGTTCTTCCTGCTAGAACTACGCTTACACTTACATTTCTAGCACACGTACATTCTCTTATGTTTGCACACACCTACTGACAGCATTTAAAATGTAAATCATTTTACATAGAGACATACAATAATTTACGAATGCTTATTGAATTCATGAATACTAAATTCATGGAATGAATCATTTTATTTTATTGCATTTCTAATCAATGACATTAATTACTGTAAATGTTCTATGGTTTTATGGCTGAAATTTCATAAGCTCCTTGGCTCTTGTGTATCTTGTGACCAATTGCGACATGCCATATTGCCATATACCATATTTCGGGTAATGTATTTTCAACCTAGTTTCATAGAATTAACTTTACTATAACGACAGTTTCAGTGGTGTAAAATACTTTGTTACTGTATTTAAGTAGCTTTTTTCTAAATTTGTACTTTATTTAAATTTGTTGCAACTTTTACTTCGCTACATTTTTTAGCCAAACAAAGATTTTCAGAGATTTTAAGAACTTAAATTCCAGTTTCTATCTCACACAAAACTATATTGCCATATGCCGTCAAAGCATTTCAAATGCAGCACATCGTCATTTTGGGTGATTTTTTATTTATTTTTATAATTTTTATCACAACTCCCATCTGGGCTTGTTTTGTATATCAAATAGAATTAAAAGGTCCTTTCTCCATCATTTTATCACAGAAGTGCTGTTGTTATTCTTTTATTTACTGTGATGATAACCTCCGCAGCTCTTTCATAGGAGAGAATGTAATGGTCAACTAGTGTGTTATGACAGTCCTGCCCATAGATGACAATAGGACCGCAGCATTATTTTATTTTATGCTAAGCTGGTAGGCTCACCTTAGTAGAAGGGATCTGGTGAATGTCTGTTTTGTGAGGTGTGCGTCAGTGTTATGACTCAGGCGAACACATTACAAAGGTTCCTCCCTTCCCAACAAGTGTTTATGCTGGTTAACTGTAACGTTATGTTGTATTAACGGTAAATGCATTAATCAAGATTAAGAAAAATTTACATGTTAAACTTTTTACATTATTTGCATCCATTTACGGGTTAATGCATATATATATGATGCTGTCAATAATTCCATAGTGTACTTTTCAGGGTCTTTCCAATACATCCATATTGCACATTTCAGTATCTACAGTTAAATGTTACAGACGAATACCTACAAATAATGATTCTATCAGGCTGCGAGCACAGGTAACCTCTTAGATGTTCTAAGAAGTTTTCAAGTTTCTAACTTGAAAGCTGCTTCATGTTATTTGGCTCCATTTTGAAAACTTTGAGGTTAACTGGAGTATTCTGAAAAAGTGTCCTTCTACCATGGCCCATAAAAATATAATATTTTATTAAATATATAAAATGTATAGAACAGTTCCAGTTCCAGCCCTCATTTCTGAATGCCACACAATCTTGCTGTATATATTGTAGTCCGATGCTAATATCATGTCTTATCTGATCAATAGTTGATGAAGGATACATGCAGCAAGCCGCCGTTCCTTTAGAATCAGAAACACACGGAGGGGAAGATGTGGCGATCTATGCTAAAGGGCCCATGGCTCACCTCTTTCATGGGGTAAAAGAGCAGAACTATGTGGCTCATGCCATGGCTTATGCAGCCTGCTTAGAGCCCTACACTAACTGCCCACTTCAGATGCAAGACTCTGGGGGTTGTAAAAACACTCTTTCAGGACTTCTTATCTCAATAACTGCTGTGTTTTGGCTTGTCATGAGATGACACACTCAGCCAGTGGTGCCACAACGAGTGATTGTGGCCCCATACTTTTGGGAAATGTATAACTTAAATTGTTTATATTTTGTTATTTGTTTATACTAGTTTATTATTATTATTATTATTAAGTTCTTCTTCTTATTTTATATAACTATTACATTATATCCTTACTCCAACAGGGGCCCCAATTCCCACTTCACCATTATTGTAAATAATCTTGAGGTATTTTGACAACCAGTATTTGTTTTCATAAAAGTTTGGTGGTAAGCAGAATGCTAATGCTGTTTATATAAATGTAAAACAATTTTTAATGAATGTATTTTCTAAGCAAATACTTTTGTACATGGTGCATCATGGAAGAAACTTTTGCACTGTGTGATTATAAATTGTGTACATGTGAGACCAATAAATGTAACTAATAAACACATTAGTCATGTTATCAATGTAATTAGCATCTTTGATTAGATTTTTAAAATGTCATGATTAGACAAGTGCTATCAGATATTGACAGCCATTTATAATATGTTAATTACTGTACTAGAGGGTTAGAAAACTGCTTAGTCTTCAGTTGTTCAATGTTGCATAACTTTAATGATCAATAAATGAATCAGTCTGCGATTTTATTCAGACTTACAAATTCAGTTTAATTCAGTTCAGTGTACTCCTGTTGAAAAAGACATTTTCTCTGAGCTCCACTGTCTATATTTAGTTTTATGTCTTGTTGTTAATTGATTAATTCCTTGCTGGATCAATGAAAAGGCACTGTTATCTAAGTAGTATGTAAAAAGTTTGTAAAGTAACGAGAACTTTTAACAACTCCTAAGTCCATTAAGTGCAACTTAAACATATCTTTCTCACATCTTTCACAGCTTATCAGAGACAAATGGACTAAATAAATTATATTAATATATTTTGGTAATTGGAAAGCTATTTCTGAAGATAAAAAAAGTGTTGAAAAATCACACTGAAATCAACAGGCAGTCTGCACAGTCTGCGCATGCAACATGATAGGTCTACATGACATATAATGCAGTATAGCCTTATATTGGCCTTCTTTGATAAGCGTAACTATAATGGCAATAAAAAGAGGACATGTTCTTATTAAATAGATTTCTTAAGAAGACATATGTGAGTAATGTGGCCCTGGAGTTTAAAACTTAAATAAATAGGTCTAAAAAAATAATTGAAATATGGTTAACAAAGGAGATTATTTGCCTCCACAGGATTATTAACTCCTTCTCTAAATTCTCAGGATACAGAGTCAATTGGTCTAAATCCGAAGCTTTGGCTCTGACAGCACATTGCCCAGTAATGTCTTTTCACCTTCCAGTGGCCCAAACAGGGCATTAAGTATTTGGCAATTTTATTCCCAGCAAATTTGTGTGATTTAGAGTTAATTTTTACCCTTTAATAAAAAGGTTTTCGAGTGATGCGAGTAGGTGGGCTTCATTACATTTATCTATGATTGACAAGGTTAATGTTATTAAAATGAATTGTATTCCAAAATTCAACTACCTGCTACAGTCTCTCCCTGTAGATGTCCCCCTCTCTTATTTCAAGCAATTTGATAGCATAGCGAAGTCCTTCATTTGGAATAGTAAACATCCCAGATTACATTTCATTAAGTTGCATAGGCTGATTGACAAAGGTGGGCTAGGCCTACCCAAGATTTTGTTTTATTATTATGCATTCAGTCTCAGATATTTGGCTCATTGGTCGCTTCCACCAGAGAGAGCCCTCCCTGGTTTTGTATTGAACAGGAAGTTATTGCCCCTATTTCGCCATTGCAAAGCCTTTCTATCAAACTAACCGGAGAAGTTAAGTCACACCCCATTATCTCGCATTTGCACTCGGTATGGACAAAAGTGTCCAGAGTGTTTAATTTGGACATTTAATTAAATGCTGCCTCGAGCATATGGCTGAACCCAAAATTATGTACTAATAAGTCCCCCTTCTGCTGGTCAGAATGGATTGTGAGGGGGGTTTCTATGCTTGGTGACCTTATATGAGAGTGGAGTGTTGAGATCCTTTGATAATTTGGTTCAACATTTTGGGATTCCCAGATCTCAGTTTTTTAGGGATTTACAGTTGCGCCACCTGCTCTGTACTATTTTTGGGAGTAGCATACACCCCCCTAAAGCGGTAGACACTTTGGGAGTGGTGATTACTGCTTTTGGAAAATATCATGAGGCATCAGTGTATTACTCCCTGCTAGTTCAGAGTCTGAGGGATGGAGTTTGAACTTCTATCAAGAGATTATGGGAGAAAGATTTTAATTTGGTACTGAAGGAGGGAGTGTGGACTAGGATTCTAAAGAACATCAAGTCTGTATGTAGAGATGCAAGGGTGCGACTTATGCAATTCAAGATTTCACATAGATTCTATTGAACTCCCTCTAGATTGTATAGGCTTGGTCTTAAAGACACACCCACCTGCTGGCATTGCCAATCGGAGGATGGAGACATGGCCCGTGTTTTTTGGTGGTGTGATGAGATCCAGGAATTTTGGTTGAAGGTTGGTTAAGGAGTTTTGTGTGTGACAAGTTGGGCACTCGGATTTCATTTTGCCCCAGACTCTGTGTATTGGGTGATGGGGTGGTCATCGACGTAAGAGATAAATACATAAAAAATGTAGAGTTTTAGAGTAGTTTTAGAGCTGTATGATTATTATATTTTTTATTTTATTTTTTATTTTTTTGTATTTATTTTGTATTTTGTGTGTGTGTGTGTGTGTGTGTGTACTTATGTGAGACCACGGGGTTGTTTGTTTGGGGTCAGGATGGGGTTCTTGATAGGGGAGGGGGAGGGGTAGTAATGGGAGTTAAATGTTGATTCATTGCATATATGTTTTGTTTTTCTTTGTCTTCTTTGAATCAATAAAAATTTTAATCTTAAAAACAAAGGAGATTAGTGCACAGTGCTCTAACCAGATTATCTATTAATATTTAGATGAGTAGTCTATGAGTAGTTCAATACTGATGCCTGTCCTTTGAATCCTGTTCTTTGTGTATCTGTTCAGTTTCCATCTGAAGAAACTAAACTGTAGGCATATGAGAGCCCCTTATTCACATTGCATGCATTCATATTACAAGTATTTCTTGCAACACTTTCACATTAATCTCTATGAAGTAGAGCATCAGTACACTCTGTCTTTCCAAAGCCATAATTATTTCTTTAATCAAATTTAGTAATTTTTAATAACTTTTGGTGCCTCAACAAGGTTATATAAAATTTCCATGTTTGTCAGTATTTCTGAAGTATTTTTGTGTTGAGGAAGACAAACTCCTGGACATACAGTGGCAAGAAAAACTATGTGAACCCTTTGTAATTACCTGCATTTATGTATAAATTTGGTTTGATCTTCATCTCAAGTTACAATAATGAACAAACACAATCTGTTTATCAAATAACACACAAATTATTGTATTGTTCTTGTACATACTGAATACATAATTCAAAAATTAACTTTGAAGGTAGGAAAAAGTATGTAAACCCCTAGGCTAATGATGTCAACAAAAGCTAATTAGGAGTTGGCAAACTTGGCATACAATTAATGAAATGATATCGGAGGTGTGGGCTAGAGCTACTATGATTTATAAAAAGCACTCAAACATTTTGAGTTTGCGATTCACAAAAAGCATCTGCTGACGTGGACCATGCCTTGCAAATAAGAGATCTCAGAAGACCTACAATAAAGAATTGTAGCTTTGCGGGCTTCCAGTTTCAACATGAGCGAGTAGCACGTGTTTCACGACCGCTCTGCAATAAATCCAATATAATCTATTCGGAATTCTATATCTTTTTAAGATTATCTATAGTTAGGAAAGGTACAGATATTCATCCTACAACTTGTGAATTGCATCATACAGTGGTTTATTACAATCATAGTTAAGCATGCCGGGCAAATCTCGTAAAGCAACAGATCAGGCCGCGATCGCCTCGGACTGCGCTGTGGAGGACGTGCCCGATGGAAATACTCAAGACACGAGCAAAATAACTGTCCTCAGTGCGATCTCTGCCCTTCATACAGAACTATTCTCAATTAAATCTGACATTGGGGAAATAATAGACTCAAAGATCGAACAGCTTGCTCTCTCTATCAGAGGAGTGCTTACGGCATTCAAAAATGAGGCCAGTGCGGCTATTTCTGCTGTTAAAATTACTGTGGATGAGCATGCTATAAAATTATCAAGTTTGGAAAACAGTGCTTCCACATCTTTGGATACGGTCTTTGGACAAGAAGTGGGGTGCTTAAAACAGGTGGTAGAGCAGCTAACGGACAAATGCACTGACCTCGAAGGCCGTAGTAGGATACAGAACATCCGCATACTACATATCAAGGAGGGAACCGAATCCAGGATGAAATCAAGGGACTTCGCTGCTCAACTTTTGATGGAGGCATTATCATTAGATAAACCTCCGCTTTTGGATCACGCCTACCAGGCATTGCAAAATCGTCTTCTATGGGCAGAGAATTAACATCTTTCCGGATTATCCCCCAGCAGTGGTAAAATGCCATGCGCTTTTCAAATCGGCAAGGGAGTTGCTGAAAGACAAACCTGGCGTCAAGTATGGTCTACAATACCCTGCAAAATTAAGGATCTCGTACAATGGCAAGGAACATTACTTCATTGACCCAGACAAAGCCATTAAGTTTGCAGAAAACTGCTTTGGTACTGGGTGACTGGTCTATCAGATGTCATTTAACTGAGCTAAGTACAATTAACATATCACTCGCTGGGGTGAAAACTATTTTGGTAACTGCCAACTGGAAAATTCTTAGAACTATAATCCATTCTGTAACTAATATTCTTTCCTTATTTTTTTCGAGATATCTCTGCAATAAATGCAATGCAGTTGACGCTGATCTGTCGCATAGTTTTGTCTTCTGCTCCAAGATACAGAGTTAATGTTACAAATTTTTTTATGTGCTTTCAGAAATACTCAATGTTCAAATTAAACCAGATCCTGCTTTCATCATTTTGGTCAACTGGGAGAATACACTATGCAGAGCGCAACACAAGCTGCTTGCATACAGTTTAATTACAGCCAAGATGCTGTTATTGCTTTTCTGGAAGGGAAACGAGATCCCCACTGTCAAATTATGGCTTAAAGAATTGACATCTACTCTACACTTGGAACAAATTAGATTCTGTCTGAAGGGTAAATTTGATCAGTTTGATAAGATCTGGCACCCTTTTATCTGTTATCTTAAAGGAAACCCTATTGACTAACACATCACTCTAGCAATGTAATGTATTAGTATATTTTCACCATACCTTTTTAATTTTAATTTGAATGTAGAACAGTCCTGGTAAGGGAGAGGATTTACTGTTTAGGAGATTGTTTTGACTATTATGCTGTTTTTGTTTCATTTTGTTTTTCTTCTTTAAATGTTTTTTTTTCCTTTTCTTTGTATATATTCACATATGTATACACAAAGGAAATGGAATCGTTAAAGCAGGTAATCCTATTTTAAATTCTGTTTTCCAATAAAACTTATTTGACAAAAAGAATTGTAGCTTTGCATAAAGCTGGAAAGTGTTACAAATGTATCTCAAAGAGTTTAGATATTCATCTGTCCACAGTTAGACAAATTGTTTATAAATGGATATGATTTAGTACTGTGGCTATTCTCCCCTGAAGTGGCCACCCAGCCAAGATGATTCAAAGGACACAATGCAGAATGCCCAATGAGGTAAAAAGGAACCCTAAAGTGACAACTTATTCACTTATAAAATGAATCATTGGAACTGGTTAACATCTGTGTTTATGAGTCTACTATACATCAAATATTAAACAGGCATGGTGTCCATGGCAGGACACCACGAAGGAAGCTGCTGCTTTCCAAAAAAAAAACCATTTCTGCGTGCCTGAAGTTTGCCAAAGACCACCTTAACACTCCACAATGCTACTGGGAAAATGTTTTATGAACTGATGAAACTAAGGTTTAATTATTTGGGAAGAACATGCAGCACTACGTATGGTGTAAAACATCTTAGTTACTGATGTAACCTCTGTTCCCTGATGGAGGGAACGAGACGTTGTGTCGATGTAGTGACACTAGGGGTTCGATCTTGAGAGCCCCAATCACCTTTGCTTAAAATAGAAAAGGCCAATGAAAATTGGCGAGTGGAATTTGCATGCCACTCTCCGCCCCAGACATACGGGTATAAAAGGAGATGGCGTGCATCACTCATTCAGATTTATGCTGAGGAGCCAATAGAGAGCCCCGGCCATGTCGGCGGCCGGTTCAGCGCCACGGCCGGAGGGATACAATGTCTCATTCCCTCCATTAGGGAACAGAGGTTACATCAGTAACCAATACGTTCCCTGTCTGTCACTCACTTGACGTTGTGTCGATGTAGTGACACTAGGGGTTCCTATAGGAAACGCCGCAGGTGCTGAACCGTGTCACGAGGCACGGAAGAGTGGACACGGGCAAGCTGTTGCGTGCCTCACAGTGAGCGCTCAACCATGTCATGACCTTCCAGCGAGTTAGGTAAGGCGTCTCCCTAGTCCCGTTAAGGGGGAAGGCACTTACCCAAGTAGGCTACCGGCGGTGCCTTTCTTAATTTGCTGTTAAGCAATCTCCCGCCGAGCACTTTCTAGAATAGTGCTGGGAAGTGCTCTTCCCTCTCCAGGAAGGAGAGCACTACGGAGACCACATCCTGCTGGAGGGAGGTTAACATGTGGAGCATATCTCACATAGACTTACCAATGGAGAAGTACACATATGGAATGATACCACAGAAGGATCCTATCTACAGAGAGGGTACGCAGCACAGGGCCAAGACAGAGAAAGCTCTGATGAGGGGAAACACAGGTTTCATCTAAGGGGGAAACTGAACAGTGGAAACTCATATGGGATTACCAAAGGGGAATCACCACGCATGGAGCACTGAGCCCAAGCACATGGGCTCAACTGAAAAGGGGAATACCACGAGAACTGGGCCTAGTGGCATTACTCCTCCGCCGAGTTAGTCACTGGACAGTGCTAAAGAATCAAAGAGGTGTCTGGAGTTCACCGGTACGGGGAACTGTTGTGGACAAAAAGCGTACATTATCACCTTTGAAAAAGGGGAAAGTTGCAATGCAAGCGGTACACCCAACCGGCCACCCAGTCTACCAGTTGTTACCGCATAACACTCGGGTCGAAACCGGGTCTATGCATAGGTTATAAAACCTCGCAAAGGTATTGGGCATATCCCAAACTGCAGCTCTGCATATGTCTGCTAGAGAGGCCCCCCTTGCCAGTGCCCAGGAGGACGCAACACCTCTAATGGAGTGCGCCCGGACCCCCAAGGGGCACAGCAAATCCTGAGACTGGTATGCGAGAGAAATGGCATCCACAATCTAATGGGCCAACCTCTGCTTGGAGACAGCTTTCCCCTTATGCTGTCCTCTAAAACAGACAAAGAGCTGCTCCGAACGTCTAAAGCTCTGCGTGCAGTCCAGATAGATGCACAGGGCGTGAACTGGACACAGCAACGACAAGGCCGGGTCCTCTGAAGGGAGCGCTTGCAGTTTCACCACCTGGTCCCGAAAAGGAGTGGTGGGAACTTTGGGCACGTAACCGGCCGGGGTCTCAGGATCACGTGAGAGTGTGCTGGCCTGAACTCAGGCATTCACTGATGACAGAGAGCGCCTACAGGTCCCCCACCCTCTTGATGGAAGTGAGCGCCACCAGGAGGGCCATCTTCAGAGACAGAGTGCTGAGCTCGGCCTGCTCCAGGGGCTCAAACGTGGCTCTCTGTAGGGCAGGTACGACCACAGAGAGATCCCAAGAGGGGATCAGGCGCGGTCTAGGAGGATTCAATCTCCTCGTGCCTTTGAGAAACCTGTTGATCAGGTCACGCTGTCGTGAGGGACTGCCGTCCAGTGTATTGTGGTGAGCTGCTATGGCAGCCACATACACTTTCAGGGTAGAGGGAGACAGCCGTCTCTCCAGCCCTTCCTGAAGAAAAGACAGCACAGACCCGATAGCACATCTCTGTGGGTTTTCCCCATGTGAAGAACACCAGTTTGTGAAAAGACGGCACTTCAAGGCATACAGCTGCCTCGTAGAGGGGGCCCTGGCCTGAGTGATCGTGTCTACCACCACTGGTGGAAGATCTGCTAGGTCTTCCACGTCCCGTCCAGGAGCCAGACGTGGAGATTCCAGAGGTCCAGCCGCGGGTGCTGGAGCGTGCCTTGCCCCTGAGTGAGAAGGTCCTGCCTCAGCGGCATGTGCCAGGGCGGTGCTACTGTCAGGAGCATCAGGTCCAAGAACCAAGTCTGGTTGGGCCAGTATGGTATAACGAACAGGACTTGCTGCTCGTCCTCCCTGACTTTGCACAGAGTCTGTGCAATGAGGCTCACAGGAGGAAATACATACTTGCGTAGCCCCCGAGGCCAGCTGTGCACCAAGGCATCCGTGCCGAGGGGGGCCTCGGACAGGGAGTACCACAGGGGGAAGTGAGAGGAGTCTTGGGAGGCGAACAGGTCAACCTGTGCCTCCCCGAATCTCTCCCAAATCAGCTGGAATACGTGAGGATGGAGTCTCCACTCCCCGCGGAGCATTACCTGCTGTATGAACGTGTCCGCTACATGGTTGAGGGCACCCAGAAGGTGAATGGCTCGCAGAGATTTCAAGGTCTGCTGACTCCAAAAGGAGGCGGCGGCAGGCGAGTACGCCGACTTGGCAGTTTATGTACACTACGGTCGCTGTGTTGTAGGTTCGGACAAACACATGCTTGCCCTGAACTGCTGGAGCGATACTGCCAGCAACTCTAAGCAGTTGATGTGCCATTGGAGCCCCGACACTGCCTGCCCATTGCACACAGCACCACAACCTGAGTTTGATGCATCTGTCGTGACCAAGACGCGCCTTGAGACCTGCTCTAGGGGAACACCTGCCTATAGAAATGCAAGGTCTGACCAAGGGCTGAAAGTCTGATGGCACTGTGGCGTGATGATCACACACCAGGTGCCGTGGCGCCATGCCCACCTCGGGACTCGAGTCTGTAGCCAGTGCTGAAGCGGTCTCATATGCATCAACCTAAGGGGGAGAACCCACGCTGCTGATGCCATATGCCCCAAGAGCTTCTGAAATTGTTTCACTGGTGCCGCTACCTTCTGCCTGAAGGTCTTCAGGCAGGTCAGCACTGACTGGGCACTTTCAGTCGTAAGACGTGCCCTGAAAGCGACCGAGTCCAACTCCATACTGAGAAAAGAGATGCTCTGCACAGGGGAGAGCTTGCTCTTCTCCCAGTTGACCTGAAGCCTGAGTCGGTCGAGGTGCTGAAGCACAAGATCCCTATGTGCACACAACAGATCTCACGAATGAGCTAGGATTAGCCAGTCATCGAGATAATTGAGAATACGTTTGCCCTTCTCCCTTAGTGGGGCCAGGGCAGCCTCTGCGACCTTGGTAAAGACACGAGGGGACAGACCGAAGGGGAGGACCTTGTACTAGTATGCTTGTCCCTCAAAAGCAAACCGAAGAAAGGGTTTGTGTCGAGGAAGGATTGATATGTGAAAGTACGCGTCCTTCAGGTCAATGGCTGCGAACCAATCCTGTGTCATACTGATGCCAGGATGCGCTTCTGCGTTAACATCCTGAATGGAAGCCTGTGTAAGGCCTTGTTCAGGGCACGCAGGTCCAAGATTGGGCGTGACCCTCCCCCTCTCTTGGCCACGATAAAATAAGGGCTGTAGAAGCCCTTGCGCAACTTCTGCCAGAAGGACGGAGGCACCCTCGCCCTGCACCATAGTGGAGAGGACGCCACTGAACCGGGTGGGCGTCTGGTGAACTGGATCGCATAGCCGAGGCGAATCATCCTGATGAGCCACCGTGAGGGACTGGAGAGCTCTAACCAGGCCTCCAGTCTCCATGACAGTAGCACCAGGGGGACTACTGGACTTATCCACCGTGCCCGGGCAGTGTGGTTCATGGCAAGGCAGAGCAGGCGCCCCACCTGGAAGACAGTCCAGGGGGGACATGTTGCTCTACAAGCCTGCAACGGTGGCCGGTGACTGGGGTGGGCGAGCGGCCCAAGAGACCAGTACACTTACCTGTTCGCCGGCTATCTCTCGACAGAGAACGAGGCAACAGGAAGTACTCGAGTTCGCCTGATTGACCGGAAAGACTTCCAGTGCCTGGCCGTTGCGAGTGCGCCGGCCCAGGGAATGAGAAAACTGCTCTTTTATTGACCATGTGGGTGCCGAGGCCCAGAGGGCACTCGGCGATGTCATACCACACGCTGGACCAGGGGTGATGGTGGGGCTGGAGAGATGTCCCAGGCCAGACCGGTTAGGAACAGTCGACTCATCCCTGGGCGGGCCATGTCAGGACCGCCTCGAAGCCCATCTTTGGTTCTTGGGGGCCGGCTGACGGGCAGGTGGAGCCGACTTCCCGCGGGAGGATCTTTTTCTCTGAGGCCGGCATGCGGGCTCCAATGGTATAGGAGCCGGGGCCAGCACCGCAGGGGAACGGCTCTGGCGAGAAGCAGACGGGGTGCGGGACCTCGGTGGCCTGAAGGCAGCTGGGTCATGCCATGGAAGGATGTGTTTAATTGCCTCGGTTTGCTTTCTCACCATCGAGAACTGATGGGCGAAATCCTCGATGGTATTGCCAAAAAGCCCCCCTTGGGAGATGGGCGCATCAAGAAAGCGGACTTTCTCGGCATCACGCATCTCTGCAAAGTTGAACCACAGGTACCGATCTTGGACCACAAGCGTGGACATGATCCGCCCCAGGGAGCGAGCCATGACCTTCATCACACATAAGTCAAGGTCGGTCACAGCACGCAGTTCCTGCATCAGCCCTGGGCTGGTCCTACCCTCGTGCAGGTCTTTTAGCGCCTTGGCCTGGTGAACCTGCAGGATGGCCATGGCGTGCAGGGCGGAAGCGGCCTGACCCACGGCCTTGTAAGCCTTCGTCATTAAAGAGAAAGAGAACTTACAGGCCTTGGAAGGGAGCCTTGGTCAGTCACGCCAGGTGGCTGCACCCTGTGAGCATTAATGCACTGCTATGGTGCACTCTACCTGGGGAAGCTCGACATATCCCTTAGCCGCTCCGCCGTCGAGGGTAGACAGAGTGGACGAGCCCGCAAAGTGTGTACAGGCAGTAAAAGGTGTCTTCCACGAAGTGAGCTCCTTTTGCACTTCCATGAAGAAAAGCACCGGG
The DNA here is from genome assembly GCF_019703515.2 of Myxocyprinus asiaticus. Taxonomy (NCBI): domain Eukaryota; kingdom Metazoa; phylum Chordata; class Actinopteri; order Cypriniformes; family Catostomidae; genus Myxocyprinus; species Myxocyprinus asiaticus. Next base: position 17,756,577 of record NC_059392.1, on the reverse strand, counting down.
GCGGGGCATGGCCGTGAGTCACGCTCCGAGCCCAGAAACCAATCATCCAGCCACAAACGCTCAGGGCAGGGTGGAGGGTTCCACTTCAGCCCAATGTTCGCAGCCACCAAGGCAAGCACGGCTGCATCTCAGCATCCAACTCATCCTGTGCTCTACCACCCATAGGCAGGAGCTCAGAAGATTTGTCCACTTCCGATAGCAGAAACCCACCCCCCGATGCCGCAACCGAAAGCTCATCCTTGTTGCGAGCCGTGAACGACACATTAAACCCGCCCTGAGGCAGACCGCCTGCATCGCTCAAGAGCTTGTCCGGACAGAACGAGTGTGATGGGAGGTCCGCGGGGGCTGAGCCGGCGGAAACGCTCCTGATCACCCGCGGTGCTTGCCGACCCGGCCGGCTGAGCGTCAGCCTAGGACAGACTGGGTTGAGGAGCATCTGCGGTGGCTCCTTGCTTTATGAAGGAAGTGAGCCACGACCGCAATGTTGTCATTGGCATGTTCTTGCAATGAGAACATAACCATTCCACGAAAGCCGCCTCGGCATGCTGGCACCCCAGACACTCGAGGCAGATTTCATGGGTATCTGGAGGAGAGAGATAACGGCCACATCTGGTAGCGCAAACATGGAAGGACATTTTCAAAAAGATGCCAAGTGTTTGCACGAGCTCTTTTAGAAAGAAATATACTCTAATATACTCTTTTAGCACCTACAGACTCAGGCTGCCGAAGCGCCCAGGGGAAACACAGTACTCAGCCGTGTGAGGGTGACCACTGATATGTGCCGTAAGAATCTAGCAAAGGGTGAGAGAACGAACACACAAACATTCGGCTCCGAGGAAAAAAATCTGAATGAGTGATGCATGCCGTCTCCTTTTATACCCGTATGTCCGGGGCGGAGAGTGGCATGCAAATTCCACTCACCACTTTTCATTGGCCTTTTCTATTTTAAGCAAAGGTGATTGGGGCTCTCAAGATCAAACCCCTAGTGTCACTACATCGACACAACGTCGAGTGAGTGACAGACAGGGAACGGTGCCGCATACCAATATGAAAACATCACCCCAACAGTGAAGTATGTTGGAGGGAGAATCATGATTTGGAGCTGCTTTGGGACCTGGACCACTTACCATCATCAAGGGATAAATGAATTCCCTAGGGTATTGTGGCATGGGGGCATGGTCTTGTGTCGGTCTGTGGGAGAGGGAGAGCGGAAAGGCTTGTCACCTGGGCCGCAATTACCTCTAACACCTGTCTCTCATTATAGTGATGGCGTAGGGAGACCTGAAAAGGCTTGCCAGAACGTTAGAGTAGAGAGAGAGACCAGAGCCACCATCTGGAGTTGTTTATGCGTTTGGCCATCAAGAGCTCTTCTGTTAAGCTTTAAAGACTGAGAGAGAATAATAAAAACTCACCATGGACTGTTCGCTGTCTCCTGACTCCTCCTTTGCCAAGAACTAAGAGATCTGCTACAGTGGTGCCGAAAACCCAGTGTGGCAGCGGGGGCGTGGTCAAGCATCTCTCCGGAGAGAGAAAGCGGTAAGGGCGCTTACACCTGAGCTAAATTATGTCTAACACCTGTCTCTAATTTCAGTGAGCACGGGGAGAGCGGCATAGAGTGACACAACACCCAGTGCAGGGAGACTGGATACGACATAGCCGAGCAAAGATTTTTCTAGTAGTAAAAGTTTATTTATGAAAGCTGTGTGTGTTAGTTTAGTGTGTGAAGTTAAACTGTAAATTGGTGTCGCCAAGAGGGGAAAAATAAAGCCTGACCTGAAGAAAGAAAAATTGCTCCTCGCATCATCTTTTACACCCGCTTTGGAGGAGTACGCCGTTATGGAGTCCTCACCGCTGGGCGAAGTCTTCAAAACTCTCGCCAGCATCCAGCAGACTCAACACCAGGTCCTCATGGATGTACGCCTGGAGCAGGAACAATGTTTCCAAGTCCTGCTCCAGGCACAAGAGGAGGACCGGCAGGTGCTCCAGAGCCTGATCGCCAGAGAGGGGGCTGGCACTGCAACCTCCCGGAAACCCACCCCACCCACGGCCCTAATGAAGATGGGGCCGGACGACAGCCCGGAGGCCTTTCTGGACCTCTTTGAGAAGATGCAGGAGGTCTGGAAGTGGCCTCCTGACCAATGGCGGCATGGCTATGGCTCCTACTCTCTGGGGAGGTGCAGCTGGCAGCACAACAACTTCCTGCCACCAGCCTCCTCAATTATCAACATCTCAAGAAGGCCATCCAGCAACGGGTCGGTCGTAGCCCCGAACAAAGCCATCAGCTCTTTCGGTCACTGAGGTTCGGGAAGCACGGCCGCCCGTTCGCTTTTGCTCAGAAGCTCCGGGATGCCTGCCGGAAATAGTTGCTGGCGGTGGGAACCCGTGGCATCATGGATGTAATCAACCTGGTGGTACTGGAGCAGTTCTTCGCCCAGCTTCTGCGAGGAATGTCCGAGTGGGTCCAGTACCACCACCCGGCGTCGCTGGAGGAGGCTGTCCAGCTGGCAGAGGACTACATGCCGCCGTTTCCAGGAGGCAGCGATCCAATTTTTTTCTTCTTTCCCTTCTTTCCTCTCTGCTCTCTCTCCAAACCCTCCGTCTCATGTACCCCCCTCCCCGTTCCTCCCAGTCCCACCCAGTTCCGGCTCCTCGGAAGTGGGGAGGAGCCCTGCCCAAACCCCATCCCTTGTCTAGGGGACCTCTCCCCTTGTCTGTCCCTCCTACTTCCTCTGTCTCCCTCCACTATCCCCCCCAGGTTAGCGAGACCACCCCCACAAGTGCAGAAGGAAGGCCTGGGCCGGTCTTTCTGGAGCTGTGGGGAAGCCGGACACAGCCAGGATCGGTGACCGGTGATGGAGGTGGGGAGACTGGTCCGGATCCCCAACGCTCCACAGGCCACCCCCGATTGGGCAGGGGCATATTGGATACCAGTAAGAGTAAAAGGTGATAAATATCAAGCTTTGGTGGATACAGGTTGTTCTGAAACCTCGATCCACCAATGCTTGGTGCAAGGTGGGACATTGGATAGGAATAAGTGGGTGAGGGTGAGGTGTGTGCATTGTGACATTCACAAGTACCCAGTGGTTACCATTGAGATATGATTTTTCCCCTGAATCGTATCTCAATGGCTGCGGTTAATTACCGCCTCACCCATCCACTAATTCTGGGAACCAATTGGCCTGGTTTTAAAAGTGTATTGAGGGTAATGTGTATGGATGGATCCTGCAAAACAGTGTTGCAGTGTGTGATGTGCGATGCTATGGCGGGGGAGGTGGTGTCAGGACCGTGGACGTCTCTGTGTCAGGATGATGCAGATGGGGGATTTCCTGTACTCAGGGGCTTCCCTGAGGGGGATTTTCCTCTGGAGCAGTCGCGTGACGAATCCCTCAAGTACACATTTGACCAAGTGAAAGTAATTGATGGTCAACAGCTCCAGCCTAATGTTGCACTCACACACCCGTATTTCTCTATTATTAAAGAGCGGTTGTATTGAGTGATGCAGGACACTCAGACCAAAGAGAATACAACACAACTATTAGTACCAAAGAGCCACCGGGAAACACTTTTCCAGGCAGCTCATTATAACCCAATGGCTGGCCACTTAGCTCACAAAAAAACTCTGAACCACATAATGGCCTGTTTTTTTTTGGCCGGGCATTCACTGTGGCGTGCTGTGATTGCTAGTTGGTGAATCCGCCGGCCACCCCAAAAGCGCCATTGCGCCCTCTGCCGTTGATCGAGATCCCCTTTGAGAGAATTGCCATGGACCTCATTGGACTATTAGAATGGACTGCATGCGGGCATCGCTTTGTATTAGTTCTGGTGGACTATGCAACGTGATATCCAGAAGCAGTGCCTCTACACAACATCTCAGCACATAGTGTTGTGGAGGCACTCTTCAAAATTATCTCCCAAGTGGGGATTCCAAAGGAAATCCTCACTGACCAAGGCACAACATTCATGTCACGTACACTATGTGAACTGTATTAATTATCAGGCATTAAATCAATTCGCACCAGTGTTTATCTCCCGCAAACCGATGGGTTGGTCGAACGATTAAATAAGACCTTGATAAACATGATTCGTAAGTTCGTACACAAAGATGCTAAAAATTGGGATAAGTGGCTCGAACCCCTGTTGTTTGCAGTACGAGAGGTCCCGCAAGCCTCCACAGGGTTTTCCCCATTTGAGCTACTGTATGGGCGTTAGCCACGCGGCGTGCTTGATGTCATATGGGAAGCTTGGGAGGAAGGACCTTCAAATAGCGAAAACCAAATTTAATACATTCTTGACCTTAGAGCAAAACTCCACACTTTGGGGCAGGTAACACAGGAGAATTTGTTCCAAGCGCAAGAACGTCAACGCCGACTGTACGACGGGCACTTGACTACGGGAATTCACACAGGGAGATAAAGTGCTTGTATTGCTGCCCACTTCGTGCTCCAAATTGCTCGCCAGGTGGCAAGGACCCTTTGAGGTCGCACGAAGAGTTGGAGATCTCGATTATGAGGTTAAGTGAATGGATGGGGGGGCACGTCAAATCTACCACTTCAACCTCCTCAAACCATGAAGGGAGGCGGTGCCTGTAGCCTTGGCAACAGTAGTTCTGGAGAGGCTGGAGCTCAGGTCGGAGGTATCTCCCAAACAAATTCATTCACCCTGGTCCCTTACAGAGACCACCTCTCACTGTCGCAGCTTACAGACATTGCCCGGTTGCAAGCGGAATTCGCGGATGTGTTTTCACCCCTTCCCGGTCGCACGAACCTCATAGAACACCATATCGAGATCACCCCGGGGGTGGTGGTTCATAGCCGCCCCTATTGTCTTCCTGAAAACAAGAAAAAGATTGTTCAGGAAGAATTAGAGGCAATGCTTGAAATGGCCATAATACAAGAGTCGCACAGCGATTGGGCCAGCACGGTAGTTCTGGTACCAAAGAGCGACGGCTCGGTCCGGTTCTGTGTTGACTACTGAAAAGTGAACGCGGTGTCCAAATTTGACGCCTACCCAATGCCGCGAATTGACGAGTTACTCGATCAGTTGGGCGTGGCTCAATTTTACTTGATGCTGGACTTAAAAGGTTATTGGCAGATCCCTTTAACTCCAATATCCCGAGAAAAAACAGCTTTTTCCACACCGTTCAGATTACACCAATTCGTGATGCTTCCGTTTGGTTTGTTCGGGGCCCCGGCCACATTTCAGTGCCTCATGGACAAGATCCTCAGACCGCATATGATATTATCATTTATAGCAATGACTGCCGGCAGCATATGCGACATCTGTCCTGAGAGCGCTTGTGCAGACGGGGCTCACGGCCAACCCGAAGAATTGCGCAATTGGGCAGGTGGAAGTTAAGTATCTAGGGTTCCACTTGGGTCACGGGCAGGTGCATCCACAGGTTAACAAAACCGCAGTTTTGTCAAGTGAGTGACAGATAGGGAACAGCCGTTACTCCATCGTAAAACAACAAGAAATGTTAATTAAGATGATCTTAACAACGCAAGTTCCAAAAATTTATTGGGAAACCCAGCCTAATTTAGTACAGAATAAAACATTTCAGTACAAAACAGAACAGGTCAGAACACAAAAGAACTGTTCATTGCAGAAAAGTTCAGAACAGTCCAGTACGGGACAGTACAGTTCAGTGCAGAACAGTTCAGTACAAAACAAAACCGTTCCTTTAACAGAAAAAGTTGAGAACAGAACAGTGTAGTACAGAACAGTACAGTTATATTACTGAACAGTACCAAACTGAATAGGACAGTGTGGAACAGAATTTTTAAGATCAGAACAAAACCGTTCATTGCAGACAAGTTCATAACAATTCAGTACAGAACAGTACATTTTAGTACAGAACAGTTCACTAAGGAACAATATAATAAACTCATACTTCTATGAGAAAATGTTCACTATAAATCTGAAATTCTTTTGGGAGGGATCTTCATACCAACTTTTCACTAATCACTAAACTGGTTGAGTTCAAGATTTAAAAAAATTGTTTTTCGTAATGTGGATATATTATAGAAATAAACGAAAAGTGCAATGTACATCAGAAATACAACTTAAAGTAACATATTCCATAAACCAATCATACAAATGAACCCAAATAAATACAAGAAAAATATTATTAATACAAAAGAAATAGTTCTGAACTGAGACCGATTGATCCGTTCCGTCATATTCGTTTGGGGATGGTAGGCTGTAGTCAATTTTTGTATTACTCCCCACTGTTTGCAGACTAAGAAAAAGTAGTTGTGAGATGAACTGAGCTCCACGATCTGACATTAAATAGGCAGGGGTGCCCCATCGAGTAAAGATTTCCTCTACTAGGATCCTGGCTATTTGGGGAGCTTTCGCCACTCTCAAAGGAAATAGCTCCACCCACTTGGAATAGAAGTCAACAATAACTAAGAGATGTTCATTTTGTTTGACACTCTTAGGGAACGGACTCATCAGATCAACTCCCAAGCATATGCCCGGGTTCAACTAATGGTGTAGATTGTAGATATCCAGATAACTTGGTTAACACGGGCTTATACTTTTGACAAGTTTGACAATCTTTACAATACTTCCACACATCAGCTCTAACAGTAGGCCAATAGGTCATGTCCAAAAGTCAAAGAAGTGTTTTCAATCTTCCTGGATGTGCACTTAATGGATTATCGTGTACATACTGCAAGAACTCTTTACGAAAACCCACAGGGATTACAAGCTGTAGTTTCTGTCCCTTATTTCCAGCAGGTACACTGCAAAATAGTACTCCATTCTGCATGACGTAATGTACTCTTGCAAGATCCTGAGTGGTTTGGGAATCTACCTTCTTACATAGCACCTGGATTTCCAAGTCATTCTGTTGTGCAGTAGCTATCTGATCAAGGTCTATGGGTAAGTCGTTTGGGAAAGCAGTAGACTTGGTAGCATTGACTACAGCCAGCATCTCTGATGAGCCCGTGTATTCTGGGTTTCGGGACAACACATCTGGTATGACATTACACAGACCTTTTCTGGACTTAACTGTGAATTGAAAGCCTTGTAGACATAGTCCACCGGGTGAGAGGAGAGTTTGGTTTAGGATGTTGAAAAACCCATGCGAGCACCGCATGATCAGTGACCACTTCAAAAGGTCGCCCTTCCAAGTATTGTCTCCATTTTTTGACAGCCCACACAACAGCCAAACACTCCTTTTCCAAAACAGAATAAGCTTTTTCTGCTCCTCTTAGCAACCTAGAAGTGTAAGCTACAACATATTCCTCTCCTTCCATTTCCTGTGTTAGTACAGCTCCCAAGCCAATCTCATTAGCATCGGTCTGCATTTTGAATAGCTTACTAAAATCTGGAGGAGTTAGCACTGGTGCTTTTGTAAGGTCTTGTTTTTTTTTTTTTTCTAAAGCCTGCTGACATTGCTCAGTCCAAATCCATGAAGTTTTCTTTTGCTTAAGAGCATGTAAAGGGGCAGCTTTCACTGAAAAATGAGGGATAAAACGGTGATACCACCCTGCTATACCTAAAAACGTTGAACGTCCTTTAGCGATTGGGGTATCGGAAAATCCTGGACAGCAGCTACCTTTGCTGGATTAGTTTTTACTCCTTCCGCTGAAACAATGTGACCAAGAAAAGTCAATTCTCGTTGGATGAAGTTGTATTTTTTAAAATTGAGTGTGAGACCAGCATCATGTAGACATTTGAAGACCTGAATTAGATGTTGAAGATGCTCCATTTCATTCCGAGAATACACCACCACATTTTCCTCTTAAATCTCCGAGTACGTGTTCCATCAGTCTTTGGAATGAAGCAGCAGAGTTTTTCAACCCAAAAGGAAGATGTAAGAATTCAAATAGTCCTGAGGATGTCACAAATGCTGTTTTATGTATACTATCTGCTTCCATCTCCATTTGCCAATAACCACTTTTAAGATCTAGGGTGGTAAACACAGCAGCTCCATGTAATGACTCTAAAATATCAGGAATTTATGGCATTGGGTACGCATCAAGGTGTGTCTTCATATTCAGTCCTCGATAGTAAATACAGAATCTTGAGCCACCATCTTTTTTTGGAACTATTACCACAGGAGAAGCCCAAGGAGAGACTGAAGGACGTATGATCTCTTTAGCTAACAACTCTTTGATTTCGGTTTCAATAAACTGCTGCTTATCTCTAGAAACTTTGCAGGCTCTTTTTCTGACTGGGAATTCAACAGTGGTAATGATGCAATGTTTTACCAGGTTTGTATGTCCAATGTCTTGTGTATAAATGGTAGGCCAGTTTAACATCATATTTTCCAGCTTCATTTTGATCTTTGGTTGAGTGTCAGCTTTTTGAATACGTTGCTGCATAATCTGCAAGGTGTCATCTGTAACGGAAAGAGTGGGTACAGCAAGATAAAAATGCACAGTAGAACAGACGTCCTTGCTCAGAAATGGAAAATAAAAATATTTTCCAGCTTCTATGGCAGAAGGCAAGGTGTACTGAGCTTTTTGGAAGTCTAACACGATTCCTGTCATCAGTAGAAAATCCATGCCTAAAATAATTGGCACAGTCAAATCAGTATCCATCATAATGAACATTGTCAAATCTACTGGTACTCCTTGAATTTCACCTTGTCAATTTACCTTGCCCAGAGCTGTCTGCTTCTGTCCATTGGCCAACATGAATGACTGTCCTTGACACTGCTGGTAAGTTTCTGTTTTACACAACTGTTTCCAACAGGATTCTTGGATAAGGGACAATGTGCTACCTGTATCCACCATGGCAGTGAAATACCTATCTTGGATAACAATAGGAATAACAACTGTTTTAATGTCTGGTCATGCTGAATTTTGAGTGGCTTGCATGATTCTGTTATTTGCTATGGAAGGATTTCATTGAGGTTCACGAAAGGTTTGTGGATTCTTTCTTTGTTCTTCCACATTCACCTGACTCCAACATCTTTTTGACTCATCAAAATCTCGTTCTATCTGTGTGCCGATTCGCCCACATCTTTCACAGTTCCTCTCATCAGACTCGCCAGTCGTGGATTACAATTCCGTAGAATAGCTTGTCCCACTTCTCTTTCAGTCATCTCTTTTTTTCATCTCATGCACAAAGCATGGTAATGAAAGGCAAAGTCTCTGATACTTTCCCTGACTCCTTGTTTCCTTTCTAATAATTTTTATTGCAACCACTTCTTCATAATCTTCAATTTAATCTGCTTCCAATTTCTAACATTCCTTTAGCTGTTCCTTTCAAAACAGTGGTTAAAATGGCCAGTATCTCATGGTTAGAAAGAGGACGAACAGCAAAATACCCTTCACATCTTTCAAGGAACACCACTGGATCTTCATCTTGAGTGTTGCTAAAATCAGGAAAGTACATTTTTACAGGAGCATTGTATTGCATTGATGAATCAGCTACAGTTATAGCACTGGTGAGCTGCACATCATCAGTTTGTTCTCTTTAATTACTGGAGTGGATGAGGAGAAATTTAAATGTGGTTGGTTGGGATTAGACATTGTTGTAATAAGAGACTCAAATTTTTTGCTCAATTTGGATATCTCTTCTTTTCAAACAGTCTACCATAGATCTTGCTAAATCTTGTATTGCGAGTTCAAACCTTTTTGTAACTCTGTCGCATTCACGTTCAAGCAAATAATGCAATCTCTCTTCAATGGCTTTACATTTGTTTTCCATCTCTTCATAAGAAACACATTCACTCACCTTCTGATAGCAGTCCTCAACCCGCCTTCAAGTGATATTATTCATCCATCCAGCTGTGCATTTTTAGGTATAACAGATAGAATTGGTTGGCATGGTTCCCCTTCATCTTCAGGTGGGGGAGGGGGTGGTAAAGGAAAATTATCCAGACTCTCACCTGTGTACTCTTCCTCATCTTCCTCAGAATCCAGGTACAAATCACTGAATGTATTGATCAGTTCCCTGATTGGTTCTCTGTGAGCAATGAAGGAATTCGATGTAAAATCCAGGCTAGGTATGCCCCATCCTCATCCAGAGCTTTATGGCTTGTCATACTGAATAAAGACTCATAACACAGTAAAATGTCAGTGAATGAAGTTAATTAGTACGGTCCCTGTTTGGGTGCCATTATATAATAAACTCATACTTCTATGAGCAAAATTTAACAATCAATCTGAAATTCTTTTGGGAGGGATCTTCATACCAACTTATCACTAATCACTAAACTGGTTGAGTTCAAAATAAATAAAAAAAACAATATAACAGACAACTGATTTTCTTAATGTGGATATTTACAAAAGAAATAGTTCTGATCTGAGACTGAAGAGTTGCATACAGTGAAAGTGATGAAGATTATCTGAGTTAGTCCATAGATTAATGATGAAACCTTGTAGCTGATGTTGATGCAATCAGTTCATTAACACCAGTAACAGTCCAAACCAAATCCCCATATCCACACGTTAACTCCAGGAACAAGCAGAAATTAGTCCCATCCTCGTGAGTAATATCCATTTTAGATGACACAAGGCGATGTGATATAATGCAGGCAAAGTTGTCCTTTCAATTTCAGCGTAATGACTCCCTTGCTCTTACTCCAGCACTAAAGAAAATATGTCCACCCCATATCCTCCCAAATTTTTCAGCTTCTCTCAGATGGTGTGTGGAGACTACAGCATAAGATTAGCAAAACAGGCAAGCTGCTCTGACCATGCTTTCCCTTTACCAAACAACTCTCTCTTATTCTTCTTCTTCCTCTTATTTTATGGCAGATTGCAACAAACTCGTGCATTACTGCCACCTTCTGTGATCATGAACCAGAGACTCTAACCACTACCTCCTCTCCCCCCAACCTCCAACCCAACAAGAGTCAATGCTTCAGCCAGCGCTGCATGTTCAGCTCCTCTAGCTTTTGCTCGTAACCCTTCCTAGACCAGAGGGAGGGGGGAGAGGGAAAAAAAATAAATAAATATTTACCTATACATTCATACCCACACACCCCTATATTTTTACTAGGGTTTTAATACTTTCATATCCTAATTACCTATATCCTACCATTTAGGCCTGTACACTCCAGAAACTTGAACAATACTGTTATTATATTCCCTCCTATCTTCGGATTAAAATATTTTTTAATGAAATATCTTGTTCCCCATTTCTCCTCATCTCCTCTACTAGAATTACTCTTTCCTCTGTGTATCTTCCACAATGCATAATGACATGTTCTACTGTTTCACTGATTCCACACCATTCACAAAGCCCTGTTGGATGCTTTGATATTAATTGCATTGTCTTATTTAGCCCTGTATGCCCCAGTCTGAGTCTTGATAAAATATTTTCCTCTCTTCCTACCAGAATGCCTTCCTTTCCCCACTTTTGGCTGTATTGAATACAAATGTCTTCCTTTAGTTTCAGTATCCCAATACTGCTACATTCTTTGATACATTTCCTTTTTAACTATTGCTTTGATTTCTGATCTACTATATGATATATCTATTTCCACTTTTGTATCCTGTACTGCTTGTTTTGCCAGCTTATCTGCTACCTCATTCCCTTTCACACCCACATGTGCTGGAACCCACAAGAACTGTACCCTCACCCTTATTTGTTGCAACAAACATAATTCCTGGAGAATCTCCATTACTAAATCTTGTCTTGTGACAGACTGTTGGGCATCGATCCTTGAGAGAGCGGCACTGGAATCTGAATATACTACTACATCCTTTACACCTGTTTTATTAATCCATCTTAATGCCATCACAATTGCTATCATTTCCCCCGTGAACACTGATAACTTATTTGATATCCTTACCTTCCTTGAAATTTGCAATTTTGGTATAACAAATGCTATACCTACTTGTCCACTACTTGGATTCTTTGATGCATACGTAAATATTTGAGTAATGTGTCCATACTAGCCTAGTTTCCATCCACTTTTCGCGCTATTTTGTTATCAACAAAGTGAAAATGCGTAAAAAAAAAATGTTTGCGAAATTTGCCGTTTTCTGCCTGTTTCCATTCAAATGGCCTTTTATCGATAAAAATGGTGTGCGTGATGACGTCATGCCTAAAAAAACACTTTGTCGCATAAGTTTTGGTTTAGCGCAAAATAAATCTGCCCTGAAGCCGTTTCCATGCAGAAATGTGTGTTTATCGCTAATTCGCCTCCCAGATGTCCCTAATTTTTTTCCTCCGAAGTTTTGGTAAAATGGGGAGAGTATTGAGAAAATTCATTGAAATTAGCCAGCTTACTGTCATTTTAATTTCACAAATAAAAGCAATCAGAAGATGAGGAACTGCAATCAAAAGGGAACAGTTGCCTTTCTGATAGGACTGTAATATTAGTCCTGATGTTGCGCCTATCACAGGTTGCCACCGGTTCTGACCCGAAAGCGAATCGTCATGGTCATGTTCAAGCTGGCAACCTGCACCAAGTAGTGGGGAAACTTTCGGTCTTAGTATAAGGACCATCCATCGATGTGTATATACTGTGTGCACAGCTATTAAAGAAAAATTGATTCAGTGTAACATCAGTGTTTATGATACATTCCTGATATTCAATAGGCTATTTTGAACAATCATCTAATCTAAAGCATTGCCATCACAACTGCATTGTGTCCCGAATATTTGACCATCAACTTTTAACGACCAACTGAACTTGATTGTCATCTAAAATTAATTTAATGTCATAATGCAATTTACATTTTCTGAAGAAGCTCAGCAAATGCGATCTGAGGTAAAGAGGGTTAGATTTAAAATATTTAAACGTTTTGAAATGTTCAAAAGCTAGTTTTCTGAAAGTGAACTCAGCACTGGACAAATATTTCTGATAGTTTATAGCCTTGAAAAAAAGTGTAGAACATTCTGAGAATGTCATTCAGCTGACTTTTTTCGCCTACAGAACAGGGTAAGGCTAATTTAAGTTTGTGTAAAGAAAAGGCAAGTAAATAATTTTTTTTTATAAATAAAAATACATTTTTCGTTTGGTAATTAATTTTTTTAATTTATTGCTTTTTTCGTTTTGTAATTTATTTACTTTAATACAGGGAATTGTACCGGCATTTTTTCAAAAGTAAGCTAAGCAATAATTTAATAGAATTGGGCTGTTAGTGTTTCAAAAAAGCACACTGAAGCGTTTCTCCTAGTATTATGTATTTATTTTTAATTTAAAACATCTTTGTACACAGATATATGTTTTTTTGTATTTTGGTCTAATTCCATGACTGCCGTCTATTTTGAATGGTGTGGAAAAGCAACTTTAATAAATAAACGGATGTCTACCATGATTAAATTAAATCACAAACAGTGGGCATTAATTTGTTCTCCGTGCACTTGTCCGTGTGCATGATACGAGATATCTGTGTTGGCACTCCTGGAAGTGTCATGTTTGCAGCATCGGATCTGTGCAGGTATGCTGTTAAAATCAATCCATAATCACGTACAATAAATTGGCTTTCAAGGATGTATACTGTCATCATGATTAACACAGGCTAATGATTGGGGCAAATTCTGTCATGTGACACTACATTTTTGCGTTAATGCCAATTTTCTCGACAAAAAGTGTTTCTAAACCAGTTTTTCCGCGACATTTAAAGTATCGACATAGAGTTTATGCGCTAGAGTTAAACGGAAAAATATTATGTCGACACTTGTGAAATTTTGATGCGTTAAAATTTTTTCGCAAAAATCCATGGATGGAAACGTAGTTACTTTCTCCACAAATACTCCCTTACTCTGATTACCTCATGCTCACTCTGACCTTTTTGTCTACATTCCAGTAGTGTTAAATCTACTAGTGGTTGAGGCAAAATCCACAACGGAACAGCTGGCAGGATCACTCTTGGTGTAATTCTAAAATCCTTTATACCCATCTCCTTTACTAGATCCCCTACCACCCATCCAAAACTATTTAATTTTTTCTTCCCATACTCCCAACACAGATCTAATAACTTTAAGGTGGGATGTGATTTGTCCTGTCCCTTAAGATTTGCCCAGTAGACCATTATCAGCTGTTGTCTATTTGAAGAGGCATTTCACCTACTTCTACCTGTAAGGCTGAAACTGGAGATGATGGATATGCTCCACAACAAATCCTTAATGCTTGTGCTTGAATTTTATCTAATTTAGCTTAATGAGTTTTAGCTGCAGATCCATAAACTATGCTTCCATAATCCATCACTGATCTAATTTGTGTTATGTATATGGCTTTTAATGCCAATCTGTCCATCCCCCAGTCTTGACCGGACACACACCTCATTATATTCAAAACTCTTTTACATTTCTTTCCATCTATCATTTCTTCAATTATCTGACCATTTCTATCTACTGTTGCCCCACCCCTAAAGGGTACTTTGCGCATTAAAGTTCCCACACCAAATTATTCTCTCATTTCCTTGACCTTCTATAGCTTCTAATTCACTTAACTCCAGTCTCTTACATGGATTATACAAATTTATTATAACATATTTTTTACCTTGGTCCCATATCTCAACTACTACATATTCCATTGATTTCCCTATTCCCACCAATCTATACGGAATTCCTGATCTTATGAAAGTAACACATCCCCCTCCATTACCCTCTACTCTATCCCTTCTTACTGCTGAATATCCCTTCAAAACAAAATCAAATTTAGGTTTAAGCCACGATTCTTGTATACATATCACATGTGGTTTAGCCTTCATTCGATTTACATACCCTTTGAACTCCAATCCATTTGCAAAAAGCACAACGTTTTTCTTACTTACACTTTACTCATCTTCCCTGATCCTACCTTCTTCTCTCACTCTTATTGGTTTTCTTATTGCCCTTATGTTCTGCCCTCTTCTGACTTCTCCTTGCTCCTTAATTCTACTACTTTCACTGCCTCAACATATGACAATCTACATTTGTCCCTCTCTTTCTGTACCTCCACTGCTTTCTTCCTAACTTCACAGCCCCCATATGAGACATCATGTGCTCCACCACAATTGCAGCACCTAACCTCAGCACCTGCTTCACATCTACCATAATCATGCTCACCTCCACAATGAGCACATCTCTTTTTTGCCTTACTGACTTTAGCGATGTGTCCATATCTCTGGCAATTGTAACATCTTACCGGTGCTTTCGCATATGCTCTTACTGGATAACTAATATAATAATAACCTATTTTAACTCGATTTGGTAACATCCCATCTTCAAACTTTAGCATTACAGAAAAACTATCCACTCTATTTCCCTCTCTATTCACCTGCAAACATCTGGCCTCATCAACATTCCCTCCCTCAATATTCCTCTTTATCTCTTCCATTGATACCTCCAAGGGTACTCCAGTAATTACACCACTAACCCATAACTTTCCTCCTACTGGCCTACAACACATTACCTCTTGCTTACACACCATTTTTAATCTCATCACTTTATTTCTCTGTTCATCATTGCTGCATGTCACCAACAATGCCCCATCTCGCGTCACTCTAGCACTGCTAATTTCCCCTATTAATCTTCTCAACTCATTTGTCAAAGCAATAGGACTAATCCCTATCATACCACTACTATCTTTAAACCTGACCATAATTTTGAACTCATTCCTTCTCTCCTCTACCACACCCTCTCCTCCACTCTCCCCTGTGCTACTTGCTAACCCTTCCCTGCTATTCTTTTTCCTCTTCTTTGTCCCATTATTTGTGGATTTACCTCTCCCTTCTCCTACCTGTGCCCAACCTACCTCCATCTCATCTCCTTCTCCCTCCTCCGACTCCTCTCCACTGCCCTTAGTCTCTGGTTCAGCCACACTCTTTTTTATTCATGATCGAGTCATCTCTCCCATTCCTGACTGCTGTCGCCGTGACCGATTGTTGCTTCCTCCGAGAAAGAGTCTCAATCTGGATCAGTTTTCCTTCAAACAAAACCGCGTTTAAATAAACTCTTTACGCTCCGCTCTGGCCGCTGCAAGTATCACCACCATCCAAAAACTCCTCTCTCTTCTTCTACTACATACCTGTATTTAAACCTAACCCACAGAAACACTAGTTCCCCCGATGGTGGGTAGTAGAATAACAACAAAAGTAACATTTAACTGGTACAACAGAGCAGTTCATTTAAAAAAGTTCAGAATAGAAAAGTTTAGTATGGAACAGTACAGTTCAGTAGAGAACAGTTCAGCATGGAATAGAACAGTTCTATACAAAACAGAAAAGTTCAGTTCAGAACAGTTTAGTTCAGAACCAAACAGTTCAGTACAAAACAGGAAAAATAGAATAATTCAGTACAGAACAGTAGAGTTCACAACAGAACAGTTCTATTAATTCTGAACAGTCAGTTCAGAAGAGAATGTGAGAGTTCAGTACCTGTACAAAACAGAATAGTTTAGCACAAAACAATGCAGTAGTGTTCGGTTAATTTAGTTTACTGTAATTATTGCCATATATCATATGATAATGAATGATTAACATGTGATCAATAATTCTTGCTTACAAAAGAGCCGCTGAGAACTACAATTGACCTTTGGTCTGAAGTTAGACTATAAATTATTTTTACAGGGCTGTCAGTGTCATTTCAGTCACTGAAACCATGGCCATGCGACAGTTCCTTCTGATTATTGGAATATTTGTTTTGTCATGCTTTAAAGGAGGTTTCACAGTTAATCCCGGTAAGTGTTTTTCCAATGTGTGCTATTATTATTATTATTTTCACTCTCTAAACAAAGAGAAATCAAATGAAGAAAAATAAATTTTCTTGAATTTATTTAAAGAGGAGGAGAAGCCAAACTTCTGGCATGTTAAAGCAAAACAGGCTCTGAATACGGCACTCTCTATGAAGCCCAACATGCATCGTGCTAAAAATCTCATCCTCTTCCTCGGAGATGGTAAGTGTACAGAACCTAATGTATATGATCATGCAGAGTGGCATGTAATTATTTTTGGCATATTTCTTGTTTTTGCCTTGTTCTTTTCCATTTAATCTTTTGCATCTTGATGCACATTGTGTTCATTTTCCATTTCAGTTATTGTAGAATAATCTTAGATCATATCGATTTGCATCATCAGTTAATAGCGCCTTTTCAGCTATTTTTTCAAATGTTATAAAATGTACCAATACTACAATATGCATTTACCTAAACATAAAATGTAATTTCAAGTGAGGAACAAATTTTTGAATAAATACACTTATCTTTTGAATTTGTGCATATGTGTGCTTTAGAGTTGTGTAACATGTTGTTCTTAACCTGTGATAAGGCATGGGAATTAGCACTGTGACCGCAACCAGAATCCTGAAGGGACAGATGAACGGACAGACAGGAGAAGAAAATGTCCTGGCCATGGACACATTTCCACATCTCGCTCTGTCAAAGGTACACAAAACTACCTGTGTCTATCAGTCTGTGAACTGTGCAGTAAACTGAACAGAACGATACAATTCAGTTTTTTTGATCAGTACGGAACAGTTCACAAGTTGCCACCAAATACCTGGACATCCTATCAATAACAACAAAAAAAGCAGCCAATTGCTGGCAATTATGCAAGCAATAAAACATTTTTATGACTGTTTACTCTTTGTTTGATATTTAACATATTTAGTTATTCTGTCTCTTTAAGTTTGTTTGTTATGAAAGGCTGGTAACATGCTGCTTAAAAATCCTAAATTTATAAGAACAACTGATTACACTCACCGACCACTTTATTAGGAACACTTGTACACCTACTAAGCCAATCGTTTGGCAGCAGTGTAATGTATAAAATCATACAGATACGGGTCAGAAGCTTCAGTTAATGTTCACAACAACCATCAGAATGTGGAAAAAATGTGATCTCAGTGATTTCGACCGTGGCATGATTTTTCATACTCAAACCAGACAGGCTGGTTTGAGTATTTCTGTAACTGCTGATCTCCTGGGTTTACATGCACAACAGTCTCTAGAGTTTACTCAGAATGGTTCCAAAAACATCTTCAGTTCTGCAGATGGAAACATTGATGAGAGAGGTCAACAGAGAATGCCCTGACTGGATCAAACTGACAGAAGGGCTACGGTAACTCAGATAACCACTCTGTGCAATTGTAGTGAGCAGAATAGCATATCAGAATGCACAAAACATCGAAACTTGAGGCGAATGGGCTACGACAGCAGAAGACCACGTCAGATTCCACTTCTGTCAGCTAAGAAAAGAAAGCTGAGGCTGCAGCGGGCAAAGGCTCACCAAAACTGGATAGTTAAAGACTGGAAAAACATAGCCTTGTCTGATGAATCTCAATTTCTGCTGAGGTACACTGATGGTAGGCCCACTTTCTGTTTTTGGCTGACAGAAGTGGAAACTGACATGGTCTTCTGCTGTTGTAGCCCAGATTAATTTATGCCATTTCTTGCTCACTGTGCTACAGTAGCCTCTCTCCCATAAATTAATGAGTGGAGAGTTTTCCACATGGTTGTTTAACGCCAATAGACCATAGCAGAGACACACAACAAGCAGCAATATAGATTATACCGAAAAAAAAACACACTGTAGAGAATGAAAATGAAGCAAAGTAAAACTATCATCATGTTTCTGACATCCAGTCTGACACTGATGGTTCAGCTGAGCCAGGAAAAGGTTTGTGACTGGACAAGTAAACAAGTTGCCAGAGTGCATTTAGTCTATTATAATAAGTTGTTACATACACTCACCAACCATTTTATTATATAACCAGCCAATCATCCGGCCATATAAATGTAAGTCTTTTGACACAAGTCTTCCCATTGCGTTTACAGTACACGCATGTGACTAGCAGATGTTTCTTAAAGCAGTTGGTTCAGTTAATTCAAAGTTTTGGAAAGCTTCATCTCTCCCATCACTTGTAGATTTTGTGCATGCTGAGGTTTTAATTGTTTATTATGTGTTTGTGTAGACCTACAATGTGGATAAGCAGATGCCTGACAGTGCAGCGACAGCCACCGCGTATCTCTGTGGTGTGAAAGCTAACTATGGCACTCTGGGTCTGAGTGCTGCTGCACGCCGCAAAAACTGCAGCACAACTAAAGGCAATGAAGTTAAATCTGTTCTGCATCAAGCAAAGATGGCAGGTAATGACAAAGAACAACAAATACCAATATTAGTGGATTATTTCCAAGCTATTGCAACCTACTACTACATCTTAATGCAGATGAAATTTAAATTCAAAATTAGGAAACGGCTCCTGTCCTAATCAGATTGCATATAGGGAGCGGCGGAACTGCATATCTGTACATAGAGTATATGGGTTTTTTTCTACTATTCGTTGACATTTTGGCTTTTAAACTTTTGAAAAATGAAACTTTTATAAGTGTATAATTGTAGAATGGTAGAATTTAGGTGATAATGCACAAATTACAACAAAAAATCGCCAGTTTCACAAAACAGCATGGGATACAGTTAAAGAGAAGCTAACACTACAATAGATTATGGAATTCTAAAGCAGAAAAACAAGTGGGTATACAGTTCCAACGGTATATGCAAATATTGATCCTTAGAAGTCGTTATATGCAAACAGTATGCATACGCATATACGTGTGTATGGCCCTGACTACACCACTGAACGAGACGCTGCATCAGTAGCTGTGTCAAGGTTTTGTAGAAGGACCCAAGATGCAGGAAGGCAATGATGGAGATTTATTGAAAAAATAAACAAAAACAACTTATAAACAAAACACTCATGAGGACAAAATAAAACAAGATAACAATAAAACTGAAAACAAACAGACAGGATACACAGGAAACAACACGAAACAAACCGACTGAGGGTAACTGGAATACACAGGAACAACACGACTAGACTAGGAACAAAACACAACAATCTGGTTGGAAAGACAAGACAAAGGAGAGAATATATAGAGGAAGGGAAAATTTAATACATGTGCTGCTGATCAGATAATGAGCAGAGCAAATCAGCATTGGCATGATGGATTGGCTTGGCTTCACGGCCTCAGGGAACTGGACAGACTCGTCGACAGCCACTGGGAACTGGACAGGTGGCTCCAAGACGGAAGCAGAATCAGACAGGGAAACAACCACCGCTGCCGTGAGTACTAGCAGTGACAGGGAAACGGCCTCCATGGCTGTGAGCACTGGTAGCGACTGGGGAACGGCCTCCGTGGCCGTGGACGCTGGCAGTGGCAGGGAAATGGCCTCCGTGGCCATGAGTGCTGGCAGCGACAGGGAAACTGCAGCGAGAACGACCGATGCCTCTTGGCAGTCGGCAGCAGAAACGGCCGCCACCTCCTGGCGGTCAGCAACGAGAACGGCCACGACCTCCTGGCTGTCAGCAACAAGAATGGCAACAAGAAGGTCCTCTTGTGGTCTTCCAACGCTATTATGCCAGACTGTTAAACTGAGGCCAACTGAGTGAATTGGAAAGCACGCAAATTGGGCTTCTAATTTAAATGTCGGTTAATTTTAATATATCGATGCCTCAAAAATATATAGATAAAATCACATGCCAATCAATAATCAATATATCGATATTTTATGACATCCCTAATTATTACATTATTAATTTTTATTAATTCTGCCTATTTATTTCCTGAAATGTAGAATTATATTTTTTAACTGATTAAAATATTTCTCTAAACTAAGTTTGATACTGTCAAATCAATTAACATAGTTATTACAACAGATTTTCATCAAATTGTTTTCAGATAACTTGAAACTTATAACTCTGGTCAAATTTATGTTAATTAATTAAATGTCACTGTAAGTTAAATACATATAGGTGGAATTTCATACATTGTTTATTAATATGATCAAATACTGTATGAGCTTCTGGAAGTACTCCAGTATTGTTTATTGAAAATTTAATTCCATTTTAAATATACTTCATTAAATTTCCATATGGAAATCTGATATATGGCCATATATGAACATATAGCATATATAAAATTATAGTTCATATATTTGTACATATTCAAATTCCAATAGTATTTAGGAAAATATGTTACATTTATGAAAACAGCCATTTTTTTAGTATTTTGAAATAAATGTTGCATTTATGTACTACAAGTATGTGACTTTTTATATTAGTAAAATCCATATATGAACATAATATATGTTCATATATATGTTTTGCATATATTGTCATGTATCAGATTTCTGTATGGTTTCAAATTCAAATCACAATTCAGGATTCTGTTTACTACCTCAATTGAAATCCATTTCAAATTAAGGAATTTTACAGGCATTCTCAATTCAATTCTGAATGGCACACACACCTGCCCTTTACACTTTCATTTATGTCTCTCAAGGTTAAAGGAGCAATTGAAGTTACAACGTTATCTTATCTGTGACAAAACTATAGGTTGTTAAAGGCTATATCATTTGTGTCATTCCGTTGTAATAATGATATGGTTTTATTTTCTCTAGGGAAGTCTGTAGGCATTGTAAGCACAGCACGTGTCCAGCATGCATCACCTGCAGCCAGTTACTCTCACACCGCTGACAGGGAATGGTACAGTGACAAAGAGCTACCTTCTGAAGCCGTGGCAGGTGGATGCAAGGATATTGCATATCAGCTCGTCCATAATACCGATATAAATGTAAGGGGGAGTGTTTGGAAAACCAGTTTGAAAATTCTGTTTGGTGATACTAGTAGTGATGCAAAAATTACACACTTCACATTTAATTACAATGGCAAAGTATCAACAAGACTCACTCAAAATATCTCACTTGTGAGCTAGCTATATAATCCCGCTATAATTTGATTGTTGCAGGTTATTTTAGGTGGCGGCAGGCAGTACATGTTTCCCAAGGATATGAAAGATCCTGAATACTCAACAGTGACGGGTAGCCGACAGGACAATGTAAACCTCATTGATGAGTGGCTCAAAAACAGAAAGGTAAGCCAAACAATCCAAAAGCTATTGGTGTGACAGAAAATAATTCACAAATTAATTTATTAATTATATGCATTTGGTTTATGTCTCCAATATTCTATTGCAAATATTAAAGGGTTAGACCACCCATAAATTAAAACTAAATGTCATCATTTACTCACCCTAATTTCATTCCAAACCTATCTGACTTTGCTCTGTTTAGCACATTGTCTCAGGTTTAAACTGTGTTAGACATAAAACAACCATCGTTGACATCACATCTGGTGTGATGGATCTTCACATGCCATTTTTGAATTTGAGATATGAGAGCTGTGGTGGTGGGCAAATTTTGCAGTAAATAACTTACATTTCAGACTCTATTTAATTTTTTATACTACTAATATAATAATTTTCCTTATTTTTGGAGCATGATGGCCCCAAAAGGCAGCCTAAAATCTCCTTTTGTGTATTATGGAAGAAAGAAAGTCATGTGGGTTTGGAATAATATGAGAGTAAATTATGACAGAATTTTCATTTTTGGCTGAACTATTCCTTAAATTTCCTATCTTTACTTAGAATGCCAAATATGTCTGGAATAAACAAGAACTTGATGCTGTCAAAGAAGAGAATACTGAGTACTTGATGGGTAAGACTGCCTTCTCAATTTAGAGTGAAATATGTTCCATTTTATTTTAATTTATATAATTTATATAACCAATAATGTATACATCATATATAAACTAGATAGTTAAAGTTTGAATAACACAGGCAGGGAGGAAGGGAGGAAAGAAAGAAAGAAAGAAAGAAAGAAAGAAAGAAAGAAAGAAAGAAAGAAAGAAAAAGAAAGAAAGAAAAAAGAAAGAAAAAAAGAAAATTGAGTGTTTGTTTACATTTGAATTTTGAAAAGTTGGAGTTTGAATAGTCTTGGCCAGCCCTTACAAAAAATCTTACAAACTTGCCACAAATTTGCCACTCATTATTTTCATATGCAAATGAGCTTGTGATTGACTGTAAATGTTTTACAGAAGTTTGCAGCTCTTCACCGGTAATGGTGAACCTGCAGCAAATCTTTGGCAACAATGGACAAATGAGCCACAAAGCTCATTTGCATGTGTAAATAATCAGTGGCAAATTTGCCTGCAAGTTTGCCATGAACTCTTGGTTTTTGTAAGGGTATTTGAACATTTCGTACTTTACATTTACATTTTTGACTGTTGAAGTTTAAAAAGTTTTGGCCCGTTTGAACATTCCATCATTTACATTTAAATATTGCAAAAACTGATATTCCGATCTCTTAGAAAAGTCGTTGCAACCAGAGTCAGAAAATTCTAAAGATCTGTGCCGAGTTTGGTGGAAGTAGCATGAAAACTTGAAAATCCCTAATCAGCTTTATATGTAGAACAGTATTTTGGCTTTTTCAAGCCAACAAAATTACTTAGACTCAGCAAAGGTATTTTTGATCATTACTTAACCATGCTGCTGGGTTAAACTGTTAATAAATGCATATTATTTCAGTCTTTGATTAAGTTCTGTTTGGCATGTTGCATTTGCCAGGTCAACTATTCTGGTGGGTGACCAATGTGGTTTAATGCTGTTGTTTTTATTGCTGTGATTAGGACTTTTTGAGCCAAAGGACACCAGGTACGAGTTGGATCGTGACACAAAAATGGATCCATCCTTGACAGAGATGACTGAGAAAGCCATAAAGATTCTTAGCAAAAACCCTAAAGGATTCTACCTCTTTGTGGAAGATAAGTGGATATTTTGTGTGGTTTCCATTGCATAACCCTTGTTGTGCCGAATGCACTTATTTTGGCCTGTTTTCTTTTGTCTAAGTGGGAGAATAGATCATGGCCATCACGCAGGGCAGGCCAAATACGCTTTGACCGAGGCTGTGGAATTTGACAGGGCCATTGCGCGGGCGGCTGAGCTGACCAGTGAACTGGACACTATGACTGTGGTCACCGCTGACCACTCACATGTCTTTTCTTTTGGTGGCTACTCTTACAGGGGAAATCCTGTGCTAGGTATGGAACAATCTAATTCATCTATAGATCAAAATGTATTATTTGTATGTCGACACTTCTGACATTTTTTAAACATAAATGGGTGATTCTTCAATTAGGAACTTTTCTGGCCCCTAGCATAACTTCAACTTTAACATCACAACATTACAAACTTTAATTTAAAGCAAAAAAGTATTTGGAAATTGGACAAAAAGTCAAAAGGTGCAAGACTGTGTACTTAACATCTTTAATGAGGAAATGAACAACAATCCCATTGAAAGCATGCTTTTAACATTTTAATCAGATGGATGCTCCATCTAAATTTTCTTTGGGTTAGAAAAGGAAAATTGACAACAGCATTTCATTAATATTTTTAGATCTGAAACTGGAGTTTTAATATCAGACCCTATTGAAATATGCAAGAGAGCAGCACATTGTTATGAAAATCTTTATAAGAGTGAGAATAAAGAAGACTGGGATGTTGAACTATTATTATTTATTTATTTATTTATTTATTTATTAGAATTACCTTAAGTCACTGAAAAATCTAATACAGCACTTAATAAGCCTATAGTCTTGGAAGAGTTGCATAAAGCTCTATAAAGCATGGAGTGTGGAAAAGTCCCTGGAATTGTCAGAATTCCAGTTGAGTTCTATATTTCATATGTCTTATTGGACTATTATAGGAGATGATCTGCTGGCAGCTCTTAGAAGTTTAGGTTTAGAATAAGGGTGTTTGCCGTTGAGTTGCCGAAGAGCAGTAATCACTCTTCTGGCAAAAAAAGGTGACTTAACTGATGTTAAAAGCTGTTTCTTTGCTTTGTTGTGATTATAAATGACTTTATAAAGTACTAGCAATAAGACTTGAAAAGGTTTTGGAAGAAGTAATCCATCGTAAACTGTCCTAATGTATACCTGGCAGGTCAACATTTGATAGCATTTCATTAATTCGAGATTTGTTAGAAGTATCCAAAATATACAGTCTAAATACTGGCTTGATTTTCATAGATCAAGCGAAAGCTTTTGATCGTGTAGAACATAAACATTTGTGGAAATGTTTGCAAGTTTTTTGTGACAAAATTAGAACTCTATATAGTGATATTGAGAGTGTGTTGAAGATTAATGGTGGCTTATGTGCTCCTTTTAAAGTTGGCCATGGAGTTAGACAAGGATGTTTATTGTCATGCATAAGCATTAAAACCCTTTTCTGCACAAGTTGAGAGCAGAATTAGAAGTATTAATGGAACACTTTACATTAACATTCAATTTGTAAAGGGTTTATAAAGGGGTTTAGTAATGATTAATGACTCATCTACAGATGCATTATAAATCATTTATGTGCAGTTATAACAACATGAATAAAAAGGGCAACTTTCATGCAATACCTGCCAAATAGTGAGCCAATATTAACTCATGTTATAAATGCTAAATAAAGGTACTTGTTCATACTTATTTTAATCTAAATCATGAAATGTCATAATTCATCATTTATGTAATGATCCAGCAAAAATAGACAAGTATAGGGATGAAAAGGTGTTGTGTCTATATTTATTATTGTTTTGTCTATGACTATGACACTTACCTGGTAATGTTAATGTTAATAGAATGGTGCTAATCCGAGTGGTGTCTGTAACAGTCCTCTGGTGGTCTTCATGCTCACACACAGCATTGTTTGACAATTTTAATTTCTTTATTGTTTATAAAAAAAGATTGTTCAGCTACTGTTCAGATAATTGAGAAGATAAAAGGGCTTTTTAACAAATGGATGTGTTATGTGCCAACGATGTCATACAGAGGTTTTGTGCTCATCATAATTAACCAAGTGGCATCCTCTCTGTGGCATCGTTTGGCTTGTGTCAATCTTTATATTTATTGGTAAAAATACAATCAATTTAGTTTGATTTCTTTTGGGATAAATTACTCTGGGTGGTACATAAAATTTTGTACTTACCAAAAGAAGAATGTGGGCAAGGTCTTGTACACTTACAAAGCAGAACTGCTGCTTTTCGTTTGCAATTTCTACAAATATTTCTTACGGGTCCAGAGGAATTTAACTGGATACCTGTGAACATTGCTATAATTAATTTTTTTCAAGTGTTGGAATTAGACGAAGCCTTGTTTTTGATGGACGCCAACAGGATTTATATAACTAGCAAGTTTCTAAAGTGTGGAGTCTTTTTGATGTGAAATGGACTCAGATTACAAACTCTTTACTTTGGTTTTCGGAAAAAACACTGATAAATGGCGCACATTTGGATACAGTGCAAGTGGAACGCTGACCGAATTCTTCTTTAAATCTAGAGTTTCTACTTTAAGATGTTTGATTAACTTATCAGGGGCCTGGTTTCAGAAATGTGCCAGGTTCAATACAAGTTAAACTCAATCTGGGTTACAGTGAAGCACTTACAATGGAAGTGAATGGGGGCCAATTTTTTTGTGTTAAAATACTCACTGTTTCAAAAGTTTAGACAGAAGATGTAAACAATATGTGTGTTAACATGATTTTAGTGTGATAAAATCACTTACTAACCTTTTCTGTGTAAAGTTATAGCCAGCAGCAGCCAATGTCAACAAAACCTAAAATCCTAAAACGATTGTAAAAATGGCGATTTAAACAACTTATAACTCAAATAATACATGAGTTTTAACAGAAGAATTAATGTAAGTGCTTTTATAAATGTATAATCTTCACATTTCTGGTTTTAAACCCTCCAAAAATTATCCTCATTCATTTCCATTGTAAGCATCTCACTGTAACCTCAATATTTTCTTTTTTTAAAGAAAAGGAGGGATGAGTCCAAATTAATTTTTGTGGTTATCAACATTATGCCATAAATGCCGTCGATTGAGCTAAACTTGTATTGAACCCGGAACATCCCTTTAAATACATTTAAGTAATATAAAAAATTAAAAAAAATATCTGATGAAAAAGGAACATCTAATAAAGCAATAAGCCACAAGAGGCTGTGCGTTACAGTGATTTTACCATGGGTAAGGGCCGTCCTTAGGGCCTGCTCCAAATGGCACATTTGATGTGGACTTATGCTCTTAGAAGACTTGTGGACCTCAAGGGCTTAGGGTTCCATCTAGGACAGGGCCACTGGCATGATGCGAAGCGGAGAGCCTAAATCGTCCTTACAGTAACACACAGACTTAAGTGGCTTATTGCTTTTATTAATTATAATCCTAATAAACAATTCGTCTATTCAGGCTTTAATAAAAATGTGCTATTCCAGGTGTGTGTTTATAGTCATTTTACACTGGCTTCGAAAGAGGCTCATCTGATCAGAATTCATGGTCGGAATTATCCATTTAATAATAAACATTAATGCATATTGAATTGACCTCACTCTAACAGCAGACTAGAGATAAAGAAAGAATAAGGAATGCAAGGAAGAAATTATTATGAATTAGCAGTTAACAAAAGTAGAGTGAGAAGTGTTTCAGATTTAAAAGCAAGAAAATCCCCATTGAAAAACACTGATGTGGGCTTAAAGGGAGTGTAGACCTTTTTTACAGCAGCGCCATCTTTGACGGGAATGACAACGAGGTTGTGAGGGATAGATGTACAGTCATTTCAATGGGCTATACTGCAGTTTAAACTGTTTTTGGATCATTCCACAGACAAAACATTGAGAAAACATCTTTTCAAGAACATTCAGTAGACAGAAAACTCCAGACAACATGCGTTGTGGAAAATCAGATGTGATCTAGGAGCTTTTTACAGCTTTATACCATTCATGCCATTGAAGTGATGTAAGTCTATCCCTCACAGCCCCGTTGTCATTCCCATTAAACATAAAAAAATGCCTCTACCATAAATAAGGTCTATATTGGGCTTGTTCTTTTCTTTTTTTTTTTCTCCCAATTTGGAATGCCCAATTCCCAATGCGCTTTTGAGTCCTCGTGGTCGCGTAGTGATTCGCCTCAGTCCGGGTGGCAGAGGACGAATCCCAGTTGCCTCCTCATCTGAGACCATCAACCTTATCATGTGGCTTGTTGAGCGCGTTGCCACGGAGACATAGCGCGTGTGGAGGCTTCACGCCATCCACCGTGGCAACCACGCTCAACTCACCACGAGCCCCACCGAGAACAAACCACATGATAGCGACCACGAGGAGGTTACCCCATGTGACTCTACCCTCCCTAGCAACCAGGCCAATTTGGTTGCTTAGGAGACCTGGCTGGAGTCACTTAGCACGCCCTGGGATTCGAATTAGCGATCTCCAGGGTTGGTAGCCAGCATATTTTACAACTGAGCTACCCAGGCCCATTGGGCTTGTTCTTTGACAGGGCAGCAAAGCAACAGTTTGAATATCTAGCTAACTTGTTTTTTTGTTTTTTGTTTTCTTCTCTAAAATCTTTGAAATATCATTACAATCACATACAATATAAAGAACCCACACCATCACAGATTATACCAAAATCCACTAGAAGGTTGACTAAGGCCATGAAAAGGTTTTTTTTTCCAGGAGATGTGATACTGAATGTTTTAACATCAACAAAAACATAGTTTAAGGATTCAATAATATTTTTCAAGGTTTCAGGTAGTGAGAAGTGGCCCTCATTTAGGAATGGAACCCATATATGGCTTAATAATGACTAATTTCTTGTGTCTTTTAGGCACTTCCTATTCAAAAGCTTTGGATGGTAAGCACTTTACTAATGCACTTTATGGCAACGGTCCAGGATACCAGATTGTGAATGGAGTTCGCCCTGACGTGAACGAGACCGTCTCAAGTAAGTTTTATGAGTTTAACTGTAATCCCCTCGGGTGCAAAAGAGCATTTTTAAAGGCATGGCACAAGCTGTGTGTTTTGAAAATACAGACACCCCATCTTGTGGACTTGTAGGTTACTGCAAAATAATGAAACAGACCTTTCTCTCACACTGCGATCTATATTATTAAAGAAATAGGACTCAAGAGTGAGCATTCTGTCATCCAGACCAGTCTGACTTTCTTCCATGGAACACAAAAAAAAAGATGTTTCGTAGTATGTTCATACTGTTGTTTTCCATACAATGAAGGTGAACATGACTATGGCTGTCAAGCTCCAAAATAACACAATAGCACTGTGTGAGAAATTTAAATCATTATTTCTCTGTATATCTTCCTCACTACTGCAGTTCTCAAATATCATTTGAGACTACTTTTATAGTGCTAATTTTTTATTCTTAGAGCTTGACAGCCTCAGTCCCCATTCACTTTGATTGTATGGAAAATATCAGTGTGAACATTCTTCAAAAATTATCTTTATGTGTTCTGTGTATATAAACAAGAAACAAATCATTCAGACAGCTGCTGCTTGCAAACATTATAGCCTACAATTTATTGATACAACGTTTCGGTCACACGACCTGCGTCAGGTATTTCCTTCAGTGTCTTTCCCACGCACCTGCTGAATATCTATTAGGTGTGTGCTGGTAATTCTTTTTTGTGTTCAGTGTAAGAAAGAAATATATGCAGGTTTGGCACGTCATGAGTAAATGGTGACAGAGTTTTTATTTTTGGGTGAACTATTCATTTAACATTTTACTTAAAGTAAATTTAATGTGTATAATTTTTCCAAGGGTTAAAATATTTCTCCTATCCTAGCTTAATAAACAGACTGCACTATAAGGACATTTTAGGCTGATTTCCCTAAAAAAAAAAAAAAAGTGTAACACTGTAGCTCTGTGATGCTTTCAAGACTTTGCTCTGTTTGATTGAGCATCTTGACACAGCAACATTGGCTGAACCAATGCCGTGTGTTTGGGGAAGGACTATCAGTTTGTCTGACCAAACCTGAAAACAATAATTATTAATATAGCCGCAAGTAGAAATTATCTAGGTAGCACATGTGAAGAGAACATGACCTGTGACAGAATAGATCCTGTGGATGCTGTGGACACAGTTGTTTCTGGTGTCAAATTTAGCGTCACCCAGCATTGGAATTGGATAAAATCTGGCATGTGACCTCAGAATGTCCCAGTGCCCATGTGTATCAAGTTTTGTTAAGTTTGAATATTGCACAAGATACAGGCCAATTATTCATTATGGGCCACACCCAAAAATGTATTGGCTCATATCTTCTGAACAATAAAATTAATCAAAAAAACATTTGGTAACTTTTCGTCAGTAGCATCTCTAGATGATACATACCCAATTTCATGCAAATCAGACAAACATCCTACAATGAGTTCAAAAAAGTAATTTAAAAAATAATAAAAGTGGTAGAATATTTATTTTTATTTTTTGCCGAAATTTAAATATATAATCAAATTATGTAGGAGCAGTGAAGGATTCAGTGGAAACTGATTTTTATTCTAGCCCTTATGGTTCTGAAGTTATTAACAATAGCTTAAAAAAGCTTATTATAGCGCAACCTTGTGGACGATTCTCCCTATATTTGGTATTCAGTCTAATTTTGGCAACCTTCAAGTGGATGCCATATTTCATAATGACTGGCCATTCACAATGCATGTTAATAGCTGCTGAAATTTGATTTAAGGATAAGTAACCACTTGAATAAAAAAAGATGCATGCCATATTCCAACTTCCTTGATAAAATAGTTGCAGAGTTATGATGGTTTTTAAGTTATAACACTCCACATAGGCAGAATTGGACAAAATTTGGCATGTGTCCTCAAAACTTCTTTGTGTTGAAGTTGACCAAGTTTTGTTAAGTTTAGACAATGTGTTTAGAAGATATAGGCCAATAAGCAAAAATGGGCCATGCCCCAACATTGTATTGGATTATAACTCTGAAGCTGACCCCTAATTACAGTTCTATTAGTGACACTAGTGGTACAGAAATTACACACTTCACCTTTAATTCAAGGTAAATGAAACAATATTCTGTATGGTCAATCTATAATGTCAACTATTAATTTATCATGGTTCTTCCTCCTAGGCGGTGATGAATATCTTCAGCAGGCTGCTGTACCTCTCGAATCAGAAACTCATGGTTCTGAAGATGTTGCCATTTTTGCCAAAGGTCCAATGTCCCACCTCTTCCATGGAGTCCAGGAGCAAAGTTACATAGCTCATGCTATGGCTTATGCAGCCTGTATTGAGCCTTACACTGACTGCCAAGTGGAGCTACAACCCACCATATCCACTAAACCTGACAACAACTATGCAGCTTCCACTCAGTTCAGTCTCCTGGTTCTGGTGTCGGGCTTGGTGTCTTCTCTCATGGCTCTGACATAATGCCACTAAAGGGGATGAGGAGTGTTTCTACTAACACACTGCAATACTCAGCAATGCAACTGCTACATTTGAAGCTGTCACACTGCATAAAAAAAAACAACAGTTTTTTAATCAGTTTTATTATTTTCAGTAAAAATATCTAAACATCCTTAAAAAATCCTCTGTGAGGAAATCATTTCAGTTTCGACTTTTAATGGAGTTTAGGCATGCAGGGGTTGTCCTACACTTCCAAAGGTGGTGGAGCAAAATTGAATAAACTATTAATTAAATATCATGTCAAATGATAACAGTGTGGTGAAGTGTGCATTATATCAAGATATTACGTCCACTGTAATTTGCTGGTGTTTTCTTTAGGTGAAAAGATGGCTCGAAACAAATTAAGTCTGCACTACTGTTGGAATAGATAGGATATTTCGATGAGCAAATTCCATAAATGTATTGTGAAATTTGATTTATTAAACAGTAATTGAACTGAAACCAATGGAATATTCATTTGGAGCATAACAGCAGATCAATTCTGACATTTCATAATGATAAGGAACAGGATTAACAATAAAACAATCTCACAGTCTCTTTTATTGCATCGGTACTGTAGATTTTTCTTTAAGAAAACATTCCCCACTTTCATGTTTATGGCTGCATTCATACTTATGCATTGTATGAAGGACTGTTGGGGGACTGTTTATGGGGCCAGTAAATCTGAAAAGGGTCTGCTACAGTATCACAATAACATGGTTTTCCAATATTGCTGTAGAGTTGTCTTGTTTGCCCAAGGCCTTTGATTTAATTGATTATTCTATGCAGACATGGCACTCATTTTGCAGATGTAAGGGATTCTGCACAGTCTTGCAGACACCATCAATCTGAGGTGACCTCACCACAATCTGTGTAATCTGTACAAATCTTCTGTAGTGAACCTGTGGGATCTGTTGAGTCAGTCTTTCTTAGCTGGTTTCAAAATCATCTCAATCAAGCTAAAGTTAAACCTGAAGCTTCTGAGCACTTCATGTTGCTATTCATAGGCAACATATGTAGGCATATTTGTATATTGCATTGTAATCTGGTTGCTACTATGATATTACATTGGCACTTAAAGGATTAGTTAACCCAAAAATAAAAATTCTCTCATGATTTACTCACCTTTAAGCCATCCCAGATGTGTATGACTTTCCTTCTTCAGCAGAACCGAAGTGAAGATTTCTATAAGCACATTTCAGCTCTTTTTGTCCATACAATGCAAGTAAATGGGTGCCATCAGGCTGTTCGCTGTTTGAAGGTATAAAAGGCATATTTAGGCAGCATAAAAGTAATCCACATGACTTCAGTTGATCAAATAATGTCTTCTGAGGTCAATCGATAGGTTTGTGTGAGAAACAAATCGATAATTAAAAAGTTTATAACCAGCCAGCGCTGTTTGAAATTACCTAACTCTCAAGTGACGTTCATTCCTCTGTTGTAAACAAAGTACACGCTTCTGACTTCTTGTGTGAACGCACCATTGTGCTTACGTCACGCAACAGCTCCGTGATGCGTCCACTGCGAGATTTTTTACAAGTTAGTAAAGTTTTCATTAGCTATTTATTTTTTACACAAACCTATCGATTTGCTTCAGAAGACATTAATTGATAAACTGGAGGCGTGTGGATGACTTTTATGCTGCCTAAATATGCCTTTTGGACTATAACAGCCAGCAGCCTGATGGCACCCATTCACATAAATATATAAAAATCTTCATTTCGGTTCTGCTGAAGAAGGAAAGACATACACATCTGGGATGGCTTAAAGGTAAGTAAATCATGAGAGAATTTTCATTTTTGGATGAACTATTACTTTAAGGCAAATGAAAATCATTGCTAATGACGTCCTGTAATAGAAATGCTACATGCTACTAGCATATCTTAAGTGATCAGTTGAGGTTGGTAAATCATGTGATCCTAACATGGCTGCCCCCATGAGGGAACCCTCCCCATGTAGAATAAAACAACTTTTTAATATGACTGGAGTCTTTATCTCACGTGAGTGCTCATGATTTTACGCATATATTTCAAAATTACTATTAATTTCTTTAGGAGTAAACCTTATTATGAGAAAAAAAATACTGAGTGCACCTTTAAATTTCATGTTGATTCTAACAGAAAACCATATTATATGTCTCAGAAGACTTGGAATATGATGCACGAATCATTATACTTTTGGGTCCTTTTTTAAGCTTCAAAATGTGGCACTATCCACTGCCATTGTAGTGAAACAACATACCAAAACATGAATAATAAAAAATAAAGTTATAAAATGTATACGTTGAATGCTTTGTAAGTCACTTTAGATAAAAGTGTCTGCCAAATGTGTAATTGTAAATGTAACATCTAACAAGAAGTCATAGGAGTTTGGAAGGACATAAGGGTGAGTAAATTATGAATTTACTAAATGCTTTTGTGAATTCTTTTTTTTTTTTTTTTTAAACTTTCACTACATTTCAAGTACATTGTTTGCCTGATGGTATCTTTATTGCATTCATAAAACTCCATCAAACTGATCATTTAAAGTTTACGTTGGTACACATATACAAACATGACGCATGTGCATGACCTCATTGCCACAACAAACATGGCGCCACTCGCGCGACACATCAGCGTACCGTTGCTACAGCAACAATGCAGTTCTCGTGATAACCGAGACTGCGAGACTGACTGCGGCGCCCTATTTCCTTTCCTCACTGGAAATGGACAAGTGCGCGAGCTGTGAGATAAATCAAGTGTTCAAATTTCACTAACTTTAGTCACAAACACCGTTTAACTTTAACCAAAGGCGGGAAATACACCAGCGTTTAACTAACTAGGTCAAGGTGGTGTTTTTGGCCCGCCTGTGTGTGTTTAAGCCGTTTGTTTGAGGCGTAAACAGTGTAAAAGAGGAGTTGTGGGTGGGTTTGACGGTTATGGCAGCATCGCGACCCATTAAAGGCATTCTGAAGAACAAAACCAACACCAAAGCCCCACCCGAAGAACCAGTCCAGGACACTTCAGAACAAGGAGCCCATACAAACCCTGAAGACGACCTACAGTGAGTAAACAGCCCGAAAAAAAACAGTCTGACAGGGAGGCTGTGCAGTTGCAGTGAACATGAGACCTGTCAATCAAACTCCGCTCTGGGATCATAGTGACAGTGACCAAAACTAGCGTCCTGTAGGTTCAGTTTTATGTTTTTTGTCAAGTTTACTGGGTTGGTTAGTAGCTTAGGCTGCTAAACTGGTTAGCCACTGGCCTGTCATATCAAATTAACAATCCAATCTACTGGAATGATTACAGACCCTTCTAACCAGCTTTATTTTGATCAGTAACATGAAAACAACTGGGTGTTAAAAAACTAACATATGTGTGCTCAAACTTTGTTATTTAGAGAGACCGCTTGAAATTGGATGTAATATTTATTCCTTTCCAGGGTTCCCACGCGTCCTGGAAAACACCTGGAAAATCCCTTTTTCCCTTTGCCGAGAACGAACAACGCTTGCCCCGAAATCAGTCTTAGGCAGCTAAAAGCGCTACGTTCAGGGACACAGTTTTTGACTCGCAGTTGTTTGAAACGCAATGCAAGCCCCACTGCTATTGAACGCACCTCAGATCATGTTCATGGCGCATGCAGCAACTAGATACTTACTACGTTTACATGGACACCAGAAAGCGTCCTTTGCCAGAAAGTGGCTTTCCTGTTTGCATGCAATATATAATACAACTAAAAGTTAATGTTGCCGAGTTGCACATGTCTGTGCATAATTTTCTCTCTCTGTACAGTATGTGTTTCGAATCGTTATTAGAGCAAATATTTCTTGTTTTTACGGTTGTATACAGTGGCGCCTGCAGCTGTACTGGTGTACGCACTGTGCGTACCATGAGTTCTCCAGCTGACCTGAGAAAAACTTTCTCTGAGAATGTATTTGAGCAATACTGATTTGTGTCCCGTATTTCTGTTTGCTGTTTAATATCAGTTCAGTATCATCATATTGATTTGAGTGGGCTCTTTAAAGTAAATTGGCCAAACTGAGGCCTTGTCCCAAATTGCGGTCCGGACTTTGGTGAAGTAAGCGAGTGCAGGCCGATGGGCCATGAGGGTGCATGAGTTGTAATAGCGTGCATTTGGGACATACTTCAATCAGATGACGCACTTTACAAATTGTTTTTCATATACATTTAGTTTTACAAGTTATTATTTGAAAAGTCATGACATGGATAGATAAGGAATACACTTTAACTCTTGGATATTTTCTTTCATTAAATAATTCCAAGCAACACACTGACAATAAAAGATTAGACAATTTCATTAATAACCTCTGAAAAACAAAGTGTGCATACAACAACTACAACAAAACCCCGTATTTTTAAATATTGAGAGGACAAAGAAAACATGATTCAGACACCTGCTTAGAACAGTCAAATGTATAAAAAAGGAGAACATACATTTCACACCAGTGTTTCCTGCACTGCTGTTCAGCAGCGGAGCTCCACCGCTACTGAATCTACAGCACCATGGCAAAAGAAGAAACTCAAGTTGTGAGCTTGCAGTCTGAATTGAATGTGATGAGATAAAATTAGCTTGTGTGCGAAATAACGCTAAAACATCACATCTTCCTATTGCATTGTGTAGGGCTAACGGTCCAGCAAAAAAAAAACAAATAGAAATCAAGATTAGTGCCCGACCGATATATCGGTTGGCTGATATTAGCCTTTCACCGATATATCGGTATCGGCGTATATGTTTACTGATATGCGCAGATTTTTTTTTCAGAACATATAATGCAGAAAACAATGCTTTAGAATTGGTGTCATGCAGTGTTTCCCATTAATTGACTGGACTCCAGCGGTCCGCCACGGTCTAATTTGCCCCACCACGGTCTCATAATGAACCGAAAACATTTTTACACTTCTCATCTAAAATATATTTGCACTTCTCAGTCTCATAATAACATAAAATAAAAGGTTGTGTTTTGCGCTCTCTCTTGCGTGCCAGTCAGTTCAGTCAGCTCCTCACCCACTGCTGTAAACTCACGTGCTCACACACACTCACAGATATATGCACTGGAGTATTCCTGGATAAGTCTAACGTTATTTGGTTGAGGAGGACGGCAAATCTTTGAGGTAAGTAATTTTAACTAACATTAAATGTATCCACTGCATTTATACACTACTCCACATACAATTTATCATCATCAGTGTACAAGAGCAAACAGATAATATTACTGCCGAAGTTAGAATCATGATTAGGGTGACCATACGTCCTCTTTTTCCCGGACATGTCCTCTTTTTCGTACCTTAAAAAAGCATCCGGCCGGGATTTCTAAATTCTAAATTTTACTATAATCCATGCTTTCGTCCAGGTCGAGATCCGTGGGAAGCAGAATGTATGACATGTAAAGCTGGCACTTATGTGTCAGTTGCTAATGAAGGTGCAAGTGATTTAGAAGCACACATTAGCTCTGCGAAGCATAAAGGGTCAGCAAAAGGTGAAAATTCATTAGGTAAATTAATGGACTAATTTTTACAACCAGGTAAAATGATCACATTGCTTCATTTTCCATGGCCATTCAAAATAATAGTAATGTAAATAAAGGTACACTCATGGCATCAAATATTTTATTTTAGTACATGGACATTCAAAAGAATGTCGGAAATGTTTATTTATATAGATTTATGTTATGCTAATAGAGTGTCTTTTTCACTGTATTAAAGTTTGCATTCATAGTTAAACTGTTTTGAACCCTATTATTCCACCCCACCCCAATACCCCCTGGTGAAAAAAAAAAAAAAGGTGTCCTTTTTTTGGAAAACCAGAATATGGTCACCCTAATCATGATGATTAACTTAAATTAACGTTAGCGTTACTAGGTTAATTGGCATAACGTTACACTGTTTATAGCTTCACTAGCTAGCTATCGTTAGCAGTCTGAGGTAACATTAAAAGATAAAAAGCTGAAACTGACATCCCTAGTTTGTACCCTGTGAGAGATTAGTTAGCACCACAGACTCTAGCTCTGAGTGAAAATTGTGGGTCGGGTAGTGTCAATCCAGCTAATTTTAGCCATTCACTTTTGGCGAGGCAGGCCTTGGCTCTGTTTGTGAACAGCTGTCAATTAAACCCTGGCTGGGGGTGAAGAGCATCAAGTATATGGGGAAGAATTGTGGGCGCTGTTTCTCACAATTGGATTTATTTCAAAGTTGCCATCTGCAGCTTTAAGAGCACAAAATTGTTTACAAGAGCACAACACTAGCCTCTTCATTTTGCTCTAAATGTGCACCAGATGGAAGTATTTAACTTCAAAATGTACAAAATTTTCTTACGGGGGAGCATGCCCCTGGCCCCCCCAGAGGGTCAGAGGTCCATCCCCCATAGTCTCAAAAAATCCTGTGGGAAACACTGGTCATGACTCCATTGTTTACAGTGCTGAGCTGACAGTGGCTCTGCAGACAGGGCGGAGTTAAGCGGTGTCTTCACAGTAAGTTGCTAACTAGTTTATGAAATACATACTGTAAAGTTAATAAACAATGACCCCATCATTTTCCCTTTTCAGTATAACTAATATAAAGTTAACCCTGTCCCTGACAACCATGTCACTCATGTTTATCACATCTGTTTGCTGTTAGCCAGCTATAGTTTGTCAGTGCAGTCAGTAATGTAGCAGATTGAAAGGTAAACATCAGAGCATCTTTTTGCAGCTCAGCAGACAATGGTGCGGTGGTGGATTGTGTCTGTTGAGTGTTGATTTCATGCTACGTTGTTACCTAGTTGGTGAGACGCAATGCTGGTCCATCTTTTACTCTCTGTGACAACATGGTTTGCTAACTAGCTAACCACATAGCTACTTTAATTGCTTTTCAGCTGAGTGGAAGCTTATGTGCAAACATGTATTCACCAAACTTTTTTGTTCAGGATTCACAGTTTGGTACCCCCTTCAACCGAACAATTCCAGTCATTGCATTTATAAAATGTAATATTTAAAAGTCTGGTTTTCCACTGTTGAAAGTTTCCCCTGAACTTGTACAGCAGAATACAGTATAACATCGCTGCTTTTCTGTTTATCGCTTGACAGGTGTAAATGCCTCTTGTTTTACATCCTGCCCCTAATTGACTGGCAGTATTAAAATAGTCAGCATTTGACTGATACTAAACAGTACCACTGATGTTAATTTAGCTATTTATTTTATTTTAATTTATTTTAATGATCAGCATTTGACTGATACTAAACATACAGTACTGATGTTTATTTAGCTATTTATTGTATTTTTATTTATTCTTTATATAAATGGTCAGCAACTGACTGATACTGAATATACAGTACTGATGTTTTTTAAACTATTTATTGTATTTTTATTTATTCTTTATTTTCTCAGTGTTCATTTCTAGAATTTGTTGACAATGTATAATAATAATGTCAAATATTCTTTGATAAAAATATTTGTTTAAGAAAGCAGCCTCCTGAGTACCTTTGCATAGTCATATCGGTGCAGAATCGGTGAACAGTCCACATAGAAAAGTTCTGTTTTCATTCCAGCTCAAAAAGTAACTATATCGGCCACCATATCTGTAATCGGTGAATTTCCCCCTCTAAAATTGGTATCGGTCTCAAAAATCCCATATCGGTCAGGCTCTAATCAAGATATGACCTTATGTGAATATTAAACTGCAAAGGGCTGTGACTGTCCGTGATTCACATGTGGACCTGTGTTCTGAGCACATGTGAGGTGGTTCTGTGCCGCTCCATGAATTTCATCTTGTGCACAGAATAACAGCTGTGTTGCATTAGTTTTGGTTTGGTAACGTGTGCTGAATTCACTTTCATTGTTCACTACAATTTCCTATATGAATCTTAAACAACCCTATGACACCAGGTTTTTGTAGACAGAAGAGGGGATGAGATCATCTCGAGGGTTAAACCAGATCTCATAGCAATGCCAGGTTTATTAAATTATTAGAGAAATATTAATTGGGTATAATATTAATATAGTTATTATTAGTTATTATAAGCCTACAATTGTAGGTTTATAATATCTAACTTTTTAGGGTGCTTTCACACTAGCACTTTTGGTGCACACCCGATTTTGAATGATGTTACATTTCGGTTCATTTGGGTGGTGTTAACGCTGTTTTCCGATCTCTGGTGCGCACCCGCGAACTGCACTCGAGTCCACTTGTAAAGGTTGTCTGGGGTACGATTCATGTGAACTCCGGTGCGGTTCGCTGTTAATATGAACGCAATTGTACCAAATCGCGGAAGTGAACCCTTATTGATGACATATAATTTGCTTCTTTGCAGGCTCCCCATCACAATTATTATGGTTTAATGAATTTCTCATACCAGCTTGTGTCCAAATAAATCACCTTCAGGGAGCAGCTCACAGTCTTCACATCTCTTGCAACGCATCCATGGGCTCGCGGCAGACAAATGCTAATTTTCTTCACATCATTGCACATTCAATGCATCCATGGTAGACAAACATAATTGTGGTTTTGTGCATGTAAAGTTTTGGTGGTAAATCCAAAGAGATGAATACTTCAATAACACAGCAAAGCTGATGCCTTCTTGAGTTGTTGCCTAGTTACAGTAGTAAACAGTCGCTGCTTGTACTCACGTTGATGACGTAATCGGACCGCGGTTCTGTCCCAAAAAACATGATGTGAACAGAGACCAGCAGGGGGAGGGGGGAGGAAACAAACTCTGGTTCGGTCCAAGCAATCAAACCAAGTGTGAAAGCACCCTTAATGTAGTTATAATGACCATTGTTATAATAATAATTAAACTCAGCAAAAAAAGAAATGTCCTCTCACTTTCAACTGCTTTTATATTCAGCAAACTTAACATGTGTGAATATTTGTATGAACATAAAAAGATTCAACAACTAAGACATAAAATGAAGAAGTTTCACAGACATGTGACTAACAGAAATGGAATAATGTGTCCCTGAACAAAGGTGGGGTCAAAATCAAAAGTAACAGTCAGTATCTGGTGTGGCCACCAGCTGCATTAAGTACTGAAGTGCATCTCCTCCTCATGGACTGTACCAGATTTGCCAGTTCTTGCTGTGAGATGTTACCCCACTCTTCCACCAAGGCACTTGCAAGTTCCCGGACATTTCTGGGGGAAATGGCCCTAGCCCTCACCCTCTGATCCAATGGGTCCCAGACGTGCTCAAATGGATTGAGATCCGGGCTCTTCGCTGGCCATGGCAGAACACTGACATTCCTGTCTTTCAGGAAATCACGCACAGAATGAGCAGTATGGCTGGTGGCATTGTCATGCTGGAGGGCCATGTCAGGATGAGCCTGCAGGAAGGGTACCACATGAGGGAGGAGGATGTCTTCCCTGTAACGCACAGTGTTGAGATTGCCTGTGATGACAACATTGGTGCAGTGACACACCGCCCCAGACCATGACGGACCCTCCAAATCGATCCCGCTCCAGAGTACAGGCATCGGTGAAACGCTCATTGCTTCGACAATAATCGAGAGTCCGACCATCACCCCTGGTGAGACAAAACCGTGACTCGTCAGTGAAGAGCACTTTTTGCCAGTCCTCTCTGGTCCAGCAAAGGTGGGTTTGTGCCCATAGGCGACGTTGTTGCCGGTGATGTCTGGTAAGGACCTGCCTTACAACAGGCCTACAATCCCTCAGTCCAGCCTCTCTCAGCCTATTGCAGACAGTCTGAGCACTGATGGAGGGATTGTGCATTTCTGGTGTAACTCGGGCAATTGTTGTTGCCATCCTGTACCTGTCCCGCAGGTGTGATATTCGGATGTACTGATCATGTGCATGTGTTGTTACACATGGTGTGCCACTGCGAGGACAATCAGCGGTCCTTCCTGTCTCCCTGTAGCACTGTCTCACAGTACGGACATTGCCATTTATTGCCCTGGCCACATCTGCAGGCCTCATGCCTCCATCCAACATGCGTGAGTGGTGCTCCATCATAAAAATACAGCTCAAAGAAAGGCAGAAATAGTGCAATAAATAAATAACTGCCTTGGATGCAACCAGAATTGCTCCGCTGCAGGGTGAAGAGAAACAGATAAACAGCTATTAGGCTACATCTCTCTAGAGCAGTTTTACTAAATATGAAATGTACATAAACAATAATAATATAGTAATATTAATACTATAATACTAATAATATAGGCTACATATTAAGAAAATATGATCAATCTTTCTTTAATATACATATTATATATGCAAGATTCTCAAGATTTAATTTGTTAAAAATGTTTTCATTTTGTCAACGTTAAACTGACATTTTTAATGTAACTGAGTATTGACTTACCTTCATGTTTTTGCAAACCTGTTTGACTTTCTTCCATTTAAACTTAAATGGAGATGTAAAGGAGAATGTTAGTTTCAGTCACCATTCACTTTTATTAAATGTAAAGTAAGATGCAGGTACAGTGAATGGTTAGGCATAATGCCTAACATCCCCTTTGGTGTTTTACGGAAGAGGCAAATTCATGCAGACTTGAGGGTGAATAATGACAGAAATAAAATGTTTTGGTGAACTGCTCTCTAACTACCTATTAAAGTATGTGTTAAAGGGATCTGCCAAGAACGTAATGTAAGTCAGCACATGGTTGCATCGCGTCTTGCTGGGAAACAAGTGACTGAAGAGAAGGGCCGTAATTTAGACTGTATAGAATAGTTATGAATAGTTCTGTTGTCAATATCAAAAGGTCATTGTGACATACTGGTAAGCAGTAAAAACCATGAGAGCATCACACACAGCAGAGATACGTTCAAAAATAAGAAAAATATATCCATTACAAGCTCTAAATCTGCTCCAGTGAGAAATCATTAATATCTGTGATTTGTTTACTGTCTTTGGCATCTCTAATGCGTTAGTGTTAGTCTAACACATCACTAATTATTAAGCAAATGCACGAAGATGTGGTGCCGTTATGGTTAAAATGTAATTGCTGTGATTAGTGATAATGTGAGCAACATTAATTTGATTTAAATTGGGATCCTCACAGAATAGCACTGAGATATTGAGAGCACCTGGAAGAGCGTGCATGTTTGATTGACACCACGAGTGAGCATATTGAAGGCAGTGAAGCTGAAAGTGCTCATGATCGCTCAAACAGTCTATCGCTCAACACAACATCTGATTGTCATGACTCACATTACATCACATGTACTCAGATTTGTATACGCATGTTTATTTGTTGTTTAAATCGTTTTTATACCTGTTTGCAGTCTCTTTATCCTCTCCGCGCTCACAGTGCAGCGAATCAGAATTACTACCGTAATGACTCTAGAAAATGGGCAACTTAATATTCATACACGTGTAATTCTTACACACTTTTAAAAACGAACCTGCATATTCATCTGAATAACAGCATGTCTGAAAGTTAACATTTGTGAATACTTGGAATTGCCAACAATTCACCCTCCAGAGGCCTCATTGTCATACATCAAGGGTTGAGAAATCGTTCATTCATTAGAGTAGCAGTGTATGTGTGTTTCCCTGCATGCTGCAAAAAAGATCAGCCCTGATTCTAGGCACGATCGGCTGATCACCGACTACAGACTTAAGATGAAAATCAGACTATTTTTAGATGCACCCCTAGTTTAGTGTTAAGTTACTTTTATGAACGTAGATCTTCCTTAAAAAAAAAAACTTGTCAATAGAAACTGAACAGGAGCAATTCTATCTCAACTGAATAAAAGAACGTTTTTAACCAATTATACAGTGGCAAGAAAAAGTATGTGAACCCTTTGGAATTACTGTTTTTCTGCATTAGTGTTGTCAAAAGTACCGGTACTTCGGTACCAAGTCGATACTAAAATAAAAAAGATGTAACAATACCAGTGTTTCTGCAGTACTGGTAGTCCTGAGCACCAACTCTATCCGGTACGAGTGCGCAGTATGACTGACACATGACAGCTTTAAAATGCTCACAGGCTTATTTTGAACACGTGCTCTGTTACTCCTTGTACACTGAAATGGACAATTTGGAAAAAATTAAAATAGTGACATGTCCTATTGTGATTTATTAAACCGCTAAAGGCTGCAATCTTACTGTGGACGAGCTGCGTACTTTAAATAAATCTGACCGCTCATCCACTAGAAACTCCTCAGACATTCAGAATCATTCACGTTGTATGAGATGACAGAGCACAGCACTTATCCATTGTGAACCACGCAGTAAATGTAAAATATATGTTTGTATAATTAAAATCACAGCATTTGCGCTTTAATCTCAGCTGTATTTATATCGCATTTAAAACAACAGAGTTGACCAAAGTGCTTCACAGTTATACAATTTTAAACATAATATTTCAAAATTACCACATAAACAAATACCAGTAATCTTAAATACAAACACTCCAAAACTGTGTCTTACATTCATTTGTAGGACTCAAAGGCCAGAGTAAAGAGATGAGATGTCAGAGTAAAGAGATGAGATTTCAGAAGTGACTTAAGTCTTCAGGGATCACACTGGGCTGTGTTGCGAACTGTTTATCCGGAAAAGTGAAGCTTCTGGCAAAAAACACATCATAATAAAAGCACGATTCAAAATAAAATCTAGATGCCTGAAATTGAATAAAAATATATTACAACTGTGTAGTAAAATGTAATATTCACTGTAATAATAATAATAATAATAATTAAAGTATCACAAGCAAGACATCTGTTGAATAAAAGTTTGGCAAAAAAAAAAATTCAATGACTTCAATGAAAAGTTCTATTTTTCGCTTGTTAAAAGTTTTAAGAATTTATTGATTTGACACCATTTTGATGATGAAATTAAATTAAACTTGATAAAAATGTTCTGGAAACTTCTGGAAAATAATTATTAAACTATAATTATTAAAATAATTAAAAATAACTAAACTGGTGTGTTCAATAGCACATTATCATATTAGCATATTTTTGCTGTGGTACCGAGAACCGTGAAATTTCACAGGTATCGGTACCAACTACTGACATTTTGGTAACGTGACAACACTATTCTGCATTAACTGGT
This sequence comes from Myxocyprinus asiaticus, assembly GCF_019703515.2. NCBI lineage: Eukaryota > Metazoa > Chordata > Actinopteri > Cypriniformes > Catostomidae > Myxocyprinus > Myxocyprinus asiaticus. Next base: position 17,712,638 of record NC_059392.1, on the reverse strand, counting down.
CATAAAATGTGATTTCATCTTCATCATTGTCACAAGTATTGACAAACAACAGTGTGCTTAAACTAACAACACACAAACAATTATAATATTTCATGTCTTTATTGATTGTAGGTTTTCTGAGAGTTTTTTTTTTTTTTTAAGGCATTGTCCACCTCAGCAGATGCTTCTTGTGAATAGCAAACTCAGAATGTCTGAGTGCTTTTTGTAAGTCAAAGTAGCTCTAACCCACACCTCTAATCTCGTTTCATTTATTGGATGCCAGGTTTGCCAACTTCTGACTCTTTAGCTTTTTTTGGCGTCATCATTTTTGGTTCATGGATCTGGGAAGTCATCCCAGGGTTTGAAATTTTCACCCGCCAAATGCGACAAGGCTGAATCCAGCTCCTTATTTGCAAGCTCCTTTTCCAATTGCAGGTATTACATGAGTGGGTAATTTTGCTGATTTACCCGCAACAGTGGTGGGTGACCTGTAAGATGTCTTGGAGTAACACATGACAAAATGCTGTTAAACAAAAAGACATTCGCTTGAAGAAACACAATTTATTATATTTTTAAAAACAGACAAAAGAAAAGTTGTCAATGCCTGTGTCTGATGTGCTGTTTTTTCAGAGCCGTGCAGCGGGATCGTGTCTCGTGGAACACGAGCATGTAAAGAGATATCACTCTTCTGTGTTTCAGTCGTCTGAAAACTGTTTACAAGAATAGTGTTGTGTACGAGAATGCTGAAAATTACCTAAGACCATGTCAGGAGGTGCTCGAAGTTTAGTTTTCTTTATTTCCACAGAGCAGTTCGCCCTTAACATGCATTGTGAACGCAACTCTGTAGGTTTGCTCAAATATATCTTTGTATTAAAGAAACAAAGAGGAAAGAGATTAAGTCATACAATAATTCAAGACCACGTTTACCTTGAACCTAAAATTTAGTTCTGTTTTTATTTTCTTCAGGCAGCATTAACTGTATTAACGTAATGCAATACAAACACAAATTCGATAAGAACACACATCTGGCAGCATTATTTTGGGAACACAAGGTAATTTATTAGGCTTACTCCTTATATAAAAACTGGTGTTTTCTATTTGTTTAACCACAGACTAAGTGAAGTAACAAACTGTTTTAGCCATTTTGAAAGTAGAAATTATGTGGGTTGTGTTGAACTTTCTATGGGTAACGGTTTATTTATTTATTAGGGGTCCAAGCACCGAAGGTCCCCCAGCCGCCCCCCAACACTACTCAGGCACATACACACACCCCCTTTCGGTGGCACTATAATAAGCACCTTTACTTTTTGGCCCATATCTTCGCAACTGTAAAGGCTAGAATCTAAATTCCTATGATTCCTTGGGTCAAGACGAAATGTATATCTCTGATTTTATTTCCACTCTGAAAAACCTACTTTTGTGAACTCCTCCTATGCTGTTTGTTCGATTTGCTCGAAATTTTGCTCACATCATCTAGGGACCGTCTTGACAAAACATTGTTTTCGGATTTTTTTATTTGTCAAACCGTTTCAAAGAAATAAGCTAATTAATTATTTGGCCATGGCACAAATTTACTTGATGGCCTATATCCTCTGAACGTAAAGTCCAAACTTTACGAAACTTTGAATAGTTTGATATCAGAACAGTTTGAGGATGCATGCAAAGTTTCATCCAATTTCGCCAATAGGGGGTGCTACAGCTAAAATTTTCTTATCTCTGCAACCGTTTGAGTGAAAAATGTGAAAATTAGCATGCATCATCTCTGGGTCATGTGCTAACATATCCTTACAAAAACTAAATCAACAAAAATGGCCACCAGCAGCCAATCAGGTTTCATCAGCTAATAACTTGCATTGCAAATGGCCGATCATTGAGAAATTTACGGTGCATTAACAGGTCGCTAAAATTAGGTTGTATACCAAATTTGGTGAAAATCGTCCACAAGATGGCACTAAAATGAGCTAATTTGCTAATTTTTCTAATAAGTTCTCATCTGATAGGGCTAGAATCAAAATTCTTATTTCCTCTGATTCCTTGAGTCAAAACGAACAAAATATATATCTCTGATTTTATTTCTGCTCCTAAAAATGTTATGCCATTTTGGATTTTCTGAAAAACCTACTTTTGCGAACTCCTAGGCCGTTTGTCTGATTTGCTCGAAATTTTGTACGTATCATCTAGGGACCACCCTGACAATTTGTTTTTTTTAGATGGAGCAGCAAGTTAAGAATGCTAATTAAATCCTCTCACTTTGAATTATTGCTCTTGTAATGTAATATATGTGCAGTAAAAATAGCAACAGAAGAGCCTTATGAAATATGTTTAAGGTTTTCCTCAAGTTCAGTTTTTCCTGATTTAATTGTCCAACAAACCAAAATCTAATTTATGCATGGTAAATCAAGGATGTATTACTGAATTTGTCCACTAGACGGAGCGCCAAAACTAAAAATCTTTGAAAATCCTCTTTGACTTAGCTTTTTGCTCTTTTAAAGTGCTGTTGTCCAACAATCCAAAATCTATTCTTCTTATTCTTCTTCTTCTATTGTCATTCTAATAAAATTCTAATTATGCAACTGTGATAAAATATTTTGGAAGAACTTTTACACAAAACAGCTGTGTCCACAGCATCTACAGGATCTACCGTGTCCAATTTAATTACTTTGGCCATGTCCTGCCATACGTGCTTGGACCCCGATGATTGCAGAGTGCGGCTATGTTTTTAAAAAATATTATTATTATTATAATTATTATTATTTTCTTTTATATTTGTATTTGATTCTTAATTTTTAGGCTGTGAGTAATTTCCCACCTGTTGTACACGAATACCTGCGTGATGGCAAATGGGGCCGTTGGAGACGGTAAATGTTGGGATTTGGGGAGGTGAATATATACAATTTTTTTGATCACTTTTTTGATCAGCTTTTTTTCATTTCGTTTAAAGTACACGTTTAAAGTTTTTCGTGTTTCAATAAATTAAAATTTTAAAGCTAAATCAATGAAGCAAAATTATTCAATGACCCTCGGCAGAGGGGTTGACGATATAATCGGATATTGCGATATTTGTATTTATTTTGTATTTATTTTTTTTTAAGGCAATTATCGGTAAAATATTTTTTACATATCGCCCAGCCCTAGCACTCAATTTTTTTCCTCTTTAAAAAAGTTTAAATCCTAAAGGCACAAATTGTAATTTTGAAATATATGCAGGAAATCATGAGCACTCACATTAAAATGAAGACTCCAGTCATGTCTGTAACCTTATAAAAGCTGTTTTATTCTACATGGAGAGGGTTCGCACATGGGGGCTACCATTTAAGAATCACATGGCCAGCTGAATACTACTCACTTAATCTCAGTAACCGTCCTGTTATTTGACACTTTCACTCATTGAGTAATCATGACTGACTGTGAATATTACATTTCTACAATGATATCTGAAACTGAAAACTATTTATTTTAAATTATGCTGCATCCAGGCCACTAGGTTTCGGTGTAAGTCCAAGATGACACAAAGACAAAAGTTACTGAGTGCATCTTTAAGAAAAATTTATACATAAATGCAGGTATTTCCATACTTTTTCTTGCCACTGTATACCTATACCGTATACATATCAGACTAAAATGTGATACTATATACACAAGAAAACCAAGTGATCCGTCTTTGACAATCAGGAAAAAATTATTATTGAAATCAGTATTTAATTCGTTATCGACATCGTCTCATCCACCATGATTTTTACTCCAGCATGGAAACTCCAGTCCTCTGTGATTGGTCATGAGGATCAGCAGCAGGGACTGTTGGGTAGTAGACAGCTAGGAGCTTGCACCGATGTGGGCACAGCCAAAGGTCACACCAAGGCTGCAAAGGAGATGCTCGAGAGCACCCTTCTGAGCGCTATAATTTCAAATGGGACACGCACGGGTCTCGTGGACTTCAAAGGCCACAAAACCTCAAGTACACATCAAGTGTGTTATTTAGGACAGGGCTGATTAATTATCGATTTAGTCTGATTAATTTGAACCGCACACACACTGAATCATTTGGAGCAGTTTCTGTGGTAGTAAAACTGCATTTGGATACTTAAAAGACACAGAGAACAGCACTGGACGAAGTGGATATTTACCTACAATCAGCTGAAAGGGTAACTTTGAGAATTAGTGTTGTCTCATGTGCACAGTTGAAATCAGAAGTTTACATACACCTTAACCAAATACATTTAAACTCAATTTTTCAAAATTCCTGACATTTAATTGCAGAAAACATTCCCTGTCTTAGGTCAGTTAGGATCACTACTTAATTTTAAGAATGTGAAATGTCAGAATAATAGTAGAGAGAATGCTTTATTGCAGCTTTTATGTCTTTCATCACATTCCCAGTGGGTCAGAAGTGTACATACATTTAGTTAGTATTTGGTAGCATTGCCTTTAAATTGTTTAACTTGGATCAGACATTTTGGGTACACAAGCTTCTCACAATAAGTTGGAGTTTTGGCCCATTCCTCCAGACAGAACTGGTGTAACTGAGTCAGGTTTGTAGGCCTCCTTGACGCACACGCCTTTTCAGTTCTGCCCACAAATTTTCTATCAGATTGAGGTCATGGCTTTGTAATGGCTACTACAATACCTTGACGTTGTTGTCCTTAAGCTGTTTTGCCACAACTTTGGAGATATGCTTGGGGTCATTGTCCATTTGCAAGACCCATTTGCGACTGAGATTAAACTTCCTGGCTGATGTCTTGATGTTGCTTCAATATATCCACATAATTTTCCTTCTTCATGATGCCATCTATTTTGTGAAGTGCACTAGTCCTTCCTGCAGCAAAGCACTCCCACAACATGATGCCATGCTTCATGATTGGGATGGTGTTCTTCGGCTTGCAAGCCTCACCCTTTTTCCTCCAAACACAACGATGGTCATTATGGCCAAACAGTTCAATTTTTGTTTCATCAGACCAGAGGACATTTCTCCAAAAAGTTAGCTCTTTGTTCCCATGTTCATTTGCAAACTGTAGTCTGGCTTTTTTATGCCGGTTTTGGAGCAGTGGCTTCCTTGATGAGCAGCCTTTCAGGTTATGTCAATATAGGGCTGTTTTTGCTGTGGATATAGATACTTGTCTACCTTTTTCCTCCAGCATCTTTACAGGGTCCTTTGCTGTTGTTCTGGGATTGATTTGCACTTTTTGCACCAAACTACATTCATCTCTAGGAGACAGAATGCATCTCCTTCCTGAGCGGTATGATGGCATGGTGTTTATACTTGCGTACTATTGTTTGTACTGATGAACATGGTACCTTCAGGTGTTTGGAAATTGCTCCCAAGGATGAATCAGGCTTGTGGAGGGCTACAGTTTTTTTTTCAGATTTCTTTTGATTTTCTCATGATGTCAAGCAAAGAGGCATTGAGTTTGAAGGTAGGCCTTAAAATACATCCGGACTACATCCATAATTTTCTGGACTTTTCCAAGCTGCCTAAAGGCACAGTTAACTTAGTGTATGCAAACTTCTGACCCCCTGGAATTGTGATAGTCAATTAAAAGTGAAACAGTCTGTCTGTAAACAATTGTTAGAAAAATTACTTGTGTAATGCACAAAGTAGATGTCCTATATGACTTGCCAAACCTATGGTTTGCTAATATGAAATCTGTGGAGTGGTTAAAAAATGAGGCACACTCTGACACGGGGATGCTCATCCCTCGTGCATGTTTGCTGCAGCTAGATTATAACGTGATGGCTCACGATGTAGTGAATCATAATATATTGTACAGTTGAAGTCAGAAGTTTACATACACTTAGGTTGAAGTCATTAAAACAAATTTTAACCAATGCACAGATTTAATATTAGCAAACTATAGTTTTAGCAAGTCGTTTAGGACATCTACTTTGTGCTTGACACATGTAATCTTTCCAACAATTGTTTACAGACAGATTGTTTCACTTTATTTAGTGCCCGACTGATTTATTGGTCGCCGATATTAGCCTTTCACAGATATAACTTATCGGCGTATATGTTTTCCGATATGCGCAGATATGAAAACTTTTTTTTTTTTCAGAACATATAATGCAGAAAACAATGCTTGGGTGATTTAGAATTGGTGTCATAACATAGTTTGTCCAGCAGAGCGTACTCCGACTCCATTGTTTACAGAGCTGAGTTAATGGTGGTTGTGCTGACAGTGCGGAGTTAAGCTGTGTCTTCACGGTAAGTTGCTAACTAGTTTGTGAAATACATACTGGAAAGTTAATAAACAATGACCCCATCATTTTCCCTTTTCAATATAACTAATTTAATGTTAACTCTGTCACTGACAACCATGTCGCTCATTTTTATCACATCTGTTTGCTATGTAAGCCAGCTATAGTTTGTCAGTGCAGTCAGTAATGTGGCAGATTGAAAGGTAAGCATCAGAGCATCATTTTGCAGCTCAGCAGACAACAGTGCGGTGGTGGATTGTGTCCGTTGAGTGTTGATTTCACACTACTTTGTTACCTATTTGATGAGACACAATGCTGGAAAGTAAATAAACAACATCCATCTTTTACTCTTCATGACAACGAGCTTATAGCTAACTAGCTAACCATGTAGCTACTTTCATACCTTTTCAGCTGAGTGGAAGTTAATGTGTAAACATGTATTCACCAAACTGTTTTGTTCAAGGTTCGCAGTTTGGTACCCCCTTCAACCGAACAATTCCAGTCGTTGCATTTACAAAATGTAATATTAAAAAGTCTGGTTTTCCACCGTTGAAAGTTTCCCCTGAACTTGTGTCCGTTTCTAGAATTTGTTGACATTTCTAGAATTTGTTGACAATGTATAATAATAATGTCAAAAATAGTTGTTTGAGAAAGCAGCCTCCTGAGTACTTTTGCATAGTCATATCGGTGCAAAATTGGTGCACAATCCACATAGAAAAGGTCTGTTTTCATTCCAGCTCAAAAATTAACTATATCGGCCACCATATCGGTAAACGGTGAATTTCCCCCCCACCCCCCCCCTCCCAAAATCGTTATCTACTCTACTTTTAATCGACTATATCACAATTCTAGTGGGTCAGAAGTTTACATACACTAAGTTAACTGTGCCTTTAAGCAGCTTGGAAAATTCCAGAAAATGATGTCAAGCCTTTAGACAGTCAGCCAATTAGCTTCTGATAGGAGGTATACTGAATTGGAGGTTTACCTGTGGATGTATTTTAAGGCCTACCTTCAACTCAGTGCCTCTTTGCTTGACATCATGGGAAAATCAAAAGAAATCAGCCAAGATCTCAGAAAAAAAAAATTGTGGACCTTCACAAGTCTAGTTCATCCTTGGGAGCAATTTCCAATTGCTTGAAGGTAGCATGTTCATCTGTACAAACAATAGTATGCAAGTATAAACACCAGGGGCCATGCAGCCATCATGCCGCTCAGGAAGGAGAAGCATTCTGTCTCCTAGAGTGGAACATATTTTGGTGCGAAAAGTGCAAATCAACCCCAGAACAACAGCAAAGGACGTTGTGAAGATGCTGGAGGAAACTGGTAGTCAAGTATCTATATCCACAGTAAAACGAGTCATATGTCAACATTACCTGAAAGGCTGCTCGGCAAGGAAGAAGCCACTGCTCCAAAACCGCCATAATAAAGCCAGACTACAGTTTGCAAATGCACATGGGGACAAAGATCTTAATTTTTGGAGAAATTTCCTCTGGTCTGATGAAACAAACATTGAACTTTTTGGCCATAATGACCATCGTTATGTTTGGAGGAAAAAGGGTGAGGCTTGCAAGCAGAAGAACACCATCCCAACCGTGAAGCATGGGGGTGGCAGCATGTTGTGGGTAGGGATGCACCGATATCACTTTTTCTCTTCCGATTCCGATACCGGAAATCTCAGTATCGGCCGATACCGATCCAGATCCGATACCAGTGTTTTTTTTGGCATAATCAGTTTAGAATATAATTGGAGTACTCTTTAATAAGAAACACAAACCAGTAACTACACATTATTTCAATATAAATTTATAGCTTATTAAGAAACACTTTATTATTAACTAGTATTCTGGATAATGTAGCAGCAAAATTAACAGTAATTCCAGTATAAGTCTTCAGTAGAAAAGAAACCAGTTTTTTTTTTTAAATATTTCAACTTGCATCTGGACTTTAAAGGATTCAGTTCTCTTTTTTGTTTAATTTAGTTGTAAGACATCAGTCCAATTTTCATTCACAGAGTTATTGTTTGGAACCCATTCAACTTAAATATTGTTATAAATTGTAAACAAATACTAATGATGACAACAATAATAATAATAATAACCTTGACTTAATTTTAAATACAACAGTAATATATTTAAATCGTGTACTTTTTAAACCCTCACTTCTTTATTTTGAAATTCTAAACTCTCCAGGAAGTCCTGTATGTGTCTGTTTGCAGGCAAGTTCACAGTAGTTTAATTATTCAAATTCTGGTTAAAAAAAAAGAAATAAAAAACGGCACCTCCAGTGCCGTTCTAAATGCATATTATAAGTGAACCGAACAATTGAGCATCTACATCTGAGATGTTGTTCGTGAGTAGCGCTCAAATATTGCGCACCGCTGTGTAGGCTAAAAATAGCTGCGAGTGCATCACCAGCCTGTGCGTGAGTTTCTGCGCTGCGCATACTATATACTTACTTGGTAAACACAGCCTTTTGTGATTCACAGAGCTATCACACATCTTCATGTGGCTTTGAACAAAATGCACGAGTCTTATGAACTGCTTTAATGGTGTTTTAATGGTTCTTTTATGTCATTTTTGGAGCTTGACACTAACGAACATGACTAACACACAGTATCGGATTTGGATCGGGCTCGTCAGACCGATACCCGATCCGTCTAAAAGCTTCAGTATCGGAGCCAATACTGATCCATGTATCAGATTGGTGCATCCCTAGTTGTGGGGGTGCTTTGCTGCATGAAGGACTGGTGTGCTTCACAAAATAGATGGCATCAAGAGGAAGGAAAATTATGTGGATATATTGAAGCAACATCTCAAGACATCAGCCAGGAAGTTAAAGCTCGGTCGCAAATGGGCCTTCCAAATGGACAATGACCCCAAGCATATCTCCAAAGTTGTAGCAAAATGGCTTAAGGACAACAAAGTCAAGGTATTGGAGTGGCCATCACAAAGCCCTGACCTCAATCTGATAGAAAATTTGTGAGCAGAACTGAAAAAGCATGTGCGAGCACGGAGGCCTACAAACCTGACTCAGTTACACCAGTTCTGTCTGGAGGAATGGGCCAAAATTCCGGCAACTTATTGTGAGAAGCTTGTGGAAGGCTACCCAAACGTCTGACCCAAGTAAAACAATTTAAAGGCAATGCTACCAAAGACTAACAAATTGTATGCAAACTTCTGACCCACTGGGAATGTGGTAAAAGAAATAAAAGCTAAAATAAATCATTCTCTCTACTATTATTCTGACATTTCACATTCTTAAAATAAAGTAGTGATCCTAACTGACCTAAGACAGGGAATGTTTTCTATGATTAAATGTCAGGAATTGTGAAAAACTGAGTTTAAATGTATTTGGCTAAGGTGTATGTAAACTTCTGACTTCAACTGTATGTGTCACGGTGTTTATCTTATTGTGAAGAAAATTACTTTATGCAGCTCTATTAAGAAGTGTTTGTTTTTGTGAGTTAAAGATCGATCGAAGTGAACATAAAAGTGAGAGAGTATAGTCTTAGCCCATTATACACTGCAACAAAATACGTTTTTGATTGGTCTTTTGGCTTGTTTTCCAAAAATAATATCTAAAACTCCTTTAAAAGAATGTACATTTACTTTAGGAGCTATACTGCTGAAGAAAAAATTGTTATTGGATAATGTTGAATACAGTATTTAATATTCAGATATTTTAAAATATCTGAAAATAGCCTACTTAAAAAAAAAAGATACATTTACCTGAGAAGCAACATATATGATATTTAGACTTGCTTTTAGAAAATATATCTTGTATATGAGTATATTTTGTCTTTACTGCACTGGCATAACCAAGTGAAAAAATACACTTATATACAAAATACACTTATATTCAAGATGCATTCTCTGAAAGCAAGTGTAAATATCTAATATGTTGCTTCTCAAGTAAATGTATCTTGTTTTAAGGATTTTTAGATAATTTAAATGGAAAACAAGACAAAAACTTTCTTGATTACAATAGGATTTTTTTTGCAGTGAATGTTTTATTGAATTAAACTTAAAAAAAAAAAAAAAAAAAAAAAAAGGAGGGAAAAAACCTTTTTTTCTTGTAATTCAGTGAATTTCATTTAAAGGTATTTTTAAAAGATGATTTTGTCCTCTATTGTTAGTAAGCATGTTTAATACAACCTTTTAAGTCGAGGTACAAGCTGAATAATCGGTTAAGAGCTAATAATTAATCGTTACAATAATCGACCGAATAGTCGAATAATCGTTAGATTAGTCGATTTATCAAAATAATCATTAGTTGCAGCCGTAGTCAACACCATTTTTTCATGTTATTGATGCATTAATGGGTAGCACTTTCATTAATAACACTTTATTTTTTTATAGTACTTTATTTCACGGATAATTAGTTCATGCACATTCCGATGGTTAAAACCATCTGAATGTGCATGAAATGTCATAGCATAACTGATTTATGTTTATATTTAAATGTACATGAACATGACTTTGAGTAAAACTCACAGAACATGTCTTGGTTATATTTTATCACAAAATCAAGAGGAAGAAATAAGAAATTATATTTTGTTTACAGTATTAAATATATGCATATTTTAGTACAATTAAAGGAATATTCCGGGTTCAATACAATAGTTCCAGGTTCATATTCCAGGTTCAATAATTCAAAAGTTAAGCTCAAAAATTTTTGCTCTGACTTTTTTTTTTTTTCTTCACATTGTGACATTGTGAATATTTCATCACAATTAAGTATAGAAAAAAACGTATTACTGTACTGCCAAAATAAAAAAAATTGTACTGCAAAAAATAATAATAATAATCTCGTTCTCATTACTGTAATGCAAAATAAAATCGATTTAAATTAATTATACATCATGGGAGTTTTTCTTGTATTTCCTTTATCATAATTTAATTTAAAAAATCATTGCAGTATTTTTTTTATACTGTAATTCAGTTAAAATAATCCATTACTGGAATGAGAATTACCATTGAGAATAAGTAAAAAAAAAAAAAAAAAAAAAAAAAATGTTATTTTCAACTTAGAAGATTGTGTTGTTGTTGTTGTTGTTTTCCTCCTTTTGTTTAATATTTTTTTTTAACATAAGCACAGCAGAATTTTTTCTGTTATACAATTAAAATACTATGAATTATAAAGAAATTATGCTTAATTAAATGTGCCAAACAAATTAATGGTTCTAAAAAAGGCTTAATTTTCTTGATGAAAAGTATCATTTTTAGATTTTGGGGTGAAATACTGTATGACCCATACATGTTTTGAGAGTTTTTTGTGATTCACTTAGATAAAGTTTATCAATGACTTATTGGGGGGGCTAAGTCCTCGTAGTGGCGTAGTGACTCGCCTCAATCCGGGTGGCGGAGGACGAATCTCAGTTGCCTCCGTGTCTGAGACAGTCAATCAGCGCATCTTATCACGTGGCTTGTTGAGCGATACCGCGGAGACCTAGTGCATGTGGAGGCTCACGCTGTTCTCCGCGGCATCCACGCACAACTCACCACATGCCCCACTGAGAATGAGAACCACATTATAGCGACCACGAGGAGGTTAACCCAACGTGACTCAACCCACCCTAGCAACCGGGCCAATTGGTTGCTTAGGAAGCCTGACTGGAGTCACTCAGCACGCCCTGGATTCGAACATGCAACTCCAGGTGTGGTAGTCAGCGTCTTTACTTGCTGAGCTACCCAGGCCCCCTATCAATGACTTATTAATGAAAGTTCATAAGTGTCCCTGATGACACAGTAACATGATTCAATCAGTTAGTTACTACATTGTGGTCTGTTTGACCAGCTGTTTTGATATAAAGCCTTAAAGTATACTTAGGTCAGACTGGAAAGCTGAGCATCCGCGCACAGGTTGAGCGACGCAAATTTCATCATCAGTAGAGTGCTCGAGCACTGACTGGTGCAGTCAGATTTTTCTAACCATGCATACTCTGAACATTCAGTATGTGCATGCATCTGGAATTATTTGCACTAATTAGTGGGTCCACAAGGTGGCAACTCACTTTTGAGCCATTGCTGTCACAAAGAAGTGCTAGAACATTTTATCACCAGTAAACAACAGGAGACAAAGCTGGAAACCACAACAGTGGATGTGCACATTAAGAGCTCGTGTGTGAGGAGGTCAGGAGATATCTGCTGCATTTGTATAGCTAGAGTCTGAAGGAATATAAGACATCTTCATGGGTCTAAACTCTTGAAGAGAAGTAGTCCAGTATTGCATAGCAGCCGTAGTGCGCATGCGGCAACCAGCTGTGAAATACGCACAGTCAAATCAACTATATTTAGAATTTTTGATTGTACGCAGAAACTTTGGGCTTAAAGAACTAGAAGTGGTAGAAAATTGGTTTAGTCGAGCCATAACACATCAAATGGTCAATTATCCAGTCACTTTGGCTATCATAAAACACAGCTGTCACTGTAGACTTGTAAAATTAGAAGTGTGATTTTCTGCCTGAAGAGCGGCGTGTAAAAATTTATCTAATTTATTTTGACATTCATTCATCTAGTTAAATGCTTTCAGGAGTTGTGGATGTATCTCTGATGCATTTTCTCTTCTAGAGGTCAAAGAAGTTGTCTCAAATAAAGGATGGGACCAAAATATCTAATTTCCTTGTTGGCTAAGCCGCCAGGCTTTTACTGATTTAGCCCTGTCATTGAATATTTTTTTTTTTTTTTTTTTTTTTTACCTTTTAGGTTGACCCAAAATTTGTACTGAACCTCCTGGTTGTGTTTGTCAGTATGGCATGGGATGACTGTATGTAGGCGTTCTCTTTGGCTTGTCGTCTGCCACCGCCTCTTTTCTTTCCCAGAAGACATTGTTCTTGAATCCAGTTCTCCTACCCTTAGAAAAATAGGACACGCTGAAAGAATGGCACTTATTACTGAATTCTTGTCCTGTGAGACAGTGGATCCAAATGCAATGATACCAAAGTTGTCTTTGCTTTAAAAAAAAGTCTGTTCAATAATGAACTTAACCATTGAAAAATACAGCATTGTTCAGTGTGTTACATTATTAATTTCATCACACAGCAAACAATGTCTATTTTCTTATAATAAAAAAAAAAAAAAGCAGGTCAAAGCTTCATGTCCTAAACACCTTAAGTCTTTTTTACATGACTTGCGTCAAGCTCTCGACACAAGGAGCCCTTCAAATTGACACATGAAAATCATTGCAGTTTACTCACAGAAGGGTGATTTTATGAGTTTACTGGGTAGCAAGACCAAAATTGTACACCCTAAACAGTGAAAATAAATTGAGATGACTATTTCCCCCATGGTATTTTGCTGTGCAATGACAAATGTAACTGAGCTGTAAAGTATTGTTCCGCGGTTCAATACAAGAAAAATATCTTGATGCCTACTGCGGCAGTCATTGACAGACGATGATTGACGATATTGGGAAATGACAAAGCCATGGAGCTGAAATGTTGCCATATATATTAAATAGTAGCCCAATATTTATCATGCACTTACATTTTTAGACACTAATCAAAATATTAAAACATTAAAAGCATTACCGACACACAAACACAGAACTATAAACGCAAACCACCACGTTGGCCACTACGTGAAGCCTATAGCATGGGTTTGATGCAGAAGTATAAACATTTCCTGAGAAATTCAGACAGACTTGAGGGCGAGTAATGATGACAGAAGTTTCATTTTTGGGTGAACTGCCCTTTAACTACCTGTTAAAGTATTTGTTAAAGGTATCTGCCAAGAACAAACAAAACAAATGTAAGTCAGCATGTGATGAATTGACTGAAGGCCATAATGTTGGGAAAATACATAACAAATCATTCTATCTGAATAAAACGAGGTAAGAATTGAGAAAGTTTGCCCCCCGTGAGATTAAGGTGTGTACAATTTCAAATGTTTTAGTATTATACATTTTCTTTCATACGTAAGAAAAAATTTACATTATACCTGAAACATACCCAAATGAATCACAATCGAATCATATTTTATCTGAATCAAATTGAGAGCTTGTAAATCGTAATCGAATCAAAATGGAAAATCTGTATCCATACCCAGCCCTAAATTTTGTTTAGTGTTTTTGTCTGGTTTCATCCCACCATCTTCCTTAAAATAATCATCTTTGTCAAAACAACAGTATCTTTGGCTCTGCATTGGTGTTTTGAAATGCTGTATATAAATATCATCATGTTTGAAATCCTGCATCAGGTTTGAGTGGATTTCCGCAGTTGATTTAATCATAGCACCTCTTCCAAACACTGGTTGTGTAACTGTTCTTCTTCCATGTGGATTGGCACATTTAACTGCTCCTGCAGAAGCATTAGTGGTCCAGTCTAGTGGATTCATGTCACTAAATGCACTGACATGATTTTAATCAAACTATATAGCACCAGAAAGAACAGGTTCAGACCTCCAAAGCTTTGATCATTTGCTTTAGTAGAGTGTCAGAGTTGAAACCGCTTGAAGGTCAATAAAATGCTATGTTGTAAAGTGGCTTTGCCATTGCATGGAGTGGGTGTTGATTGCTGATGCAGTGGTCGAAATCGATTGATTGAGGTCATATTTTAGCTTTGCTGTAGCACAGTGACATATTGACGATCCATACAGTCAAAATATATCTCAGCCCTCACAGCAGGACTGTAAGAAAAATATCATTTCTGGAGGGATTGTGGTGTATAGACTGCAGGTCAGCAATAATTTAAGTGGCTGTGCTATGTAAGCTGTGCAGGACCGTAACCACCCATTTATTACTTCTATTATAATACTGCTTATACATGGAAGATGCATTGGTTAATTCTCAGTGTGTTTGCCAGTCTTATTAAAATCGCTCATGTGTCTGTCAACATATTTCACCATGTATACCACTTTCTGTTTTTGTTTTTTTTTTTTTTTTTAAAAGTACACCATGAAGTTTCAAAGTGGGGACAAGTCCTTGGTTAAATGTAACAGATCTCAGTGGTAATATTTGCTAATAGTTAATCTATAATTGTATGCTAAGCGCTCTGTGTTTGGACTCATTCTTTCAGGAAGAAGTCACAGAAATGGGATGAAATGAATATTCTGGCTACATATCATCCAGCAGATAAGGACTATGGGTTAATGAAGATTGATGAACCCAGCACACCGTACCACAGGTGAGCAACACACGGTAAACCAAACATCAATAGAGGTAGTCAACATTCTGTAAATGTCCACATGTATTTAGCTATTAGTAGGGATGTCCCAAGACTGATACTGGTCAGATACCGCGCACATGTACTTGTACTCATGCTCATAAAAATGCTTTGATACCAAAAACTGATAACATCTGACATACGAATGTCTTAACGTAAAAATTCAGCGCACTAATTAAAATCACGTTATGTCCTAGTGATATTATTTAACTGCAAAAGCTGCAATTTAATTAGATAAATCTTTAGTTTGCATGTGCTGCACACTTCAAATGTGAGTGCTTGTGAATGTGTGGAGCTGGTGTTGTGCTGACATAAAGATATAAAGTGATCATACCTTTCAGAGCTCCTTGGCTCAAACACGGAAAACACCATCATGAGTACGCACTGTTTGTAGCAGATGACAGCAGGCAGAGCGCTAATACACTTTGTAGTGCGAGGCACATACAGACTACATTTTTATTTAATTAAATAGCAGCTTTTTGTGTTGTAATAATCACTTAGTCACGTAGCAACCGGCTTTTCTGGATTGAGAAGCTACAAATTACGTTAGCAACACAGAAACACTATATAAAAGCTCTGCCAAAATAAAAGCTCAATTTAAATGGAAAACAGCACGACAGAAATAGATCACTACTGTATAGTTATATAATATACTGTAATACTACTAATAATACTATTACTGATAATAATAAATCAATAGTAATTGTATTACATTTAAGCAATAGCCCCTTTCACACATACAGCCTTTTCCAGAAAATGTACTGCAATTTTCAGGTTAGAGGTCATGTGTGAACACGACCCTTTTGAAAATGCTGGTAAATTTTGCTCTGGCAATTTCCAGAGAAATTGTATCATTATCTATAAATTTCCATATTGATAATATGTGTGAACCGAGCCATAAGGTTACTGGTTTCAGTTCGTATGAGGTCAGGACGTTCTGATGTAAGAGATGACAAAAGTATTCCGCACTCTAACACCGGTGATTTGGAAGTAAGAAAAATGTCAACAAATTGGTCAGTTAGTGTAACTAGAGCCCTTCTCTTCATCTGAGCGGATGAAAAAATTTGCCATTAGCTTAAAGGAACAGTAAGAGATTCCTTTACGTATGATAAAATTACCAGCCTCCTTCGGGAACATGCAGACCTCTTAGTACGATATACGTACACAAATTTGCTTTTCAGCCACAGATAGCATCGCTGCCTTCAGATGCTAGCGACAGCATTTTGTTCTTTGTAGTTCATCAGTCTTACTTGAAATCGTCGCATACGCTGTCGTTGAGTCTCGAGCAACTCCATAAATGTAAACATTGGGATAATCCAATTCTAGGTGTGCGTTAAACGATTTTATATGCACTTCGCTGAGGCACGTCTTGCATTTAAAATCGTTATAACGCACACCTAGCCATGGATTATTCATTACTTATTTCTGATATTTGCAACCCTCTTCTGAAAGCTTTTTTGGAAACAAAATTATTTTTGCAATTGCGTTTGGTGGCATAAGTGGCCAGAAATAACATACTTCAGCTTTAAATTTTAAATCTATACTTAAGAGTACTCCCCTCCCTTGGTACTGCTTTTAATTTTTGCTGATTTTAATTTAAAAAAAATCATTGTACAACAGCGTCTTTTTGTAATATATTTTAAAAATGATTGTGCAGTAATTAGAATCATCATTGTTTAATGAGAATTACCCCTGTAGTCATTCAAGATTGTACAATGAGGAATACTGATTGTTCTGATAAGATCTCTTGCTGAGGCTGTATGAATTGAGTTGAAACAGTTACTCTACTCTCTGTATATGTTACTGCCGTGTCTTAAAAATACAAGAGATGCACTTTGAGGCTGCAACTCAATATGACTGCAAACTTGCAGAAAAGGTCATGCCATCTTTCTCCCCTCGGGCTGTCGGCCAAAACTCTTCTGTCTCTCTTAGGATGGTTGGCGAGGACGAGGACGAGGGGGCGCTCAGCGACTCAGATGGGAATACAGTACTACCCGGAGATGACCTCGCTAAGAAGTAAGTGATGTCTGTGAAACTACTGTACAGTTTAAAGCAGTGCATCATTGCTATCACGTATATGTGCATATGGGCTTCGACAGCATCCTGGAACCACTAGTCAAAATACTTCTAGTTTGCCTCTAAATTAATTACAAAAAATCTTATTTACAAATTCAATACGAAATGTAAATTTTAGAATTGGTAAAGTATTTGATAGGTCCCCTTTTTGCTTCAATGACAGCATGCACTCGAGCTGGCATTGACTTCACAAGGAAAACATGATGATCCACTTCACAAGGAAGACATGATGATCCATGTTATCCAGCAAGATTTGAAAATGATTCAAAGAGCATATTGTAAGCTTTAATGGAAGCAAAGAAGTCGCCTTTTGTATAAAGGCGTTAACATTGTCAGTGTCACACAATTTGCAACTTAGAAATGGTGCAGAATCTTCAATATTTATTCTTCATTTTATGTTTCTTATGTTTAAAATTTTTCCAAATCCTAACTTTATTTCCACATTTAAATTTTAAAAAATCCCAGATTGTCATTGTGGACTAAGACTTTTGGACCCCACTGTATTAAGGTGTCCAAGACTCATACAAAAAAGTTTTTTCTTCAGTTATATTTTGACAACTATTTTAGTTTGTACTTTTTAGAGCTAATCGTCAGGGAAATGTGGTTTGCCCTGTTTTCATTGCCGTGTTGTCAGAACACTCTAGCAAAGGGCTTCACACTTGTTTAGATGTTAGAACTGGTGCTGGTGAACTAAAAATAAATATTAGTTGAATTCAAGATTAAAATGCAAATTTGATTGCTTAAATGAGCATTCGAATTTTGTATGTGTGAATGCAGTTGTCTAGAGACTTTTAAATTGACACAGCATCAAAAAATGCATTGCTACTGCACAAGATGCAGAAAAAACAGCTGGACACAGCGCAACAGTCAAAGGCATCGGTCTAGTGGTTCTCAACCCTGTTCCTAGGCCCCCCAACACTACACATTTTGGAAATCTCCCTAATCAAACACACCTGATTCAACTCATCAGCTCGTTAGTGGAGACTCCAAGACCTGAATTGGGTGCATCAGAAAAGGGAGATATACAAAATATGCAGGAACAGGGTTGAGAACCACTAAAAGACGGACTCTTTTGGCGTGAACTACCCCTAAGGTGTTGGTCTTTGGTGGTGGTGTCTTGGCTTGCTCTTATGAGCATCTCGCTTCAAAAGCATTATATACGTACATACAACTTTTTTAAATGAAAAACACTGGTACTGCTGGTATTATGAAGCTTGAGTATGTGGTAGTACTATGGCACCGATATAGGATAATGTGCAACACTAAGTTAGCATAGAACCATCTGTTGAAGCATTTATTTTCTTATTTTACTTTCTTTTTTCTTTTTTTCTTGAGAATATGAGCTGGCTAAATCTTTTGACTTTATCATTTTACACACTTTTGTTAACAGCCAGATATGTTCTTTGAAATAATCGCTATAACATAGTGCTGATTGGTTTATATTGATTCGCTGTACCCTCTTGTGGATGTAGAAGATGATGTCGATTTAAAAATCATATGCCTTGTAGATTTTTCCTCCTACCTGATATGATTATGATTTTTTTCATAATTGTGCAGCCTTTACTGCTTCAATTTTGATACAATTACATATTTTTAATGATTTGACATGATATACACTTTATTAGGAACACTATGTTTCTAATAAATTGCCAGATGTGGCCTTCTACTGTTGTAGCCCATCTGCCTCAAGGTTCAACATGTTGTGTATTCACTACAATTGTACAGAGAGGTTATCTGAGCTACTGTAGCCTTTCTGTACCAATACCTTTGTTGTCCTTTAGCCATTTTGCCAGAAATTTGGAGGTATGCTTGGGGTCATTGTCCATTTGAAAGACCCATTTGCAACTGAGCTTTAACTTCCTGGCTGATGTCTTGAGATGTTGCTTCAATATATCCACATAATTTTCCTTCCTCATGATGCCATATATTTTGTGAAGTGCACCAGTACCTCCTGCAGCAAAGCACCCCCACAACATGATGCTGCCACCCCCATGCTTCATGGTTGGGATGGTGTTGTTCAGCTTGCAAGCCTCACCCTTTTTCCTTCAAATATAACGATGGTCATTATGGCCAAACAGTTCAATTTTTGTTTCATCAGACCAGAGGACATTTCTCCAAATAGTAAGATCTTTGTCCCCATGTGCACTTGCAAACTGTGGTCTGGCTTTTTTATGGCGGTTTTGAAGCAGTGGCTTCTTCCTTGCTGAGCAGTCTTTCAGGTTATGTCGATATAGGACTCGTTTTACTGTGGATATAGATACTTGTCTACCTGTTGCCTCCAGCATCTTCACAAGGCCCTTTGCTGCACTTTTCGCACCAAACTACATTCAGTACACCTATCAGAAGCTAATTTGCTAATTGTCTAAAGGCTTGACATCATGGAATTTTCCAAGCTGTTTAAAGGCATGGTTAACATAGTGTATGTAGACTACTGATCTACTGGATTTGTGATATAGTCAGTTAAAAGTGAAACAATCTGTCTGTAAACAATTGTTGGAAAAATTACTCGTCACGCACAAAGTAGATGTCCTAAACGACTTGTCAATGCTATAGTTTGCTAATATTAAATCTGTGGAGTGGTTAAAAAATTAGTTTTAATGACTTCAACCTAAGTGTATGTAAACTTATGACTTCAACTGTATTTACAGTACACAGAATTAAACTGAATCTAGCAGAGGACATTTCACTTGCACAAGGATTACGGTACTATAACGCTTGAGAAAGCTTGTTTGACAGAAATCATAAGCTCAGTTCGGATTTGCAAAAGCTGGGCCTGCCTAAATTTCTCATTGGTCAAGGAATGCCTAAGTTGCAGCAAAAGTTAACATTTTAGTTGCATGATGGAGTCTCACTTTGGCAAAGCTATGGAACGCCCCATCCCCATTGGAATCATCAACAAAATTGGGTTACCTGCAATTTTACTAGTTTTCTCATCTCCTGCACACAAGGTTAGTTGAATACATGTAGTCAGAGATGTTACATGAACTAACAGAACCAAGTTCACATAGAACAGATGTGGTGTACAGCCTACAGGCGAATCAACGGTCACAACAACTCCAACCCAGCTGCTAACCCATTTCAATATAGCGTTAGCACATTGTCTTCTCCACTTATCTCTCTTATCTTTCCTATGTGCAGTTTGACATCATGACACTATGTACAATCTACACCGTTTACATGGTTCCTGTCTCTCAAATGGCATGGCACTAACAATGCCAAGGTCATGGGTTTGATTCCCAGGGGACACACACACTGATTAAATGTATAGTGCACTAGTTGCTTTGGATAAAATCGTTTGCCAGCTGAATAAACGTAAACATGATTTTAGAGCTTGTTTATCATCCAACATTCTAGTAGTGTCAAAATACTTAGCACTTTTAGGTGGGGAGAAATTCTGATCACAAATGTCTATATGGGTGTTTCTTCAACTTCGGGCACTTGCATGTTCCAGGGGTCGTTGCTTATTAAAATGAATGGATTCCAAGTTTTTTTCACATTAAAACTGACTTGGGAACTTTTTACCAGGCCTTCATCATTTATTTTTAGTACTTTTCAAAAGCTTTTTAGTATGTATAGATTGTATAATCTTTTTCAATTAATCTGCCTCTAAACAGCACCTAACATTTTTTTACTATAATTGTTCAATTCATATCTCTCTTTCTATCTGGGCAGTTCTTGGACAGAATAAGCTGTAATGTGGACTCAAACTTTTGTCATTAAGTCAAAGGTCTGGTTATGCGAGACTAACTCCAGACCATCAGAAAGAGGGAATCTTTTTGACAGAAGAATTCATTGGGTATTTTTTCCCCTAAGAGAAAAGCACTTAAAGTCTTGGAATAAATAAAACTGCTATGTTTTAGTGTAGGCTTTGGGTCTTGAAATGTAGTCCCGTGACTTTAAAAGCCATTGATGCACTGAGATGGACACGAGTGAGTGGTTCATTAGCTGCAGGGAATATTGTTTCCATCCCAAACCTCTGAGTTATCAAACTGCTCTGCTTTGATCTCTCAACTTCCCTTGCTTTCTCCGTCCGTATCTTTTAGAGGTCGACCAATATATCGGTTTTGCCGATTAATCGGCACTGATAACAGATATCTGGAACTATCGGTTATCGGCAAAAATTCACACCGATAGTTTTTCTCCATTGCGTCCAGTGCTCTGGAGCAGTTAGGGAGGGTCCGCTGCCATTATACAGTATGAGAGCGGCCTCTAGAGGCGAATCACTTTACTGATGTAAAAAGGTACACTACAGTACACGTTGTCATATCATTATAAAGTAATTAATTTGTTGACTAGATGCTGCATTAGTAGAGAACTGCAGTATCTCAGCCGACAAGGCTGCGAGCATGCTAACATTGACAATGTGACAAAAACACACCCAAGTCTTACCCAAATGTTTAAATGTCACGATTGTTACCATCTATTACCATCTATTTGCATTAGTTTATATCCAACTGGTCACATTTATGCATTCGTTAGCCAGCTAAGTTGCATATTTAAAGCTAGTGACGTGAGAAAGCAAATTAGTATCTTCATGCAGCCGAGAGAAACGTAAAAACAAACCAGAAACGCGTCTGATTTCAAATGGAAAAAAAAAATATCCTCACTGTAATACGTTGACTTCAGATCAGTCACATTCTTGCGCTTAAAAAAGGCTAGATACAGTGCACAAATACAGTTTAACAGAAAGCAGGTGCCCCAATATGCTTTTAAAGTTCTTTTGAATTAGACACATCATCTAAAAAACAGCGCTCCTGCACAAGATGCTGAATAAACAAAAACAAAGGGAAACAGAGATGTTCGTCTAGCATGCGTTTACATAGAAAAACAAATGGATGGTTGCAAAAGCATTCGGTGTGAACAGGTGGAGGTCTTTGGCCATTGCATCTTGCTCTCTTATAAGCTTTTCTCAAATTAAGCAATGAGTTGTTTAAATGCTTTGTCAGGAAATATGTTCAACTTGGAAATGTGTCTCGAGATCCTCACGTTCGATTCCAGTCTGTTGTGTTTCATCTGTTTGAACAGCACCTGGCCTGTGCTCTTAGTCTGAGCCGCTGCACCACAGAGTTCAGCCGAATACCACTGCTATCTGTGAATATTGCTTCTCGACATACAACTGTACTGAATAAAAAACAATGTGGTATTTCACTGTTATTATGAAGCTTGAGTCTGGAGTAGTAGGAATCAGTGCAAGTGTAACACCATGTTAACTGTCTGTTGCAAGCAGTTGGCACCCCTCATGATATAATATTGGGAGGAGACTTTAATCTTTTTTATGGACTCTCAGTCCTTGATCATAGTGAAGCAAAAGTGTGTAAACCCCTAGAGCAACATTGATGCTTCACAGGATGTGTAAATAATCTTGTTCTTTGGAGACTTTGGATAATTGGAGACTTTTGAACACATCTGGTAGGGTCTATAAATTTTTTTTCATCAATCCATAAGATTTATTCTAGAATTGATTTTTTTATTTAATTTTTTTATATCCAAGTCCCTCATTTCATCTGTTGTGGATTGCTCAATTGGAAACATCTTCGTCTCATAACAAACTCCAGCTGCTAGGCGGAACAACACGAAAAGAACACAAAGCGCTCAGTTTCCTCGGACAGTCAAGTGAATGTTCAGTGAGTCAGGTCCACTCGGCTGCATCGAGAGCATCACACAATGATTTATTCCATTGAATTTATTAAGGACATCGCTTGGCATGTAAATATTTTGCGACCATCCTTAGCATCTATTCTCAATTTGGCCAGGAACACCAGTGCAAAAGCGACCTTCCAAGAGTTTCTTGCATCCCTTGAATCGATCACATTTCTCTTTTGTCGAATTCGCAAAGTCTGGGAACAAGAAAATGCTGTGGTTCTTCCAAGAAAGCCTTCCTTTACTCCTCGCCTCACATAACACAAGATCTTTATCGGATGATCTCAGCAATTTGGCCAGAATTGATCGGGGCCTGTCTCCCTCAGCGGATTTCCTAGCCGGAACTCTGTGAGGTTGCTCGATTTCCAGCTTATGGCCTGTTATGTCGAGCAGACTTTCACCATAACACGGCCTTCTTCGTCTTCAGGAATTCCAACAATTCGAACGTTGTTTCGCCGGTTACGATTCTCCATATCTTCCAACATTTCCCAAACACACTCCAAGTCCTTCTTGGTCGCTAATGGATTAGCAGCTAATTTCCTCTCCGATGACTCCTGATAATCAATCTGTTTCTCAACATCCGACACTCTTGTAACCAACTCGGTGAATTTCGTCTCCATGGCAGTGATCGATCGACGTTTTACAGCAAGATCCTCCAAGTCAGCAATGACCTTCGTCAACATTGCTGTCATGTTCGACAGTTGATGCTGAATCTTTTCCACCGCACCGGCCAAATTGAGTCCCGGGCTTTCGGCCTGTTGCTCAGGGGCCTCAGCTTGAGCACATAAGTGTCTTTTAGGGTCTTTCACACTGGCAGTTTAGTTCGAAACAGCACGGTTTGCATGAAAAATTGATAATGTGAAAGCTGTCATGCGGGGAGCGCACTGCGGTACCGAACCCGAAACTACCTGTAGGAGGTGGTCTGAGTTCGGTTGCAATGGAACTGTAGCGCGATTCGCGTGAATGTGAAAGCAACTCTGACTCGGGTGCGCACTCCTTCAGGAAGTAACGTAACCTGCGCCTGCGTTTTTCATTCCTGAATGTCCCAAAAAATAATGACACCACAATGACATACAAGTACAATCAGCACTATAAATACTGTCTGTGTATCCATCTATCTATCTATCTTATAAATACTATATATAAATACTATTATAGGTTATAAATATAGGGTATAATAGGAGATGACAGTGGCATTAACTTCACCTTGGACACGAGCGTGAGTAAGTGTGCAGTGTAAACAAAGTTGCAAATGAATTCCTTGCAATCAGCTGTCTCCTCAAAAAACGCCATTTGCGAGCAGCAGCAAGCTGCCTTCCCCTGGACATCTGAAGAGTTACACCATGAAGCGCACATATACGCAGTTGTTGTTCACTCTGCTGTGCATAATGGCACCAAAATAACAAAAAAACTAAAAGTATGATGAGTCGCATTGTGTTCTCCATGCATGTTTGTGATGACGTAAGATGAATGCAAATGGACCAGGGTTTGATAGAATCAAGTGAGTGTGAAACCAGACCAATGCTGCGGGGGGCACCGGGAACAATCACACTCGGAATCGGACCGCAGCAAACGTGCCCAGTGTGAAAGCCCCCTTAATGTCTCCAGAGCCTGAGGATTTTGAATTCTTTGACATATTGTCTTCATAGAACAGTTATGGAACAGGGTGTTTCGAATCTCACCAGTTTATGACACAAAAAGTATTAAAACTAGCAAAGTGCGCAGAGCTTGCTGTTCACACGTCCAAACCTCGCATGGCGCCACGCGACTCCCGCTAACTGCAGCTATTTAAGGTTTGGTGAATATAACATGAACCACAAGTGTAACTATATTACAGATGTATGCTGATTTGAATGAGGAATAAATTACATAATTTTATTGTGTCCATTTATGGGAATATTTATGGTAATCCTTCTATCATGTTCATTTATATGAGTATTTATGCTTATTCTTGTATCATGTCCATTTATGAGTATTTGTAAATTCTACTATCGGTGCGATAATATTAAAATTTTAGGTTTTTGGCCAGTGTTTCGGCCACCGATTATATTGTGCACCCCTAATGATTTTTTTTTTGTTGTAGTTGTTGTTTTTTTTTTTTTTTAATGCAGTAAATGCATTTATCTTATTTGACATTATTGCTGTTTCAAAACTTGGTGAGCTGCCTGTAGGCTGCATTTGAAGGCATTATACATATACTTCCATTGTGATGGCTTTTCAAAAGACTCATATATTAGCATAATTATATACTGCCTTCTAAGATGCAACATTTTGGCCAAATTCTAAGGCATAATCACATATATCTTTCACAGAGAAGGCAATCCCTGCGACCAAGCTCAGTGAAGAAATAAAACCAAGATGGCGAGAGAAATATCAATTATCAATATAATAAACAGCTGAATCAATACTGAGAAGTTTGAGTGCTGTGTTTGTATGCTTATAAGAGTAATACATCATTAGCAAGCAACATGCAGCTGCCTGTGTAGGCAGTAGGGAGCAAGGCAGCTCACTTGGTTTTTGTAGTCTATAATGGTTACATTCTCTCTGTCAGGCTGGCAGCAGCGGTGGAGGGCGCTGAATCTCGCTTCATGAGAGAACCAGAAGAGGAGAGCAGTGAGGAAGAGGAAGAGGAGGAGTTGAGTCCAGAGGACCAAGGTGACACACATCTCTCTCTCTCGTGCCCTCAGCTTCACTTCTTCACACTGATGTACATTAACACAGCTCACCTCACAATCAGCCTGTGGCTGTTTGGCTCAAACTCTGAAACACACACTGATCCAACTATTTGTATTGACCTAACATTTTTTTTTTTTTTACATATTTACTGAATTTAAAGATTTAATATTGATGTATAGTTCAAATGCTCTCTGTCATTGTGACTGGTTAAAAACAAGGTATCTGGTCTATTACATTAATGTACTTCAGAAATATCTCCATGATGCAGTGGTGTAGTATGTTTATCTCCTTTTGTCAGTGGACAAAAATCATTAGATTCTTGTGTTTAGAGCTGTGTATGTCCTGTCTGTCCTCAGCCAGAAAGAAGCAGTTTCAAATGATGAGGAAGATGCATTATAATGAAGGTCTAAACATCAAACTCGCTCGACAACTGATCGCCAATGAATTAGAGGAGGAGGAGGAGGAGGATGAGGATGAAGAGATGAAGGATGACACAGAGATGGAGGACATCACCATTGACCCCCCACAAGATGGTAAAGAAAGATGACATTTAAATATTCACCTCTTTTGAAATCTGTAAATGTAAGTAAATGACCAAAGTATTTCATGATGGTTCATTATAAACCACTTAAAGGAGTTTTCAGGAAGAGTTTATCCACAAATGAATATTGTCATAATTTATTCAAACTCATGTTATGAATGTTGTCTTGAAGCCTGCACTGTGGTCCAGTCGGGCCGGATGTCAAGATTTATAGTAATTCTTATGTTGCCTTTATGTCCTTTTTGGAGCTTGAAAGATTTTTGGACCCAATTGACCTGCATTATAGGAGTAAAAACACTCCATACAATCTATGAAAATATATATATTTTTTTTTTCCGCAGAAGAAAGTTGAGAGATTGAAGTTGAAACATGAGTTTGAGACAACATGAGGGTGGGTAAATAATGAGAGAATTGTCATTTTTAGATGAACTGTTCCTTTTAGCTGACAAAAAAATGTGCAAATAAATTCTACAGGAAGGACACAAACCATATCTAGAGACCAGAATATAAAAGAACACAGAACAACCTAACTACAACAGAGTAATGTTGAACACCTTAGCAACTGCATAGCAATGCCCCAGCAACCAGATGTTATATACAGGTACAGGTATATATCGGTTGATGGGCACTATGGGTGTTTCTTAACGCTAAGAATGCAGAGAACAGACTGGCGTACTTATGAAGACCAGTCTTGCCAAGCTATATTGGAAGAACGAACATTGAAGGACAGGAGGATGTAGAACATGTAGAATTACTTTATTAAAATGATGCCCAACAAAACTGCAAATGTTGACGGAGTATGATGACTCTTATGAGCCAACAGACTTTCGCGAGCTTACAGCGAGAAACTCTTGATGGAAAACGCACTAAATGTCCTTTGTCTGACTTCGTAGTGCAGCTATGACTTCTGGGACTTCAGATGGGTTCTTACAATTCACCGTCTGATGCATCCTCGATATCTGGCCTAATTAAGAACGCATCCGCGTATTTTTATGCATTCTTGAGTATTGGAATTGAACTTCGGCAGTGGATGCTGTTGTTGAATGAGCCCATGAGACCGTAAGAATGCACATCGGGAAACAGCCCATGTCTGTACCTGTCAAAATAAGGACATGTGAAAAAATGTTTGGGAAATAAATAAATAGATTCAATAAATCGATTTTAAAAACTATTGATTCATTGATTTAACAGTTATTGGCTTTTCCCACCACTTTAGTTATTGGTATTGGCAAAATCCAATCTTTAATAGCAACCACCCAGAACACCCTAGCAACTAGCAATGCCCTAGCAAGCACCCATAACACCTTAGCCACGTGCTTAGTGCCATTCAGAACACTAGCAACCACCTAAAAATTATCTAGAAAACCATAGAAATTATTCTTTGTCTGTATTCTGCCCTTTGACACACCCTTACTTGTCTGCTACCCTTTTATAAACCCATCTTTGCAGTAGTATCAAATGTCTTTCTTTTTAAAAAAACAATTATAATGATCTTATGTGAATGTTTTTCACAAAATGTATCATAAAATACAATAAAAGATGGTAACACGTGCATATTAATGCCACGTATAGCATGTTTGCGTTAGTATTAGCGCCATGAATGTAGAATGTAAACTTGGCAAATGACCAGTGTTGTTAAGTTACTTAAAGTAATGCATAACTAATTACTTCTTTAAAAGTCATAATCAGATTACTTTACTGATTGTCATCAAAAATTAATCACTTTACTAATTACTTTTAAGTTACTTCTCAAAACACTTCACAGATGTTTTTTCCACTCAATAGGCCTCATTCATGAAAAATGAGCAAAACAAATTTTTGTGTAAATCGTTCGTAAAGCCGCACTGATGTAAATTCTCATTATACGTCAGATTCATGAAAGTTTTCGTAGTTTCAAAACGTAGTTGGTACAAACAAAATTAACACCTGCTCCCGAAAATATGTACATTTTCATTTATTTTTACAAAGTATAGTTATTTCCAAACTCTGCTTATCATTTTTCCAGCAGAAGTGCTTGACATGGGGTGGTAAAAGATTTATGGAAAGATGTTTGATTTTTGCGTTTGATAATGTATGTCCTCCTTTTTATTTGATTTGAGCTCTATAATTTAGGTTTCATAATTTAGTATAGGCATCGGCAAATCGCGTTCACACATCCTCCACGAGTGGGGCGGTTGTGTTGGACGTTCACATTGGCCGCGTCTCTTCCACAAGAAACGGTAGCGCCTCTGCACAGAAAATAAAGTCATCTGTGGGGTCCTGCGCCAGATTTTTCCGTTAATTAGGTCATAATAAGCTCAGGTTATTGCTGCTTCAATGACAACAGCGGGCAGTCATGTGCTCTTCATCTTTATCAGCACACTTGGTTGTGATTGGCTAATGTTGTGTACACCTATGTACACAGAATGGCAAAAGGTCTGGCAGTTTATTAATTGTTTCCTTTATTAAGATATGTTGAGATTAGTTGCATTCAGACATATACACTGTAGTGTACTAGAGTTTTGGTTTTAATCATTTTGATTTGCTTTTCTGTCTTTTCAATAATCTCCTGATTATTTTAGTGTTGTACTGCACCCAGAGCAGCTGAGCTCAGCGTGAGCCACACGGCAAAAATTGACTCAACGCCGAAACGATGCCGTTACAGCGTTTCAGTCAAAAATCTTCTTCTGGCATTCCATTAATTTCTCTGAAGATTCTTCCAGTGCAAGTATATCACTGTTACCATCATGATTTACCTGAGGAGTTACACAAATGATGCGCTGCGAACTGAACCAGAACATTTTCATGTTGGTAGATGTAACGGGGTAAGGGATGGGCAAGGAGGCGGCGGGAACCGGCAGAACAGTCAACGTAAATTTAATGACATAAACTCAACATAAAATAGCATAAAACACATAGACACACACACACACACAGTGGTCGACTCAGGCATGTTGTACTCCCCTCCCTTCCTGGAGGGGGAGTGTTGCCCTTCCAGCCGTGCCTGCCAGCAGGTCTTCCCCGCCTATCTGGAGCCCTGGGAGAGACAAGGGGAGGGAAAGGGGAGAGGGAAAGAGTGAGGCGGCGCGACAGAGAGAGGAGAGAGAAAAAACTGGCTCGCCGGTTCCCGGACATGCCATTGCCTGGTCCTCAGCCACTTCTCTGACCTCTGGCAGACGACAGCTCACTCCTCCCCTGGTGGATGGCAGCGAGTCCTCCGACCCCTGGCAGACGGAACGGCTCCTCCCCTTTCTCGGCGGATGACAGCGGTTACTCTGTCTCTCGCCAGCCGGCAGCAACCCCTCCGTCCCCAGGCAGATGGCCACGGCTGCTCCCCTGGCAAATGGCTGCGGCGAGGACTCCGCAACAGCGCATCCTTCCTCCTTGCCGGGTTTTGGCACCAATGTAACAGGTAAGGGATGGGCAAGGAGGAGGTGGAAACCAGCAGAACAGTCAACTTTTTACCCTCTGGGGTCGATGGACACGCCGGCGCGTCTTGCTGGATTTTTTCCTCATAACAGCGGAAACAACTTAAAATACTCATCATTTTTGGGCATACAGATAAGTGTAAGACATCATTAGAGACTATAAAGGGTCTACTTTTATTTGTGTACACTCACAATAACAATAAAACCTTGTGCTTTTGTAAAATAAAGAAAACAAACAGGGTGCGCTTTCAGCCGTCTCTGTCTCCACGAGCAACTTTCTGAAACACGTCACAAAAATGAACTGAAACTCAGCGAATACTTATCACACAAACATGAAACATATGTCTAAAGAAAGCTTAAAATGTCTACTTTTAAATAAAATAATTCCAATTTAAAACAAATATTCTCCTGCAATGTAATCTGTATGAAACAAAGAGATGTACAGTTTCTCCTGGCTCAGCTAATTATCACTAATGTGATCACACCAACCAGCAGAGCGCGCTATTCATACGGTAATGTGCTGAGGCGATCAATGCAAATGGTAAACGCCCCCAACAATGCCTTAAAAAAACATCAAGTTCATCATCAGATTCGTTCACTTTCCTGCGTGTTTGGAAGATGGCATGCTACACAGGTGAGGAAGAGTTCACATTTTCCTCAGAAGAAGAGCGGGACTCCGATGAACGTTTGCATTTTTAACGTGCTATTTTATATAAACATGTACATATTTTACTAATTGGACTATTTCCAGACTTGCCAGCCAGTATTCAGAGTATTGAAATTTGAAATATGTCCTAATAGGCAAGTTTTAGTTGCATTTAAATGTTGTTTTGGCTAAAGCAGGTATTTCAATTGTATGCTGTATGATATAAATATAATATGTAATATGATATAAAAATAATGATGAAGTAATGATGCTGAAAATGCTTTGATCACAGGAATAAATTGCATTTTACAATATATTCAAATAGAAAAGTTATTTTAAATTGCAAAATATTTCACAATATCACTGTTTTTGCTATATTTTGGATCAAATAAATGCAGCCTTGGTGAGCAGAAGAGATTTCTTTTAAAAACATTTAAAAATCTTACTGATCTAAAACTTTTAAACGGTAGTGTAGGTCTAAAGTTTTTAAGTCTTTATGTAAAGAAAATGTATAGTCAGATTACTTTTAACTTAAACTTGATTTTGTGAATAAGCTACAAACAATACATTCAATCATTAAGTCTCCTCACATTCATTCATTCTGTCACATTCCTCATTGATAGGCCCAGGGAAGGGGTCTTTGTCTCCTCAGGTGTGAATCACCTCAATATTCATGATCATCCACACCTCCTCACATATGGCCTTTCTAACACTAAAAGTGTCTTACAAAAGTTAAATGACTATATTGTTTTGTATGAATGAGCGATCAGGATGACGTTCACATCATTTTGTAGCAAAAACTCTAGGCTACAAGATCCAGTAAACGTTATTTTCTCAAAAATACAAACATGCACATACATGTTGCTCACATATTATTGTAGCCCAGTTTGTGCTGAATACAGTGTTATCAGACTTTAGCCATTAATATGTTTTTAAGCAACTGAAAAAACACAAATGTCAAGGCATGTCAAAACTTATCCAGGGCCCAAAACACCCTCAGACCCCAGAGGGTTAATGACATAAACTAAACTTTAAAATAACATAAAACACATCGACAAACACACACAGTGGCCGCATGTGGCTCTCTCTCTCTCTCTCTCAAACTGGTGCCTCCGGCTCGCCTTTATCCCCCTCCCGGCTGATTAGCGTGATTCAGGGGTTGTGTCTTCACGGCCCGGCCCCACCGCCCTCCTCGTCACAGTGGACATCCTCCTGCCGGTGTGAATTTAAAATGTTTTACACTCATGTCAAAACATTTTTATTGACTTCTTAAACTGTTTGATTCACAAAAGAGCCTCTGATGACAGCAAAAACATGTGATGGCAGTAAGTCCTCACTTTCATTGAGATGCTATTGTGCTTGCTAAATCAAAATTTCTCAAGATGAATGCACTTCATTCATAAAAACTATTTCGTTACTGTTCCACATAGATGTTAACAGCATTTACTAGAGAGTCTGGTGCTTTCTTTATATGGTGTTTCATGGGTGGAAATTATGATAATTGTGAATGAACGTGCACACGCCTCCTATTTACGAATGTTCGGAATTCACCAACATACATGTTTTACTAACAAATCTGGGGAGTATGAAGCATTTGTGAATCCAGCGGAAAGTTTTTCAGAAATGTCCATTTTATGCGCAATTTCTCTGAATTTACTCACATATTTACGAAAGTTTCATGAATGAGGCCCAGTGGTCAAAATAATGTCTATATAGTATTTCCTCCTTGTTCATTGTTGCACACAAGTCATATATACACGTCAGTGCCTCAAGTTTCACTCTTACGATGACTTAAGAGGCCCTTCAGCAGTCACAGAAATGCATATAGATGGACATATTAAATGTATTCTACATAATATTTTAGAAATGCAGTATGTATAACCCAAGTAATGTACTTAAAGGTATTAACTCATCTGAAAGTTTGTAATCTTGTTATCTGATTACAAGAATTCAAAAGGTAATGTTACAATACTGTTGGGCCTCATGTATTCAGATAGAAGACAAAGGCAGGCCTAACACAGTCGTAAAAACCTAACTCAAGCCCCCACATTCCAAGTCGTAAATTATACTGATAAAAATCGCGCCAAAATCAAACAAAGGTAGTCCAAAACAGACTACAAATTCCATGAAGCCTTGCTCACTAAAGGATCGAACTCTCAACTCCTATTGGATGAGGCACACAACAGAACGTCCCTCAAACATGACATCATCAGGAGTTGAAATACCTCTGAAATGCTTCCAGGATTTGCTTCCAGCAACTTTGTTCACCAAGTATAGACGTAGTTCATCGCTGCTCTCATGTGCAACCTCGTGGCACAAGGAAGTAACGTCCGACTTCACTGTGGCCATACAATCTCCATCTCTCTGGACGAGTTGAGATTACTCTGTGTTCAACCGAACACTCTAACGGATCCGAAGGAGACCGCCGAGCAATTCTCATCTTCATCCGTTTGCCTACAGAAGTGAAGAGATTAAAGATTTCTCTTCCCTCTTCAATCAAGTCGACATTTCTGAGTTCTCCGCCAGCCCGCCGAGAATCAACAGCCGTACCGCCTGCTGACAGAGCGAGGAAACGGCCTCCCGTCATCACCCGAGCCTCAAGGAACCGGGTCAGAGTTAAAGGACGGAGGAAAACACATTCTACCTGTGTCCTAATGTGATTCAAGTAAGAGGTTTACGTCTGGGCAGAGATAGAATATTATAGTGTGTTATTCTTGTGTTTCAAGGTTTTTGCTTGTAAAGTTTACGGACCGCCATGTCCGCTCATTATTAATACTCAGGGTATTAATTATCACAAATTTGTTTTGCTGTATTGTGGTCCAACCAAATTGGACTGTTGTGCAATTTTGCCATCGCGGGTGAGACAGGTAAACCGAGTTCATCCATTAAAGAGTCAAAGTACGTGGGACTGTTTACGAGCCGTCCACCGCGTCTCTGAGCGATGGACTAACAGCTGCTTTCTTTCCCACGATCGCGAAATCGGCTTTAGGGCCGTCACTTCTCTCTCTCTCGTACTAACTGCACGCACGCACGCGACCACTCACAAACATTCTGGCGCACATTTTTGGCTCGTAGATAGCTTAAATGCTAAAGCCCAGCTTTGTCCCTAAGCTATCGTACAAGCGGATACACGCGGTAACTGGTAGACGCCATTGACTGGTTTCTCTCCACCCCCATTCGCGGTCATATTCCCTGGCCGGAAGTCTCGCGTGACATACTCTCCATGAGAGTCACGTCCGCCATTTTGTGCGCGTCCCTCCTTACACACACACACACACATTGTCTCACACACACACACCTTATGTGTTATAGGATTATTTTTATTTCCATATCTAATCATATCACTGTTTAGTTTGTAGTTGTAAGTCGGAAGTTTATTGACTGCATTGTATTAATTATTAATTGATATTACTGCATAAATAAACTTTGTTTATATTACAAAGAGAAGTGTTTTGGTTTGTTCTGCATATGCCTGTGTCATGCTGACGGGATGTCAGTGCTCGGATTCAAACCTTCATTCGTTGTTTTATTCTTCGGATGTCGATTTTCCTAAGAAAACAATCTAATATTGAGATATTATTAGTCCCTGATTTCAGGGTGGTGCCCCGTCAGTGTTAATCCTTATTAATATTCTATTGATTTTTGATAATTGATAATTGTCTTTGATGATTGTTGAATTTGAATGATCAATAAGCTAGTGTTAATTTTAATTAATGTTTCATCGATGTTAACAATTAAAGATTATCTTTGATAATTGTTGAATTAAAGGATTAAAAAAAGCTAACATTGATTCTCATCAATGTTCTATTGATTTTAATAATTAATTATCTTTGATAATTATTAATTATTGCTAATAACCAAACCCGCTCCTAAACGTAGCGCACTACATTTACTGGAGCCCCATATGAGGTTTTAATGAGTTAGATTCAATTAATTAATTTAAATATTATTTAATAACTAAAGAAATAATTACCAATTATTTCTGATAGTAACACTGATCTAAACAACCAGTAAAGCCCTACAATACTTTTGTTTAACTTAAGTAATTAGATTACAATAACTAATTACTTGGTAATTAGGTTACACCCAACACTTCAAATGGCACATTATCTGCAGATTTATTACTTTAAATCATTGTAGAGTGGTTAAAACAGCTGCTTCTACTGATCTCATGTGGATTCTTTTCATAGAATGAAGCATGTAGTCCTTTTATTATACTCAAACTGTGAACAGTGAACATTTGCACATTCTGTGGTTCACATTCTGCACATATTTTGCATATCCCTGCACAACTGCACATATTTTACACAACTGTACAGCTCCTTTATTAAAACCAGTCAGTTTACTTTTTCTCTATATATTTTATCTTAAATATAGTTTATTATTTATCTTGCTATGTTTATTGTAATTGTATGCATCAAACACCGTCAAATTCCAACTTACTTGGCAATAAAGTAAATTCTGATTCTGATTGATAACTCAGTCACATTGGTTAATGTTTTATATTTCAGTGCTCCTCTAAACGCTGGACCCAGTAGTGTGCGCAGTGTCAGAATGTTTGCAAACAGTACTGTTGCTCGATTGTTTCGAGCTTCTTCTATCTCTGAGCCTTTAAGCGACAACCCTGTCAACCACCTACAACAAATGTTGTTTATTATTTAGAAGTTTTCTTTTTATGAAATGGATTAAAACTTGTCTCATCATGTAACCACATTATGTTTGGAATCAAAATAACTGCTGTCAACTCTTTTGCAGCTGATTCCTTGGATTCGTAAGGATGTGAACAGTTGTCCCTCAACTCCTGCCTTGTGACATGAACCCCTTAAAGGCACAGTGATGTCACTGGTGAAGCTCCACCCTGTGTACTCCAACACTGCAATGCCACACATATCATCTGGCCCCTTTATTTGCCAAACCTTTATTGTCATCATGCTAAGAAACAAGACTGTTATCAGACAGTTACAGGCTGGACTCCACCCTCTTCATGTGCCCAGAGAGCTGCCTAACTGCCACTCAACTGAAACGTACGCTCATGCCCAGCGCTGCTGTTTTCATACACCTGATCTCTTGGTTTGACCATTGACTTCCACAATGAACCATATTGTTTCTTTTATTTCCAAACACAAAATGTTATTAATCAATTTATTTAAATGAAATTGAAGAGATAGCATGATCTAAACAAACGAGAGTTTTAGCACATACTGGCTTTACATTGATGCCGAAATTTGAGGTTAAAATCAAGGGGACTGATGTGGCCTTGGGCTTTTGATTCTGGCACGCACATAAAGCCTGTGTTAAACTGCTCAGATGAGCTCTACTGTATGCATGTCTTCAGAAAACCATGTTTTATTACATTGGCACTAATTGTATCTCTGTCCTACGTATGAATTAACGGGTGAATATTACTTAACTAACTGTAAAACTACTGATGAGTAGACTGAATCCTTTGGTCATCTCGCTTGCTTTTCCAAAACTACGACAACAGCTTAAATAGATGCTAAACAGATTTTTTTATTTTTTTATTTGACTGCCTTTTTTTAACACCATTTTGATGGGGTTATTTTTTTTCTGTGACAATTAAATACGGTAATTGTCCATCTCACAGTACCAAATTAAAAATTAATTAATTTTTTCATAACAGTTCCACTGCTAAAATGAAATGGCACCATTTGTTTTATTTTTTTTTTCTGATGTATTTTATCACTTTATAGTTATGAATTTGTGCACATCTCACCAAATAAGAAATTATATTTTGCATAGAGAAAATGTAGCTCAAGTTTGTTTTTCTTTTTCTCACTGTGACAATTTTCAGACAATTAAGCACATTTTCCTCTTTAATTTTAATTACTCTAATGCAAATAAATCTATATTTAAATTGACAAGTATTTTGGTAGTTTTTTTTTTCTTGCATTGCCTTTTTAATATATGGATTTAATAAAAACAAAATGTATAACAGCAATTTTACTATGATATGCTTTATTACAGAGAGTTACACAAAAGAAATCTAGAC
Source organism: Myxocyprinus asiaticus (assembly GCF_019703515.2). Lineage (NCBI taxonomy): Eukaryota > Metazoa > Chordata > Actinopteri > Cypriniformes > Catostomidae > Myxocyprinus > Myxocyprinus asiaticus. The sequence continues at coordinate 17,676,311 of NC_059392.1, read as the reverse complement.
TAAGGCATTATGCTAAAGAATTTGTCATGAAAATAATGTCACAATATAAAGATTCTTAATGGTCCTATAAATAGGTTTCATTTTCTTTTATGTAAAATGTCTTAAATCATTTGATTTTGGGGTGAAATAGGGACAGATTTTCGTGAGATTCACTCAAAATAACATTACTTTTTGAAAAAGTTACATTGCCTTTAATTTATTATGGTTGTAATAAAAAAATAGAAAAAAAATTGTATGACAGCAATTTTTACTATAATACAAAAAATACTGTATTACAGTTATGAAAATTACAAAAAATAAAAACAATGTCCATAGGCATTACGTAAATGAGAATTTTGGGGGAAATTATACAGTTTGTGCTTAATTGTCATGAAAATGTCAAAAAAATAATTTCTTCATTTGATTGCTTTTTTTTTTTAACAGTTTCAGTTTGAATATATTTTTAGACCCTTTTCTGGCTGGTGAGTTTTTCCTCAACATAAAATGGCACAATCAATTATTTAACATCTTAAAATTGTGTTTTTGTCAGTGTCTTTTCGTTCCTATCGGTTTGAGAGTGCAGAAACACTGAAGCACTTATTTCTTAAAGGGTTGTATATTGTTAATAAATATCTGATGGTATATTTTACATGGATGAAATGGAGATGAAATGCAATGTAAATTCAGTGTTGTGATGGCAGGAAAAAGTAAAAGTCCTGTAACATAAATGCTAAAGTGCTTTGGTTATATGATTATGTTGACTTAACTAATTTTTTCTTCATGTCTATTTGGGTAATTTGGCAATTTCTTTGTCCATTTTTACAACCCTAAGATTTGTGTCCCCACCCCCACCCCTGCATGTTCTTCAGTTGAAAATGTGCAGATTTGTCAGCCATTAAAATGTTGATATGAACTTGCTCTTTCAGGAATATCTTTAAAAACTTACATTCATTTCAGATTCACCATTTTAACCAGTTTGCCCAAAATACTACAGTTAGCGTTCCTACATTAAATGTATTGACACTGTAACAAAATGAAACCTTTTGAAAGCCTCTTACATGGTCCCACACTAATTGTGATTTTACAATACAATAAATACTACAAGAACTGAAGTTAACTATCCTGTAACTATAAGCATATTACCCATGATAATCAATGATGCTGTCTAGCTACTCCAGACTCTATAATAACCCGTCCATCTAAAATAAAATATATTTACTCAACAAATATAATATGTGAATTTATTTTGCAATGAGTTTTATTCGTTATATATTTAAATAACTTCTGAGCGTTACATCAAAGCCAGCTCGTGGTGTCTTTCTGTTGCACGGTTTGACGCGACGCGCCGCATCAGACTCCTCCAGTGTAGATGGGGTGTTAGAAAGTAAAATATAGGCCTATGTCATAAATCTAACAATAGAGGGCAGCAATTTACAAAATAAACTAACAAAGAAAATATAAACTTGATCCAACGCTTAGTGACATTTTTTGTATTGAAGGAAAAAAAAAAAAAAAATTCCTTTTTTTTTTTTTTTTCCCTTAAAGGTGCACTCAGTAATTTTACCTCATTAAAAAAAGTTTAACTCCTAAAAACATGAATTGTAATTTTGCAAGATATGTTGGAAACCATGGCCACTCACCTTAAAATTAAGACTCCAGTCATGTCAGTAACCATAGAGAGGGTCCACACATGGGGGCTGCCATTTTAGAATCACATGACCAGCTGAATACTGGCTTAATCTCAGTATCCCTCCTGTTATTTGACACTTCCACTCATTGATTAAAGTAATCATGGCTGACTGAATACTAAATTTCTACAATGGCATCTGAAACTGAAAACTATTGATTTTAAATTATGCTGCATCCAAGCCGCTAGATGTCAGTGTGAGTCCAAGAAGACAAAAGTTACTAAGTGCACCTTTAAAGTGATTTCCGTTTTTCATTTTGAATAAAATTGTGAGTGATTAAGTCTGTCATTAACGTGGAAGAGCAGCTCTTTTTTCTGAAACCAAAGTCAATATTTTACACAACAAATGAATTTCACAAGAATATAATTAGGAGCTAATCTGACGCAATTGTTGTATGGAAGCTGCGGAGTGCCAGTTAAAAAAGAATGAAGAAATAAATGACCAGTCTATTAATTTGAAAATAAAAACGAGAATAAATAAACCAATTTATAAATGGACAAATAAATAGACACATTTAAATGAGTTTATTTAATTAATGTTTAAAATGCAATTTAATGTAACAATAAAATAGCACATTAATAAAAATGCACCTTTTAAATTGGGCTTTAAAAAAGCATTTGGCAATTGTTTTTCTTAATCTATTTGCCAATTTTCTTTATCCATTTGAGAATAGAGTTAAAAAATGCCATTGGTCAGTTTTTATAATTACATTTTTAAATGTGAATTAAATACATTTAAATGTGTCTATTTATTTGTCTATTTATAAATTAGCTTATTTATCCACGTTTTTATTTTCAGATTAATTGATTGGTAATTTAAATGGCACTCCGTGACTTCCATATCATTGATGATGGTAAAGCACAGAAACGTGTACAGTATTGCATGGTTTAAAGTGCCAGACTGGAAATAAAAGGAGGGAAATAAGGATTGTATTCACTGGCCTGTTTCTGGCTGTGTCTTAAATCTCTTGGGCACAAATTCCTTTTCTCCTCTAGGCGGCGCATGGCGGCTCAAAGCGCCGAATCCACACTCCGGGTTTTGGAACGCGGAAGTAAACGTTTGCAGGGTAAACTTCGACAGCGGTGAATGGGAGTGAATGGGAGACCACTGTGAATGGGAGACCACAGCAAATATTATTTCGCTTACCCATTTGCTCCAAGACCAAAAAATAAAATAAAATAATAAACTCTTACGTTTTAATGACTTTCCAGAAGAGGAAAAAAATAGAGATTGGATTAAGGCAGTCAGATAGGAGAAAATGCCAAATTTACTGTCACTCTCTCAGCAGCTGTAATAAAAACCCTCTCACAGCTGTTGTAATTTATTTTAAATTTTTATTTTATTTTATTAATTCCAGGGTAATATAACACAAAGCATATTGTTATACATTTACACTCAATATTAAATAATAATAATAATTATATATATATATATATATATATATATATATATATATATATATATATATATATATATATATATTTTTTTTTTATTTTTTTTTTAATCGCGAGATTTACGCTGCTAAATAAGGCGGAAACGCGCCATCACAGTCTGTGAAAAAGGTCTATTGAGCCCCGCTAAAATCTAACGACTTATTTTTGTTTTGTTTTGTCTTAGAGACATTTTACAATAGAAAACATAATAATTTAAATCTATTACATCCAAGAATTGGATGCCTGATATACAAATGAAAATCCGCCAATTAACATAAATAAAATGACTGAAAATATGTGCTCACCCAGTAATCACAAACAACTGTAATTGGTTGATTATTACCAACGCTGAGAAGAGCAACACAAACCATGTGAAATTGAAGTCTATTTACTTGTTCTTGACAATAATAATAATTTTCGCCTGAATATTGACATTGAGAAATTTCAATAAATATTTCAAAATCAAAAGTTAATTAAAATTGGAGAAATATTACAGTTATTTACTTAATTAATATCGCACCTTCCCCATCCTCTCAAGCACACGCCATCTCTACAAAACCCCGCCCATCGGAGACATGTCAGCCAACCTGATGTCAGCGAATCCGGACACGCAAATTGATTGACAGGTATGGATAATTTCTGATTGGCTAAAAAGGGCAGGCCGCTCCCCTACCGTATTTATTTTTTCTTCTTTTTTTTCAAGACTCGTTTTTCAGTGATATTTGACAGGTAGAAGTGATATTTTATGTACAACATAAAAACATTATAAATTAAAAACAAAACTCTATGAGCCGCAAAACCAGCCCCTCCCATTGCAGTGAGACTGTTTCATGCTAACTGCCATTCTACTCAGTTATTCCAGTTTATATTCTTCGGAAAGGCATTGCTGCCCAGTCTAAATAGACAGCTCACAAAGTTTTGGGACGCAGCCTTTCGCTGCTCCTCATTTACGCTCATTAGATCAGTCCACTCGCTAATACTGGAGGAACTACAGCCTTTAAAAATCATTTCTACAGCTACATGTCCAACTGACGCAACAAGACGGGAGTTTAGTGCTCATATGTGGAGTTTATTTGGGAATCTTGAGTGATTTGAGCAGAACTGTTTTTATGATTTTACATGCGCTAATGTTAGCCTGTTAGCTCTTAATCTCTCTTTATAAACCTCCGTTCAAATCAACATGAAGATCACTGTGGATTTTGAAGAATGTCTCAAAGATTCACCCAGATTCAGGTGAGAAGGGCATTTAAACTTAGAAACATGTCATTTATGTGACAGTTGTGGTGAAGGAGTTTTAAGTGTCTGCCCATTACTGAACTTTGGATTATACCAGTAACATTCAGCATAAGCATACATACATACACTAAACAAATTTATATTGACAGTATATTAATTTATATTAATAGTAAATTTGATCATAAATGTCATTGGCATTGTTTTAAGGGATTGGGTTTGTATTCATCTTGGTGTCCATGATGACATTATGTTCTTCACATTTTAAGCAATGACAGCCTTAACAAAAAAAGTACTGTGGTGTCAAATGGTAATACAGTTGTTCTGAATAATTACCAGATTCATATAGCATGGCAATTACATTGTACTCCATGGTACTGCTATTACCGTGATACTTTTGCATACAACTTTTTTGTAGTGAAGTTACTTTTTTGTCAGATGATTATATATCAGGATCAGAATTAGCTTTATTGGCAAGTGTTCTTGCATACACAAGGAATTTTTTTGGGTGATGGGAGAAACAAGTGCACACAGAACATTACAGTGAGACACAGAATATAAAACAAGGTAAGAGTATAAATAGACATACAAATAATAGGACATATAAAAGAATGGCGTATGTACATGTGCAAGTGGTAATGTATGTGCAAGGTAGGGTTGTACAGTATGTACAGTTATTGAATTAAATCTGAGTGGATTTACATATGTACATGAGATATGTATTTACATGATTGCGCTATGGGGGAGTCCTGAGGCAAATGGTCTGAGGGTAAAAACTGTTCTTGTGCCTGGATGTCCTGGCGCTCAGTGCTCTGTAGCGCCGGCCAGAGGGCAACAGTTCAGAGAGGGAGTGGTCAGGGTGTGTGGGGTCCAAAGTAATTCTACCTGCACGTTTCCTCACTCTGGAGATACTTTTGAGCATCTTCAGCTTAAGGTTGTTGTGACCGCACCAGACAGCCAGCTGATCAACCTCCCGTCTGTATGCAGACTCGTCACCGTCACGGATGAGGCAGATGACCGTGGTGTCATCTGCAGACTTCAGGAGCTTGACAGTGGGGTCTTTTGCAGTGCAGTCATTTGAGTACAGGGAGAAGAGCAGTGGAGAGAGAACACATCCCTGTGGATCACCAGTGCTAATAGTGAGGGTCCTGGATATGAGTTTCCCCAGTCTCACTAGCTGCTGCCTATCTGTCAGAAAGCTGGTGATCCACTGACAGATTGGGGTGGGCATGGAGAGCTGGTTGAGAGAAGATCAGGCATGATGGTATTGAAGGCTGAACTGAAGTCCATAAATAGTATCCTTGCATAAGTCCCAGGTCATATAATGCAGTCCCATGTTGACAGCATCATCCACAGAACTGTTTGCTTGGTAAGCAAACTGAAGGGGGTCCAGCAGGGGTCCAGTGATGTCCTTCAGGTATGCCAAAACCAGTCTCTCAAACTACTTCATGACTACAGACATGACAGTGACAGGTCTGTAGTCATTTAGTCCTGTGATTTGGGTTTGTTTGGGGACCGGAGCATTTGAAGCAGCAGGAAACTTCACAATGCTCCAGTGATTTATTGAAGATCTGTGTGAAGATGGGGACCAGTTGGTCAGAGCAGACTTTCAAACAGCCAGGTGAAACACCATCTGGGCCTGAAGCTTTCCTAATCTTTTATTTCCGAAAGACCCGGCACACATCCTTCTCACAGATCATTAGTGCAGACTGAATAGCAGGAGGGGTGAGGAGCAGTGTTGCCAACTACTTTCAATGAAAAGTAGCTAAAGCCTGCTAAAAAGTTGCTTGGCAACTCTGTTTGCACATGTGCAGCTCATTCACGTCTGTGTCAGCTGCCGTGCGGTGAACTGAATGTGCTGCTCCTCTGTCTGCCACTCACTGAACAGAGTAGACACAGAGAAAGAGGTATGCCTGTGGCGGGAAAGCAAGACCTCGCGCTCGCACGGCAGTACTGGTGACTCTTCTACGGAAAGTAGCTAAGATTTGTCACTAGGTGCTTTTTAGAAAAAAAGTCACTAAAGGGGTCCGAAAAGTCGTTAAATCTAGCGACAAAGTCGCTATGTTGGCAACACTGGTGAGGAGGGGGGTTCCAGGAGGTGTTGGTGTGTGTGTGTGAAGTGAAGATCAGAGTGAGGATGGGTGTGAGACTGGGCTTTTCAAACCTGCAGTAAAACACATTCAGTTCATCAGCCATTAGCTGACTCTCTACAGAGCGAGTGGGGAGGTGTCTTCTACTTGGCAATGCTTTTCATGCCTTTCCACACAGATGTAGGATCGTTGGCTGACAATTTTTGTGACTTATCATAAAATAATAATGCATTAAGTTAATAAATATTATATTTTGAAGGTTATCGGATATATATATATATATACAGATAATTGATATGTGTAGTTTTTTACTTTGTGTGTAAAGTTTATCTAACTTACAATTTTGTAATGAGAATACATGTATGTTTGCGCATTTAGATTTAGATTTATAAGAGTTCTGAGAATTGACACCATCTTATAGTTGTGTTGCCAAATGTGAAGGTGTTTGAAATGTGGTTTCTCATTACTGTTGATGTGTAGTGTTGTGGTTTATTGGTTAAAGATCCAAATTTAGGTCATTATTCACCAAAAGTATTCGGCTGTAAAAATTCCACCGGAGCAATTAAATCTCCCTTGACTCCGAAATGGCGCCTTTTGGAGGCTTCAGTGTCAGGTTCAGTATTGAGTGAGTTATTCAAAGAAAGTAATCCACTACAAATGACTAATTACTTCTCCTAAATTGTAATCAAATTACTAATTACTTTTAAGCTACTTTCTAAAACACTTTTTTGCAGGAATAAAATTGTTTTCTGCTGAACAAATTCAAAATAATGTCTACTTGTTTATTTTTGCACACAAGTTATACACTCTAGTTAGGGGGTTGACACTTCAGCTGTCATAGAAATGCAAACAGACGTACATATGAACATAATTCAAGTTTTAAATGTGTTTTAGATAATGTTTTTTTTTTTTAAATAAGTGTAACCATTAATGTACTTAAAAGTAATTCACTTGATTAAAAGTCAGTAACAAGAATTTGATTACAAGAATTTTAAATGTAATGCATTACACTACTTTTTGACTAAAAGATTAATTAGACTACTGTAACTAATTACCTTGTAATCAGTTTACACCCAACACTGAATATCATTATCGCCAAATGCCATTGGTTCTCACATTTTCAGTGAATAATGATTTCAATGTTGACCTTTTCCTCACATAAATCTATTGTATGGCTTCAGAAAACTTGGAAATTATATGGACTACTTTTATGGTGCATTTTTTTGTTATTTTTGGAGCATGACAGAGTCCCCTTTCACTTTCATTGTATGTAAAAACAGTGAACATTCTGCAAAATGTCTGCTTTTATGCTTCACAGAAGAAAGAATGTCATATAGGTTTGGAATAACATGAGGCCGATTAAATAATGACAATTTTCTGATTTGGGTGAACTGTTTCTTTAGCCTCAAGTTACTTGGAACTGAACCTGTTATAATTGTATTGTAAGGTAAACAACTTATTACTTATAGCTAATTAGTAAAAGTCCTGAGATCTGGACTGGCTGAAGGAAGTCTCTTGAAGTGTTGAAGTGCTATCTGTGCTTTCTACCCCTCCTCTCTCCTCTTTCTCTCTCTCAGAACAACATCCTGTCTCAGAAATAAGGAGCAGATGGGCTTAAGTCATTTGCAGAAGATATCGAAAGAGCCTTTATTTATGTGTGCTTTACGTCAAAGAAAAGACTCAGTTGTCACGTATAACCAAATTTCAGTGTGATTCCTATGGTATTAAGTAGGCTTTGGATCAATGCCTTTTTCAAGTATCGGTAATCAGAACATTTTCCGATGATTATAATGATCAGCGGTGCCCAGCTATGACTCCAGAGGCTGTTCAAAATTCTGCAGTGCCACAGAAAGGAACGCACATAGTTTTCCATTATATTCGACCCAAATCATTATCAAAGAACAAAGATTATTTGCTGTGTAAGTTTTCAGTTGCAAGTATGTCTTTTTGTGGTTTGACAGCTTGAATTATATCTATTTGTACAGAGAGATTGCATTATAAACTTTGCCATTTCTAATTGTTTAGTTTGCACAGTTACACCAGTTTCATACAATAACCTGCAAACTCATCAATGTCACTTTGCTCATTCTTGAAGTACAAAAAACCTTCAGAACTTTTATTTGTATGGTGACTAGATTCACAATTGCCAAATGCGCATTGACGCGTCGTGTGTGATGTGATACCAGTGCCTTGTCCTACCCGCAGCCGGCTTCAGAAAATGCTATATCACCCTCTTGTGGTCTCCCGAAGCTATTACGCCCACTACATTCAATAGAAGACCAACTGACATTGAATTGGAAAGCATACAAATTAGACTTCTAATTTTATGACAAGCCTAGTATTAAGAACTTTGGTATGTGGTTGCTAGGGTGTTTTGAGAGATAATCCTAACCTTAAGCAATAAATGGAAAGTGTCATTGACATATCCTCAGTTCCTGACTGAAATGTTTATTGGGTTATTTCTTGGCATGTCATAAAATATCAATATATTTTGTCCAACAAAACCAAGTTCTGAAGTACAAATAATGTTGAAATATATTCTATATACACACACACACACTACCGGTCAAAAGTTTTGAAACACTTGACTGAAATGTTTCTCATGATCTTAAAAATCTTCTGATCTGAAGGCATATGCTTAAATGTTTGAAATTATTTTTGTAGACAAAAATATAATTGTGCCACCATATTAATTTATTTCATTATAAAACAAAAATTTAATTAAAAAAAAAAAAGAAAAAAGTTTTTGAAATTGATGACTTGGACCAAATAATAAAGAAAAGCAGCCAATAAGTGCCCAACATAGATGGGAACTCCTTCAATACTGTTTAAAAAGCATCCCATGGTGATACCTCAAGAAGTTGGTTGAGAAAATGTCAAGAGTACATGTCTGCAAATTCTAGGCAAAGGGTGACTACTTTGAAGATGCTAAAATATAACACAATTTTGATATATTTTGGATTTTGTTTAGTGACAACATAATTCCCATAGTTCCATTTATGTTATTCCATAGTTTTGATGACTTTACTATTATTCTAAATGTGAAAATAAATAAATAAATAAATAAATATATAATAAAGAATAAGTGTTTCAAAACTTTTGACCGGTAGAGTGTGTGTATATATATATATATATTAGGTAATGCACTCAACTGGAGAGCCATTTATGGCACATATTCTGTACATTTTTACTTTCAACATTATTTATACTTCACACTTTTTGTTTTATTGGACAAGAAAAACTAGCTTCATATCATGTGACCCACATTTGTTTTTTGACCAATGAAATGGGTATAATTGAACAATTTATGGATGGAGCCACATTGAGAGCACAGTATCTCTGGGATTTAACCATAAAAGTCCTTAAAAATGAAGATACAAAAAAGAAAGTTAGATCTGAACCAGAATCCAAAAGGATGTTAAGATATCTGTAATGTTTCTGGAGTTAAAGTCACTCCAACTTTTTGAAAAAAATAACACAAAAAGTGTTTTTGTTTGTTTGTTTCATTTTTAAACTCACACCATTGGCATACAATGCAAATATCTTTGTGAAAAAATTTTATGATAATAAGGTTATTTTTATAATGTGAATTTATATCGTGGGTGGAAATTGTCGTTTTGACGCCCTTCTAGGAGATGTTTCATGGAGACAACACATTTTCACCATAATCTGAGGATGCCAGTTGTCATCATTCCTAATATTAAAATGGTTTCCTCCACATGCAGATATTCCATCCTCAGTAGAGCTGCTGCATTGTCTTTTTTCCATTTGCTGTGTTTAACTTGGCGTTGTGAGACTAAAAGAGAGAGTTATAGGTAAAACAGGCCCCTTGGTTCGTGTCGCATGCCACCAAAATATTCGCTGTGGATTTATAGGCCTTTTAAGCCCAAAGTACCCTTCAGTCAGATGAGGACTAGGCGTCTGTGTAAAGGACAAGTGACACAAATTTCGTCATCAGCAGAGTGCTCAAGCACTGAATGTGTGTGGCCAGATTTTTATAACTGCGCATGGGCCTGGAATTATTTGCACTAATTAGTGGGTCTGTTAGTTGGCAACACTCACCTTTGATCCGTTGCTGTCTCGAAGAAGTGCTAGATGTAATCCAAGGCTTGTCAGTGCGACCGATTCAGTCGCATATACAAGTGAAAATTACTGTGTGCGACCATGGAAAATTATTTGGCCGCACCAGTGCGACTGACATTTGACACCTTAACTTATGAACTTGTATAGTACCATCAGAATAAATACTCACGTATGCATCTAACATTATATACAAAATACTTTTTAAAAGTGTTTATATACTAGTTATTTTGTAACAAATGTGCTGTTTTCTCACTCTAATTTAGCTGAGATAGACGAGGCTGAATACAGCTCTTTATTCGCGGAAGTGCGTACAGCTCCTTATTCGTGGAAGCGCGTACTGGCACAATCTTTGTTCCTCCCTCTCTTTCTCCCTCTCTTTTCCCTCACCATGCACGCATGGACTGAGAGAGGCACATAGGCAGATATACCACGTAAAGATGGTTTATGCAGAGTTTCTTTCTTGTTTTATCTGTCAAAATGATGGACAGCCAGCGTATGAATTATCCATCAATGTTTTTAAATTCGGTAAATGATGATGACTTAAAACGTGGTACTTGTGCATGAGATTCTGAAAACATATCGATACCCGGTGCAATGATAAAAGATGGCCGACAAGCGCATGTTTTACATGAAAAATAATTACACAACAGCATGAACAAACGCAAAAACAGGCATTTTGAATTAAGAGTGTGAGGTATTTTATGTCTGTGTCATAAGATCAAAACATAATGTCCAGCCCTGAATGTGGAACTGAAGTGGGAGTTAATATGTTGGTTATTGCAGTGCTTTTCCTGCAAATGTAATGATATTCATTTGGCGCTTGGTGCTTTATATGTGCTAAATATGCTTCCTCATCTGAAACAAGCACTACTCAATCCTGGTTTTCGTGCGAGCCGCCACAAAACCACTCGCGTTCATGCGCTCTGCTCTTAGTGCTTTGAGCTCTGAGCGCACGTGACATAAACAGTTAACAGTTTTTAACTGTAAATCAAAGTCTATTAATCTCCTGTAATATTACTGGGGGGCTGCTATATCGTGAAAAATGTTTACGCTTAAAACATTAAAGTAGAGTTGGGATACTCGAGTTCGGACTCGAGTCCGAGTCAGGAGTCCAGTTTTAATGGACTTAGACTTCTCACGGACTCATGCATTTTTACTCGGACTTGACTCAGACTCGAGCCTTTTGGACTTGGGATTTTTTTCAGTCCGGCTGAGTCCATGGCATTTGTGATGCAATGAAAAACAAACAAACAAGCAAAAAAATAACGTAACATAGGGTGACCATACGTCCTCTTTTCCCCAGTCAAGTCCTCTTTTTCAGACCTGCAAAAAGAGTCCAGCCGGGATTTCAAAATTGCCTCAATGTCTGGAATTTGTCTATGTCTTCATATTGATGTGCTCTCTCCAGTAGTACTATCATACATTCTGTGTATTTGATACTGCACATCAGTTTTCACGCATATATGTCCTTACGTGTGATTATTCTGGCGGAGAGCAGCAGCGCGCACTCTTTCAAAGTACTTTTTTAACTCTCTTGCCCGCACGCCCCTGCTGTATGTGTGTGCGGGAAAGAGATCGCCATTCGCCAGACGTGCTCTGCTGCTCTCATCCATAAATATCAATAACGTAAGTACACTTTAAAAAGTACGTTCCCCAACTCAACTGCAAATTATTAAATAGAACGCGTTTTATCAGACTCACGCTTACTACGCAAAGTCATTTCTAACTGAAAATGTTAACTAAATTAAATTTACTACGTATCAGGGACATTTAAACTAATATGACGGATGAAATAGACCATGATGGAAATTTTACAACTCAATCCAACACATTTGTAGCGCAGCCTATGGAAACGTAAGCAGTTGTTCTGTTAGGGAGACCTGCACGGTACACGTCATTGTTTCATTAATAATTTCCTTTAACCAATCACTGTTCACCTCTCGCTTTAAAGGTCAACCACTTGGGGGCCTGGGTAGCTCAGTGGTAAAGACGCTGGCTACCACCCCTGGAGTTCGCTAGTTTGAATCCCAGGGCGTGTTGAGTGACTCCAGCCAGGTCTCCTAAGCAACCAAATTGGCCCGGTTGCTAGGGAGGGTAGAGTCACATGGGGTAACCTTTTCGTGATCACTATAATGTGGTTCGTTCTCGGTGGGGCGCGTGGTGAGTTGAGCGTGGATGCCGCGGTGGATGGCGTGAAGCCTCCACACGCGCTATGTCTCCATGGCAACGCGCTCAACAAGCCACGTGATAAGATGCAGGGGTTGACGATCTCAGACGCGGAGGCAGCTGGGATTTGTCCTCTGCCACCCGGACTGAGGCGAATCACTACGTGACCACGAGGACTTAAAAGCACATTGGGAATTGGCCATTCCAAATTGGGAGAAAAAGGGGAAAAATCCCAACAAAAAACAAAAAAAGGTCAACCACTCTGCTGCCTGCAGGTGCCAACGTGGCAACCGCCTCCTCCCCATTTATTGTTCATCAATAAATTGCCATTCCCTTTATGCTATGCTGTTCCGAGTCTTTCTGATATAACTGTGTGTTTCCTGTAAAGCTGGCACTTGCGTTTCAATGGCAAAAAAGTCAGAAAATACAATGAAGAACACAAGTGAGGGGAGAAGTCTCTATTCACCTATTATCCATACTAAATATAATGTGAAATGTCAGCCCAAGGTGAGTTTGATCTTGACTTATGGGAAGTAGGCTACACCTGGACACAGCAGAGGACTGAAAAGTATGAAATGTAGTACTGTAGTATATAAATATTTTTTTTTTAATGGTATCTGATCTTTTCTGTTTTTATATTATGTTGTTGTATTTAATTTTATGGGCATTATTAAATGTTTTAATATTACCATTTATTACATTTATTAAACACATTAAATGTATTTAATTAATTACTTTAAATGTATTTCACCCATAATTTTAGATAAAACTAAACTAAATTGAATGGACATATTTAAATTGAAGTAGAAATAAAAACTAAATTAAAATCGAAATAACAACTCTGTAATGACTAATGCAGCTTTCACTTACTTTGGTGTATATTTGAGTGGAGGGGAAAAACAACAAATAATTGAAATGTCAACAGAACGCAGTAAGAAGTGTGTTGAAGGACAGTTTTGTCTTCAATCACCTAAAGCATATTGCTTTCATTCTGAATCCACTTTGAAATTTGTTCAGCAGGATACTAATCATTTGTTTTTTGTATTTATATTGACAAATTGTTTTTCTTAGTTGTGAAGGATAAAATAAGCTTAAAATATTTTTGTTGAGTTTACGGTTACAATTTTAATTCAGATTCTTGAACAGACTCAACTCGGACTCGGCCTGTTATGGACTCGGTCTTGAGTCCGACTCGGCCTGTTATGGACTCGGACTCGACTCGGACTCGATTGTTTAAAAACTTGGACTTGACTTGGACTCGACTAAGGTGGACTCGAACCCAACACTACATTAAAGTATCCTTATACATGAGTCAGGCATATGAGGTATCATTTGAAAGCTTAGAATCTGAACTTTTCAGAGATAACCATTACTTCTGCATTTGTTGCTTCAAATACTGAAATAAGTCCTCAAAACATTCACATTGAAAATTAGCTGGTAATGGGTTAGAAATATTTATAAAAAAATAAAGCTTTCTAATGACACCTAGATTGAGCTTCTAGTCCACTCAGAGGCCGAGATATTCAGTGAAACAATGAGGGTTGTGTTTGAACTGAAAATTACACTTAATGTCTATGGACGAGCACAACTTTGAGGGCGAAAATGCATTAAAGCTGATGGAATGTGATAGAGAAAAAAACGTTCTAGTGCTTTCTGCCACCTAGTGGAATAAAATGAGACTTTTCAAAGTGAGGTTGAGTGAACAGAACCAGAATTACATGTTTACAGAGTAATTGTAAATCAGATGTTCATCTGTAAAAAAAAATATTTTATTTTATTTTTTTCCAAAAAAACTACAACAATCTGTTTATCATAAGATTATAAACACACAATACTATTTATGAATAATTTTTTTTTTATTGGGTGGGGGGGGGGTTTCCTCTGAAAAATGACAATTTTTGCAATTATTCCACAGTATGTGTGAATGGTGAGCTTTTTGCATTGGAGTGTGAAAAATGACAGGTGGCAGCCTAAAAATCCACCAGAGCATAAACAGTTAGCGCAATTCTTGGAGAAGAACTACACTACCCATCATCCCGAGGGGAACAGATCCACCAATCAAAGAATTGCGGTAACAAAGTGTGCCAAAAGAGTTCTGCAGCGACCACCCACTCCCATGATGCACTGTCAGTAATCCAGTAGAGTCGCTCTCCCTACAATCTCAAACTACTTGTATATTTGCATATATGTGAATTTTTTGCAACAATCAAAAATCTAAATCAATATTTTTTATTTCAATTACAGTACGTCATTTGCAATGCTTCATGCGATTGTAGTTCATTCCCTCATGAAAAAGTTTAAGTACACAGTCTTGTACCTTTTCCAAGGTCCGATTTTTAAATACTTTTTTCCTTTAAATAAAAGTTTGTAAAGTTGTGATTAGGGTTGTTACGATACCAACATTTCAGTAGTCGGGACCAATGCCGGTAAAATTTCACGATTCTTGATACCAATTTCGTTACCACAAAGAAATAGGTAATATGCTATTGAACACATTCCTTTAGACTATTAATATGTCAAATTTCAATGTAAATAATAAATGAAAACAGTAGCATGTTTCCTTCGAGTATTCCTCAATTAAGTAAACATTGCTTCAAGTTTTTTTAAGTAGGACCCTATGAAATAATAAGTTTTATTATTTTCTAAATTCTGTTTTTTTCCCCAAAAAATTTTGTTTTCTGTTCCATGTTATATATTTTAACACTATTTCATCATCAAAATGGTGTCTATTTAAATGAATTCATAAAACTTTTCAGTTAGTACAGTACTCAACTTGTGAGATTTCTTAATAATAAAAATTATTATTATTATTAAAGTAAATATTACATTATACTAAACAGTAGTGATATATTTCTGTTACAATTTCTTCAATTTTACACGTCAAGTTTTAATTTTGAATTGAGCTTTTATTTTGACGTAAAAGTTTTTCCATTTTCTGTGTTTTTGATTGTAGTTTCACACCTCCGGATAAGACGTTGGTTATATGGCTAAGTGCAATTATTAAAGTGCAAAATGCTATGATTTAATTATAGAAATATATAGTCTTCAGGAGCTGTGTGCGTCACAGTGAATGTTTGCTCTCTTCTCGTGTTGTCACGGTACCAAAATTTCAGTAGTCGGTACCGATACCAGTGAAATTTCCCGGTTCTCGATACCAATTTCAGTACCACAGCAAAAATATGATAATGTGTTATTGAACACACCAGTTTAGTTATTTTTAATTATTTACTAAATATTTTAATAAATATAGTTTAATAATTAAAGTTTAATTTAATTTCATCATCAAAATGGTGTCTTATCAATAAATTCTTAAAACTTTTAACAAGTGAAAATATAATTTTTTTTTGTTTGTTTGTTTTGCTAAACTTATTCAACATGTCTTGCTTGTGATATTTTGATTGTTGTTATTATTATTATTATTATTACATTGAATATTACATTTTACTAAACAGTTGTAATATATTTTTATTCCATTTCAGGCATCTAGATTTTATTTTGAACCATGCTTTTATTATGACGTGTGTTTTTTGCCGGAAGGTTCACTTTTCTGGAAAAACAGTTCGCAGCACAGCCCAGTGTGATCATCGAAGACTTTTAAGTCACATCTGAAATCTCATCTCTTTACACAGGCCTTTGAGTCTGACAAATGAAATGTAGGACACAGTTTTAGAATGTTGGTACTTTAGATTACTGGTATTTGTGTGTGTGGTAATTTTGAAATGTTATGTTTAAAATATTATTACTGTGAAGCACTTTGGTCAACTCTGTTGTTTGAAATGTGATATAAATAAAGCTGAGCTGAGATTAAAGCGCAAATGCTGTGATTTTAATTATATAAATATAAATTTTACATGCTGCGTGGTTCACAATGGATAAGTGCTCTGCTCTGTCATCTCGTACAACGTGAATGATTCTTAATGTCTGAGGAGTTTTTAGTGGATGAGCGGTCAGATTTATTTAAAGTACGCAGCTCGTCCACAGTAAGATTGCAGCCTTTAGTGGTTTAATAAATCACACTAGGACATGTCACAATTTTAATTTGATTAATTGTCCATTTCAGTGTACAAGGAGTAACAGATCAGGCATTCAAAATATCGTGTGTCAGTCGTACTGCGCGCTGTTACCGGAGAGAGTTGGTGCTCGGTACTACTGGTACTGCAGAAACACTGGTATCGTTACATCTTTTTTATTTTAGTACCGACTTGGTACCGAAGTACCGGTACTTTTGACAACACTACTCTCTTCTGTCATCTACTACAACAAGCACAGCATGCAATGCTCATAAAATATGCTGTTTTCAGCGTATGAGCGGCTTCACATATTCACTTTAAGGCTCCCAGCACATGCAGACTGTATATTTATTTAACTGAATCGCATCCTTTTGCGGTTTAATAATCACACTAGGAAATATTGCATTTTTAGTTTGATTAATTGTCCATTTCAGTGTAAAAGGAGTAGGCTAAAAGAGCATGCGCTCAAACATGTGAGCATTTGAAAGCAGTCGTGTGTCAGACAGACAGCATGTTGGGACCGAATTGAGTTGGTGTTTGGTACTACTGGTACTACAGAAACACTGGTATTGTTTAATCTTTTTTTATTTTAGTATCGACTTGGTACCAAAGTACCAGTACTTTTGACATGATCCTTTGTCGTTATTCACCTCAAAGCTGGTTGGTTTGGTTCATAGCTTAGGACTCGTTTATGGAACCAAGACTTTCAGTGCATTCAAATCTCACAAAGTGATGGCAAAATGATGGCTTGTACATTATCAGTAGTTCTGGAAGTTTAGCATGTACAGTTTGCTCTTTACAGTTGGTAATGATTTATCCACAAAAATTCCGTCTTTGTAAGCTAATCTCATTACACAGTGTTATTGGTTTTCTAAAATCTGAGGTTTACCTCATTGGGAACTCCCCCTCCCCCTCTGCTTCATCCCAGATTGTTTCCCAACAATTGCAGGAAGAATTCCACAACTGAGGGGCCGGTCCAAGCGTCAGTTCCTCAGAGTGTCACAGCTTGAGATGTTATGTCCTCACAAAACTCTTTTATTTATTTTTAAAAATTCTAATTTAAATAATGCGCACTGGTGGCTCAAACAGAAGCATCCATGCCATTGATTAATAAACCTCCTTAGTTCCTCTCAAGAAAAAAAATAATCTCTTTTAAGCTATTTCAGAGCAATGACATATCAACATATATTGAATATTATCAAAAGGCTAAAAAATTTAGATGAACTTTTTTAAGCTATATCGGCCATGAATCAGGGATGTGCAAAACTACATATTTTCATCTAAAGGAAACCCTCTATAATTAGGCTAGTTTCAGATTAACCATACCCTGATCGGACGTGTTTCTCAGGGGACGTTTTCAAAAGGAACAGAATGCAGGGGGTCTTGAAAAAAAAAAAAAAAAACAGCGCTCATGCAAACAGCTCTCAAACAATAAAAAAACAGTGGAAGACATTATGCAGTGGCTAAAGTTGTTCATCTGAATGTTTGTTTATGTAGCAATGATAAGAATTTAAAGACCCTGTGAAATCAAAATTAAAGTTTTGCTGCTTTTAGTCCATATCTATTAGCTTTTAGGTCATCTATATGATAGTGTACTTTTAAAAGTTGACAAAAGCATTTAAAAACTGTAATATCTTTCTTACGGCTAAAAAGACACAGCAGCACCCATGACGTCACATACAGGTTCAGAAACCTTGTCCAATGAAATGCTTTCTAGAACTAAAACGCACCCTCCCCCTACATCTGTTCAATACACCTGGCTGTGTTCAAACTGTCGCAGGGACCACAATCAATGCTGAAGGGACATTCCAAACAGATTTTCCAATAAGAATCATTTAAAAAGTGAGTTCTGACTGACCGTTATCACCTTTCAGCCTTCTGAAGCTCTCACAGTGGAGGGTAATTGTCTTCGAAGGGAATAGGGCATAGGGATGATCAATTGTGAATGGAACGTGCCAACGCTGGAATTTATTTATATTTTTTGTGCAACCGAAGGGATGTATAGCACCAGTAAGTGTTCTTTATTCTTTATGCTTATTGTATTGTGTTTCAAAACATAGATATATTGTCTTTTACTCGCTTGTTTGTCATTCATCTTGCAAAACGGCTCCAGCCTCGTCGAAAACAAAGGCCGCAATGTGCTGTGTGCATTTGTGGGCTGGTTATGGATTTATGCTGTCAGATCATTGTTTGGTTCTAAAAGTCAGTGAAAAAGCTGGCCAGTATTGAGATCGTTTTGGCTCTGACATTAGCAGCATGGTGGAAAAGGGTATGTTTGTAGGTGTCTGTATACTAAAGCCTATTAGCTGTTTTTAAAAATGGGATGAGTTGTTCGACATGTCCCTCCCCCACTTCCTGTTTCGGTAGGAAATACATAAAAACAATACATTTTCCACCATGCGTCCAAGACCAGGAAAATGCTGCCACCGGAGGCTGTATATGGAGGTAGGAAGGGACCAAGGCACGTCCAAATCCAGTGTTCTCATCACATCCTGTCTACTGAGATACCTTCATCTGATCGATTTTTGAAGACAGCACAGATGTATAATTTGCTGCCTATCAAATCCCACAATCCTTTGCATACAAATCCACAGTTTGAACTTAAGAAAGAAAACGCCGCTCCAGCCAGGTCTCCTAAGCAACCAAATTGGCCCGGTTGCTTGGGAGGGTATAGTCACATGGTGTAACCTCCTCGTGGTCGCGATTAGTGGTTCTCGCTCTCAATGGGGTGCGTGGTGAGTTGTGCGTGGATCACAGAGAGTAGCATGAGCCACCACATGCGGAGTCTCCGCAGTGTCATGCGCAGTGAGCCACGTGATAAGATGTGCAGATTGACTGCCTCAGAAGCGGAGGCAACTGAGGCTTGTCCTCCGCCACCCGAATTGAGGTGAGTAACCGTGCCACCACGAGGACCTACTAAGTAGTGAGAATTGGGCATTCCAAATTGGGGAGGAAAAGGGGATAAAAAATAAAAAAAGAAAGAAAGAAAGAAAATGGCGGCCGAAGAGGCAGTTGATAGCCAGTTTTTTTCTATTTTTCCAACTTTTGATTCCATTTCTAGAGAGAGAATAGTATTGTAGTTATTAAGTATATGCTTGGTTATCGTCAAAACTCTCTTGATTATATTCAACCTTTGTGGTTCAGTTGGACTGAATGAATGCTGGTATCCTAGCAACAATGTGGCGTAGCGCTGCCTAAGAAACCTGTCCGAAACCAGAGGCACCTTCATACGCAAACACTGTCTGTTAAGTCATTGACTGATAGGTCAGCGAGGCAACAAGGCAGCTACCTTTGGTTTGGTTCTCTTACATCTAAAATGCAGCACACTATCTGCACATTAATTAAAGTACCATTGCCAAAAATCATTAAAAATATATCATAAATAAACTAGTCGACCTCACTAATTGACTACTCTGATGTTGGACCATCGTAACTCAACCCTTCTTTGTAAAAAGTGGCATTTTCACTCTGAAAATCTTTGAGAAAGGTGGATGTCATTCCTCTATTGAATCCAGCTGGATAAATAAACCCCTATCCACTCATTTGGTCTGGCTTTAGGAATAGTCCAGCTTTAATTATGGATGTTGACATGTTAAGGTCTGATGTGGTTTCCTGCTTCTGGGTTGTTTAGTCCTCTGTGTTGCCTTTTGTTCTTTGAAGTTTGTTGTTACATTAATGTGGTTCCACATCACTGATAATGTGATCCAGATACCAAACATGAATTGAAGCTGTTCCTTTGGTGTAGAAGTGTACAGTATCTGTTGCATGACTTTTCATATTTCACCCCAAAATCAAGAGAAAGAATAATTTAAATATATTTTGCATAAAATGGCTGAAGTGGTTGTGTGATAATGGTGGACAGCTGTACGGTTTCTTCTTTCATGGGTTTGTTTGCATATTTTAGTTCTTTCTGGGACTGATTTATTTTCAGAATATTTTTGAGTGCACGCTCATGGTGGGTTATATGACTAAAATCTAATATCATGCTATGTATGGGTAATTCAAAAGTAAAGATATAGTTTGGTTATTTCATGTCAAATCAGTGGAATCATTTTATCTGAAATTTTTTTATTTTGAAGAGAGCAGTGTTTACCCTACATGCATTCAGCAGCGACGCTCATGTTTTAGCAGGGCGCCGCTGCTGAAATTTCACAAGGTTCATAAATATTCTTGACACAATGTAGGCTAACGCTTGCTAGCCCCAGTCAGCTGCACGCTTTCTTTCGTGAACAAATCCGTCTTTTTCAATGAATCCTTTAAACGAACGAATCGTTCTCGTTCACCTCCATACTCTGACTCATATTTCTTGTTCATTGATGTCTCTCCCTTCCCTTACTAAAAATTTAGAGTTCTGGCAAACTAGTCACAAACTTGCCACAGATTTGCAGCAAGTTTACCATTCATTATTTTCAAATACAGTGTTTGCCGGAAGTTTGCAGAAATCATTTGACAATGGACAATGGATAATTTGTCGCATGTTTACCAAAATGTGTCATGAACTCCTTGATTTTTGTAAGGGTTTCGAAGCCAATGAGCTCCAGTTTGAAGCGTGAGACTGCTTTGGAGGCTTGTCATGCCTGTAAAGACTGATTATAGCGTGAGCCAATAGCATTCGAGTGCAGACTTTGAAGGAGCATATCATTGGTTTGACCAACTGAACGAATAAGCCCCTTCACTGAATGAGCAAGGATTATCAGGATCTGTTGACCGACTGAAGGAGAGGAGGAGGTATGCCGTTCGTTTACTTCTGTAATCTCGTTCAACAAGGAAAGAAAGTGGTGGATGAATTATGAGTAAAAGTGACTGATCACATTACAATGGCATCAGGACATAATTGATTTACTTATAATTGTTTTTAGGCTAATGTTGTTGTCTTTTTGTATAGTCATGGACAGCAGTTCACAAAATGATAGCTATGCTTTGTTGTCATTTGTGTGGAAAATGCCTATGACGCTTAAAGGCTCTGCTGAATTCTCTTTGTATGTTTGTAGATATGCAAGTATAAGTAGATTTGTTTCAGTTGTGAACAACTCAGTACTTTATCAGTGCTTTAATGACTCACTCAAAACACATAATAGATGTTCATTTGTTGACACCTACTGGTTAAGTTGTGATTTACAAACAATTTCACTGAACAAATCGATGAACAAATCGGAATGACAGACAGAGAAACATAGGGTCTGTTCCAAGACTTAGTGAGCTGGCTTGCTGTCTCCTGCCTACATAGGCAGCTGTCTTCTATGGCAACATCCTTACTGAAATGATGCCTCATAAGAGAGCGATTTGGAACACACTACATAGGTGGCAACTCCGTGCATCATTCAAATAGCGCTTGTCACACGCAGCACACGCAAGACTCAACTCATAACTGATTTCAATAGAGGTGACACGATACACTAATGAGCATAAATATGCATAGTACACACACATTTTGGGTAAAATAATCAGTTTTCTATGATACTAAACAATTTTCAATCTATACTTTTCAGTATTGAATATATTAGAAGTATATTTATAATCCAAATTTATATCGCTTCGTCCGCCATCTTGGATTTAGTTTTTTGCCGAGCTTAACACGGTGCATTCTAGGATCGCCTTCCCGGGGAAGGATAAATACAATGCTACCTTAAAATTTGTCCAAACGAGGTATCTTATGAGGCAACAATTAAGATACCTATGTCTGGCAACAGCCTTCGTGTCGGGAGCTTGCCTATAATGTCTTAAAATGCCTCCTCCGGAGGAAGCTCACTAGGTTTTGGAACAGACCCGTCATCTAGGGCCTGATGTGTAACTGTTGTGTACATACAAAATGGGCATTGAAATGTGCGTATGCAATTTCCCATGCACACATCGGGATTTATAAAATATAAACTTGTTGTAAATATGTGCGTACCATCCTCACACTCTTGACTGTGCGTATGTACTCCTTTACTGCTGGGTGTGAATTGGCAACTCACACTGGACAAGTAATGAACTGAACAGACTGATTATAAACTGCTTTTCATTTAACACACCACATTTAGAATAAAATAATGCATTTAAGCACTTGAATCAGAAGTAGGACTAATTGTTATTGTTAAGGAGGTCTATTTTGTTTGCCTCACCTGCTTTTATAAAATGGTTAGGTTTAGGTTAAAGTTTTAGTTTAGAGACGTACGTTATACTCATTAAAGCCTCTGACTATTGTCCTGAAACACCTCGTCTGATTACACCATTTCACTGGCCTTTGGTGCCCCTCGCTGGACATTTCACTAGGAAACTGCAGCAAAACATTAATGAAGCACGTAATTTCATTTTCCAAAAATGTTGCCACAGTCACGTAATTTTCATAAGACCAGGCTGGATTGAAGTCATTGCCGGTTGTTTCTAACAGCACAGTTCTTCCTCGTCTTAAATTTGTTTAGGACACGTTCTGCTCTGTACTTTTGTATAACTTCACGTTTACATTTTCGCTCTTATGCGTAAATATTGTAAAGCAGTCCTGCCCACTGATAGCTTTGCAGATCTATCTATCATACTGCCATATAATCGATATAGCAAAAATACTATCAGATGACAGTTCTTCTGTTGCATGGTATATAGTAATTCCTCCCAGCTCTATGGACAGATAGTCAGTTGTGATGGAGCCTGTGTGTTATTGAATGTAAAGTTCCTTCATTATTTCAGCTCCTTCACCTCTCATTACTCACTCACAATCTCTGGACAGGCTCCAGGTTGTAATGTGTTAGGCAATGGCCTAGATTTCATTAACAGAGCCACTTCACTCGTGTCAGCACTTTCCCAACGATCCGCTCGAGACAGAGCTGTTTTGGGAAAATGACTGGGGTGAAAATAAGAAACAGAAGTGTTTGCAGGAAGATGCTTTACAATCGTTATTCTACTGATTAATTACAGTACTTTAACCAAGAGCTCTTGTCATAACAAGATAACACAGAGACAGCCAACAGTAGAGTTACAGGAAGAGCACAGTTTAAAATGGACTGCATCAACAGCTCATGGTTTCTTGAGGGTTTAAGCCTAGTTTATGTTTGTGAAATAAATTCTGATTGAATGATAGAGATTTAGCTCTGGTACAATGCTCCATATGCAAGTATTTAAAAAAAAAAAAAAAAAAAAAAAAAGAAAAAAAAAAAGCTTTTTATAGCCTATATATACACAAGAGTTTTGTGTATACTAATATATATATATATATATATATATATATATATATATATATATATATATATATATATATGGTATATAGGTGGTATATAAATGGAACTATATATATATATATATATATATATATATATATATATATATATATATATATATATATATATATAAATGGAAATATGGGAATTATGTTGTGACTAAACAAATCCCAAATAAATAAAAACTATGTTATATTTTAGCATCTTCAAAGTGGCCACACTTTGCCTAGATTTTGCAGAAATGTACTCTTGGCATTTTCTCAACCAACTTCTTGAAGTATCACCCTGGGATGCTTTTTAAACTGTATTGAAGGAGTTCCCATCTATATGCTGGGCACTTAGTGGCTGCTTTTCTTAATTATTTGGTTCAAGTTCCATCTTTATTAAATTCCATTACCTTGTTACGCAGGTCTTTTGACAGTTCTTTTCTGCTTCCCATGGCTCAGTATATAGCCTGCTCAGTGCATCCACGTGAGAGCTAACAAACTCATTGTCTATTTATACACAGACACTAATTGCAATTTAGAAAGCCACAGGTGTGGGAAATTAACCTTTAATTGCCATTTAAACCCGTGTGTATCACCTTGTGTGTCTGTAACAAGGCCAAACATTCAAGTATATTGAACAAAGGTATGTAAACTTTTGATCAGGGCCATTTGGGTGATTTCTGTTACCATTATGATTTAAAAAGGAGCCAAACAACTATGTGATAATAAATGGCTTCATATGATCACTATCTTTAAATAAAAGACATGATCAGTCATATTTTCAAAATCAATGCCAAAATTTTACAATTTCTGCCAGGGTATGCAAACTTTTGAGCACAACTGTACAGTTGTGCTCAAAAGTTTGCATACCCTTGGAGAATTGGTAATATATGTACCATTTTTAAAGAAAACATGAGTGAGCAGGCAAAACACATTTCTTTTATTTCTTATGGGATTCATATTCAACTGTAGGTTATAACAGAATGGCACAATCATAAAACAAAACATGGCAACAAAGAAAAAAATGAAATGACCCCGTTCAAAAGTCTTCATACCCTTAGTTCTTAATACTGTGTATTGCCCCCTTTAGCATCAATGACAGCGTGTAGTCTTTTGTAATAGTTGTCTATGAGGCCCCAAATTCTTGCAGGTGGTATAGCTGCCCATTCGTCTTGGCAAAATGCCTCCAGGTCATGCAAAGTCTTTGGTTGTCTTGCATGAACTGCACCCCATAGTGGCTCGATGATATTAAGGTCAGGAGACTGTGATGGCCACTCCAGAACCTTCACCTTTTTCTGCTGTAACCACTGGAGGGTCAACTTGGCCTTGTGCTTAGGGTCATTGTCGTGCTGGAAAGTCCAAGAGCATCCCATGCGCAGCTTTCGTGCAGAAGAATGCAAATTGTCTGCCAGTATTTTCTGATAACATGCTGCATTCGTCTTGCCATCAATTTTCACAAGATTCCCCATGCTTTTAGAGCTCACACACCCCCAAAACATCAGTGAGCCACCACCATGATTCACAGTGGGGATGGTATTCTTTTCACTGTAGGCCTTGTTGACCCCTCTCCAAACATAGCGCTTATGGTTGTGACCATAAAGCTCTATTTTGGTCTCATCACTCTAAATTACAGTGTGCCAGAAGCTGTGAGGCGTGTCAAGGTGTTGTCATTTGTGGCATTGGCACAGTAAAGGCTTCTTTCTGGCAACTCGATCATGCAACTCATTTTTGTTCAAGTATCGTCGTATTGTGCTCCTTGAAACAACCACACCATCTTTTTCCAGAGCAGCCTGTATTTCTCCTGAGGTTACCTGTGGGTTTTTCTTTGTATCCCGAACAATTCTTCTGGCAGTTGTGGCTGAAATCTTTCTTGGTCTACCTGACCTTGGCTTGGTATCAAGAGATCTCAGAATTTTCCACTTCTTAATAAGTGATTGAACAGTACTGACTGGCATTTTCAAGGCTTTGGATATCTTTTTCTATCCTTTTCTATCTTTATAAAGTTCCATTACCTTGTTACGCTGGTCTTTTGACAGTTCTTTGATAGAACATTTGTGGGCAGAACTGAAAAAGCGTGTGTGAGCAAGGAGGCCTACAAACCTGACTCAGTTACACCAGTTCTGTCTGGAGGAATGGGCCAAAATTCCAGCAACTTATTGTGAGAAGCTTGTGGAAGGCTACCCAAAATTTAAACAGTTTATAGGCAATGATACCAAATACTAACAAAGTGTATGTAAATTTCTGACCCACTGGGAATGTGATGAAAGAAATAAAATCTAAAATAAATCATTCTCTCTACTGTTATTCTGACATTTCACATTCTTAAAATAAAGTAGTGATCCTAATTGACCTAAGACAGTGAATGTTTTCTACAATTAAATGTCAGGAATTGTGAAAAACTGAGTTTAAATGTATTTGGCTAAGGTGTATGTAAACTTCTTACTATATACACTACCGGTCAAAAGTTTTGAAACACTTGACTGAAATGTTTCACATGATCTTAAAAATCTTTTGATTCGAAGGCATATGCTTAAATGTTTGAAATGATTTTTGTAGACAAAGATATAATTGTTCCACCATATAAATTTATTTCATTATAAAACTAAAATTTAATTAAAAAAAAAAAGTTTTTGAAATTGGTGACTTGGACCAAATAATAAAGAAAAGCAGCCAATAAGTGCCCAACATAGATGGGAACTCCTTCAATACTGTTTAAAAATCATCCCAGGGTGATACCTCAAGAAGTTGGTTGAGAAAATGTACATTTCTGCAAATTCTTGGCAAAAGGTGACTACTTTGAAGATGCTAAAATATAACACAGTTAATTCCCATAGTTCCATTTATGTTATTCCATAGTTTTGATGGCTGTACTATTATTCTAAAATGTGAAAAAAAATAAAAAATAAATAAAAAATAATATATATATAATAAAGAATGAGTGTTTCAAAACTTTTGACCGGTAGTGTGTGTGTGTGTGTATATGTATGTGTGTATATATATATATATATATATAGGAAACTATATCGGCATATATTTTTGCTGATAACCGATAGTTCTAAAAAGGAACTATCGCCACCAATTAATTAGTAAAACCGATATATCGGTCTGCCTCTACTTCAAAGTTTATAAAAAGGACCCAAAAGTATCAGAAAAGTCGTTTTCTGAAATTCCTGTGTCATATTCCAAGTCTTCCGAAGGCATATGAGTTGATGAAAAACAACCCGAAATTTGAAGTAATTTTTTCAGCAAAAATATGTTTGTGTGTTGTGTTCATGAGTGCATGAGTGAAGCGTGTTCACTTGAGTACTTGATTTTTTTTAGTGCTAAACAACACAAGTTCTTGTATGAACACGCAAGCCAATGCAATCAAGCTTCCTTCGTAGTGCTTATGACTGCAAATTTCATTTTTGGTTGAGCTATTCCTTTTTCACTGGAAAAAGTACTCTTGCTCTCTGATCTCAGAACAAAAACAGTGGTCGTGTGTGCATGAACTACATACGAGATCTGAAAGGGATTGTGAAAGATCATACCACATTTATAAACACATGTTTCTGTTCCTCTTGTGTTTCTGTGTATTTTAAGGGTGCTCATTTAAATTGAAGATGTTTTTAAAGATACTTTTTATAGTCTATTCTCTGATGCTGAGATATTCTGGCCATCTTGCTTATTTAGGAGTTTAGATAGAAATATCTGACTGAAACATCTCAGCAATGTCATGAAGTCACATGGAAATGTGAACAGAAAACAGCTTGAGGAAATTTAAACTGCAGAGATCACATATGTCAAACTTCTCACTTTCACTGTGGTCATGAATAACTGATGACTGATGAGATTTCATATATTTCTCAATTTCAAAACATGTTATTGGGTAGTCAGGAATCTTTTCTTTTTTGTATTACTTTTTTTGTGATTTGACATGCAATATTTCTTTCCTTGAGGTCAGTTTATATCCTTTTATAATGTTAGTCAAGGTTTTTTGCACTGTTATTTAGTTTTTCATTTAATTTTTCCACTTTCTCTCTGACCTTTTCACAGTGTCCTAACCAGCCACAATAATCAAGCAAGCAATATTTGTGCGGTATAATGCTGGGTAACCCCGCCTACAATTAAATCTCATTGGTCTAAAATCATTGGGCAGTTGGTGCTTAGAATTAAACAGACTTTGTGTCACTGTACCTTTTAGACTTCTATAAGTAAATTACCTCTATTATGATTGTCTAACTTTTGTGCAGTTAAATGAATGAAAATCATTTTCTTTCCTCAACAGGGCGACAATTGAGGAAGTTGAGGGCGACGTCAGTGAGCTTGAGTCCAAATTAGACAAGGTACGTTTGAACTAGTGGTCAACTTATATGGGTTTCTAAATGGTGGATGTACTGATATATCAGTGATATCAAGAAAGCAGGGTGGCCAGATGTTGGGTCTCATTCACTAGTAATTGCTAAGAAAAAAGTTCTAACAAAATTTCCACCTGATTCACAACAAGTGCGTACACACATAAACTTGTTCTTACCCTCATTCTTACATTGACGAATCCAGATTATCCTTGGGCAAAGTCCAATGAAAACTCCATGTTCAGTTTCCTGTCATAATTTTCTGAAGTATGCGGTAATGGAGAGCATTTCCAACGTTTACAGTGGAGGAAAAATTTAGTTCTAGTGTAGATGAGAAGCACTTCTAGTGTACAGGGGCGGTTCTAAGGGGGGGCCCGGGGGTAGAGAGCAGCGGGGTGAAGTTAGTTTTAAGTTTGATATTCGCTGAATGTTTGCCTGCGGTGCGTAAGGGACCATCTGAAAAAATCTGCGGTAAAACGTCCCTGCCGTCCAAGTGTTCATTCAGATGACTTGCATGTTCTGTATTAACAGCCATTGTTATTAAAAAGACAACATTTCCACATTCTAAAAGTTGTTGTTTTTTTTATGTACAGTTGTGCTCAAAAGTTTGCATAACCTGGCAGAAACTGTGAAATTTTGCCATTGATTTTGACAATATGACTAGGAACTTATAAAGTTCCATTACCTTGTTACGCAGGTCTTTTGCCAGTTCTTTTCTGCTCCCCATGGCTCAGTATCTAGCCTGCTCAGTGCATCCACGTGAGAGCTAACAAACTCCTTGACTATTTATACACAGACACTAATTGCAATGTAAAAAGCCACAGGTGTGGGAAATGAACCTTTAATTGCCATTTAAAACTGTGTGTGTCACCTTGTGTGTCTTTAACAAGGCCAAATATTCAAGGGTATGTAAACTTTTGATCAGGGCCATTTGGGTGATTTCTGTTATCATTATGATTTAAAAAGTAGCCAAACAACTATGTGATAATAAATGGCTTCATATGATCACTATCCTTAAATAAAAGACAGTTTTTTTGCATGATCAGTCATATTTTCAAAATCAATGCCAAAATTTCACAATTGCAAGCCAGGGTATGCAAACCTTTGAGCACAACTGTAAAATTGACATGTCAGTTGAATGAATGCTTGGACACCATCTATGTTTTAGCACTGTGGGCGAAA
Organism: Myxocyprinus asiaticus; assembly: GCF_019703515.2. Taxonomy (NCBI): domain Eukaryota; kingdom Metazoa; phylum Chordata; class Actinopteri; order Cypriniformes; family Catostomidae; genus Myxocyprinus; species Myxocyprinus asiaticus. Next base: position 17,646,933 of record NC_059392.1, on the reverse strand, counting down.
TTTTCAGATGGTCCCTTATGTACGCTAGGTCATGAAAGCGCATCGGAGCATTTTCAGGCATAATTCTGCAGCTACAACAAGTGTGGACTGTTTTCAGCACAATGTTTTATGGCCATATTGTATCGTTTTATACTCTAACTCTTTCTAGCAAGTCAGTCAACTGGCAGTCATCTTTGGAATGCTCCGGTGAAGCTATTTATAGTCATAAAAGTGTAGCTCTGATCTACTTGAATAGGGAAAGACCAAAATCTCCACAACGGTTGGTAAAGATTACGATCAAGGAACATATTTCGAATCAGCAGTAAAATCTAAAACTGGTATCATTGAATTGTGCTTCTTTACCTCAGATTACACTAATAAAAACAATTTTATCAGCTTGTATAGCTAATGCACATGTGTGCTCTCGAGTTGATTGACAGGCTATGTCTGTCTCTAAAAGGTGATTGGCTCTTTTACCTGTAAGGCGAGACTTGCTTTCTAAATCCTTTGGCCGTTGGGCGTTCCAAGTTCTCCCATTCATTTTAACAGAAGACGGGCCGTCTGCTAAATAGGGCTGCAACTAACGATTATTTTGATAATCAATTAATCTATTGATTATTAGAGCAATTATTAGACTATTCAGCGATGATTGCAATGATTAATCATTAGCTCTTAACCGATTATTCAGCTTGTGCCCCGACTTACTAGGTTGTATTGAACATGCTTACTAACAATAAAGAGGACAAAATCATCTTTTAAAAATACCTCTAAATGACATTCACTGAATTAAAGGAAAAAAAAAACTTTTTTATTAAGTTTAATTCAGTAAAGAAATTCACTGCAAAATAAATAAATAAATAAATAAAATAAAAAATCCTATTGTTATCAAGTGTTTTTGTCTTGTTTTCCATTTAAAATTGTCTAAAAATCCTTAAAACAAGATACATTTACTTGAGAAGCAATATATAAGATATTTAGAGAATGTATCTTAAATATAAGTGTATTTTTTCACTTGGTTATTCTTCTGCAAGTGCAGTAAAGACAAAATATACTAATATTCAAGATCTTTTCTCTAAAAGCAAGTCTAAATATTTTATATGCATCTTTTTTTAAGGATTTTTAGATATTTTAAAATATTTGTATTTTTAATATTATATTCAAAAAAAAATTCTTCTGCAGTATAGCTGCTAAAGAAAATGTACATTGTTTTAAAGGAGTTTTAGATATTTATATTGGAAAACAAACCAAAACAAATCAAAAACGTAATTTGTCGCAATGTATAATGGGGCGAAGACTACCTCTCCCACCTTTCTGTTCACTTCAATTAATCTTTAACTCACAGCTGTGTATTGCCAATTTTCTTCATGATAAGAAATGCACTGTGACATATATTATGATTCAATAAGTCACGAGCCATCACGTTATAATCTAGCTGCATTAAGCGTTTGATGGATGAGCGTCCCCGTGACAGAGTGTGCCTCAGCCGGGTGCAGTTTCATTCTCTCCCCCTTAGATTGGGACACTTCGCGCAATTCATAGAAGAGGCATTGACCGCACAGAGAAATGCCAGTTTCGGAGTTTGTAGTTATTTACATGATTTGCTTCCGTATTATTTTAACTTTAATAAAGCTATAACGCATTAAATATAACTGCATTAAAGATGTAATGCCGGGGTGTATTTTAAAGAGCTCCACTTATTCTGTATTCTGCTTCTGTATTTACTTATCTGGTATTTTTGTATAGTTCTTTGTGATCTACATCACCGGAAGCTGTTTGGAAAGTTTAGAGTGCATCTGAACTGTGAGCTGTGTAATTCTTCCTCTCCTAAGTCAGATGCGAGCTGCAGTGCTGCTCTCATCATTAGAGTTTAATGTGATCTCATGTTACGTTAAATGAGATCAAACGACATTCGACAATGACAATTATTGTCAACAGATTTTTGTTGTCGATGTTATCAATAATGTTGACTAATCGTTTCAGCCGTACTGCTAAATAGTCTCTGACGTAATGTGTTGCCACTAGCACGTTAGCCAAACTCAGTTCAACTCCTGTATCTTAAATAATGTACATATTCACTATGGTTGTTATGAGTACTTGATTTAATTCAGTTACTCGATTTAAAAAAATCCTCGATTACAAAATTGCCTAATCGACAAATCGAAACTAAGGCGGAGGTGACGCAATCCACAAACGAGGGTCTGAACACATAATGACAAGAGGTGTCAGCTGTGTCAGAGCCCTTCACTTTAGATTTGAAAAACAATTTAGTTGTCGGTTGACCTGAAAAACCACACACAGTGACAGATGCACAAACACTTTCTGTTCAATAAAACTGCATCCAGACGATTTAAGAAGGTTATTTTCAGCAAATTGTGGTTTAAGTTCCATTTTGTGTAAATTAATTACCATTTGAAAGTATATCTTTGATGTCTTCCTCCTGATTAGTAGTCTGCAATGCCCCATTTTTGATAAATATTTGATAGTTTATGGCCATTTTCCCAGGTAAAACTAAATGTGGGAATCCAGAGAACTTGATTTACTGAACAAAGCCGCAGCTCCGTATGCACTCAAGAAGGAACTGAATGTCCAGATGCTTAAGGACATTTTACTTGGCAAGAGACAAGCTTTTGCAGTCTGGGCAGTATGTAGCACAAGCGCAACAATTCCAGCAACTGCTGCAGCTCAACGCAAAAAAGTGAAAACATGTATTCAGTGATGTATTCATGTATTCAATGTAAGTGATAAGTAAAAAAAAACTAAAACAAATAAAATGGCTTTTATATCTCCAAAAAAATTGTTTTACCATGAATATAACTCATCCTTAATGAACGAGACTGGTGGGCAGACAGTGTTTCGAAAAAGATAAAAAAAAAAAAAAAAAATCTGTATTTTTCCATATTTGAGTTTTAAGCTTTATTCTATACTTGAGTTCTAATGGGTAGATCTTGTTGATCTAGTTGAGAAGATGGGCAAACCTGGAGTAACCAATGTCTGTCAGATGGAATTATATACATTTTTGTATTTTAGATATGCTTTGGGTGTCTGTTGGCTTTAGATATTGTTTGCACAATCGTTTTGTTGTCATTATCATTCAAACGTAGAGTGCAATCAAAACTTAGGCTGATTAACTAATTTTAGCCAAACGTCAGATTATTTGATTAAACGTCAGAATAATCGTTAGATTACTCCATTTCTAAAATAGTCGATAGTGACAGCCCTTATATTCACACAGCATGCGGTGATGGTAAACCATTCCACTCACATTTGTTATGTGCTGTCTTCACGGACGTTTTGCGAGTTGCCACATTCTATGTTATTTACAATTGTTTTGTCAGACCGGCATCACAGCCAGGTAACTCCGCCCCTTCTGCTACATATGGGAAGTCGCAAGTGCTGAGTGCACAAAGTGTCCAACATTCCACACTCCATTTTGACGGTTGAAGAAGTACACCATCCTGGTAATCAGGAGTTTTTTGTTTTTTTTCATTTTCATACTCGCACTACTTGCATTACAAAATGGCGTAGAATAGTGCAGAAGTCTGCAGTTTCGGATGCACCTGTAGCCTTGGGCCACGTCCACACTACTACATTTTTGTTTGAAACTGCATTGATTTTGCCTTTCATCCACACATTAACACTGTTTTCATCCACCATAAGCAAAACTTTTAGAAAATGGCGTTCTAGATTTTGCTAAGTTTAGCCTACACCTTTCATCCACACTATGACACGTCTTCCTCCACCGGAAATGGAGCATTTCATAAATGCCGTTCTTGTATGGATGGGAGTCATAAAATTCAATGTAGCCTTAGGCCACACTAATATGTTTACATTTGAAAACGCATTGATTATGGCATATTTATGCCTGTCATCCACAGTAGAACGCTGTTTTCCTCCACCGGAAAGGTAACATTTAGAAAATGCCGTTCCAGTGTGGATGAAATGCGCAAACAAAGCCAAGGCCACGTCAACACTAAAACATTTTCGTTTGAAAGTTCATTGGTGTCGCTATGTTTACGCCTCTTATCCACACTAGAAATGCATTTTCCTTCAGCATAAATGGAGTGCATTAAAATAGTTAAACGCACACCTATCAGTGCATTATCCCGCTTATACCATGGTCACATGGTGACAGCTTTTAAAGATGAAGTGTGTAATACCTGCCCTAAACTCACGCTGCTGGTTAAGCCAATGTTGTTGTGTCAGGCTGAATGGGTCACTCAAAACAAACAGAGGAATTGTTATAGCGGCACAGAAACATCATTTTTAAAGTTTTCGAGAAAATTGTCCTATGAATGGCTTACCTATAGTTGTCTCTGCATATTAAGCTTGGATAAGAGAAAGTATTTTAACAGAAAAAGTTACACATTTCAGCTTTAAAAGTTAAAGGTGTCACTGATTTTTGCAGCGCATATTTCAACTGTAAAAAATAGAAATGACAATTATCTACGGGCCAATAGGTCTGAAGTTCTGCTTGTTCTGAATTCGACACAGATATAAAGTAATGTGACAATATTACATTTATTTGAATGAATTACATAAAAAGCTATACAAATAATTGAAAAAATTGACATCATTTTTTTTTTAGAGACCACACAATCTGTAAAAACTCCAGAACAATCCAGAAATAATATACTGCCTAGCCAAAAAAAAGTTGCATACTCTAATATTTAATTGGACTGCCTTTAGCTTTGAATTACGGAGCGCAGTTGTCGTGGCATTGCTTCGAAAACCTTATGAAATGTCACAACATTTATTTCCATCCAGAGTTGCATACATTTTTGGCCAAGCTATTTTATTGATGATGGGAGAGTCGAACCGGTCCGTAAAGTCTTCTCCAGCACACCCCAAAGACTTTCAGTGGGGTTAAGGTCAGGACTCTGTGGTGGCCAATTCATGTGTGAAAATGATTCCTCATGAATCTTGGCATTGTCGTCCTGCCCGTGCTGTCAGGAAAGAAAAAAATCCATTGATGGGATAACCTGATCATTCAGTACATTCAGGTAGTCAGCTGACTTCATTTTACTGCCGCATAACGTTGCTGAGCCTAGACCTGACCAACTGAATCAAACACAGGTCATAACACTGCCTCCAGAGGCTTGTACAGTGGGCACTATGCATGACGAGTACATCGCTTCATGCACTTCCCTTCTTACCCTGATGCGCCCATCACTTTGGAATAGGTTAAATCTGGACTCATCAGACCACATGACCTTTTCCATTGCTCCACAGTCCAATCTATATGCTCCCTAGTAAATTGAAGTAATTTTTTCCAATTGCATCAGTAACAGCTGTTTAGTCCCAATCCTGTAAGTTCTCGTTGCATTGTGCATCTGGAAATGCTGTTACTTTCACTATTAAACATAGCCGTGAGTTCTAATGTAAATTTTTTATGATGTCACTTCAAGCGTTTTAGTGATCTCTGATCAGGATCATTCAAGATTTTTTTCCGACCACATTTCTTCCATGAAGCTGAGGGTTCACCACTATCCTTCCAGGTTTTAATAATGCATTGGACCATTCTTAACCCAGTTCCAGTGATTTCAGAAATCTCCTTAGTTGTTTTCTTTGCTTGATGCAGGCCAATAATTTGCCCCTTCTGAAACACAGTAACATCCTTTTCCATGACCACGGAATATGTCTTCCGACATGAGAAGCTACACACTGCATCAGTTAAGGTTAAAAGAATTGTTGCCAGCTGAAACATATTAATCACTGCAATAGTGATCCAATCATAGGCTCTTAAGTGTCTGCTTATTTAAATTCAAACGGTGACCTTTTTTTGACCAGACAGTGAAATAGCCACAGATTGTAGAGGTGTTGGCTCTCCAGGAACATGCATTTAATTTTTATAATTTGTCATATTCACATTAATGTGGAAAAAGCGGCATTACGAACTTTGTAAAAGTGGTACTTGCATGATGAGGGAAAACCATCCAAAACGCTTTGAAACCTGCAGACGTTGACCCCTAAGATATAGGTATGGTATCCATTAAGTCTGCACGATTGATTGAATTATGATTAAATTCTTGTTTTTATTCTTGCGTGATTACTAAACCGTAAAAGGCTGCATTTTAAATATAGCCTAGTCTGTATTAAGAGCTTCAGACAGCGATGCGTGAGCAAGCGGTGCTCTAGTGGGTGTTTGCGGCACACACTGAGCAGTGCAGCAATATTAGATGATTTTCCTTGTTTGACGCAGAGGGATTCTTATAATTTTTTTGTTTCTATATTATGCGTCAGGATCACTAACTTACCCCAGCCTTGTCTGTTGGACAACGAAAGATGCCTTTGATTGTTCCTGGTTTCCTTCTCTCTCCTGGGTGCAAAACATGGCTGAATGCCAAACCATAGTTTCCTTATAAGCCTTATAGTTGTGAAGGGAAAAGTGCAGGTGCATTTCTGATTTTCTCCAGGTCAGACTCGGTAATACGGTGCTGATGAACACTGGTGTCATTTCCGTTTTCCCTTTAGTGCTTCACATTTGATTTAAAGATTGCATTGGATGAAGTCTACATGACATGTGACAATTAATACCGGCTCTGACATTCAATAGACTTGCTACACTATTTTCACGTCCATAGGTAGTTTGAGCAGAGGCATAAATCTCTTGCAACGTCTTTTTAAGGAGGACAGCAGACTAGGCACATTAATATAAAACGCTGATTAAAAATGATTAAAGCTGTGTGGCTACCTGTGCATCCAGCCAATGAGAATCAAGCAGGGGTAGAAGTAAAAAATTATGTTTATGTATTCAATATTATATACATATATAAAAAACATTTGTAGTACAATTTAAAAATAGCAATTTATTAAATGTACTTTAAATTGTGTAAATGAAATGAACTCTTGTTTTATACAAGATTTGCTCAATTCACAAAAAACTTTGAAAATCTGCATCGACAAGACTGTGTATAGATTTCTTAACTGGCAGAAGGGGAACATTTCTATTAATCTATCAAGCAAGCACAGTTGGCCAAATATCGGCCTGGCCGATATTATTGTTTTATCAATAGTTTTGACCTGAAGATAGCAGTATCCATCCAACTACAAAATCCATCACACTCATCTCATTTGATACAAGAGCCTCTTTCCTGCTGTAGTTACCACTAACTGCTATATAAACAGGAGCAGGGAGCAAAGGAGAGAGATGGAGAGAGCAGCTCATTGTTGGGTCAGATTGCAGACCCACCCAGTGTTGTTTGGCCAGTTGACTCACACTGCTCACTCCTCTCTCTCTCTCTCTCTCTCTCTCTCTCTCTCTCTCTCTCTGGGAGGAAGGATATGAGGTCTTAAGGAGGAGCTCTAAATGTACACTGTAGTTTTTCTTAGAAATCAACACAAACTATTGACTGTACACTGTTATACGTGTCATAATTGAACAAATAGAATCAGATCAGGTGGTCAATGAACATGGAACTAGAAAGCACTACCAAGTAGTAAAATACCAAGGATCATGGTATTCTTTGAAGTATCTTGGATTATCTTGTAAATATGGTGTAAAACCCCTAACCCAAGTTTTGCCTGGCCAAACACTACTCGCATCTTCAGAAAATGTAAAAATATAGGTAGTAATTATATTTTTGTCATTCTCTTCTGTGTTTAGCTGGTGAAGTTGTGCATTGGAATGATTGATGCTGGAAAGGCTTACAACACTGCGAACAAACAGTTTGTGAACGGGATTCGAGAGTTAGCTCAGCAGTCTGCCAAAGATGATGTCATCGAGGTGAGTTAAGATGAACACATAATAACCAATCATTTAAGAATAGCATAGTCATTTGGTATGATGGAATTGTCTTCAAAGGCATGAGATCTTGTAGAGTAAAAAATATTCTCATATATCTTCAGTATATTTTTTATATATTTTAAAATGTTCAGTATGATGGTGCCAATTTGAAGACAGCTGTTTATTTAGTGATCTTTTGAAAGGCCATTTGGTTTGTTCACACACAAATGCTGGCCTCAAACTGACATTCCTAGTCTTTGCATATTTACTTTCCTGCATCTTGGAAATATCCATTGTTAACATTTACATTTACATTTATTCATTTGGCAGACGCTTTTATCCAAAGCGACTTGCAAAAGAGGAAAACATAAGCGAACCATCTTAGGAGACAGTGGTATGAAAAGTGCTGTATTACAAAGTATCACTAGCATCATAATAGTACTCAAAACAGAATAAAGAAATTTATTTTTTATTTATTTTATTTATTTTTTTATTTAATGACTGGTTAAGTGCTCATGGAAAAGATGTGTTTTCAGTCGTTTTTTGAAGACAGAGAGTGAGTCAGCTTCACGAATGGATTTGGGAAGGTCGTTCCACCAATGTGGTACGATGAAGCTGAAAGTCCGGGAAAGTGTTTTGGTGCCTCTTTCTGTTGGTACAACAAGGCGACGTTCCTTAGCCGACCGCAGGCTTCTAGTGGGCGCGTAGCTCTGCATAAGTGATTTTAGGTATGCTGGAGCAGACCCAGTGACTGTTCTGTATGCCAGCATCAGAGCCTTGATTTTGATACGACAGCCAGTGGAGAGAGACAAGGAGTGGTGTAACATGTGCTTTCTTTGGTTCATTAAAGACCAGACGTGCTGCTGCATTCTGGATCATTTGGAGGGGTCTAATTGCACATGCAGGGAGGCCTGCAATGAGGGCGTTACAGTAGTCCAGTCTAGTTATGACAAGTGACTGGACAAGCAGTTGTGTGACATGTTCAGGGAGGAAGGGTCTTATCTTCCTGATATTGTAGAGTGTAAATCTACATGATCTTGCGGTCTTTGAGATGTGGTCTGTGAAATTTAGTCTGTTGTCTATGGTTACCCCTAGATTTCCGACCGATTTGGAAGGCGTTACTGTAGTTGCACCCAGCTGCAAGGTGATGTCGTGTTCAACAGCAGGGTTAGCTGGAAAGACAAGGAGTTCAGTCTTGGCTGGGTTGAGTTGCAGGTGGTGCTCCTTCATTCAGGCCGAGATGTCCACCAGGTAGGCAGAAATTCGAGCAGTCACTGTGGTGTCGTTGGGCTGGAAAGACAAGTAGAGTTGCTTGTCATCAGCGTAGCAGTGGTAAGAGAATGATGGGTCCCAATGATGTTGTGTATATAGAGAAGAGAAGTGGCCCAAGCACTGATCCCTGAGATACTTCAGTAAGTAACTGATGTGGCTTGGATACCTCACCTCTCCAGGCTACCTTGAAGGACCTACCTGAGAGATAGGAATTAAACCAGTCAAGCACAGTTCCTGTGATGCCCAGCGAGGAGAGGGTAGAGAGTAAGATCTGATGGTTGACTGTGTCAAAGGCTGCAAAAAGGTCCAGCAGAATCAGGACTGATGATCTGGATTCAGCTTTCGCCCATCTCCGCAACTCAGTGACAGATAGCAGGGCAGTCTCGGTGGAGTGTCCACTTTTAAAGCCTGACTGATTGTCATCCAGCAGCTTGTTATGTGAGAGATAGGCAGAGATTTGATTGAAAACTGCCCTTTCAAGTGTTTTTGCCATGAATGGGATGAGAGAGACTGGTCTGTAGTATTCTATTTGTGTGGGATTAAGTGCGGGTTTCTTCAGCAGCGGGGTTACTCGAGCCTGCTTAAATTTAGTGGGAAAAGTGCCTGTAAGTAGAGATGTGTTAATTATGTGTGTGAGTGCAGGTAGGATGGACGGAGAAATGGCCTGGAGAAGGTGAGAAGGAATGGGGTCAATGAAGCTGGTGGTGGGGTGGTTGGAGAGGAGGAGTTTAGAGACCTCAGTGTCAGTCAGAGGAGAGAACATAGAGACAGAAGAGTTGCATACAGGAGACAGGTGTTTGACAAGGTGTGGTGCTGAGAATGTATTGCTGATGGTTGTAACCTTATTAGTAAAAAATGTGGCAAAGACATCTGCTGTCAGTGATGTGTCAGGCGGTGGAGGGGGAGGGCAGAGAAGTGTGTTGAATGCTCTAAACAAGCTGTGAGTGTCTGTGGTGCTGTTGATCTTGTTCTGGTAATAGGAGGTTTTTGCAGATTTAACATTATCTGAAAAAGTTGCAAGCAGGGACTGATATTTACCTAGATCTGCTGGATCTTTAGATTTCCGCCATCTCCTCTCAGCTGCCCTGAGGTCAGTCCGATGTTCACGAAGAACGTCAGACAGCCAGGGGCTGGGTGGTGTAGCACGTGCTGGCCTAGAGGAGATAGGACAGATGTTGTCTAGACAGGTTGTTAAAGTAGAGCTTAGTGTGTTTGTGGCAGTGTTTACATTAAGTGTGGTAAATAAATTTTGTGTAGGAAGAGAGGTAGAGACAGCAGTGGAAAGGTGAGAGGGTGAAAGGGAACGGAGGTTACAGCGAAAGGAAACCAAAGGTGGAGTCTGTTTTAATGTAGATGGGAGGGTCATGTTGAATTGAACAAAGTAGTGATCAGAGACATGTAAAGGAGTAACAAGGATATTTGAGTTGGTACAGTTACGTATAAAGATGAGGTCCAGCTGGTTGCCCGATCTGTGAGTTGCTGTGGTGTGTAGTTTTCCAAGTCAAATGAGGCCAGGAGAGTATTCAATTCAGTGGCCTGGGTCTTGTCTTGGTGTATGTTGAAATCACCAAGAACCACAAGTGGCCTACCATCCTCCGGCAAGGAGGACAGCAGGACCTCCAACTCCTCAAGAAAGTTTGTCAGCTGACCTGGAGGGCGATAGATGACAACAACATGTATTTTTGTGGGTTGCATTGTAGTAATAGCATGGAATTCAAAACTAGTATTGTTACATAGTGAAGAGTGTGTTGAAAAAGTCCAGTTGTTATGAATGACACACAACCCATGCCAGTGTTTTTCCTTGTATGCAACTGGCACAGGTATATAGAACAGACACAATATCTGTCAAGAGTGTGTGCAAGCCGTATTCATTCTCCAGAAATAAGAAATTATATTTGGCTTAAAATGCTAATTTCAAACAAAGAATGTTTGAACCATTAACATTTGCATTGTGACTGTGACAAATAAGGACATTTTCCTCAAAATATCATTCTTACTACTCTGAGAAAAAGTAATGATATATTATTTATGACTTAAAGGATTTACACATCATGGTAGTATCTGCCTTTAGTTTATGAATCTAATGAGAATCAGCACTACACATAATAGGAATTACTAAAGAACTAAAGAATCATTAAAATGTCCAGAGGTATTACAGTATTTAATTATATTTTCCATTAAAGGAAATGAATCCTGTTTTTAGGACCATCTTAGATTTTTTGCATTGTGACATTATTTTGTTTAGAGTTAAGCACATTTCTCCCCCAAGTTCTCAATACTGTAATGTGAAAAATGTATGATATAATTATTAAACTTAAAAATATTCATACAACACAGTTTGTTTTATTGCCTTTTATTTTTGCTTATTTGAATTTTAAAAATAATCATTTTAAATCTCATTACTGTAATAGAAAAAAATTAAATGACAAAAATACTGTGTGTGTGTGTGTGTGTGTGTGTGTGTGTGTGTATATATATATATATATATATATATATATATATATATATATATATACACATACACACTGATCAGCCACAACATTAAAACTACCTGCCTAAAATTCTGTCAGTCCCCCTCGTGCCGCCACAACAGCGCCAACCCGCATCTCAGAATAGCATTCTGAGATGCTATTCTTCTCACCACAATTGTACAAAGTGGTTATCTGAGCATCACACTGCCTCTGCGGGCCTCCTTCCCATAGTGCATTCTGCTGCCATCTCTTCCCCAGGTAAACAACACTCACGCACCCCGCCATCCACATGATCTAAAAGAAAACGTGATTCATCAGACCAGGCCACCTTCTTCCATTGCTCCATGGTCCAGTTCTGATGCTCACGTGCCCATTGTAGGCACTTTCGGTGCTGGACAGGGGTCAGCATGGGCACTCTGACTGGTCTGCGGCTATGCAGCCCCATACACAGCAAGCTGCGATTCACTGTGTGTTCTGACACCTTTCTATCATGGCCAGCATTAAGTTTTTCAGCAGTTTGTGCTACAGTAGTTCTTCTGTGGGATCGGACCAGATGGGCTAGCCTTCGCTCCCCACGAGCATCAGTGAGTCTTGGGCGCCCATGACCCTGTCGCCGGTTCACCGGTTGTCCTTCCTTGGACCACTTTTGGTAGGTAATAACCACTGCATACCGGGAACACCCCACAAGACCTGCCATTTTGTAGATGCTCTGACCCAGTCGTCTAGCCATCACAATTTGGCCCTTGTCAAAGTCACTCAGATCCTTACACTTTTTTCCTGCTTCCAACACATGAAATTCAAGAACTGACTATTCACTTGCTGCCTAATATATCCCATTTCTTGACAGGTGCCATTGTAACAAGATAATCGATGTTATTCACTTCACCTGTTAGTGATTTTAATGTTGTGGCTGATCAGTATGTATGTATATATATATATATGTGTGTGTGTGTGTGTGTGTGTGTGTGTGTATATGTGGTTATGGAAAGTTTGAAATTGCCATTAAAATAATGTGACAATGCAACAGATTTCTTTTTTTTTTTGTCCTGGAGGTGGAATTTGTCCTGTATATGTTTTCGTGAGATTCGCCTTCATTTTGTGTAAAACCGAGAAATCTAACATTCATAGCCTTTATAATTGTTGTTTTATTGTACTGAATGTTTGTGGACTCTGTGTAAATGTCTCTTATTTCTTCACAGTCCAGTCTTACCAAGTTTGCTGAGAGTCTTCAAGAGATGATCGGCTATCACACAGTAAGGAAATTTGCCCCAAAGTACTCATAGCTTTCGCTGTGTTGGCATGAAATGTTGCTGTGTTGTATGTAACTTCTTTTTTATTTTTTGTTCTGTTGTTAGGTTTTTGTGTATTTTTAAATAAGTTAATATGAGAAAGATGACTTCAAGGAAAATTACAATGATTTTTTTGCAGCACAAACAATAATTGTCCTCTAGCGTCAGGAGTCTATAGCCATTATAGTTAGATTGTGGTTAAGTTATTTAGACACCAATCAGCCACAACATTAAAACCACCTGCCTAATATTGTGTAGGTCCCCCTCATGCTGCCAAAACATCCTGAGATGCTAGTCTTCTCACCACAAGTGTAAAGAGCGGTTATCTGAGTTACCGTAGACTTTGTCAGTTCAAACCAGTCTGGCCATTCTCTGTTGACCTCTCTCATCAACAGGACATTTCCGTCCACAGAACTGCCGCTCACTGTATGTTTTTTGTTTCTGGAACCATTCTGAGTAAATTCTAGAGACATTTCTGCGTGAAAATCCCAGGAGATCAGCAGTTACAGAAATACTCAAACCAGCCCGTCTGGCACCAATGCAGGTTGGCGCTGTTCTGGCAGCACGAGGGGGACCTACACAATATTAGGGAGGTGGTTATAATGTTGTGGCTGATCGGTGTGTGTGTGTGTGTGTATTTATAATTGATAGTGTCACTTTCAAACTGGTAATGGCGGCTTGAGTGTTTCTAAGAAAGATTGTTGCTTAGAATCGTTGGTTTAAAGTAGTAGTTCTGAACATGAATTACATTTTAGGGACAGAAACCTAAAAATATGTATTGAAATAAACAAGGGCTGTCAATTTAACACTATAATTTAGTGACGCAATGCACTTTGCCAAACCGAACATTTTTATTTTGAGCAGAAAATGACATATATTATATTGACTTCTAAAGCCACTTTTTGTTTTGTTTGAAATACTTTACTCGTCTGCCACAATAATGTAATGTATTTGAATATATGAATAATTATATGTATCATTATTTAAATGATTATATATTAAACAGTGTAGGGTAAGTCCACTATAAATGAAAAACATTATTCCTCAAAAATTGTTATCAGATAACTGATTAATTGCAATTTAAATAATTTAATTTGCTTAATCAATCAACATATCATGTAATTAATTTGATTACAAATTTTAATTGATTGACAGCCTTGAAATAAATGCATGCAACACACAAAAGCACAATGTGGTAACCATGGTACAAGTGGAATTATTGACTCCAGACCATTTCATTTTATATATTAAGGTCCACGTTACCAAATCTGTATAGGCCTAATTCAACTGTTGTCAATTATTCCTTACTTAGCATGGAATTCTGGATCCTGGTGGGTTTACAGACATTTCAATGTTTTGATAAATTTTCTGCATGGCTATAAAAATCACTTGCAAATCACATCATTCTATAATCCTCATGGCTCAACAGTGATGCTGGTGTCCCTGCTGTTGCCTGTAGCAGTTTTATACTGGAACTCTATGAGTCAGTGTTAAGTCTGTGATAAGATCAACTGACTTGTGGTTAAAGTCCTCACGAAGTACATGATCTTTTCAGCACAGATGTGTTTGGCCTATTTCATCCATAACACACTACAGCTATCTGATTTCACTGGCCTTTAACGTTTACAAACACTCCAACACCTTTTCACACTTCATATCAAAGTGCAGTAGCTACAGAAAATGTGATAAAAGTTTGTGCTCAAAAGTTTGCATACCCTGGCAGAAATTGTGAAATTTTGGCATTGATTTTAAAAATGACTGATCATGCAAAAATGATCTTTTATTTAAGGATAGTGATCCTATGAAGCCATTTATTATCACATAGTTGTTTGGCTCCTTTTTAAATCATAATGATAACAGAAATCACCCAAATGGCCCTGATCAAAAGTTTACACACCCTTGATTGTTTGGCCTTGTTACAGACACACAAGGTGACACACACAGGTTTAAATGGCAATTAAATGTTAATTTCCCACACCTGTGGCTTTTTAAATTGCAATTAGTGTCTGTGTATAAATAGTCAATGAGTTTGTTAGCTCTCATGTGGATGCACTGAGCAGGCTAGATACTGAGCCATGGGGAGCAGAAAAGAACTGTCAAAAAACCTGTGTAACAAGGTAATGAAACTTTATAAAGATGGAAAAGGGTATAAAAAGATATCCAAAGCCTTGAAAATGCCATTCAGTACTGTTCAATCACTTATTAAGAAGTGGAAAATTCGGGGATCTCTTGATACCAAGCCAAGGTCAGGTAGACCAAGAAAGATTTCAGACACAACTGCCAGAAGAATTATTCGGGATACAAAGAAAAACCCACAGGTAACCTCAGGAGAAATACAGGCTGCTCTGGAAAAAGACGGTGTGGTTGTTTCAAGGAGCACAATACGACAATACTTGAACAAAAATGAGCTGCATGGTCGAGTTACCAGAAAGAAGCCTTTACTGTGCCAATGCCACAAATGACAACACCTTGACATGCCTCACAGCTTCTGGCACACTGTAATTTGGAGTGATGAGACCAAAATAGGGCTTTATGGTCACAACCATAAGCGCTATGTTTGGAGAGGGGTCAACAAGGCCTATAGTGAAAAGAATACCATCCCCACTGTGAATCATGGTGGTGGCTCACTGATGTTTTGGGGGTGTGTGAGCTCTAAAGGCACGGAGAATCTTGTGAAAATTAATGGCAAGATGAATGCAGCATGTTGTCAGAAAATACTGGCAGACAATTTGCATTCTTCTGCACGAAAGCTGCGCATGGGACGCTCTTGGACTTTCCAGCACGACAATGACCCTAAGCACAAGGCTAAGTTGACCCTCCAGTGGTTACAGCAGAAAAAGGTGAAGGTTATGGAGTGGCCATCACAGTCTCCTGATCTTAATATCATCGAGTCACTCTGGGGAGATCTCAAACGTGCAGTTCATGCAAGACGACCAAAGACTTTGCATGACCTGGAGGCATTTTGCCAAGACGAATGGGCAGCTATAACAACTGCAAGAATTTGGGGCCTCATAGACAACTATTACAAAAGACTGCACGATGTCATTGATGTTAAAGGGGGCAATACACAGTATTAAGAACTAAGGGTATGCAGACTTTTGAACAGGGATCATTTTATTTTTTTCTTTCTTGCCATGTTTTGTTTTATGATTGTGCCATTCTGTTATAACCTGTTATAAGATCAGGGCCATTTGGGTGATTTCTGTCACCATTATGATTTAAAAAGGAGCCAAACAACTATGTGATAATAAATGGCTTCATATGATCACTATCCTTAAATAAAAGACAGTTTTGTTTGCATGATTAGTCCTATTTTCAAAATCAATGCTAAAATTTCACAATATTTGCCAGGGTATGCAAACTTTTGAGCACAACTGTGTGTGTGTGTGTGTGTGTGTGTGTGTGTGTGTATATATATATATATATATAAAATTTAGTGA
This sequence comes from Myxocyprinus asiaticus, assembly GCF_019703515.2. Taxonomy (NCBI): domain Eukaryota; kingdom Metazoa; phylum Chordata; class Actinopteri; order Cypriniformes; family Catostomidae; genus Myxocyprinus; species Myxocyprinus asiaticus. Next base: position 17,630,759 of record NC_059392.1, on the reverse strand, counting down.
CAGTAGCAGTTGCTTGAGATTTGACCATCTGTTTTGTTTTGCAGATTTTGTTCGACCAAGCACAGCGATCAATCAAATCACAACTGCTGACGTTTGTGCGAGAGTGAGTATCCAAACAAAATCTGAATTATTGAAAATAGACATTTACGTTGACAAATTACTGAAACAGTCTGTCTGCATATTGAATTTCATAATGATCAGGAATCGACATTTGCACAAAAATCAAAATTTTAATTATAAAATTAAATAAAATATTAAAATATTGTTTAGGACTATAAAGATTATTTTGTATTGTGAGACTATATTCATGACAATTAAGCACATGCCCCCGCCCCTCCTCCAAAAATATATATATATATATATATATTTTAAATTCTCATTACTGTAATGTTTCTGGATATTTTTATACTTTTGAGTTCTTATGTAATTCATAATATTCTCAATGATGATTAGATTCTCATTAATACGATTATCCTTTTTTTTTTTTTTTTTTTTTAACATCTGCATAAATTAAAGGCACTACAACAAATACTATCAAGATATACAGTGGCAAGAAAAAGTATGTGAACCTTTTGGAATTATCCGCATTTCTGCATTAATTATTCATAAAGTGTGGTCTGATCTTCACCTAAGTCCTAATAAAAGACAAACACAATCTGATTAAAGTAATAACAAACAAATAATTGTATTTTTGTATTGAACACGTTGTTTGTTTACAGTCCATGCTGGAAAAAGTATGTGAACCCTTGTATTTAATGACCGGTAGAATCTTCTTCAGCAGCATAAACCTCCACCAGACGTTTCCTGTAGCTGATGATCTGTCTTGTATATCATGGAGGAAGGATTTTACACCATTCTTCCCTACAAATTTATTTCAGGTCTTTAGTATTTCTGGGATTTATTGCATGAATGTCATGCCGCAACAAAGTTAAGGTCTGGACTCTGACTTGGCCATTCTAAAACACTCATTTTCTTTCTTTAAAAGAGATTTGCTTGTGTGTTTTGGGTCATTGTCTTGTTGAAACACCCAGCTGTTAGATGACAGGCCATTACCCTGACATTCTTCTGTAAAATCTCTTGATACACTTTTGAATTAATTGTTCCCTAAATGATGGCCCTGATGTAGCAAAGTAGCTTCAAACCATGATGTTTCCTCCACCATGCTTCACAATTGGGATGAGGTTTTGGTGTTGGTGTGCAGTGCCTTTTGTCCTCCAAATATAATGTTGTAGCATTATTCCAGAAGTTTGTGGAGCATCAAGGTGGTCTTTCGCACACATGAGATGCGCAGAAACGCTTTGTTTGGAGAGCAGTGGTTTCCTCTGTGGTGTCCTTCCATGAACACCATTCTTGCTCAAGTGTTTTTCTTATAGTATGAACAGACTTAAGCAAGTTCAAGAGATTTCTGCAGATTTTTTGCTGTTACTTTTGTGTTCTTTTTCACTTCCTTCAGCATTGCATGTTGTGCTCTTGGGGTGAACTGTGCAGGATGCTCACTCCTAAGCAAACTAGCAACAGTGCTGAATTTCCTTCATTTGTAGATAATTTGTTGTACTGTGGATTGGTGAACATCCAGGTCATTTAGAAATGTTTTATAGCCTTTTCCAGCTTCATGCATCTTCACAATTCTTCTTCTAAGGTCCTCTGACATTTATTTTGATCAGGGCATTGTTCACAGGCTTCTTGAGAAGTTCAGACTCTGTCAGTACCCAGACTGTACTGTTTTTATACTGCAGGGCACCTCTAAAATCCACACCTACAATCTCAGCTCATTGACTGGAACACCAAATAGCTTTTTTAGAAGTCAGATGCCCAGAGGTTCACATGCTTTTTCCAGCATGGACTGTGAATAATTAATTAATAGTTAAACAACATGTTCAATAAAGACATGAAAACTACAAATATTTGTCATTACTTTAAGCAGATTGTGTTTGTCTATTATTAGGACTTAGGTGAAGATCATTTTATGAATAATGAATGCAGAAATGTGGGTAATTCCAAAGGGTTCACATACTTTTTCTTGCCACTGTATATCTTGATAGTATTTGTTGTAGTGCCTTTAATTTATGCAGATGTTACCATACTACCAAAGTATAAATACTTCACTATTTATATAAGATACCATTATTATTTTTCATATTACTGTAATGAGTATGTACGAACCCCTTTAAAGAACAGGGCGGGAATTTGTTTTCTCAAATAGTTTTGCATGCCCTCGCAATAGTTTGCATTCCCCCACAATAAGTTTTGCATTCCCTCGCATAGTTTGCATTCCCTCACATAGTTTGCATTCCCTCGCAATAGTTTGCGTTCCCTCGCAATAACTTTTGCGTTCCCTCGCAATAACTTTTGCGTTCCCTCGCAATAGTTTGCGATCCCTTGCAATATGTTTTGCGTTCTCTTGCAATAGTGTGCTTTCCCTTGCAATAGTTTGTGTGCCCTTACAATAACTTTTGCGCTCCCTCACAATAGTTAGCGTTCCCTTGCAATAAGTTTTGTGTTTCCTCACGATAGTTTGCGTTCCCTCACAATAGTTTGCGTTCCCTCACAGTAAATTTATTATGGTTTTATTACAGTAACCATATTTTAACCTTGATATTCGTAGTGAAACCATAGTGATAATACAGGAAAACGAAAACTATGGTAATAAAAAATCATAATTTTGAGGTTATTATGGTTTTACCGTATAAATACTATAGTTAAGCTTTCCGCTTGTAAATATCCCACTCTGTCCTCTAAGGGGCTCTGTAGAATGAGACTTTGACTGGAAAATAATGTCATGAAAATAATGTCACAAACAAATCTTGACAGCTTTTGCAATATTCATTGTTAACTGTTAATATTGCCAAGCCATGTGTGACGCTACAACTAAATAAATTTTTCCATGTTTGTCATTAAAGTTTAAAAACAAAGGCTTCCTTATATTTATGGAATGGAATTGCTCTGTGTTTTGCAGGGACCTTCGGAAGTTTAAAGAAGCTAAGAAACAATTTGACAAAGTGAGCGAAGAGAAAGAGGCAGCTCTGTCCAAAAATGCCCAAGCACCTCGCAACAAACAGCACGAGGTGGATGAGGCCACCAACATTCTGAATGCCACACGCAAGTGCTTCAGACACGTCGTTCTGGACTACGTACTGCAGGTAAGATCACTTCAACATGGCCTGATGTTAACTAACAATATGGAGCTGCAGTTTAAAAAACATCCATTGTTAATGGTTAACCTACTCAAGCAGTCTTTGTACGATAACAGGCCAAACTAAAATGCAGAAAGTGAAAATTGATTTGCGGACCGAAATTAAGGATAAACTATTAACACTTGAAGATCGATTCATGTTACAGAGTAAACGTGACCTCAGTTCTCACTTCCTGGGCTGTGTAATAATGACTGCACACTAATACACTCTCAGATTTAATTATTCCTAGGAGCAAGAGCATGTTCAGTCTAACAGCTTTAACTCATTGATTTGTAACTTTATGGTAGGTTGACCTTTTTTCAAAGTTACATGTAATAGCCTGGAAACTCAAATAAATCTCTCCACATAGTCATATTTAACTCTTTAAGTGCACTTGGTATACAGTAGCTTGGCATGCAGTAGAGTGTGCCTCCTGGTGGCACAGAAAGAGAACAGCATATTTCAAAAATGAACACTTTCCAATTAAGGATTTTAGGAAGCAAATGTGTTATGCTTGATAGTGGCCATCATTATTTAAGCATCTGTAGTTGCTTTGAGCCTACAGATTAAAACCTACAGATGTAATAAAAGTTTCTCTGTATTAGGGGATTTTTATTTCTTTATTTTTTTTCAGATTAATGTGCTCCAGTCCAAGAGACGATCAGAAATCCTCAAATCGGTAAACTATTCCTGTCATGTTTTGCACCCTTCATGTATAATTAAGACTTAAAAGAAGAGACAGGTGATTGTGTAAGTGTTTTTTCTTTCTCTAGATGCTGTCCTTCATGTACGCCCACCTGACATTCTTCCATCAGGGTTATGATCTGTTCAGTGAACTACAACCCCTCATGAAAACACTCACTGGACAGGTACTTTACATCTGTCTATCTGTCATCTGTCTGTCTTTCTATATGTCTGTCTGTCTTTTTATCTGTCTGCCTGTCTGTCTATCAATATATCTGTGTATTTGTCTGTCTGGTGAATCTTTCAGTCTATCATATTTGTCTGTCTATCTATGTTTCTGTCTGTCTTTTGAATCTGTTTGTCTGTCTTTCTATCTGCCTTTCTATCTGTCTTCTTGTCTGTCTTTCTATCTATCTGCCTCTGATGAATTTGTCTGTCTTTCTTTCTGTCTGTCTGTCTGTCTTCCGAATCTTTTTGTCTGTCTGTCTCTGTTAAATCTGTCTGTCTGTCTGTCTGTCTATCTATCTACTGTATCTATCTATCTGCCTCTGACAGATTTGTCTGTCTGTCTGTCCCTCTATCTATCTCTATGTCTGTCTGACTATCTAGCTGTCTGTCTATCTATCTGTCTGTGTCTTTCTGTCTATCTGTCTCTTTTGAATCTGTCTCTCTGTCTATGTATCTGTCTGTCTGTCATTTTGTCTGTCTGTCTGTCTGTTTACCTGTCTTTCTATCTATCTGTCTGTCTGTCTGTCTTTCAAGTCTGTCTATCAAATCGGTCTGTCGAATCTGTCTGTCTGTCTGTCTGTTGAATCCGTCTATCTATCTGTCTGTATGTACACTACTGGTCAAAAGTTTTGAAACACTTGACTGAAATGTTTCTCATGATCCTAAAAATCTTTTGATCTGAAGGCGTATGCCTAAAATAAATGTTTGAAATTAGTTTTGTAGACAAAAATATAATTGTGCCACCATATTAATTTATTTAATTATAAATCTAAAATTTTATAAAAAAAAAAAAGTTTTTGAAATTGATGACTTGGACCAAATAATAAAGAAAAGCAGCCAATAAGTGCCCAACATAGATGGGAACTCCTTCAATACTGTTTAAAAAGCATCCCAGGGTGATACCTCAAGAAGTTGGTTGAGAAAATGTCAAGAGTACATTTCTGTAAATTCTAGGCAAAAGGTGACTACTTTGAAGATGCTAAAATATAACACAGTTTTGATTTATTTTGGATTTTGTTTAGTCACAACATAATTCCCACAGTTCCATTTATGTTATTCCATAGTTTTGATGACTTTACTATTATTCTAAAATGTGAACAAAAATTATAATAAAGAATGAGTAAATGTTTCAAAACTTTTGACTGGTAGTGTATGTCTTTTTATCCATCCATCCATCCATCCATCCACCTCGAAAATGTCTGTCTGTCTATCTATCTATATTTCTCTACCTATGTATCTGTCTGCCTCTGCCTTATCTATCTGTCTGTCTGACTGTCTTTCTGTCTATCTATCTATCTATTTATCTGTCTGTATGTTGAATCTGTCTGTCGAATCTGTCTGTTGAATTTATCTGTCTGTCCATCTGTCGAATCGCAGTGAATGTTCTCTGTATGAAAAAGCAAAAGCTTGATTTCTGTGCCAAACCTTACAGCATTTTATTTTCACCTACAAGGACTGACCGGCACGTGAATCCTTGTTTCCTGTGGGCAGAAATAAGAGGGTTTTCAAGACATGTAATTGGCCAGTGCTTATACTTGGCTTGCACTGGAAACATGAAGTTAAATTGAGTGATTAAGGGGTATTCCCTGTGTGGCAGTTAAATTGAGTATGAGAGAGTTGTAAGTTCATAGTGACAGTGGATTGTAAAGCACAGGGCTGTCTGGATTTGTTTTCAGCTTTCTGTCTGACAATATGAAGCTCAAGAGAGTGGAGTGCTTATGTCGTGAGGTTTGGAGAAGCTGTCCGCAGGTTTGTGTTTGTTTTCATCATGGACTGCTTAAAGATAAGAGCAAACATTTACGAAGGACTGATAACACAATACCAGTCAAAATTTTTGACACATTCTTAATTCGGTTGCTAAGGTGTTCTGTGTGGTATTTGGTGTGTTTCTAAGCAGTGGCTAGGGTGTTTTAGGTGTTTTCTAAGGTGTAACTGAGGTGTTCTGGGTGTTTGCTACCCAGGTCTACCCAAGCCTCTATGACATTTTGGTCTCTAGATATGGCTTGAGATCCTCCTTCAGTGTACAGTAAGTTTATGGGAAGTTTTCACCCATCGAATTTTATCGTAAGATCCCTTAGAAAAGTCAACAAGACACATGATTTGAGGTGTCATTCATGTTTTTAGCAGAAAAACCATACAGGACGAGTTTCACGCTGAAGTTTGATGTTCAAATCACTAACTTTATGAGCAATAGTAATGATCATGGTAGCCTGATTCATGCTCACTGTCTTTGTTATTAACCAAAGGCTACTATAGACAGTGGAAACTTCTGGTTGTGACTTTGACGGGGAAAACATTTCTCATCTGACCTTATCAGCAGTGAATCTGCCCGCCTTCTTCCTGCTAAACCAAAACAAACCGCTTCACCCAAATATTGTGTGTGCTCCTCTGTGTAATACTGATCTATGATGGATACAGTGTTGATGGCTTGCTGCATTTGAGAAAATAGAAGTGCACGTAAAGTTCATTACTCTTCACTGCTTTTCCCCTGTAAGAAATAAACATAATTAGTGGTGTTTGCTTAGCATCACTATTACTATTGATCATACTCAGGGTTAGGGTTAGTGTTTTGAATAAACTTCTAACCCTACAGTTAGTATTAAAAAAACACATGAGAGGTGTGTTATTACTTTTATATTTCTATGCAATTTTTGTCTGGCAGAGGATACGATGGGTTAAAAAACCAATAGGGTGATTCTCACTTTTTCTCAGGACAAGAAAATGTCCTGGTCAACAAATAAGAAATTACTTTTTCAAATAGAAAATAAAGCATATTTTTTAGGGCCATTTAGATTAAAGATCAAACGCATCCAAACACGGGAGACCAGAAACATAAGCTCATGCAAAAAGATTTTGTATTTTGCTGTGGAGGAAAGTTAAAGTCTGATGAACTCTGAACTGCGAATCCGGGTGACGAGTAGACGTGTGACCAATAGAAGATATTTGAGGTGAGGGGTTAAGCAGTCTATCTATAGTGAAGAAGAGGAATCTAGGATTTTGTTTGTGGCTGTCATTTTAACTTGAGAAGTAAGATTTTCTGGAAGACCTCATTTCATTATTTAGTATGTTTAAAGCTGTATTACAGTACTTTGGGTGTTCTATTGACATCTATGGTTGAAACTAGGGATGTGCGAGACTAGTCAACTAAACGGTTCTGATGCCGCTAGTCAACACTGGAATTGCTAGTCAGTTAATATTTCCCCCCATTAAACTGTAAACATTTTTACACATTTATGTTTGGCTTTATATTTTTACAGAGGCTGCAATTAAAGTACTGTCATATTAAGGTTACATATTTTAAATAGAATTAATAATACAAATATTATATTAAAAAGAGGATATCTGGAGCAGATACCAAGTTTCATTTAACCTCAGGCTACGCGTGCTTCTTCCCTCTCTCACTCGCGGCATGCAGGAAAATGTCCTCTTGCTAGACAAGCAAACTCAGCAAAGTAGTTATGAAATCACTTTGGTGGTGGTGCAGGAAGCGGATTTCCAAACATTTGCAAGTCCCTATGGATGTTTTCACATTTGAGTCTTCTTTAAATCTGTGCATGCTTGTATGTTATTTTTCCATTGTGCAGGCTTTTTCAAGCACACAATAGCAGCCTCAGGTGACAATGTTGATGTATGAATTTTGCTCATCAAAAAATATATGCTTTTGAGTAAGAAAATTACTGTTTTAGGCTAGGTATGCCATTTTATAATCTGCTGATTAAGAAGGCTATTTTCAAAAAAAAATTTTTTTTTACTTAACAGGTTAAGCTATATTTTTATTCTGTGCACGTCATGTGTAGAAAACATTACATCACAGTATTATTTTTTCTATCCTATAGCTCCTTTTTTTTTTTTTTTTTTTTTTTTACATCGTAACTGTTATTGGTTAACGTTCTTTACTGAACAGCTGTCATATTAGATCAATGGCTAACGCACGACAGAACGTCGTGAAATACACGCAACTTTTCAGCACATATTTTTTTATGTCATAGATTTGGCTAAGCCTACCTGTTAATTAATTTCAACAACGTACTGACTGTTTTAATATTTAAGTAACTTTTACTTAGTGAATTCCGTTTAGAACAGGCTGGGTTGCTCTATTGGTCCTGCACTATTCATTCAGTTATTTTCAACAAATATGCCTGTTAAATATTCACTAACGTTGATTCGGTGAATGCGTGTCATGTTCTATATTTAATGTACAATGGTCATAATGCAAGGCGAGCATGTCGCAGATAAATGCCCCTTTTCAGTGGAATTTAGCGTCGGATTTGGAATAGATTAAGTATTTTAAATGGGTCGCATAAGTAATTTTTTTTTTTGGACTGTTTTATGAAGGTTGGTTTCTTTTTAGACTATTCGACTTCAAAATTTCCATTTAAACGTCAGTGAAATTAGTCATTCTGCACCTCCCTAGTTGAAACCTAAAATTGCAAGTAACTTGCAGAAGTTTCCTTTATGGTTTCTTTGGCAGTAAGCTTATACCTTAATGAGAGATAGTTACACACTAAACAAATTAATATACTCTGATGAGCCAAAGCATTATGAACACTCACAGGTGAAGCGAATAACATTGAGTATCTTCTAACAAGGCCACATGTCAAGGTCTGGGTAGATTAGATGGTAAGCAAACAATTAGTTCTCGTAGTCAACGTGTTGAGTGCAGGAAAAATGGGCAGGAGTAAAAACCTGAGCGAATTTGACAAGGGCCAAATTGTTATGGCCAGGCGACTGGGTCAGATCATCTCTGAAACCGCAAGGCTTGTGGGGTGCTCCCAGTCAGCAGTGGTGAGTACCAACCAACAGTGGTCCGAGGAGGGACAAACCACAAATCAGCGACAGGGTGTTGGGCGCCCAAGGCTCATCGATGTGTGAGGGCAAGAAGGCTATCTCATCTGGTCCGAACCCACAGAAGGTCTACTGTGGCACAAGTCACAGAAAATTCTAATGATGGTTATGGGAGGAATGTGTCACAACACACAGTGTATCGCACCCTCCTGCGTATGGGGCTGCATAGCCGCAGGCTGTTCAGAGTGCCCATGATGACCCCTGTTCACCGTCGAAAGCCCCTACATGCGAGCGTTGGAACTGGCCCTTGGAGCAGTGGAAGAAGGTTGCCTGGTCTGATTAGTCCCGTTTTTCTTTTACTTCACGTGGACGGCCGTGCACATGTGTGCCGTTTACCTGGGGAAGTGATGGCACCAGGATGCACTGTGGGAAGACAACAAGCCAATGAAGGGTGTGTGATGCTCTGGGCAATGTTCTGCTGAGAAACCCTGGGTCCGGCCATTCATGTGGACATTTTTTGACATGTGCCACCAATCTAAACATTGTTGCAGAGCAGGTACACCGCTTCCTGGCAATGGTATTCCCTGATGGCAGTGGCCTCTTTCAGCAGGATAATGCACCCTGCCACATTGCACACATTGTTCAGGAATTGTTTGACAAACATGATGAAGATCTCAAGATGTTGCCCTGGCCTCCAAATTCTCCAGATCTCACTCCAATTGAGCATCTGTGGGATGTGCTGGACCAACAAGTCCGATCCACGGCATCTCAACCTCGCAATTTACAGGACCTGAACAATCTGCTGCTAATGTCTTGGTGCCAGATACCACAGGACACCTTCAGGGATCTAGTTGAGTCCATGCCTCAGCGGGTCAGTGCCGTTTTGGTGGCATGCAGAGGACCAACAGCATATTAGGCAGGTGGTCATAATGTTGTGACTCATCAGTTTATACATTACTGTGCTGTGAAATCGATATATTATAAACATCTTGAGATTAGTATACATTCATGGGTAACTACCTTGTACCTATAGTGGCTTTAAGATGAAATTTTAAATTGTCCACTATGTTTAAACATACTAAATGCTAAAAGAGCAATGGAAAGTGACAGCATCTTGTGCATTTCTGCAACTGGGGTTAAAGAAATAAGAAAACAGTAACACACACACACTTGGGGACACACACACTTAGGCAACCTTGAAACTGCAGCAATGTTAAAAAATACTCAGAACACAGGAATATTAGTAAACATGTTACAGTAACTTCACTGGAAAACAAAACCTATTAAACACTTTGCGATCTGTAAACACAATATCCCCTGAGCTCTGTTAAATTAATTTACGGCCCTATGATTTCCGTGATGTGGAAAATACGGACAGAATCACTAAATCCAGTCATAAAAATTGAATTAACTATAAAATGCAGAATTTCATGGAATTTGACATTCTTGAGACAAAATTAATGTGTAAATGCAAAAAGAAAAACAGAAAAATCTTTATATTTCCTAGTGTGATGTTTAAACCACAAAAGGCTGTAATTAAATGAAATAAATGTAAAGTCTGCATGTGTTGCGTGCCTCAAAATGAATATGTGAAGCCAGCTGCTCATACACTGATCACGCTCTATGTGTAGCAGACTACAGAGAGGAGAGCACTCATTAACCTTGAGGTGCGCATCACATGGATACTATTTATTAATATGTTAAATTGCAGCCTTTCGTGGTTTAATAAGCACATTAAACCATATAGCGAACTGCTAATCCGGATGTGTGAAGATACCGTCAAAAACAAACAGGTCCGAACCGACAGAAAGGGCTTCACTCCAAAATAAAAGCTTCAGCCAAAATAAAATCTCATTTTAACTAGACACATGAAATTGCGACCAAAATATATGATTATATAGTAAAATTATATTAAATTTAAGCAATATCTCACAAGCAAGAGTGCTTTTATACTGAATAAAAGCTTGTATCAATGATTTCATTAATGCTGTGATGCTCTGGAGTGCAGTACTGTATTTGACAAAAAATAATTCCAGTGTTGTGTTTTGGATTGTGCTATGAGGATCTGTATAGCAGCACTACATTTGATACAAATAATGCAAAGGTTTGTTCAAAAGTAATTGTCCTGTTTCCTAAAAGTTCTGAAGTTGTAAAAATGTATTCATTTGATTAAAGTTCAAAAAAAATATTTTAATTGACATTTTTTTGATGATAAAATGTGATTAAACTTTAAAACATGCAATTCAGAAATAATAAAATGAAATGGAATACATGGAATTGGGGGGGGGGGGGGAGCAGAATTTAGGAAAAATTTCATAGGGCCCCATTTATTAAAGCATAACAACCAATATAAGCTTCAACAACTCATATCTGAGCATAATAGCAAGTAAACAACTTTGCCAAACAGTTAACAGTTAAACAACCATCCAGAGATTGTTGTCCTGCCACTGATGTCCTGAAACTGCTGCAGCTTCTCTAGCCACCACACAAGTGACACCCTTCTTTTCAGATCTTAATAACATGACGTTAACACGCAAAGACGAATGATGCAAGCATGAAATTTTGTGTCAAATGCAACCCGACTGCTAAAAATAAAACTCATTATTGTAGGCTTACCATAGTGATTCAGGGTAAGACAAGGACAGAGTTTTGAACAAGTGTTTTTTTTTATGTACTCGCTCAGTAATGGACTGTTGTGAATTTTAACAAAAAAATCTTCTGTAATGCAGCTTTATGTTATTTTTATAAATAGCATGGTAAACGGCTGTTTTTACGCTTCCACTGCTGTTCTGCGTTTCTTCAGTCTCTTCTTAATTTTACAATGGAGGTACTATTTCTCCAGAGGTCCCATAGACAGACTTTGTTTTTCAAGGGGGCAAAAGAGTTCATACATCCACACAGACCAAGACTAAAGCTGTCCACTAGAATGTCTAAGTAGGAGAATTAAAGAGGAGGGAGAGATGATATGAGCTCCATGAAGGTTTCAGCAGTGATATAGTGCTTAGAGAAAGTCCTCTTATGGATGTTGGTCAACCCTGTTGCTGCAAACCCTGTGACCTTTGTGAAGGCATATATCCCTATATATCAATTTATATTGTTGTATCTCTTCCAGCTGGATCAACTGGTGATGGACTCAGCGAAAGAGAGGAAGGATATGGAGACCAAACACTCCACTATACAACAGAAGGTACGAGACCTCCTTCAAACAAACACATGCATGATCACATCTGCTGTAGGTAAAACATGAATGACACACAGAGCCCCAACCAGCTCCCCCTATTTAGGGGTTTTCTGAGCTTTTATGTTCTTCCTTTCACCTCGTTCTAAAGAGATGCAATGGAACAACATTTAGCTGTTACTAAATGTATTTATCTTCGAAGCGAAGTGACAAAATCACAGCCAATCAAAAAACATTTAATTTTTATTTTTTTAATTAACATTTATTTATTGATTCAAAGAAAAAACACAACAGAGAAAAACACAACATATACACACCGAATCAACATTTACCTTTTAACCCTCATTAACATCCCTCCCCAAACACCAACCCCACCCTACCCCAAAGAACACCCCTGTGGTCACATAAAATAATACACACACACAAACAATAAAATAAAAAATAAATAAAAATAAATAAAAAATAAAATATATAATAAACATGCATAATTAAACTAAATGTCTCCCTCCTCATCCCTTCCCCTAGAGTCCTCCAAAACTGCCAAATACCTACCCCACTTCCTGAAAAATATATCCTCCAGCCCCAGTCTTCCATCTATTATCTTTTCATAAGCCGCCACCCTCCCCATCTCCGCACACCACTCTGGAAATGGTGGCACTCCGTCTGACTTCCATCACCTTAAAATAATTTGTCTACCAATCATCACGCCAGTCAGAACCCAATTCTTTTATATATTTGTCCCCCAAATTTATAACTTCCCCATCGCCCAAAATGCAAAGTCTGGGGCAAAGTAAAATTTGAGTGCCCAGAATGTGACGCAAATAATTCTGAATCTTTAACCAAAAATCTTGGATCTTAACGCGTCCCCAAAAAACATGGGTTGTGTTTCCAACTTCTGATTGGCATCACCAGCAGGTGGGTGTGTCTTTAAGACCAAGCCTATATAATCTAGAGGGGGTCCAATAAAATCTTTGTAAAATCTTAAATTGCATAAGACAACCCTTGCATCTCTAGATGCAGACTTGACATTTTTCAGAATCTTAGTCCACACTCCATCCTCCAATACCAAATTCAAATCTTTCTTACATAATCTCTTAATAGAAGTTAAAGCTCCATCCCCCATACTCTGAATTAACAGGGAGTAGTACACTGCCTCATGACCTTTTCCAAAAGCCGCAATCACCTCTCCCAAAGCATCTGCCTCCTTAGGGGGGTGTGTGCTACTCCCAAAAATAGTACAAAGCAGGTGGCACAATTGTAAATAGCTATAAAACTGAGGTCTGGGGATCCCAAAATGTTGGAACAAGTTTTCAAACGACCTCAACACTCCACTTTCATATAGGTCACCGATTGTAGCAACCCCCCTCACAATCCACTCTGGCCAGCAGAAAGGGGACTTGCCAATACATAATCTTGGGTTCTGCCATATGCTCGAGGCAACATTTAAATAAGTGTCCGATTTAAACAATCTGGACACTTTAGTCCATACCGAGTGTAAATGCGAGATAATGGGGTGAAACTTAACTTTTCCGATTAGTTTGATAGAGATGCTTTGTAATGGCGAAATAGGGGCAAGAACTGCCTGTTCAGTAACAAACCAGGGAGGGGCTCTCTCAGGTGGAAGTGACCAATGAGCTAAATGTCTGAGACTGAACGCATAGTAATAAAACAAAATCTTGGGTAGGCCTAGCCCTTCTTTGTCAATCGGCCTATGTAACTTATTAAAATGCAATCTGGGATGTTTACCATTACAAATGAAGGACTTCGCTATGCTATCAAATTGTTTGAAATAAGAGAGGGGGACATCTACAGGGAAAGACTGTAGCAGGTAGTTAAAATTTGGAATACAATTCATTTTAATAACATTAACCTTCCCAATCATCGATAAATGTAATGAAGCCCACCTGCCCACATCACTCGAAAATCTTTTTATTAAAGGGTCAAAATTGGAACAAACTAAATAAGACAAATTTGCTGGGAATAAAATCCCCAAATACTTAATGCCCTGTTTGGGCCATTGGAAGGTGCCCGGCTGGAAAGCCGTTACTGGACAGTACGCTGTCAGAGCCAAAGCTTCGGATTTAGACCAATTAACTTTGTATCCTGAGAACTTGGAAAAGGAATTAATAATTCAGTGGAGGCAAGGCATAGATCTAGTAGGTTCAGAGACAAATAATAAAATACCATCTGCGTAAAGCAGAAGCTTATGCACCACACCTCTCGCCACCACCCCTGGAAAATCATCCTTCCCCCTTATCGTGGCTGCTAATAGTTCCAGGGCAAGACAGAACAATAAAGGGGAAAGAGGGCAGCCCTGCCGAGTGCCCCTATCCAGAGTAAAATAATCTGAAATTAATCCATTTGTTTGTACTGCTGCTACAGGGTGTCTATAAAGTAACTTAATCCAACCAATAAATGTACTCCCGAACCTATACATTTCCAAAATCTTAAAAATTAATCCCATTCTACCATATCAAACGCCTTTTCGGCGTCAAGTGAGATGGCAGCGACCGGAGAGTGATCATTCGCTACTGACCAGATGATATTGATGAGACGCCTGATGTTATCAGAAGAGCTACGGCCCCAAATAAACCCCACCTGATCTATATGTATAAGAGACGTCATAACCTTACTTAATAGGTTAGCCAAAATTTTTGACAATATTTTTTACATCTAGTTGGATCAGGGAGAATGGACGGTAACTTTTACACTCGCTTGGATCTTTGTCCTTTTTAAGAATCAGACTGATCCGGGCTTGTGTCATGGTTGGAGGAAGCTTTCCATTCTTTAATGATTCAGTATGAACTTCTAACAAAAGTGGAGCCAGTTCTGTAGCAGGATCTTAAAAATTCTGCGGCAAAACCATCTGGCCCCGGAGCCTTGCCAGTAGGTAGGGACTTAATTACCTCATCAAGCTCCTCCAAAGTTATCTCAGAATCAAGAGAGTTTTTTTGCTCAATCGTCAGTTTAGGAAGATCTAATGGTTCCGAAAAGTTTCTAATATCTTCATCATTAGACGAAGACGTGAAGCTATAAAGATCAAGATAGAACTCTTTAAAGGTATTATTAATATCAATGGCTAAGGTTAAAATTTCACCACCAGCAGATTTCACTGAGGGAATGATAGAAAGAGACTCTCTCTGCTTTATATATCTAGCCAAAAGCTTCCCTGCTTTGTCCCCCGACTCAAAGTATGACTGTCTTGCCCTGAATAGCCAAAACTCCACTTTCTGTGACAAAATAGTATTATATCTATATTTCAATCGGGTCAATTCTCTGAGGCCATCAGCTGACATATGGTGCTTCAGCTCTTCCCCTGCACTTTTCTTCCAACTCCACGAGTTCTCGTGCTTTGGATTTTTTTATGAATGAGGCATACTGTATGATCCGGTCCCTAAGAACCGCCTTAAGTGCCTCCCAAGCCACACCCACAGAGGATACAGAGGACCAGTTGGTCTCCATATAAACACTGATTTCAGTCTTTAACATTTGTTATCCTGCTTCACTGTGATCAAGGACTGTGATCAAAGTCTCCTCCCAATATTATATCATGAGGGGTGCCAGCAGCTTGCAACATCCCTTCAAGATCTATAAAAAAGCCCTGATCATCAGCGTTAGGATTTCTTGAAGAAACACAACATCATATTTCTTAAATTTAAGAAAAGTAATAACCTTCCTTCTTTTTATGGTGTGCCCCAACCCATTTACATTCCATGTGGAGAGAGATAGTATACTCATATTAACATCTGACATTTTGATATAGTAGAAAAAATTAATTGTGTGTCAAAAACAAAATTATACAGACCACATTCCCCATTAGTGAAACAATCAAACCCTGAGCTTCCCCCCAAACAAAACAAACAGAAAAAAGAAAAACGCGAGACAGCGGCAACCGGCGACAATCCCTCTAAACTCAAAAGGTCCATGAACGCCCACGAGCCCCCACGACAACTTTGCCATCGGATTGCTCAATTTTGCCTCACAAATTTGTGAGAAAAAATTACATAACAGAAAATACTTTTAAAATAAACCCCAGCCAATAGGATGAATGAACACAAAGAATATATAGATTCATTTACAGAACTGTCTCAAATGTGTGATCTTCCACAAAACAAATTCCAGCTGATATAAAACCTTTCAGATTCCTCAGACAGACAACCGAATGTTCAGTGAGCCAGCTGTTATGAGTTCAGCGGATGACATAATCATTCCAATATCCCATAAAAATACTCAACAAAACAAACTCCAGCCAGCAGGAGGAATAAGCACGAAGAACGAACAGATTAATCCACAGCTGTTCCAAAGGAGTGTTATTCAGTAGGTTAAGCTCCAGCCGCTAGGCGGAACCAATACAAAAAGAAACAAAACCGGCATCCTGGTTCCCTGGATGGTCGAGTCAATTCACTCGGAGGCCGCATAAAATTATATACCATGACTTACACAATCCGTCAACTTTATAAAAGACATCCTTTGTGTGAGCATGTAGATATATTGCGGTCATCCGTAGTGTCCACTCTCAAACTGGACGGGAACTTCAATGCAAATGTAATCTTTCATCAATGCAAAAGTGTCTTTAAGGAAAAGTGTTATTCACAAAACAAGCTCCAGCTGCTCAGCGGAGCCAATGCAAAAAGAAAAAAAGAAACCAAAATGACGCCCAGCTTCCTCAAAAGCCAGAGTAAGTACAGCGAGTCGACCCACTCACATGAGAAACACCCAATGGTTTACTCACCCATTGATTCAATAAAAGACATTGCCTGATTGGGACATGTAAGTACTTTGCCGGAAACATCAGAGCAAAAGTGATCTTCCGCTGATGTAAGAGTTTCTTACATTCCTTGAACCGATCGCGTTTCTCTCTTGTCGAACTCGCAAAGTCCGGGAACAAGAAAATATTATGGTTCTTCCAAGAAAGCTTCCCTTTGCTCCTCGCCTGGCGCAACACAAGATCTTTATCAGATGATCTCAGAAATCTAGCCAGAATCAATCGGGGCCTGTCTCCCTCAGCAAATCTGTGAGCTGGGACTCTGTGAGCTCGCTCGATTTCCAGCTTGTGGCCTGTTATGTCGAGCAGACTCGGGAAAAACTCGTCTAGGAACTTCACCATATCTCTGCCCTAGTCATGCTCAGGAATTCCAACAATTCGAACGTTATTCCTGCGGCTTCTATTCTCAAGATCTTCAAGCTTTTCAAGGAGATGTTCCAAATCAACTTTGGTCATGGGCGGATTAGCGGTTAATTCCCTCTCCAAAGTTTCCAGACAATCGATTCTTCTCTCAACATCAGTCACTCTTGTAACTAATTCAGAGAATTTTATTTCCATCGCCATAATCGATCGACGTATTACAGCGAGATCCTCCAAGTCAGCAAGAATCTTCGTCAATATCACCGACATGTTGGACAACTGACGCTGGATCACCTTTCCCGCCACACCATCCAAATCGAGTCCCCGGTCTGTAGGCCTGTCGGGGCTTTCATCCTGAACACATAAGTGTCTTTTAATGTCTCCAGAGCCCAAGGATTTTGACTTCTTTGCCATGTTTTGCATCAAAGAGCAAATGTGTAACTGGGTGTATCAAATTTCACCAGATTATAACATGAAAATAATTAAAAATTTAGCGAAGTGCGCAGAGCTCGTCGCTCACACGTGTACTTCTTGCATGGCGTCACGTGACCTCCCCAAATAACATTTTATTGAGTTTGTGTACTCATTTACTCATGTATTACTATTATTCTAAAATGTGGCAAAGAGCAATAATAAAGTCATCAAAACTATGGAATAACACAAATGGATGTAGGGGAATTATGTGGTGAACAACAACAACAAAAAAAGTGAAGCAAAACTTCCAAAGCACACATACTGTATAGAGTCATGTTGAAACTTTTGCCTTTTCTCAAGTTTATGAGTAAACAATTGATGTAATAAAGTTACTGTTATTACAGTAGAGCTGTTCATCTTTCTGGATCACAGCTGAACATGTTGGAAGATTTGAACTGAATCCTGGCACATGGCAGATGCAGTAGTGTGGTTTATGTAGTAAAATTAAACCCCGTCATGACCTCCTTAAGAAGTATCTCTGAAGTGATAAACTTCAGCAGAGTTGGTTGGGGTTCCAGTTGCTAGGGTGTACAGGTAAGTCCACCAGGAAACCAAGGCATGTTTGCAAGTTGCAATAATGCTACAATGAGCACTTCTGAGGAAAAACTAGTCACTGGATTTGTGAGGTTCATGATATCAAATGTTTGAATGATGTTCAGAGTTTGGAAGACTTCCACAAGAACTATAACAAATTATTTAGGCTTCCTTTCTTTGGCACTCACCATGTCCAATGAGAGGGCTGGGCTTGTGTGTCGCTCTGCATATTGTCAAAGTCTGGCATTATATTGAGTCATCTCTCATGTTATATCTGACTTGTATCATATTTGGTCTTGGTTCATGGTTCGGTTTAGAGTTTGGGTTAGAATTTATGGTTAGGTTTTGGTTTGGGTTAGGGGTTAAATTTTGGAAAAATCATAAGAACATTGTTCATTGGTCCATTTATTTTTCTCTCTCTGATTAAAAGGAGTACGTTTTTCTATGAGCCAGCTTATATGATTTTGAATGATTTTGGCATCTTGAACTGTTATTACGACTCTCATGTGACTGGGTTGGTTTTCAGTGGTTGATTCTAAAACCATCACTACAACTTAAATGCTTGTTATGAACTGTAAATAAGGTATTAGGTATTAGAGTAAAAATATCACTTTTCCTTTTTTAACCCCTTTTTCTCCCCAATTTTGCATGCCCAGTTCCCAATACTCTCGAATTCCTCTTAGTGGCGCAGTTACTTGTCTCTGCCCGGGTGATGGAGGACGAATCTCATTTGCTTCCGAGACAGTCAGTCCGCACATCTTATAACGCGGCTTGATGAGCGCGTTACTCCAGAGACTAAACATGTGTGGAGGCTCATGCTATTCACCGTGGCATCCACGCACAACTTGCCATGAGCTCCACCGAGAGCGAGAACCACCAAATAGCGACCACGAGAAAGGTAAGCCAATTGGTTGCTTAGGAAGACTGGCTGGAGTCACTCAGCACAACCTGGATTTCAACTTCCAACTCCAGCATTGGTATTCAGAGTCTTTGCTCGCTGAGCTACCCAGGCCCCCGAAAATGATTGCGTTCCCTTTATTTAATTGATACGCAAGTGCGAGCTCAGTACAGGGAGAGATGCACGAGTGTTTTGAGCGCTCTCTCTTATTTCCTTACTTTCAAATGGCGCTGAGAAGTCCGTGAATCACTTTTCTTGAATTCACTTCATCAAAATGAACCAATTCACAACAATTAATAAACTTCCCAGCGCTGCAGAATACATTTTAGGAGAGTGCGCTCGGCTCGCGCATCTCTGTGCATGCACAATAAACTCGATGTGGCTGGTCACGCTGCACAATGGCACAATGCGTGGTATTGGAACATTTTATCGAGAATAAGCACATGAGCAAAGTATCTAACCCGATACCAGTCCTATAACAAACGCATCATTCTTTTTATGTGGCGCTTCATCCGTGGAAATCTGGAGGATTATAAACTCCTGAACTCTTTCAATAGATGAAGCTGGTGGCGACCAAAGAGAACACACTAGTGGAGACAAATGCTCTGTGAAACGTGGATGTGATAGTGACACCCAGTCTTCAGGATACGAATTGAAATCAAATTGAAATCTGAATCAAATAAAGATCTTGTGGATTTGGAATCTAATCGAATGTGCTGTATTAATATCCAGCCCTATAAGATAATTATATGTAATCTCCTGCAACCCCATCTGCATCTCCTTCGCCCACATGGGGTCACCACCTCAAGTTTGAGAGCCCCTGTATTACTGTGTTTGTTTGTATATGCAATGCTGTATCTATTATGCTACATTGGGCACATAGTAATTCATGTGTTTGTTTCAAAATATTGCTTGTCCTTGATGTCTGAAGCGTGACTCACACCTTCAGCAGTGATCTATTTATGTTTTCCTATCTCTCTCTCTTTCTCTCTCTCTCTCTCTCTCTCTCATTGGCTGTATCAGCAGTTTTTAACGTGGTCTCTCTTCTTTTCTGTCCGCTCACGTGAGGTTGCACTGCAGGTGAGTCTGTCGCTCCTGTCCTTTCTTTCTGAGTGCTGCATGAATCACGTTACATTATTACAGTACAGAGTCATTACTATGTTAATCAAACTGTGGCTGTTGGTCAAAAGGAAGGTACAATGTGCAGTCAGCGGGTAATTGTCGCAAAATAAACCCAGACAAGGGTGATCAGGTCTCTTAAGGTAGTACACTATCAAAGTGCATTGCCGACTGTGTAAATGTTTAATGTGATACTGGCTCTTCTGGGATTGGTGAATCCATACCATGAGCCACGGTTAATGAATTCATTCATCAACCACAAAAACACACATCAGATCTGTGACATGCTTTGACAGTGACAGTCTTGGTCTTCATACACATGTACACTTTGAAAAGCAAACACACTATGTGCATTGTGTAGAGTGGCTTATTTTAGTGAGGGAGATCTTGGACAACACTGAGGGGACGGTCACCGTAATGTTTGGAAGTTAGATCAAGTGTCACTGCTAACACACACACAGAGACACAAACACTCTGGCCTCTTCGACATGAAAATCTTCAGTCGCTTCCATTATGTGTGGTATCTGGTGAGTTTATACACATATACCTAACCTTTGCTGTTAAATCAATGATAGTGTGTGATGTTGTGGTGTTTAAATCACAGCCTGTAGCTATCAGAGTATTTTTAGCCAGTCTGTGCCATCTGTTGGCATAGGCGTTGAATGTTGTTGACATCTTTTTTTTTTTTATATAGATGTCCACATCTTTATGTCGTACTCTCTGTTCATCGCCATTATGGGGTCACTTGTACTTGTTTTCCGTTTGTTTTGTTCATTTGGCTTGCTGGTTCTGGTGAGATTTGTTTTTATTCAGCATTAGTTTGTGTTTATCAGTGGTTCCCAAACTTTTCCCTTTCTTATCTTTGGCAATTTTCAAGCATTGCAAAAAAAAATATATGAAAAAAAAATTAGCTCAGATGTTATCACATTTTTAACTATAATCCAAAATAAAATCTAATTTAATTGCTACACGAAAATCTTCACTTTGTGTACCAGCAAATATTAACCGTAGAAACATTTCAATTATAAATGACAAATATGGCCACAAATAGGAATTATAGGGGTCCAAGCAGTTTGGAAAAGTGGAGAAAATTATCAAAATTGCCAAATTTGAAAGAACAGATCTGTCAGGGGCAAAGTAATTTTATCACTAAGTACTTTAGTTACTTTGTAGGAATGGTGTTTGCAGATTTTCAAGGATTAGCCAAACAAAATGTATATCTTTGCATTTTTTGCGATGTATAACCTAGAAACCCTCATGTTACCAGCAAAAATTATTATACATCAAATAGTTTAGAAGATATAAGCTGATGAATGTTTTGGCCATGGCCCAAATTCACTTATCAACCTACAGTTGTGCTCAAAATTTTGCATACCCTGGCAGAAATTGTGAAATTTTGGCATTGATTTTGAAAATATGACTGATCATGCAAAAAAATTTAAGGATTTAATTTTTTTTATTTAATGATAGTGATCATATGAAGCCATTTATTATCACATAGTTGTTTGGCTCCTTTTTAAATCATAATGATAACAGAAATCACCCAAATGGCCCTGATCAAAAGTTTACATACCCTTGAATGTTTGGCCTTGTTACAGACACACAAGGTGACACAAACAGGTTAATTTCCCACACCTGTGGCTTTTAAATTGCAATTAGTGTCTGTGTATAAATAGTCAATGAGTTTGTTAGCTCTTACGTGGATGCACTGAGCAGGCTCGATACTGAGCCATGGGGAGCAGAAAAGAACTGTCAAAAGACCTGCGTAACAAGGTAATGAAACTTTATAAAGATGGAAAACAGTCAGTTCTGTTCAGTCACTTATTAAGAAGTGGAAAATTCGGGGTTCTCTTGATACCAAGCCAATGTCAGGTAGACCAAGAAAGATTTCGGCCACAACTGCCAGAAGAATTGTTCGGGATACAAAGAAAAACCCACAGGTAAAAAAGATGTTGTGGTTGTTTCAAGGGGTCAACAAGGCCAATAGTGAAAAGAATACCTGTGAATCATGGTGGTGGCTCACTGATGTTTTGGGGGCGTGTGAGCTCTAAAGGCATGGGGAATCTTGTGAAAATTGATGGCAAGATGAATGCAGCATGTTAACCCTAAGCACAAGGCCAAGTTGACCCTCCAGTGGTTACAGCAGAAAAAGGTGAAGGTTCTGGAGTGGCCATCACAGTCTCCTGACCTTAATATCATCGAGCCACTCTGGGGTGCAGTTCATGCAAGATGACCAAAGACTTTGCATGACCTGGAGGCATTTTGCCAAGACGAATGGGCAGCTGTACCACCTGCAAGAATTTGGGACCTCATAGACAACTATTACAAAAGACTGCACGCTGTCATTGATGCTAAAGGGGGCAAAACACAGTATTAAGAACTAAGGGTATGCAGACTTTTGAACAGGGGTCATTTCATTTTTTTTTTTTGCCATGTTTTGTTTTATGATTGTGCCATTCTGTTATAACCTACAGTTGAATATGAATCCCATAAGAAATAAAAGAAATGTGTTTTGCCCGCTCACTCATGTTTTCTTTAAAAATGGTACATATATTACCAATTCTCCAAGGGTATGCAAACTTTTGAGCACAACTGTATATCTTCTAAACAATATGAAAAATCTTTTGAAATGTTTTCTTGATGATACATGCAAAATGTAGTGCAAATCAGACCAATGGTCTAAGAGTTAAAAAAAAAATAAAAATAAAAAAAATAAAAAGCTGGAAAATTTTATAGACGTAATTAACATATATTTATTTCAGCTGGGAAATTTAACGCTTTAATTTCTACGATTAATAGTTGACTGTTTAACACGTTATAAAAAAATTAAAGCATTATCTGTTTTTTTTTTTTCTTCACTTCCTGAAACTTCGTTAAGGTACTCGCTAGACCCGAATGCACATCCAAGCACAGAATCTGATTCTGTGCATGCTTATTTTTATTATGCACAACACTTTTTCTGGGCATACTGTAATAAACACGAGAGAGCACTTACTGTACTTGGAGAACAGTGAGCCAGGTGTGGGAGAGAAATGAGCAAGCTGCCATACCTCTTCGCATCACCCAAAACACATGAAACCGTGCGATAGAGAAGCCAGATAAAATAATAATTTTGAGATTTTAAACTCCAGCAAATGAAACTTTAGCATTCAGTTTGTTTTATATCTGTATGTATATGTTTTGTTTCGCTTGACTCAAGGAAATGGGGGATGGGGGGGAAGTAGATTCTAGCCCATGTGGTATTCGTGAAAACGTAAAAGTGTGTATTATAGCGTCACCTAGGATCGGATGGGTGTGTGTGCACCTGAGTACTGGGGGGACCATCCTGCCAAATTTGGTGTCTCTCGAACTTACGGTTTTAGCTGCCCAGACACTTAGGGCAGAAAAAGAATTAGAAAAAAATGAGTACATATGCAATGGGGTTCCAGCACCTTTGGAAGACATATTGTAATATACATTTTTAATGAAATTGTCAATTTATGTGACTCCGTACTGTATGTAAACGACTGTAGGCTAATTACTTCAAAATGTTTATCGCTAGATGAAAGGAGCAATAATTTGGTGCTTGAACTGCAATTATAAGTATGTAATACTTATGTTTGCAATTTGAAATTTTATTACAAATATGAAATATCAGTCACTGAACAGCTAACCTAAGAGAGGAACTGCAAGTATGTTGCTCCGTTGTTTTGAAAACAGCTGTAGCCCCATTCTTGGAAATCTGCATTCTGACACCCTACGTTTAGCAGGCTTTGAAGTGTGTTACAGTGGAAAAGACTCAAGTGAGAGCGGGCGAGCTGATATAACAGCTCATGACTGCTTGATCAGGTTACAAAGAGATGGAAACCAAATCTGCTTTTTAGTAAAGCTCGATGCTGTCATGTCCATTTAATCACTTGTGTGGATGTAAACCTACAACGAGAGGGTCACACTGAGGGTCAGGCCCTGCATTGGCAGTCATACCTGCCCAACTGAGTAACAATTCTTCTTTTTTCCCTTTTAATTTAAATATTAAATGTGGTATAGCTTAGTGATAAAAAATGTGGGCTGGTAACCGAAAGGTTACAGGTTTAAACCTCATTAAGGACGATCCAATGTACACTTGATTAAGACACTTAACCACAGGTTACTCCACAGTGCTCTTTACTCCTCAAGAGAAGTTTAAACAGAAGTTTAACTAAGGAAGGATATGAATTATAGCTATCTAAAATTCTATTTTCACTAGGTAAAATGCTAATGTGTTATGTCAGTAATGAGGTTTTCACTAGTTAAAATGTTAATTGTTAATATAAAAAAAAAAAGACAATTTTTTTTAAGTGAACATAATTACTAATATAAAAATAGGCATTTTCACTAGTAGTAATTCTGTTGCTTATATCCAGAGTTAGCATTTTAACAAGTAAAAATGTAATTATATTAAATTATAATGAATTAGATATTTATAATGCATATTCTGTTTGCCATATCCAGTGTAATATGAGTTAATAGGAACACATTTCTGGTTTGGTGTTGATGAAGGGCTACTCCTGCCATACTGATAGCGCTGTTAGGGTACATAAAGTTTGAAAAACACTATGTTAGAAGAAGTACATTAAACATCAAGAGCAGATTCAACTAGATTCATGTTGTATACAGGTCGGGCTTTAAACTAACCTCCTCTACTAGTATGTCACTCTTACCTGCTGTCACCTGGTTAAGGTTTCATTCCAGCATAAAACAACAAACACACAGGATCCAGTGACAGCCACTCTAGTGTTACACACGCTCTGCTAGTCTGAGCTCAGTCAGGCTTTGCTAAACTAGTCTGAGATCAGACAAGATCACATGACATCTACAGGAAGCAGGGATGCTTAATTATTCTAACTTGGTATAAAACTTGGTATAACTTATAATTAAGAGGTAATTTATGTTCTTACTCGTTTTCTTAAATTAACAGAACATTGGGACTCATTAATGAAACACGAGCAGAACTAATTTTTGTGTAAATCATACGTAAAGCTTTTCTGCCGAAAATTGTTGGATTCATGAAAGTTTTCATATTTTCATAAGTTAGGTTAGGTCTTACAAAACTAAATTTACACCTGCTCCCGACCACGTGTAAATCGTGTGTAAGACATCCGAACATGTTGTGTTCTTTCAGGCAAACTCTCATGACTACGTTTTGATAGAAGTGAAGAAAAAAAAAGTCTTTGTTCTCTTTTTAAACAGCCTATGCTTATTTAGAAAAGTTTCTTTACTGCTTGAATTTTATTTTTTTTATTTTTTTATTTTTTAAGTATAATTTTTTCATTAATTTTTTCATTTTTTATATTTCATTATTTATATAAATTTTTGCTTATTGATGTTCCAGCAGAAGTGCTTGATTTTTCTCGAAAGGGAAAAACACAAAGGGAAAAATCTTGTAAAATCCCGCAAACTGTATAACTTGCAAATCTGTAATATCATACAGCATTTTGGTCAAAGATTTTCAAGCATTCTTTTAATTTCTCTGAAGACTCTTCCATTTGCAAGTATATCACTGTTACCATCATGATTTACCCGAGAAATTTCACAAATGATGTTGGCGATGTGCTGCGAACTGAACCAGAGATGGTTAATGGTGGTGGACATCTTCCTGCCGGCGTGAATTGAACATGTTTTACACTCATGCCAAACCATTTTTATTGACTTCTTGAACTGTTTGATTCACAAAAGAGCCTCCGATGACAGCAAAAACATGGAATGACAGTAAGTCCTCAATTTCTTTGAGACGCTACTGTGCATGCTAAATCAAAATTTTAAAATGGGTATGCACTTAATTCATAAAAAGGATTTAATTACTGTTGAAAGCATTTATTAACGAGTCTGGTGCCTTCCTTATATGGCGTTTTCATGGCCGTGAATTATGATAATTGTGAATGAATGTGCAGACACCCTCTCTTTACGAATGTTTGGAATTCACTAACATACACATGTTTTACTAACAAATCTGGGGAGTACAAAGCGTTTGTGAATCCGTCGGACAGTTTTCGGTGAAAGTCCATTTTACGTGCAAATTACTCCGAATTTACTCATATATTATACAAAAGTTTTATGAATGAGGCCCACTGTGTGTGCTTTGTGTATGGTTTTGCCATATCAGTCAACATGTGACGTGCAATACTCCATCTAATACGGTTTTAAACATAATTTTGCCAATTCCAAATTATTATGCATGCCGCTTTCATGAGCTCATTTTTAATTGACCGATTGCATGGAATATTTGTACTTTTAATAATGCAGGACCATTTAAAATGTGAAGGCAAAATGATGATTCAAAATAGTAAAAAACTTAAAAGAAATTATGACCTAAAATATACTCTCTTCCGTATACATTAATATATGGGTGTTACTTCAACTTCGAGCAATTTCATATCGCATGGGTTGATTTGTATTAAAACGAACAAGCTTTTTACCTTTTTGTAATATGAAGGTCATATTAAAACTGACCTGGAAACTTTTTTACCAGTCCTTCAGCATTTATTTTGGTACTTTTAAATGCCTTTATGTATCGATTTAACTGTTTTAGCCTTGCCCCAGGCCCAGACTTTAATATTAAACTATCTATATATTAAAATAACTATTAAAATATTAAAACTATCATAATCTAAGCAGAGTGAAATAAACGCAGTCAATATTTATTATTTTATAATTATTTCTGTCAATTTTTTTTTTTTTTTTTTAATTACAACTGTCCCACAGTTGAGGCATAATTTCCACCACACCAAACAGTTCTGCACTTTTTTTTTTCTTTTTTTTTTTAGTTAGTTAACCAATTTGAAAAAAGTGACAGTGAGGAGCATGCTTAAGATGAAATATGAGATAAATTATGTTTGATGAAACCAGAAAAAGCAAGGTAAATATCACAAGTTTTGTGACAATTTCCAGTCAAGCTGTAATTTTGCTGAATTATGCAAAAAAGTGTGAAACTATCATATACAGTGCATTCAGAAAGTATTCAGACCCCTTCATTTTTTTCACATTTTGTTATGTTGCAGCCTTATGCTAAAATGCTTTAAATTATTCTTTTTTTCACATCAATCAGTCAAAAAAACAGATTTTTGATAACTTAAATCAGTACTTAGTTGAAGCACCTTTAGCAGCGATTACAGCCTCAAATCTTTTTGGGTGTGATGCGACAAGCTTTGCACACCTGTATTTGGGGATTTTCTGCCATTCTTCTCTGCAGATCCTCTCAAGCTCTGTCAGATTAGATGGGGATCGTCGGTGGACAGACATTTTCAGGTCTCTCCAGACATGTTCGATTGCGTTCAAGTCCGGGCTCTGGCTGGGCCATTCAAGGACATTCACAGAATTGTCCATAAGCCACTCTTGCATTGTCTTGGCTGTGGGCTTAGGGTAATTGTCCTGTTGGAAGGTGAACCTTCGGCCCAGTCTGAAGTCCTGAGCGCTCTGGATCATGTTTTCATTAAGGATATCTCTGTATTTTGCTGTGTTCAGCTTTCCTTCAACGCTGACCAGTCCCCCAGTCCCTGCCACTGAAAAACACCCCCACAGCATGATGCTACCATCACCGTGCTTCACCTTTGGGATGGTATTGCGCAGGTGATGAGCAGTGCCTGGTTTCCTCCAGACATGACGCTTGGAATTGAGGCCAAACAATTCAATCTTCATTTCATCAGACCAGATAATCTTGTTTCTCACAGTCCTTTAGGTGCTTTTTTTGTGTCTTGCACTGAGGAGAGGCTTCCAGCTCTAGGAAGAGTCCTAAATGTTCCAAACTTCTTCCATTTAAGAATTATGGAGGCCACAGTGCTCTTGGGAACCTTCAATGCAGCCGAAAATTTTTTTGTAGCATTCCCCAGATCTGTGCCTCGACACAGTCCTGTCTCTGAGCTCTGCAGGCCGTTCCTTTGACCTCATGGCTTGGTTTTTGCTCTGATATGCATTTTCAGCTGTGAGACCTTATATAGACTAGTGTGTGCCTTTCCAAATCATGTCCAATCAATTGAATTTGCCACAGGTGGACTCCAATTAAAAATGTAGAAGCATCTCAGAGATGATCCAGAGAAATGGGATGCACCTGAGCTAAATTTCAAGTGTCATAGCAAAGGAATACTTATGTCAGTGTGTTATTTCAGTTTTTTCTTTTTAATAAATTTGCAAAGTTATCAAAAATATGGTTTTTGCTTTGTCATTATGGGTATGGAGTGTAGATTGATGTGAAAAAAATAATTTAAAGCATTTTAGCATAAGGCTGCAACATAAAATGTGAAAAGATAAAGAGATCTGAATACTTTCTGAATGCATTGTAATTGTGTATTTAGGATACATACAATGTTAGCTATGAAATTAGCTTTAGCAAAACAAAGTAGTCTGGCATTTAATTTCAAAAACGTTAAAAATGTTATTTCCATCAGCATCATTTCCACCACAGAGTCCTGTTAAACACAGTACACAATTTGAAATGTGCTGGAAATGACACTGTAGGGGGAATTTTCAAGACTTTCAGAAAAAAATTACATAAATCTCCTGTGCTGCTGGACATATGCTGTTAGACATTTTTTGAAGACAAAATTATAGTGTAAAAATTAGACTTTTTTTCAGTCCACTGTGCTAAAAGTACCGAAGTTGAAGAAACACCCATATATTTTAACCTAAAATCTTGATGTCTGTGCACACATAGACATCGACAATACGTCAACTACCCATGTACAGTATGTGTATTGAAAATTAGTGTTGGCTAACATACAGTATTAAAACAAAAGAGGCACAATTGAGGTCATCTTTTTATCATTTGTTAATGAAATCCCCTCTTTATCTTTGTTCAGGAGTTTGCGAATGACGAGACCAAATTGGAGTATAATGTGGATGCAGAGAATGGGATCGTCATGGAGGGATATCTGTTCAAGAGAGCCAGTAATGCCTTCAAAACATGGAACCGGTCAGTGATGTCAACAGAGGCCATGCCTTAGATGACACATTAATTCATATTGTCTCTAGGTGTTTTATGGACTGATGGCTAATGGCTTAGTTAATGGATAATTCTAGGTACTCATTTGTACATTACTGAGACATCTAAAAATGGTGCATCATCTGGAGACCATCACATTTTCAACATGTTTGTCAAACACCCAGTGAACATCTCAAAGGATACAATGAAAAGGGAAAGGTGACCAAGTTATGCCAAGCTCCAAAAATGACTTAATCATGCGATATATATGTGAGTATATATGGAGTTACTGAAGCTCACCTGTTACAGCATGTCTCCTGTAATGCCAAGGTCATGGCTTCATTTCCCAGAGAACACACATACTGATAAAAATGGATAAGG
The DNA here is from genome assembly GCF_019703515.2 of Myxocyprinus asiaticus. NCBI lineage: Eukaryota > Metazoa > Chordata > Actinopteri > Cypriniformes > Catostomidae > Myxocyprinus > Myxocyprinus asiaticus. The sequence continues at coordinate 17,601,248 of NC_059392.1, read as the reverse complement.
AAGTCCAGGGTTAGTTCTCACACTTTTTTACTCCAGTGAATATTTCTCATTGTAGGTTTATTTTTTGAAAGTTAATTTGTACATAGCCACATATCTTGAGCTGTAGAACATTTTCACAATTCTTGCCCGGGACAAAAGATACAGTTCATTGAACAGATGTTTGACCTTTTAAATGACCCAGTAGGTTATATCGTCACACTATACTTTATGGGGTAAGTTGTCACATTGGAACTTGCCATTAAATCAGTGGTGTAGGTTTCATGTGAACATTGGGGGGTGACGGGGGAATGTTTCTCCACCATCACAACCACCAAAACAAAATATACACCACTCTGTAAATCTAAAAGACGTGACAACCTGTCCTAATAAAAATGTGACCATATGCCCAACCTGAATCTTAAGAAAATACTTTTGACCAAAGAACACATTTAAGTCTTCATAAAACAGTTGACCGCTGCCTTGATGTATGCCATTGTCTTTGATTACATTCGCTTCTTTACCCAAGAGCTATAACAAAAATATGACGATAAGTAAAAAAATTTCTTTTGGGTAGAATTCACTGAAATTATTCTAATTTAAGAGGGTTTTGAATAGGGGTGAGTAAAATATTGATTTTTACAATGAATCGTGATCTTCATTTGAAGATCCCAAGATCGTTCTATTACTCTGTGGCAACTCTCTACAATGTAAAGAGTAAATCACTGGCATATGCAAGTAAAATTTACGCTATGCAACTAAAAATGTCTGATTAGCCACTGGCTGGTACATTTTCTGATTTTACTCACCAGTAATTGAGTAGTATGGTGACAAAGAAGTTCACCAGCAAGATCCTTTCACTGCGTGTTGAGATTAAAAGTTTGGTTTACTCGTTCAGTGTAATGTTTGTCCATAGACGAGATCCATGCAATCCATTTTTTATACTTTACATTTTATTGTTGACCATAAAAACAAACAAACAAACATTTAATTCTATTGCACGGATGCAGTAAAGAAGCCATACCACTCTAGTTAATATGCGCTCAACCGAAACATTTTTATGAGGTGCTCACTGGACTGGTGCTACTCTTTAAAGAATAGTTCACCCAAAAATAAAAATTCTCTCATGATTTACTTACCTTTAAGCCATCCCAGATGTGTATGACTTTCCTTCTTCAGGAGAACCGAAGTGAATATTTTTATAAGCACATTTCAGCTCTGTTTGTCCGAACAATGCAAGTAAACGGGTGCCATGGCACTGCTGGCTATTTGGCGGTTCAAAAGGCATATTTAGGCAGCATAAAAGTAATCCACACGACTCCAGTCAATCAATAAATGTCTTCTGATGCAACCGAAACAATATTAGAAACAAATCGATAATTAAAACATTATTAATTTTAAATCGTTGCTTCCGACCAGCTCTGTACTGCTGTTTGAAATGACATAACTCTCGCATGGCGTTCGTTCCTCTGTTGTATACAAAGCGCACACTTCCAACTTCTAGCGTGAACGCACCATTGTTTTTACGTCACTGATGCGTCGACTGCTGGCAGGAAGCAATTTTTAAAGTTAATAAAGTTTTAATTATCGGTTTCTTTTTTTAAACAAACCTATCGATTTGCTTATAAGAAGGTATTAATTGATCGACTGGAGTCATCTGGATTACTTTTATGCTGCCTAAATATGCCTTTTGGACCATCAAACAGCCAGCAGCCTGATGGCACCCGTTAACTTGCATTGTACGGACAAAAAGAGCTGAAATGTACTTATAAAAATTTTTATTTTGGTTCTGCTGAAGAAAGAAAGTCATACACATCTGGGATGGAATTTTTGTGTGAACAAACCCTTTAAAGAGACAATATTGTTTAAGTGCTTACTCTACAAATCAATATAAATACTTGTGAACAGTGCAAATCATGCATGTAAACAATAAACATGTAATATATGCAGTTATATACACTGGCGGCCAAAAGTTTGGAATAATGTACAGATTTTGCTGTTTCGGAAGGAAATTGGTACTTTAATTCACCAAAGTGGCATTCAACTGATCACAATGTATAGTCAGGGCATTACTGATATAAGAAACAGCACCATCACTATTTGAAAAAAAGTCATTTTTGATGAAATCTAGACAGGCTCCATTTCCAGCAGCCATCACTCCAACACCTTATCCTTGAGTAATCATGCTAATTTGGTACTAGAAAATCACTTGCCATTATATCAAACACAGTTGAAAGCTATTTTGTTTCTTAAATGAAGCTTAACATTGTCTTTGTGTTTGTTTTTGAGTTGCCACAGTATGCAATAGACTGGCATATCTTAAGGTAAATATTAGGTCAAAAAATGGCAAAAAAAGAAACAGCTTTCTCTAGAAACTCGTCAGTCAATCATTGTTTTGAGGAATGAAGGCTATACAATGCATGAAGTTGCCAAATAAATGAAGATTTCATACAAAGGTGTGCACTACAGTCTTCAAAGACAAAGGACAACTGGCTATAACAAGGACAGAAAGAGATACGGAAGGCCAGATGTACAACTAAACAAGAGGATCAGTACATCAGAGTCTCTAGTTTGAGAAATAGATGCCTCACATGTCCTCAGCTGACAGCTTGTTTGAATTCTACCCGCTCAACACCAGTTTCATGTACAACAGTAAAGAGAAGACTCAGGGGTGTAGGCCTTATGGGAAGAATTGCAAAGAAAAAGCCACTTTTGAAACCGAAAAACAAAAAGAAAAGGTTAGAGTAGGCAAAGAAACACAGACATTGGACAACAGATAATTGGAAAAGAGTGTTATGGATCTTAACCCCATTGAGCTTTTGTGGGATCAGCTAGACTGTCAGGTGCGTGAGAAGTGCCCAACAAGACAGCCACATCTATGGCAAGTGCTACAGGAAGTGTGGGGTGAAATGTCACCTGAGTATCTGGACAAACTGACAGCTAGAATGCCAAGGATCTGCAAAGCTGTCATTGCTGCACATGGAGGATTTTTTGATAAGAACACTTTGAAGTAGTTTAAGAAGTTCTGAATTTTTTTTTCAAATTGTAATAGTAATATTTCACGTTATTAATGTCCTGACTATACATTGTGATCAGTTGAAGGCCACTTGGGTGAAAAAAAGTACCATCTGTACATTATTCAAAACTTTTGGCTGCCAGTATGTGTGTGTGTGTGTGTGTGTGTGTGTGTGTGTATGTATGTATGTATGTATATATATATATATATATATATATATATATACACACACAACATTTTCTGATTAATCATGGTATGTGGTACATTAAAGCAAACATTAAAATATCATAAATATATTTACTTTATACTATATCTCAGAATGTGTAAGAAATTGGTTAATCATCTTTTATTGTAATTATTTAAATATGTACACTACCGGTCAAAAGTTTTGAAACACTCATTCTTATATATATATATATATATATATATATATATATATATATAATATTATTATTATTATTATTATTATTTTTGTTTTATTATTTTTTTTTTTTCACTTTTTAGAATAATAGTAAAGTCATCAAAACTATGGAATAACATAAATGGAACTATGGGAATTATGTTGTGACTGAACAAAATCCAAAATAAATCAAAACTGTGTTATATTTTAGCATCTTCAAAGTTGTCACCCTTTGCCTAGAATTTGCAGACATGTACTCTTGACATTTTCTCAACCAACTTCTTGAGGTATCACCCTGGGATGCTTTTTAAACAGTATTGAAGGAGTTCCCATCTATGTTGGGCACTTATTGGCTGCTTTTCTTTATTATTTGGTCCAAGTCATCAATTTCAAAAACTTTTTTTTTTTTTTTTTATAACATTTTAGTTTTATAATGGAATAAATTAATATGGTGGCACAGTTATATTTTTGTCTACAAAACTAATTTCAAACATTTAAGCATACACCTTCAGATCAAAAGATTTTTAAGATCATGAGAAACATTTCAGTCAAGTGTTTCAAAACTTTTGACCGGTAGTGTATATGTTAAAATATTCAGTTTTTTGCATATAGAGTTAATTAGATCAATTTTTACAGGTATAAATATTTGTTACAAGTATATGTTTACATTCCAAAAAATCAGTGGATGTGCTGTAAATAAAAGTTGGGTAAAATCTTCTGGTGTTTTCCAGTGGACTTTTTTAATAATAGGATCAAATGGGCAGATTCAATTCATATCAAGCTTTATTGGCAAGAAATGATCTGTATCAATATCCAGCCCTAGTTTTGAACTAGGTGTCTGAAACTAAGATACAAAACCACTGCTAGAGAAAACAAATATTTGCGCAATTGGACTTTTGACTCTAAATTGTATTGTTACTGAGATATAGTCCTTATGACAATTTACTCTTTTTATTTACTTACGTGTGTATCAGGTTTAGTAATTTGCCATGTCTTGTTGATAATTGCGTTCCTTTGCAGGCGATGGTTCTCAATTCAAAACAATCAGCTAGTGTACCAGAAAAAATTTAAGGTAAACCTCATGCCACCAAAACTCAAAAATAGTTTTTTTATCTATTTGTGTTTTTGAAGCAAACAGACCTTTGTTTTGGTGTCTATTTTCCAGGATAACCCTACTGTTGTGGTGGATGACTTACGGTTATGCACCGTCAAACACTGCGAGGACATCGAACGCCGCTTCTGTTTCGAAGTTGTGTCTCCGACAAAGTGAGTCTAAGTACAAGGGCGCATTAATAGAGCGCATTAGTGCCCACCTACTTTTTCAGCTGTGTTGGTTCCAGAAGTATTTTTCCCATTCATTTTATCCATAGGGGTTTTATAAAATCCTTCATAAAAGAGCTCTAAGCCATGAACCAAACCAACTTGTTCTGAGGTGAATCACAACATTACAAACTTTGATTTGAAGCAAAAAAGTATTTGAAAATTGGACAAAAAGACGAAGGTACAAGACTATGTACTTAATGTATTTAATGAGGGAACTACAATCCCACGAAGCATTGCAAATAACGTAATAAAATTAAAAACGATGGAAAAATATAAAGTTGTTGATTTGAAGTATAGAATCAATACATTTAAAGTATATTGCAAAATATTCAGATATACAATTATATCCCTAGACTCTATAGTGTGAGAGTCTAGGGAGACCCATTTGATTGCGTCATTCACAGTGCATCATGGGAGTGGACTGTTTTTACTTCTGGAACCAGACTTTTGCACTCTATTTTCTATAAGTAGTTAAAACAATGATAGGCTGTTTGGCTTTTTGGAGTGCTGTTTAGTTGGACATTTGCAACTGTAATGCAGCATCCTGAAACTACTTTATAGCTGCTCAATTATAGAAAATTAATCAACACCTTGGAGTGTCTATAAACCGTTTAAAATCTTCACAGATATTCACAGAAGAATTGTAAATTATAAATTATAACATTATTTAATGTATATCACTGTACTCTGTGTTATATTTCTCTGACATTAATAAAGAAAAAAAATCCAGCCAACTAGTCACCGTATCTTTCTCTTTTCTGACTGCCATAATCCACTGCTTTCTTTTGGATGGTTGTGGAAACACAATATTTTTTTTTTTTTTGCTGTTGGAGCAAATAGAAAAGCAATAAATAATATTTGCAGTGGTCTCCCATTTACCTTTATACACCAGTAGCATCATTTACCCTGCTATAGTTCACTTCCGCATTCCAAACCAGGAAATGTGTACCAATAATGTAACGGGGTACTTTTTAAAGCAACATTCCCCAACGCTGACTCTGATCTGTTTGTCCTTAAAGATGTGTAGTTCCATATATAAGACTGTACGGATGACAGATATTCTCTGTACTGTAGGAGTTGTATGATGCAAGCGGACTCTGAAAAACTCAGACAGGCCTGGATTAAAGCCGTCCAAAACAGTATCGCTACAGCCTTCAGGGACAAAGCAGAGGACGCTGAGGTACAGCTGTTTCTATTTCATTTACTTAACTCTTTAAACTTGGTGGGCCCAGGAATGTGTAATAAGTTTATGCTTAATATGTAAAGGTTCCTGGATACATAAATAGTCATATACAGGGTTGGAAAAGTTACTAAAGTAGTATTCCACTACACATAACACAATGCATGCTGTAATATGTAACGTATGCCGTTAGATTACTCAAGGTCAGTAACATAAATACTTCAGTTTACTTCTTCAGCACTGGCTGATTTTTCTGTTGTTTTTGTCTATAAATAAGTGAATATTGTTTTAAAAATCTGCCAGGGCAGTAAGGCAAAATAGACAAAATTCACTTTGGTTGAAAATACATTCTCTTGGGGGCCTGGGTAGCTCAGCGAGTAAAAACGCTGACTACCACCCCTGGAGTCGCGAGTTCGAATCCAGGGCGTGCTGAGTGACTCCAGCCAGGTCTCCTAAACAAGCAAATTGGCCCGGTTGCTAGGGAGGGTAGAGACACCTGGGGTAACATCCTCATGGTCGCTATAATGTGGTTCGCTCTCGGTGGGGCGCGTGGTGAGTTGTGCGTGGATGCTGTGTGAAGCCTCCACACACGCTATGTCTCCGCAGTAATGCGCTCAACAAGCCACGTGATAAGATGCTGGGTTGACGGTCTCAGATGCAGAGGCAACTGAGATTCGTCCTCAGTCACCCGGATTGAGTCACTATGCCACCACGAGGACTTAGAGCGCTTTGGGAATTGGGCATTCCAAATTGGGGAGGAAAAGGGGAAGTAAAAAAAATACATTCTCTAAAAAGCTTAAATATCTCATGCAGTGAAGCTTCTCAAGTACATTTATTTTAAAGAATTATTAGATGTTTTTACAGGAAAAAAAAAAAAAAATTGTTATTAAGAAGTGTCCTAATATCAAAGGTCTTACTAGAGATTTTTTTTAATTATTATTATCTAATGAGGATTTTCTTAATAGAAAAAATACAATCATGCCTGGTATAATGTGCATGTAAAAGGGTTAGACATTTTAGCTTAGCTTAAAGCAAAATGTTCACTTGACAATTTAAACAAGGTTAACTATTTCTGCTGCTCCAAACTTGCTTTAAAAAATGACAGTGTACACAATGACATCTTTTTCTAATCGTATGTGGATTCTGTTCATAAAGTTCATGAAAATATATTATTTGTAACTTTCTATATGATGCTAAAGGCTACATTGGTTAGCATTTCTCATATAAACAATTTATTCGTGCACAAATACTGAATATACATACATAACATTGGCAAAATATATATCCTTCTAATTGTGTATTTATTGGATTTATGTTTCATCTGTCTGAGCGGTTTTATAGATAAATGTTTTTTCAACTGAATAGACTAAATATTAAATGAAAAAAATGACAATAAAATGCAAAGTAATCTCTTCAGTAATCAAAATACTTTTTGAATGTAACTGTATTCTGATTACCAACGATAGTGGAATACAGTTACTCATATTTTGTATTTTAAATTCGTAATCCTGTTACATGTATTCCATTACTCCCCAACCCTCATCATATGTGGTACCATGTGAAAGCTTAGATTCTGAATATTTCACATTATGTTTATGATCGGTAGTCAAAATTACCAACCATGAAATTATACCTCAACAAAAGCTTAGATCAGTCTAGATTAGGCTTCTAATCCACTCAGTGGCTGAGAAATTTAAAAACAGTGAGGAAGGTGTAAGGGCTCAAAAAATAGAGCTGTGTTAGAGCACCACCTGCATTTCAGATCTGTATATTGTGATGGAAGGAGACTGAGGGAAATGTCTTTTTCCTAATACTTGCTGCCATCTAGTGAAACTAACTAACACTTTTTTTCAGGGACATAGAACAAACAGAGCCTGGAATCACAGGCTTTCAAAGACAACAGCATTTATTTTTTTTCATCATCAGAGACCCTTTTTTTGCAATTAGTCAACTGTATGTGTGCAAGGTAAGCTTTGAAATTTGGGGGTGAAAAATTGCAGGCAGCAGACAAAACTTGCAGCAGAATTTCAGGGGTTAACCCATGTCAAGACATGATAATATCCCACTGTCAGGCTTTGACAACAGTGGCATGTGTTTGGCAGAAGATGGACAGGAAGTCGTCTACATCTACAGGCAGTCTGGAATCAGGTGGAGATACGAAGGAGAAGACTCTTAAAGGTGACGGCGCACTGCAGAGGGTGATGGCTATCGCTGGCAATAGCACCTGCTGTGACTGTGGGCAACCTGACCCACATTGGGCAAGCATTAACCTGGGCATCACTCTCTGCATTCAGTGCTCGGGGATACACAGGTGTGTGTGTGTGTGTGTGTGTGTGTGTGTAATACAGCAACTCCAAAAGTATTTAGTGTTAGGTAAATGTATTAATTTATATTAATTAACTGATCTTGAGTTAGTATTTATATAGCTCTGTTTGCATTTTTTGTAATTTGCCGTGTGTTGTGTTTGTCAGGAGTCTTGGAGTTCATTTCTCTAAGGTCAGATCTCTGACACTGGACACATGGGAGCCTGAACTGCTCAAGGTGAGAGTCAGTATGGACACGTGAATCTGACACATGAAGGGTTGAGACCTGAAATAATAAACACAGGGTATGAATTGACAGATGTTTGTTAGAACGGTGTTTATATGGTATGTATAGGACGTGACGCAACCAAAGTGAGACGCGCAACCAAAGTGAGACGCTCCAAAAGCATCCGTGTGCAGGTGTACATTGACGGGTCCTTGGACAAGCCCTCATAATAAATCTTGGACTGATTGACAAATTCAGTTGCAAAATGAATTGCTGTGAACTGTAGGCCAATGATAGGCTTATGTTCAATAATATGCAAATAAACAATACATTGGATTCTAAAGCCACTTTTTGTATTGCCTTATCAATACTTAACTCCTCTGCCACAATAATGTAATGCATTTTAATTATCTGACTATAATATTTTTTTTATAATATATATATATATATTTGTAATTATTTGAATATTAATGATTAACTATTTATAATTATTTCATCATTATATATTGAACTATTTTATTTGAGGGGCTTTCTCAGCAAATATTTATATATGCGATTAATTATGATTAATTCGATAACACTTTTAATCGATTGACAGTCCTAGAAATTTAATTAAAACATTATGCCAAAATACCCAAGGCTTTTTTCAAGAATTTCAGTCTTTTTACCATCTATGAGCTTAGGACTGTTGAACCACTTTGACATTTTTGACCACAAAAATAGCAAATCAAAATTATTTTTATTCAGAAATAGAAAACATGTTCATCATAGATGGGTTCATCTTATATTAATTACATTTTTAATGTTCTTTTAAATAAAGTAATAGGACAAGACAAAAAAAATAAAGTAGTGTCATTGACCATTAGCCCATGTTTTTATTTTTCTACAGCTGATGTGTGAGCTAGGAAATGGTGTCATTAATCAAATCTATGAATCACGCCGGGAAGAACTTGGAGCCAGAAAACCACAGCCAGGAGATCCCAGGTACTGCACTGCAACCAAAATATTTACAGCAAGAAAAATGTTATCAACGTTAATACATCAGAGAGATTTTACATTATAGAGAGAATATCTTTGAGCTTAGTCTAAATCCATAAATTATGTATATTTGGTCCGTGTATTTTGCATTTATTTGTGATTCCTTTCAAAATTGAAAAAAATAAAATAATATATATATATATATATATATATATTTATTATGTTATGCTTTGAATTTAGTTTTTTCATTTAAAAAGAAATTGGCAAAAAGAGAAAACAGTTTTTTTGTTTTTTTGGAATATTTGTTTTGTTTAAAAACTAAAAAGTGAGATCAGCATAATTTCTCATTTTTATTGCTCATGGATATAAAATGAAAATAAAGCTTCAATATTTGATTTGCACATGGGGTGGACCTTAAACACGAACGGTCAGTCTGCGCTGTCATCTGTCCTGCCTTAATCATGTCCATCAGAATAAAAGTTTAAAAAGATACTGCTCTGCAGAAGGATTAATCTAATTTTAATTAAGAACATTTTCATTCTTCCAAACGTTTGGCAGTTACATATTTATTGTAACACTGCTTTACACGTAAAGCAATGGATTTATCCGACAGCCCACCAACTGAATGCAGAAACATTAGATAATGATGCTGTAGCTCCAGTTATAAAAGGCAGGGTGTAGTCAGATTATTATAAAATGGTGTAATGCAAATTACTAAACATAAACACAAATCCGCACATTTCTATACATTGTAAATAACTAGACTTTACTGAGTTAATACTGGTTAACCCTTTAAGCTTGGATGGGCCTGCCAGTGAGAAAAAAAATAATTGTCAATATATTAATAACTACAGTCATGACTAACACAAAATAGATATCAAACTGAACAAGTGCTTTGAAATTTGCAGACAAATCAGAAGTGTTCCAGTAAAAACATAAAACTCATCAAATAGCCAAAAAAATATGTTGTTGGATAGCTCACTAAGAGTATAATACAACCATCCTATTTGTTTTACTCACAGACAAAAATATAGCAATACCTAAGTATATGTCTTTGTCAATTATGATGATATTGCTTATATGCTGCAACTTTGCGAAAAATAAATTGAATGTAAAATAGCTACTTTTATATATGTAGTTACTTAGAGAAGGTGATTATCTTTCAAATGAGCCCACACACAAGGTAATCGGATGCATAGATCATGAGATTATCCACATGAGGCACAATGTTATATATGGCCACCAGGAGATGCCACCATGTAATGAAATCATGTCTGCATGCTATGCAAACCTTTAGTCATTGTTGTATTTGCATGTGTAATTAGTTCTTATGTGCAATTATTGTGTTTTATTTGTTTGGAGAGGCTTTTGGACACATGGATGTATTTTTGGACACTTTGATAAATTATTTTTGTAATGCTATAACTTTTGATTGCTTTGTCATATCAAAACAAAACAAAAGCAGTTTTTCGAAGTCACTTTATTTAAACCCTGAAATAAATAATTTCAAAAAAGTTTTCTTTACAATGATACCAAACACTTGACCCTCAATGTTTTTTTGTGTCTCACTTTACTTGTATTGTAAATTGATATCCACTTTTCATTACTTACAGTAAAATATTCAAACTGTATATTCATTTTATATCCATGAGCAATAAACTTGACTGATTTTTCATTTTTTTAAACAAAACAAATAATAAAAAAACAAGCCATTTTCTCATTTTTGCCTTTTTCTTTTGAAATGGAAAAAAAAAAGTTCTGTCAGTCGATTAAAATTTTTAATCACGATTAATAGCAAAGGAAGAAAACTGTTAATCGTGATTAATCACAAATTTTTAAAGTGCTGGAAATTGCCACTTTATATACTTCTTTCCCTGTCAAAATGCATTTATTTCCATCTTAAGAAAGAAACAAAAAGTAAATTTTAGGCTTCATTAACATTTTCCAAACAAAGTCTTCCACAGTATAAAGATAGAAATGCACTAAAATAGCAACTTTCAAGTAACATTAAATGTTTCCCAAAGTCTAACTGGGAATTTGACTGATTTAAAGAACGAGTCCCCACATAGGTTGCACTTTCATTGCAATGGGCATTAAATCTTTTAAACTCAAATACTCCTCAATCTGCTGGTAGACTCTGGCTATTCGCTTTCCTACAGCAATCATGAAGCTGCGTTCATGATTTGCTTCAAGGTGTCAGCGTCAGCACCAGCGCCACTTTGAACTCCACATGACATGTTTCTGTGGTAATTAAAATGCACCTTACATAGGCTGAAAAATACTGGACTTCTATCACAAGTCCCATCTAGGCTTGTTTTGTACATCAAATAGCATTAAGAGGTCCTTTCCCCATCATTTTATCACTGAAGTGCTGTTGTATGTGTGTGTGCAGAGATTCTTTTATTTACTGAGATAATCTCCATGGCTCTATCATAGGAGAGAGCATAACAGTCAACTAGCATGTTACAACGTGGTCCGACATTACCACCCATAGAATGTATATGGGACTGCCATGTTATGCTAATGACTCAAGCTTATGCTAAGCTTGTAGGCTCCCCTTGTAGAAGGGCTCTGGTGTGTATGTTGTAAAGTGTGCAGCAGTGTAATGACTCCGGGCAGACACATTACAAAGGTTCCACCCTTCCCAATAAGTGTTTTTGCTGGTTTATGTTGTATTAACGATAAATGCGTTAATCGGAATTAAGAAAAATTAACGCAATAAACTTTTCATGCGTTAACGCGTTGATTCTGACAGCTCCAGAAAAACAAAATTCAAAGAATAATTGATTTCTTGTTTTTCAATTTCTAAACAAAAAATGAACGCAACGTGCATGGACCATATTGCTTTAGTCCATGTTTTTTTAGCTTTGTACATTTCATTTAGTCATCCTATTGAAAGCAATTCAGTGCTTTAGACGTGATGACAAACCTGCATTTAAAGCAACTTTTTGCTACCATTCGTAGTTTAGCTTTTTGTCTTTTGACTAACAGGCATGAGATGGAGGCATACATCAAAGCCAAGTATGTTGAGCGAAGGTTTGTCCAGAGACGGTCAGAAGATAAGATCAAAGAGAAGGTTTTATCATTGAGTAATCCAGATAAAGATCTTAGTAGCTGCTCAGAAGCTCAGCCTACAAGACAACCAGCAACATCAAAACCCCCACCTGCCTCTGGTTCCTCAGGTGAGCAGATCATCACATCTCATCTCACTACAGATGAGATCTTTCTTCTCTTTCCTGCAACTTTACTATTTGCTGGCTCAAGAGTCAATTTAAAATTTGTTTTTGTCTTTCTTTGGCCCTGTTTACACCTGCTATTAACATCCATATTGGGTGATCCAATACTGGAGATCCAGTCTTGATCTAGATTCAGTCTTTATTTTGATCTTAATCCAATCTTGATGTTTAACCAGTCTTGATCTTTATCTTGACCTAGTCTTGATTCAGTCTTGATCTTAATTCAGTCATGATCTTGATCCAGTCTTGATCTTGATAATGATCTGATGTTGATTTGGATAGAGTCTTAATCTTGATTTTAACCAGTCCTGAACTTGATCTAGTCTTGATCTTGATCCAGTCTTAATCTTAATTTTTAACCAATCTTGATGTAGTCTTGATTCATTATTTTTTTAATATTAAAATGTTTTATTGAATCCATTCAACAAATTAAATAAACATAATAGAAAATGCAGAATCAAATTATATAAAATTAAACTCTTCTTTAAATTTTAAACCCATTTATCCCCTATATTAATGACCGCCCCATCGCCTAAAATACAGAGTCTGGGGCAAAAGGAAATTTGAGTGCCCAATACATCACACATAAAACTCTGAACCCTCAAAATTATTGGATCTTAACACACCATCAAAAAACATGGGTTGTGTCCCCATCTTCTGATTGGCATCAGCAGCAGGTGGGTGTGTCTTTAAGACCAAGACTATACAATCTAGAGGGGGTCCAATAGAATCGATGTAAAGGCTTAAATTGCATAAAGCGCACCCTTGCATCTCTAGATGTAGACTTGACATTTTTTAGAATCCTAGCCCACACTTCCTCCTCCAATACCAAGTTTAAATCTTTCTCACATAATGTCTTGAGAGAAGTCAGAGCTCCATCCCCCAGACTCTGAATTAGCAGGGTGTAATACACTGATGCCTCATGACCTTTTCCAAAAGCAGTAATCACCACTCCCAGAGTATCTGCCGCTTTAGGGGGGTGTATCCTACTCCCAAAAATAGTACAAAGCAGGTGGCGCAGCTGTAAATACCTAAAGAACTGAGACCTGCGAATCCCAAAATGTTGAACCATATTTTCAAAGGATCGCAACACTCCATTCTCATATACAGTGCATCCGGAAAGTATTCACAGCGCTTCACTTTTTCCACATTTTGTTATGTTACAGCCTTATTCCAAAATGGATTAAATTCATTATTTTCCTCAAAATTCTACAAACAATACCCCATAATGACAGTGAAAGAAGTTTGTTTGAAATCTTTGCAAATTTATTAAAAATAAAAAACGAAAAAAAATCACATGTACATAAGTATTCACAGCCTTTGCCATGACACTCAAAATTGAGCTCAGGTGCATCCTGTTTCCACTGATCATCCTTGAGATGTTTCTACAACTTGATTGGAGTCCACCTGTGGTAAATTCAGTTGATTGGACATGATTTGGAAAGGCACACACCTGTCTATATAAGGTCCCACAGTTAACAGTGCATGTCAGAGCACAAACCAAGCCATGAAGTCCAAGGAATTGCAGGTAGACCTCCGAGACAGGATTGTATCGAGGCACAGATCTGGGGAAGGGTACAGAAACATTTCTGCTGCATTGAAGGTCCCAATGAGCACAGTGGCCTCCATCATCTGTAAATGGAAGAAGTTTGGAACCACCAGGACTCTTCCTAGAGCTGGCCACCTGGCCAAACTGAGCGATCGGGGGAGAAGGGCCTTAGTCAGGGAGGTGACCAAGAACCCGATGGTTACTCTGACAGAACTCCAGCATTTCTCTGTGGAGAGAGGAGAACCTTCCAGAAGAACAACCATCTCTGCAGCACTCAACCAATCAGGCCTTTATGGTAGAGTGGCCAGACGGAAGCCACTCCTCAGTAAAAGGCACATGACAGCCCACCTGGTGTTTGCCATAAGGCACCTGAAGGACTCTCAGACCATGAGAAACAAAGTTTGAACTCTTTGGCCTGAATGGCAAGCATCATGTCTGGAGGAAACCAGGCACCGTTCATCACCTGGCCAATACCATCTCTACAGTGAAGTGTGGTGGTGGTAGCATCATGCTGTGGGGATGTTTTTCAGCGGCAAGAACTGGGAGACTAGTCAGGATCGAGGGAAAGATGAATACAGCAATGTACAGAGACATCCTTGATGAAAACCTGCTCCAGAGTGCTCTGGACCTCAGACTGGGGCGAAGGTTCATCTTCCAACAGGACAACGACCCTAAGCACACAGCCAAGATAACAAAGGAGTGGCTCCGGGACAAATTTGTGAATGTCCTTGAGTGGCCCGGCCAGAGCCCAGACTTGAACCCGATTGAACATCTCTGGAGAGATCTGAAAATGGCTGTGCACCGACGCTCCCCATCCAACCTGATGGAGCTTGAGAGGTCCTGCAAAGAAGAATGGGAGAAACTGCCCAAAAATAGGTGTGCCAAGCTTGTAGCATCATACTCAAAAAGACTTGAGGCTGTAATTGGTGCCAAAGGTGCTTCAACAAAGTATTGAGCAAAGGCTGTGAATACTTATGTACATGTGATTTTTTTTTTCGTTTTTTTTTTTTTTTTTTTTTTACATTTGCAAAGATTTCAAACAAACTTATTTCACGTTGTAATTATGGGGTATTGTTTGTAGAATTCTGAGGAAAATAATGAATTTAATCCATTTTGGAATAAGGCTGTAACATAACAAAATGTGGAAAAAGTGAAGCGCTGTGAATACTTTCCGAATGCACTGTAGGTAACTGAGCATATTAACCTCCCTAACAATCCACTCTGACCAGCAGAAAGGGGACTTTCATACATAATTTTTTTAGGTTCAGCCATATGCTTGAGGCTACATTTATTTAAATGTCAGAATTATACAACGTAAAAAAACGTTTATCATTCCAAATGAAGGACTTCGCTATGCTATCAAATTGCTTGAAATAAGAGAGAGGGACATCTATAGGGAGAGATTGTAGAAGGTAATTGAAATTTGGTATACAATTCATTTTAATAACATTAACCTTACCAATCATAGATAAATGTAATGAAGCCCACCTGCCCACATCGCTCGAAAAACTTTTTATTAAAGGGTCAAAATTAACTCTAAATAAAACACAGAAATTTGCTGGGAATAAAATACCCAAATACTTAATGCCCTGTTTGGGCCACTGGAAGGCGCCCGGCTGAAAAGCCGTTACCGGGCAGTACGCTGTCAGAGCCAAAGCTTCGGATTAAGACCAATTCACTCTGTATCCTGAGAATTTAGAAAAGGAATTAATAATTCTGTGGAGGCAAGGCATAGATCTAGTAGTGTCGGAGACAAATGATAAAATATCATATGCATAAAGCAAAAACTTATGCGCCACAACTCCTACTACCACCCCTGGAAAATCATCCTCCTTTCTTATCATGGTTGCTAATGGTTCCAGGGCAAGACAGAACAATAATGTGGAAAGAGGGCAACCCTGCCAGGTGCCCCTATCTAGAGTAAAATAATCTGAAATTAATCCATTTGTTTGTACCGCCACTACCGGGAGTATATAATGTAACTTAATCCAACCAATAAAAGTATTCCCGAACCCGTACATTTCCAAAATCTTAAAAAGATAATCCCATTCTACCATATCAAATGCCTTTTTGGCGTCAAGTGAGATGGCAGCGACTGAAGTCTGATCATTTGCCACTGACCACATGATATTGATGAAATGCCTAATGTTATCAGAAGAGCTACGGCCCCGAATAAACCCCACCATGTCATAATTTAGCCAGAATTTTTGACAATATTTTAATGTCTAGCTGGATCAGGGACATTGGACAGTAACTCTTACACTCGCTTGGATCTTTGTTCTTTTTTAGAATCAGACTGGTCCAGGGTTGCATCATGGTTGGCAGAAGCTTTACGTTCTTTAATTGTTCCGTATAAACTTCTAGCAAGAGTGGAGCCAGATCTGTAGCATAAGATCTAAAAAAACTCAGCAGCAAAGCCATCTGGCCCTGGAGCCTTGTCTTTAGGCAAGGCCTTAATTACTTTGCCAAACTTCTCCAAGTTTATCTCAGAATCAAGAGAATTTGTTTGCTCAGCCGTCAGTTTAGGAAGTTCTAATGGTTCCAATAAGTTTCTAATATACTCATCAGAAGACATAGACGTGGAACTATAGAGATCAAGATTATAATTTTTTAAAAGCATTATTAATATCAATGGCTGAGGTAAATATTTCACCAGCAGCAGATTTCACTGAGGGAATGGTAGAAGAACTCTCTCTGTTTTAAGTTTTCTGCGTAAATATTAGCCAAAATAAGACTTTGCCCCTGAATTTCTGCTAAAACAATAATGACTCTTCCTAATTAATCTTTAGTTTGTTTGAGACCTTTGAATTGTAGATGTTTATCAGTGTAATGACTTCCCTGCTCTTTCTTGAGCCATCACTAAAGAAAACATGTCCATCCCATATCTTCCCAAATTTTTCAGCTTCCTGCAGGGAAAGATGCATTTTTGAAGAAACACTATATCATATTTCTTATGCTTAAGAAGAGAAATAACCTTCATTCTTTTTATGGGGTTCCCCAACACATTCACATTCCATGTGGAGAGAGACAATCTGCTCATATTTACATATGACATTTTGACATATGAGAAAAAATAGGTTGTTTGTCAAAAACAAAATTATAAAGACCACATTCCAACATTTGTGCAACAATCAAACCCCAAACTTCCGCCCGAACCAAACAAACAGAAAAAAGAAAAAAATGCGCATTAACCCCACGCATGACAGTGCCAACTGGCGTCCATCCTTCTAAACTCAAACAGCCCATGTATGCCTATGAGAGCCCCCGCAACAATGTCGTTGGACTGCTCAAGTCCGGTGTTTCTATACAAATTTTGTGAGACAGAATTACACAACAAATGATAATCTCTAAAACAAACTCCAGCCAATAGGTGGAATAAACACAAAGAACGTGTAGATTCATCCACATAATTGTCTTGAAGGTATTTTACTCCACAAAACAAACTCCAGCAACTTGGCAGAACCAGCAAAAAAAAAAAAAAGGCACTCATTTTCCTCGGAGAGTCAAACGAATGTTCAGTGAGCCGGCCTATTTGGCTGCTACATGAGTGCAACAAATGACCTAATCACTCCAATGACTTGCAAGAAATACTCCACAAAACAAACTCCAGCCAATAGGAGGCATAAGCACAAAGAATGTGCAGATTCACCTACAAACTGTCCCGAAGGAGTGTTACTTCACAAAACAAACTCCAGCCGCTAGGCGAAACCAGCACAAAAAGAAACAAAACTTTATGAAGAACATCGCTTGCTGGGGACATCCTTAGCATCTATTCTCAATTTGGCCGGGATATTCCTCGCCTCGCGTAACACGAGATCTTTAACGGATGATCTCAGAAATTTGGCCAGAATTGATCGGGGCCTGTCTCCCTCAGCGGACCTCCGAGCCAGGACTCTGTGAGCTCACTTGATTTCCAGCTTATGGCCTGTTATGTTGAGCAGACTCGGGAAGAGCTCATCTAGGAATTTCACCATATCTCGGCCTAGCTCATGCTCAGGAATTCCAACAATTTGGACATTGTTTTGCCCGTTACGATTCTCAAGTTCTTCCAGCCTTACCAAAACACGTTCCAAGTCTGCCTTGGTCGCTAGCGGGTTAGCTGCTAATTCCCTCTCCGATGAATCCAGATAATCGATCAGTTTCTCGACATCCGACATTCTTGTAACCAACTCCATGGCCATAATCGATCGACGTATTACCGCAAGATCCTCCAAGTCCGCCAGGACCATCTTCAGCATTACAGACATGCTGGATTTCTCCCGCCGCACCGTCCAAACTGAGTCCCTGGTCTGCGGACTTGTCTGGGATATCAGCTTGAACTCTTAAGTGTCTTTTAATGTCTCCAGAGCTCGAGGATTTTGAGTTCTTTGACATATTGTCTTCATAGAACAGATATGAAACAGGGTTTATCGAATCTCACCGGTTTATGACACAAAAAAATTACAAAACTAGCAAAGTGCCGTTCACACGTCCGACCCACGCATAGCTTCACATGACTCCGATTCATTCTTGATCTTGGTTATGATTCAGTCTTGATCTTGATCCAGTCTTGTTGTAGATTCAGTCTTTATATTGAACTTTATCTGATTTTGATCCAGTCCTAATATTAATCTAGACTTGATCTCGATCCAGTCTTAATTTTGATTCAGTCTTGATTTTTATTCAGTCTTGATCTTGATCTTGATCCAGTCTTGATCTAGATCCCATGTTGATGTTGATCCAGTCTTTAAAATGATTCAGTCTTGATCTTAGTCCAGTCTTGATGTTGATGCAGTATTTATATTGTTCTTGATCCAGTTTTGATTTTGATCCAGTTTTTAAAATGATCCAGTCTTGATCTTGATTCAGAATTGATTTCGAGTCAGTATTGATCTTGATCACGATTTAGTCTTGACCTTTATCCAGCCTTGATCTTGATTTTTGCAGATGCATTGTGATTCGTTCACTCAAGAACTGTGGACTGTTTTTGCATTACAACCATCAAATACCACTTTTATAACATATCCACCACCTTCAAAAATAAATTTAAAGACAATTACTTTCAGACTTGTGAGATTGAGTCATGAGATCACTTGCTGTGATCAATGTTCCTGTTATTATGCTTAATTTGTTATTTGTGTGGCTGTACAAATGGTTGTAGTAATTTAGCCTATATATTTTTTAAATATCTGTCAGTTAGAAGGGCTTGTGATCAGATCACCTGAGATGGATGTTAATTGTGTGTGTTAATAGGCTCTATGGAAATGTTCTTCTCTTTGTGTCTTGCCCTCTCTGTGTATTATCCAAACTCTGACCTCTGAACTCTCACTCCTAAATTTTATGTTGCTGAAGCCCAAAACGAGTCTCTCTTCTGTGTAGATGAGCTTGACTCTCTCTTCTCCTACTTTAACACCTCCGCCAAACTGCGTAGTTGTAAGTACTGCTGTGCATGTCTCCCTGACACTGTCTTGTATGTGCTTTTTTCATTAACACCTCACTGACATTTCTATGCAAGAGCATAGTGCCACATCTGTCCACCATAACTCTGTTCCGAAACATGGTGGGCTGCATTGCTTTCTACTGTCAACATACACAAGAGACTTGACTCACAATTGACTTCAATAGCACGAAGTAGGAAAGTAGGCAGCTGCCAGGTAGGAAGCATTTCAGGTTTTGGAACAGAGTTCATGTCATTTATTTATTTTTATCTTTTTTGTACTTTTCTTGCGAGGAGCTTTGCATTGCTCATATTCAATTGTCATCTCCTTTGGATGTATTATTTATTTGTATTTATTTTTTTGTAACGCATTGAGTGTGGTGATGGTGCTGATTGTCATATTACAGAGTGGTTTAAGTCGCTGTGTGTTTTTTCGAGTCAATGTGTAAAATAAACTCTTTGACAGTGAAAAGTGCTGATGGTGAAACAAACAACCTCACTGATGGAAGCAAAGAAATGCTGAATACAGCTGCTGCCTCCAACACGCTCAGTGACACGGGTCAGTCTGATCTACACAACACCATTCCACTGAAATAGAGATCAGGGGTCTCATGTATGAAATTTGGCATAGATTTCATCCTTAAAGTGTGCGTACGCACAAAGTTTTCAGATTTATAGAACTGTACATACGCCAGAACCTGTGCAAAGTTCACTTTATAAATCCTAGTTATTCAGAAGATTGTGTGTACATGCATGTTTTTCATTCCCCACACTGTCTCCTCCTCGAAATAACCATATAAAGAGCTTACAACGCCTGTTTTTACTATGCATAACCTATTTTGCATGTAATTTACGAATGCATGTTGCCATCCAGACGTGATTCTATCGTGTTTAATGGTAGGAACAACTTGGAAAATAGGAAATAATAATAATAATAACAATAATAATAACAATAATAATAATAGTAGTAGTAAATGTCACATGTGCCTTGAAGATAGACGCTGCTGTTAAAAAATAATTTCTTAATATTTGTGTTGTTTTAGACTAAAAATAACATCCTTTAAACAAGATTAATTTACTTGAGAAACATTGTTCTATAAGATATTAAGATGTGTTTTCAGGGAATATACCTTAAATATAGGCTAAGTTTATCATTCTCACCTCGCTGGCAAATCATTTTTGATTGTAAGTGTAAATCTAAAGGAAGCTATGCAATTTTGCTTCTTATTTGATCCTTAAAAGTAATATATGTTTTACTGGAAACAAAACTGTTTCTGAGATACTGTTATTAAATAAAAATTCAATATTTATTGAATGAAAGTCAATAGTCAGAAATAGTGATGTCAAATGTGAATACTGATAAATCACTATCGCTGAAAATCGACATGGTATAGTAGTTCTTTATATGAATATAGTACTTATTAGTCTTGTAATAAACAAAGAAAAAAAAAATATATATATATACATACAGTGTATTATATCATCTCCTGTGATTGTAAACATATATAGATATGAAATAATCATAAAAATATGAAGCACAAATATATATTGCATGGTCACTAATGACCCTATGCACTTTTGGTAATCAAGCAATTAGAAAACATTTATTTTTTTCAATTTGGAATTTTTTGTTGTTACACTATTAATAAGAGAAAGGCTGAAGAATACAAAAGAGGTGGGGGCATAACTCCAGAAAATGGATGAGATCATGTAATTTCATCATGTGATGTATCTCAGTGATTGACAGCTCACATTATCTGCAATTCAGAAGGCACAGAGTCGCACGTCACGGATCCTCAGGCTGAATGTTGTGGGAAAGATGTGCTGGTGTTCTGTGAGCCGAAGCAGTTCACCGCAGGCCTGCAGCTGTACTGGGCATCGTTCTCTCGCAGTCTGCCTGACATGGCTGAAGCTCTCGCACATGGAGCCGAGGTCAACTGGGCCAATATGGATGATGACAACAGAACGCCCCTCATCATGGCTGTACATGGGGTGAGTGCTCACATGATTTTGTTCCAAAGAAACCTGTTAAATTGCCACATTATTTACTGTAGTTGAACAAGAAAAACTTGCTTTATACATGTGCTTTTCGAACATTAAAACGGGGTCAAATTAATCAGTTTATGCATGGAGCCAAATAGAGAGCCACATATCTCTGGGATTTAGCTATATAACGCCCTTAAAAAAGGAAAGTTTGTTCTAAATCAGAATCTAAGAATCTTAAGATGTCTTTAATATTTCCTGAGAAAACAACCTCCATGGCTCTATCATGGGAGAGAGCGTAACGGTCAACTATCACTGCCCACAGAATGCCTATGGGACCACCACGTTATGCTATTTTATGCTAAGCTTGTAGGCTCATTTTGGTAGAAGGGCTCTGGCACTGTTGTGTGTGTGGGTGATTCTCATTTCCTAAATTGTGCATCCTCTTTTCCTTGCTCCTCCATCCTCGAGCCCATGACCTGGAAACCGATCTAAGTCCGCCATCACGAAGAACGTATCAATTCTCTAAATGCACCACGAGAATCGAGGACGGGGGGAGCTTACAGAGGACGCTTGCGTGTGGAAACACCGGTGCATCCTATGCGGAAGACTTTTTGGCCGAAGCACCTGACTTGCGTATTAATTCTCCTCCCTCTCCACATCTGACACAATAGTTTGAATTCATGTATCACCTTTGCAGTTTAAATAAACCGTCATTGACACATACTTCAACAGTGCATCTTGAATTTATTATGAATATATTAATAAATATATTAATAAATTTAAGTTTCAATAATATAACGGCAAGCGCGCCAAGGTACTGCAGCTGCGCAAAAACGCACTATGAAGTGACACGTGAGTAAGCAGGACATTTCATCTTACAAATCCGTCTTGCTTTGATTCCTCCATTATCATTTTCTTTCCTCATTTCCTAAGAGGGTGGAGCTAGGAAGCGAGAAAAGGAAACGAGGATGTACAATTTTAGAAATGAGAAGTTCCCTGTGTGTGCTTTTGGTGTGTGTGTCAGTGTTTTGACTCCGGGCAGACACGTTACAAAGGTTCTGCCCTTCACACCAGTGTTTCTCTTGTATTAACGGTAAATGCATTAATTGCGATTAAGAAAAATTAACGCGTTACATTTTTTTTATTAATCACATGCGTTAACGCATTAATTCTGACAGCTCTAATATATATATGAAATAATCATACAAATATGAACCACAGAATGATGTTTTA
The DNA here is from genome assembly GCF_019703515.2 of Myxocyprinus asiaticus. Lineage (NCBI taxonomy): Eukaryota > Metazoa > Chordata > Actinopteri > Cypriniformes > Catostomidae > Myxocyprinus > Myxocyprinus asiaticus. The sequence continues at coordinate 17,578,426 of NC_059392.1, read as the reverse complement.
TCACACTCGTAGTAAAAACTTTCAGTCAGTGAACCGGATAATTAGTGCAGAGCAAAGAGGATTTTCTGGATTTTCTTCAAGCCCTGACTTTCCAGGTTGTGGGTGCGTCGATTTAAGAAGAAAATTGCTATTTGTAATAGTTAAGTTTTACTTGAGGATTTTGACTGTGCATTTAGTTTGAATGCATTTTTTGTACACTGAAGAATAAAGATAAAACTTGCCAGTAAATAAAACACATTTATCTGGTTAATGCAGTGACAAAATTATAAAATAAATGGATAAAGCATTAATTACACACCTAATGCATCTTCATTTTGTTGCATTCATGCTAAAAAAATTTGCCTGCTTTCGGTAGTAAGTGAAAAAGAGAGAAATAAATATGAAATTGCAAAACTGGCCTGTTCTTTCCAACTAAATCACTTGAATGCATCGAATAGTATTTATGATTTACATCATTAGTACGAACCTCTCAGGAGGACTTGAACGCAATTATACACAAGTGCGACTCATCTGTGTTTTGTTTTTATTATTTTTTATTTATTTAGTATTTCTTTCCATAAAATTATGTAAATAGTTTGTTTTTTTGTTCAAATAAATGAAGTTCTTACAGAAATAACAAAGATTAGAAGAAAGAGGTTAAAAAAATAGGCAGAAAAGGAAAGTAGTTTCAGAAGTGGAGCAAATTAATATATTTTGATGAAAGATTACAAAGAATTTTATTTGGAAAAGTTAATGAAATATTGATGAAAATTCTGTATAACAGGTTGCAGAATCTGTTTCATGTAGAAATCTTTGGGGTATTGACAAGGTTGTCCAGTATAATAAAAATGAGAAATATTTTAAAAATGTAGTTTAAAACATGTGCCAAGTTAATAGAAATGTAATGTTTGTGTATTTCTCATGTTTTTATATATTTTTGTTAAACATTTATACCCATTTCTAGAAAATAATTAAGACTAAAATTGTCAAGTAGTGGCCATGCGAGGATCGGACGTGTAAATGGCGAGCTCTGCGCACTTTGCTGGTTTTGATACCTTTTAATGACATAAACCGGTGAGATTCGATACACTCTGTACCATAACTGTTCTAGGACGACAATATGTCAAAGAATTCAAAATCTTTGGGCTCTGGCGACATTAAAAGACACTAAAGTGCTCAGGCTGACGCCTCTGAGCAGCAGGCCACGGGCCCGGGAGCCGATTTGCTTGGAGAGTTCCGGGAAATTTGGTGAGAAATGCTGAACATGTCGGCAATGCTGATGAAGGTTGTTGTTGACTTGGTAGGATCATTTTGTAATATGTCGATCGATCACTGCCATGGAGGCGAAATTTACTGATGTGGTCACAAGAGTGGGGGATGTCGAGAAACAGATCGATTATCTGGAGTCATCAGAGAGGGAATTACCTGCTAATCTGCTAGCGACCAAGGTGGATTTGGAGTATGTCTGGGAGAAATTGGAGGACATGGAAAACTGTAGCCAGCGGAATAATGTCCGTATCGTGGGAGTCCCGGAGGGAGCAGAGGGACAGAATATGGTGGAATTTCTGGACGGGCTCTTTCAGAGTCTGTTCGACATAACAGGCCATGAGCTGGAAATCGAGTGAGCTCACGGGGCTCCGGCTCGGCAATCCGCTGAGGGAGACAAGCCCCGATCAATTGTGGCCAAATTTCTGAGATCATCCGATAAAGATCTTGTGTTGCGTGAGGCGAGGAGTAAAGGAAGGCTTTCTTCGAAGAACCACAGCATTTTCTTGTTACAAAGACTTTGCGAATTCGACGAGAGAAACGTGATCGATTCAAGTAATGCAAGAAACTTCTACATCATGGAAGGTTGCTTTTGCACTGACGTTCCCGGCCAAATTGAGAATAGATGCTAAGGATGGCTGTAAAACATTCATATGCCCACAGCAAGCGATGTCCTTCATAAAGTCAGTGGAGTGAGTGGGTCATGTTGTGGTGTTCACATTGAGGCCAGGTGGGTCAGCTCACTGAACATCCGCTTGACTGTTTGAAGATTCTGCATGCTCTTTTTGTGCTGGTTCCGCCTAGTGGCTGGAGTTTATTTTGTAGAGCAACACACCTTTTGGACGGTTTTGTGAATAAATCTACACGCTCTTTTTGGTTATTCCACCTATCGGCTGGAGTTTATTTTGTGGAGTATTTCTGGCAAAGCCATTGGAGTAAGAAATTTGCTTGCACTCATGTTGCAACCGAATGGACCGGCTCACTGAACATTCGTTTGACTGTCTGAAGAATCTGCGCACTCTTTTTAAACTGGTTCCGCCTAGCGGCTGGAGTTTATTTTGTAGAATAATACACCTTTAGGACATATGGTTATATGGATGAAGCTACATGCTCTTTGTGTTTATTCTGCCTATTGGCTGGAGTTTGTTTTATAGATTATCTTTTGCTGTGTAATTCTGTCTCACAAAATTTGTATAGAATCACCGACAGCAAGGTTGTCGTGGAGGTTCTCATAGGCGTGCATGGACAGTTTGAGTTTAGAGGGATGGACACCAGTTGGCACTGTCGTTCATGGGGTTAATGCGCACGTTTTTTTGTTTGTTTTTTTTTCTGTTTGTTTGGTTCTGGGGAATGTTCATGGTTTGACTGTTCCACTAATGTTGGAATGTGGACTTTATAATCCTGTTTTTGACACAGTCTATTTTATTCTTTCATGTCAAAATGTCAAATGATAATATGAATGGATTATCTCTCTCCACGTGGAATGTGAACGGGTTGGGGCACCCCATAAAAAGAAGGAAGGTTATTTCTCTTAAGCGTAAGAAATATGATATAGTGTTTCTTCAAGAAATGCACCTTTCCCCGCAGGAAGCTCAAAAATCTGGAAAGATATGGGGTGGGCATTTTTTTTTTATAGTGCTGGCTCGAGTAAGAGCAGGGAAGTCATTACACTGATAGGTAAACATCTACAATTCAAATGTCTCAGAGTAAAAATAAATTAGGAAGAATCATTATTGTTTTAGCTGAAATTCAGGGACAAAGTTTTATTGTGGCAAATATTTATGCACCTAACCTTGATGATCGGGTGTGGGAGGCACTCAAGGTGGTTCTTAGGGGCCGGATCATACAGTATGCCTCATTTACCAAAAAATCCAAAGCACAAGAACTCATGGAATTGGAAGGGAATATTAAAAGTGCCGAGGCAGAGCTGAAGCACCGAATGTCGTCTAATGGCCTCAGAGAATTGACCCGAGATATAATACTATTTTGTCACGGAAGGTGGAGTTTTGGCTATTCAGGGCAAGACAGTCATACTTTGAGTCTGGGGACAAAGCAGGGAAGCTTTTGGCTATATATATAAAACAGAGAGAGTCTTTTTCTACCATTCCTCAGTGAAATCTGCTGGTGGTGAAATATTTACCTCAGCCATTGATATTAATAAGGCTTTTAAAAAATTCTATCTTGATCTCTATAGTTCCACCTCTTCGTCTACTGATGAAGATATTAGAAACTTAGTGGAACCATTAGAACTTCCTAAACTGACAAAAAAAAAATTATCTTGATTCTGAGGATAACCTTGGAGGAGCTTGGCGAGGTAATTAAGGCCTTGCCTACAGGCAAGGCTCCGTGGCCAGATGGCTTTGCCACTGAATTTTTTAAATCTTATGCTACAGAACTGGCTCCACTTTTGCTAGAAGTTTATACGGAATCATTAATGAATGTAAAGCTTCCGCCATCCATGACACAAGCCCGGAACAGTCCGATTCTAAAAAAGGACAAAGATCCAAACGAATGTAAGAGTTACCGTCCAATTTCACTGATCCAGCTAGACGTTAAAATATTGTCAAACATTTTGGTTAACCGACTAAGTAAAGTTATGACATCTCTTATACATACAGATCAGGGTTTATTCGGGACCATATCTCTTCTGATAACATTATGCGTTTCATCAATATCGGGGGGGGGGGCCTGGGTAGCTCAGTGGTAAAGATATTGGCTACCACCCCTGGAGTTCGCTAGTTCGAATCCCAGGGTGTGCTGAGTGATCCAGCCAGGTCTCCTAAGCAACCAAATTGGCCCGGTTGCTGGGGAGGGTAGAGTCACATGGGGTAACCTCCTCGTGATCGCTATAATGGGGTTCGTTCTCGGTGGGGCACGTGGATTGTTGAGCATGGCTGCCGCAGAGGATGGCGTGAAGCCTCCACACGCGCTATGTCTCCGTGGCAAAGCACTCAACAAGCCACGTGATAAGATGCGCGGGTTGACGATCTCTGACGCGGAGGCAACTGGGATTCATCCTCTGCCACCCTTACTTAGGCGAATCACTACATGACCACAAGGATTTAAAAGCACATTGGGAATTGGGCATTCCAAATTGGGAGAAAAAGAAAACATGTGGTCAGTGGTGAATGATCAGACTCCGGTCACTGCCTTCTCACTTGACACCGAAAAGGCATTTGATATGGTAGAATGGGATTATCTTTTTAAGATTTTGGAAATATATGGGTTCGGGAATACTTTTATTGGATGGATTAAGTTACTTTATAGACACCCGATAGTGGCGGTACAAACAAATGGTTTAATTTCAGATTATTTTACTCTGGATAGGGGCACCCAGCAGGGTTGCCTTCTACACCTATTATTGCTCTGTCTTGCCCTGGAACCATTAGCAGCTGTGGTAAGAAAGGAGGATGATCCAGGGGTGGTGGCGGGAGGTATGGCGCATAAGCTTTTGCTTTATGCAAATTATATTTTATTATTCGTCTCTGACCCTACTAGATCTATGCCTTGCCTCCACAAAATTATTAATTCCTTTTCTAAGCTCTTAGGATACAGAGTCAATTGGTCTAAATCCGAAGCTTTGGCTCTGACAGCGTACTGCCCAGTAACGGCTTTTCAGCTGGGTGCCTTCCAGTGGCCCAAACAGGGCATTAAGTATTTGGGCATTTTATTCCCATCAAATTTGTGTGATTTAGTTAAGAGTTAATTTTGACCCTTTAATAAAAATTATTAAATTATTAAATAATAAAATTATTATTATTTTCGAGCGATGTGGGCAGGTGGGCTTCATTACATTTATCTATGACTGGGAAGGTTAATGTTATTAAAATGAATTGTATTCCAAAATTCAACAACCTGCTACAATCTCTCCCTGTAGATATCCCCCTCTCTTATTTCAAGCAATTTGATAGCATAGCGAAGTCCTTCATTTGGAATTGAAAACGTCCCAGATTACATTTCAGTAAATTGCATAGGCCGATTGACAAAGGTGGGGTAAGCCTACCCAAGATTCTGTTTTATTATTATGCATTTGGGTCTCAGACATTTGGCTCACTGAACACTTCCACCTGAGAGAGCCCCTCCCTGGTTTTGTATTTAACAGGAAATTCTTGCCCAAATTTCGCCATGGCAAAGCCTTTCTATTAAACTAACCGGAGAAGTTATGTTACACCCCGTTATCTTGCATTTGCACTCAGTATGGACAAAAGAGTCTAGAGTGTTTAATTCTGACATTTATTTAAATATTGCTTCAAGCATATGGCTGAATCCAAATTATGTTTTAATAAGTCCCTTTTCTCACAGAGTGGATTGTGAGGGAGGATAGTACGCTCGGTGACTTGTATGAGAGTGGAGTGTTGAGATCCTTTGAAAATATGGTTAAACATTTTGGGATCCCCAGGTCTCAATTCCTTAGGTATTTACAGCTGCGCCACCTGCTTTGTACTATTTGTGGGAGTAGCATACACCCCCCTAAAGCGGCAGATACTCTGGAAGTGGTGATTACTGCTTTTGGAAAAGGCCATGAGGCATCAGTGTATTACTGCCTGCTAATTCAGAGTCTGGGGGACAGAGCTTCAACTTCTCAGCTGGACCACCCTCATTTCGGGAGTGGTGCATAGAGATGGGCAGGGTGGCATTTGAAGAAATGTCACAAGGCAGGGAAACTTAGAATTGTTTAATGGAAAATGGGGCAGCTATTTGCCATATTTGGAGGGCTCTCGAGGAGGGGAAGTGGAGAGAGAATTTGTGTGATTATTTTATATATATATATATATATATATATATATATATATATATATATATATATATATATATATAATTTATTTATTTATTTTATGTGCATTCTCAAGTTGGACAACAGGGATATTTTTTGGGGGTGGGGTTGGGGATTGGGAGGGTGAAAGGGAATTAGTGGAGTTAAAAGTTGATTCAGTATGTATATGTTTGCTTTTCTGTTACATGTGTCTGAATCAATAAAAGTGTTAATCAGAAGAAAAAAAAAATCTGTGTACGCGGATCTCACAGTCACAAATACACCAGTATTGGTCATTAAAACAGTAATTGACTAAATACTAATTTGATGGCTGCTCACGCTTGCCCTTTTATCTTAAAGTATTTTGTTTAGTCCCCTTAGATAGTAAACACTTAATTAGAGTAACATTATTTCTACCCAGAGGTCATAACCACTAAATTTACAAAGATAGACCAACAATACCTAAGTTAAAATAACTTTATATAATCATACCATAGTTTCCTATGTACACTTAGCTAGAAAATATTACAATAACCAGAGGTTTAGACTTCACCCTATTTAGGCTTCGTCGACAACTTCATGTTGTCCTAAACGGAAATTCCATATCAAGCCTGTACACTCTAAGTACACTAGAAATAATGCCAGTTTGTTAGTCGGAGCTCTAAAGTCTCAGTCGGTGTGCCCCATGCTCCACTCAGAACTGAGCTTTAGTCCGCTACTAACCTGGTCGTAGTTTTTTCGGAAACATGGATTTAACGTAATCTACTAAAGACAATAGCTTCAGAGTAAATCAGAATAAACTCAAATGTAACAATTTATTTACCAGGTAAAATAATACATTCATTAATTCCAATTAGACAATAATAAATCAAACTCAAAGCTATCAGTGAACCAAGCATAATAATATAATTAAAGTTCCATTCCATTCAAACATTTACCAAACATAAGAAATTCAAATTGCAATTACCTGTTAGAGAAAAAACTACACAAAATGTTTACTGTGTGGATCATCTGGCTACAGAGACCGATTCAAACATTTATCAATAATAAGAAATACCTGGTAGAGAAAAAACTACATGCAAACAGCAAAGCATGGGAGATCTGGCATACAGATTCTCCGAGCTCCTCTGCCATCTTTCTTTAAGTACCAAATCTATTGTTATTTCAGATGTGTGTGTTTGATGTTATTCAGTATTTGGTTTACAATTTAGGGGTTTGAAGGTAGACCTTTGAAACTTGTGATTGAGTGTTTGATTGATGTTTACAAAGAATGCACCTAATCTGCATACAGCATCTGGTCCCTGGGAGGGGCATTCTCTGATAGAATACAGTATTTTACTAAGTTCTTAAATCTTACTTATGATTTGACTTTGCTGAAAGGGAATGAGACCGTTTTACCAGTTGCACTGTTACCTCTTGAATGATACCAAACATTTTTACATTACAGTACATGATAAGTCATAACTTAGTTTTTGGTGTCCTTAAAGTGACCTGAGGTGAGAGAGAGAGAGCAGATGTGAGTATGATTTGCATTTTATGGTCCCTAATCAGTGGGGTATGTTGTCTCAGGAGGAGATGTCTTCTCAGGGGGTGCCACTTCGGTGCAGCTGTCCCTTTTGTGTTTGAGTTTTATGACGATGTTATCTCAAAAGTTCTTAACTTTCCCAGAAGCGATGCAGACAATTCTGTGCCAGTCTTACAAGACTTTTATTTATATTTTATTTTTTACAGTCACACCAGTTACAGTTACACCACTTAGTTACACAATTTTTGACTTTTAATCCCCAATAATAAAAATCAAAATGACTTAAATTGAAAATATGTGCATTATAGTTGAGTTGTATTCAATTAATTATTTTGTGTGAATTGTGTTTTTAATGTATTTTTAAATAACTTAATAGATCTGGACAAAAAAATGTGTGTCACATCATTGACCATTATGGCAATTTAAAGCATCTTGTTATATGTGTCTTTATATCACGTATGTGTCTCTTTCAGGGATCTCTGGTCACCTGTGAATTTCTGCTGCAAAATTCAGCCAGAGTGAACCAGCAAGACAATCTAGGTAGAGGACCATTACATCACGCCACCATACTGGGCCATACGGGGTTAGTGCTACTCAAGAATACAGTATGATAATAATAATAATGCCATTTTTGTTACATAAATCTTACAATAGTTTCTCGTACAGTTGTGACACATCCTGTAATATGATGAATTTGGCCTTGTTACTAATGGCCTTTTATGGAATCTGCTTTCCCACTGCAGACAAGTGTGTTTATTCCTGAAACGGGGAGCCAATCAGAATGCAGCAGACATTGAGAATAAAACACCACTGTCAACCGCAGTCGAGGCAGCAAATGCTGATATTGTCACGCTGTGAGTTGCTTTATATTGAGCTATTTTAAGAAATAGTTCATGTAAAAATTACAATTTTGACTTTATTTACTCACCCTAAAGTCATTCTAAACCTGTATAAAGGACTAGTACAGTCTTAAGGTTTTCTCCTATGGGTTTGTAACGACACAAGTTTAAGTAAATATGACAGCATTTAAATTTTTGGATGAACTATTCCTTTATCAGTCCTAGTCAATATTTAGAGGATGATATGAATTTAAATGGTTCCAAGACGAAGTGTTTCTGAACATAAAATCTTGAGTGTTTGTGTTTTCAATTTCTGTCTCCCCGACAGGCTTCGACTGGCAAAGATGAACGAGGAAATGCGGGAATCAGAGGGTCCGTACAGTCAGTCAGGTCAATATAACTCTAACAGCCCTACTGAGATGCAGTACAGGAAGTGTATGGAAGAGTTCATTAGCTTACAGCTCAAAGACTCCTGATACACATACTGTACATTATTTGACCAAATCACCAAAGCCTGCAGCATATGCACAATATCTGTGAATTTACACAGCTCAAGCTTTAATTTACCCCCGGATGGGTTCATATAGTCTAGTATTTTAATGTAAAGCATCTTATTTATAAACATTAGTAGGTCAAAACTGCAATAAATAGTCTTGTGAAAGATTGTAAACTAGTATTGAACACATATACACCTTGTATACATTTGTCTGAATGCAATTACTGGCAGTCTTATATGGTAGCGTATGGAATTACTCTATGCTCAATGTGTGTATCGGTATATTTGTGATCATTTTGACACATTCCTGATATTTATCACTTCATTGATGTTCTTCGGGGACAAGTTTTTATTAAATTTAAAATGTACTGGTATTTATGAAAATCATTGCATTTGCCCATAAATGATAACAATTACAGTATTATAAATGCATAACATAATAACAAAACAGAAAACACTTTTAGCTCAATTAACTTATTTTTTTTTTAAATTATTTAAATATAACAATTTTATCCACAGGATAATTGTCCATTACCAAAAGTGATTAACATAAGAGACATATTTAGCATGAACTGCATAAATATATAAAAAAATATTGTATGTTGGATATATTTATTTATTTATTTCTTAATGTGGAATTAAATTGCACTAAAATTATTAATTTATCAGAAATGTTTTAAGGTGTAAAAACAGGAGAAAAAAACTATAAAATATGTTTGGATTAATCAAGTAGTTGTGAGGCATTAGCTGTTACACTAGTGATTGTAGTTAAGTATGTTTAGCAACAGATGGGTGCTGTAAAGCAGGCCTTTACACCCACTGCTGGATGGATCTGGTGAAGTATCAAATCGTTGTGGCAAAAATGTTGACCTGCAATTTATCTGTGATCTGAAATATAATCTCCTAAACTGCAGTCTTTCAGCATATCATCCTCGTGGCATCTTTCTTAAATGTGACGAAGTCCCTTTCGATTACAGGATTATTCAGTTTCTTGATGCAAATTGTACATATGAGATCTGTATATAAAAAGCATGAAACACAGTTGAATGTATATTTCTGAGCAGCTGTCTTTCTGTCTCACTTTGTCACAGTTATTCTATTACTGTAATGCAACTATTTGGCAATTTCTGTAAAAAAGACATAATTTAAAGAAACATTCAGGGTTCAGTACAAGTTAAGTTCTATCAACAGCCTTTGTGATGTACTGTTAAAGGTGCTGTAAGCAATTTTAGCCATTCTCGAATTTCCCTAAACTGAGCCGTTGCATTAGCCACGGCCCCTTTTTTCAAAACCCCGCACTCCAAAGTTACCAAATTAACTTTATTAAAGGGTTAGTTCACCCAAAAATGAAAATTCTCTCATGATTGACACCTTGAAGCAATCCCAGATGTGTATGTCTTTCCTTCTTCAGCAGAACCGAAGTGAAGATTTTTATAAGCACATTTCAGCTCTGTTTGTCCGTACAATGCAAGAAAACGGGTGCCATCAGGCTGCTGGCTGTTTGACGGTTCAAAAGGCATATTTAGGCAGCATAAAACACGACTCCAGTCGATCAATTCATATCTTCAAATGGATAGGTTTGTGTAAAAAAAAAAGAAATCGATAATTAAAACTTTATTAACTTTTTAAAAAAAAAATTGCTTCCTGCCAGCAGTCGTCGCATCAGTGGCATAAGCACAATTGCATGTTCACGCGAGAAGTCGGAAGCGTGCTCTTTGTTTATAACAGAGGAACGAACGTCACGCCATTTCAAACAGCAGTACAGTGCTGGCTGGAAGCAACGATTTAAAGTTAAAAACGTTTTCATTATCGATTTGTTTCTTACACCAAACTATCGGTTTGCTTCAAAAGACTGGAGTCGTGTGGATTACTTTTATGCTGCCTAAATATGCCTTTTGAACTGTCAAACAGCCAGCAGCCAGATGGCACCCATTCACTTGCATAGTATGACTTTCCTTCTTCAGCAGAACCGGAATGAAGATTTTCATAAGCACATTTCAGCTCTGTATGTCCATACACATCTGGGATGGCTTAAAGGTGAGTAATTCGCTGCAACTACAATACTATGAGAACGTGCAAAATGATTGACAGACAGAAAGTGTCATTGTCCGTGGCCCACGGACACAGTTTTGTTTGCTGTTTACATTCTAGAGCTGACACAAAGACCAATATCTCAGGACACTTTTTTTAGTAATTTCTTTCAGGGAGTAGTACATTTTTTTGCATTCCTTTCCAGCACAAAAGAAACAGACGCAAAACATATCTGAAGTTAATGGTCTCTTGTCACCGCTGCCGTTAAATGCAGAGCATTTTTATATACAATAAACTGAATGATGAATCGAAGTAATTTTTTGTGGCAATCAACATTATTCCACAATTGCTGTCAAAAGAGTTAAACTTGTATTGAACCCAGTAAATCCATTTAGACCTTCACACTTTACCAAACAGTTCTTGACAGTATTTCATAAGAATGTATTTTATGGTGTTTCAATTTAGTAAATGGTCAGAGAGATCAGATCCAAGTGTAAATAAATCTACTTCATATACCATAGTTTATGTAATGTGCTTTTCATCTCTTCATTTCCTCATTTCTCTCCTGCATTCTGCTAAACTCTTGAGTTTCTCATCTGAAGTACTGCAGGTATGAGGCTCATCCACTCTCTCTGTTGTTTGTGTGATGCTGTTTGGATTTTAAGTATGCGATGGTGTGTTTAGCATGCTTGCATGCATGTAAACTCTGTTACTTGCCCTGATAATCAGTTATACTGTTTTCTCTTTACAGGAGATGAAACATACCAGGACATTTTCCAAGATTTTACCCAGTTGGCATCAAATGACCCAGACAAATTCAACCGCTTCTGAACACATGAATAAACCTTCAATAGTATAGCACACCACGCCAACCTCCTCATAAATGCAGTTGGGTAATGCATTTTTTAAGAAATATGTGTTTTTATTGGATTCGCTACAGAATATTGCCTATAATATAAAGTATAAAATGTACTCATTAGTTGGTGATATGTTTTTGAAATGTAATATTTGTTTTCCTTATTAAATTGAGTATTAATTCTCTGATTAGCATTATCTGTCAGATTGTAATTATAAATATAAGATGTCTTATATAGATTTTTTTCCTGTATTCAATATCTGCCCACATGGTAATTTGGGTGACAAATTATATTGCACTCAGACCAGATGAAATGTAATGTGCTGCGTTATTGACTTTTTATTGTAAATTACGATAAAATATTTTATATAGATTTTCATTCCTAGCTTTTTCGATATTGACTTATCTATTGATTCTCAGATGAACAGCGAGTAATGGGAGTATTTGTTTGAGCCATTGGATGTAATAAGCCTCATTCATGAAACGCACTGAACAGATTTGTGTAAATCGTTCCTGCTTACAAAAACTGTCACATTAAATTAAATGCAAAATTTTACGTACAACAAGAATATTTTTATGAATGATTTGCACAGAAATGCATTCTGCTTGTGTAAATCATTTGTAAACCCGTGTGAATTGCATGCAACATTTTTCGTAATAAATGGTTTACATTTACACAATTTACACAAATTCTGTAATCCCAATTTCTTACAAATGATTCACACAGAAATTTGCTCTGATCATGTAAATCATTTTTAAAACTGTTCTTACATAAATTATGGGATTCAATTCAAGAATGGTTTATCTAACTATTTACAAATTTTCTGATTGTGTTTTATGAATGATGGCCATTTTTAGTTTTTGTAAATAGCAATTTAAGAGGAATATTAAATTAAGTTCACATAGTATCACAATTCCAAAAACTACATTTACTGTACTGTATGTTCATTGTGCTCTCAGCATGTTTTTATATGCTTAATTGCTGTCTGATGATGTGGCGCTGTTATTGCACATTTTTGAAAGAGATCTTACAAAACTCGTTGCATTTTACATGTGAACCCCATCCCAATTACTTATAAGTAAAAACAGTATACAGTGAAACATAATCATACCACAATGTATTGGGATGTAAATTGTGTATATTCTGTATATTCTGTACATACATCATCTTGGGCTGGGTAGTTTATTTTGTGGTACTTTAAATATTTTGATATTGCTTTTGTGTAATTTTGTTTCAGTTTTTTATTCAACATTCTGTATTTCTTTCAGTCTGTATGATTCAAGCAATTTGACAATATTTGACTGAAAATATCTTAAGATATATTATAAATTGTTTTCGCAGTTATTTTTATAAAGCATTTTTCTTTGTTTGACCATACTTGTACTTTTATTGAAAGTACTTTATTTAGCCTACAACGTGTCTGCCTTGTCTCTAAACCTCTTCAGTTGAGCTTTTCACCAAAAAACAAACCCGCTTGTTTCGTACCTACATGATCAGATTGGTTAAAGTAATCTACCATGCAGTGTTTCCAATGTTGAACACATGTGCAGGTTCATATTACATAAACGTTGGTGATGTGTCTTGAAAACGCCACAACCGTGCAGTCACTCTTGACGGATGACCTTACAGACCTGCCAGCTCTCCTCTGAGTTACATCTTCACATCATGATGTTTTATAGACGTTATAAATAAAGCTCCTGAACCAGTATAATGGGTAAAGCAAGTCAAATACATTAAATGGCATAATGTGAAGTGTAGGGTCAAGTCACATGCATTATGGTTATGGTTTATCTGAAAGTCAGAGTGAATCAGAATACATTTTTTAAATGTTTTAAATCAAAATTCTTTTGACAATGTTTTGTCAGTACTGTATCTAGCGTTATACAGTTGCAAGAAAAAGTATGTGAACCCTTTTGAATTAGCTGGTTTTCTGCATTAAATTGGTCATAAAATGTGATTTAATGTTCATAAAAGTCACAAGTATAGACACACATAATGTGCTTAATCTAACAACACACACTAAAAATTTGAATCTTTCATGTCTTTATGGAACACATCCCAAGAAACATTCACAGTGCTGTGGAAAAAGTAAGTGAATGCCTAGGGTAATGACGTCAACAAAAGCTAATTAGAGTCAGAAGTTGGCAAACCTGGCATCCAATTAATGAAATTAGATTGGAGGCGTGGGTAAGAGCTACTTTGACTTATAAAAAGCACAAATTTTGAGTTTACTGATCACAAGAAGCATATGCTGACGAGGACCATGCCTTGCAAAAAAAAAAAAAAAAACGATTTCAGAAGACCTACGATCAAGAATTGTTGCTTTGCATAAAACGGAAAAGGGTTACAAAGTTATCTCAAAGAGCTTAGATATTCATATGTCCACAGTTAGACAAATTGTCTATAAATGGAGATGATTTAGTATTGTGGCTACTCTCCCTGGAAATCAATTCTTGATCAAGATGACACAAAGGGCACACCGCAGAATGCTCAATGAGGTCAAAAAGAACCCTAGAGTAAAAGCAAAAGACTTCTTTGGAACTGGTTAACATCTCTGTTCATGAGTCTATTATACGGAAAACATTAAACAAGCATGGTGTCCATGGCAGGACACCACGAAAGGAAGCCGCTGCTTTCCAACAAAAACATTGCTGCGTGCCTGAAGTTTGCCAAAGACCACCTTGACACTGCACAAAGCTACTGGGAAAATTTTTTGTGAACTAATGAAACAAAGGTTAAATTGTTTGGGAAGAACATACAGCATTACGTATGGTGTAAAAAGGGCACCGCATACCAAAAAGAAAACATCAAAGTATGGTGGAGGGAGCATCATGATGGGCTGCTTCAGGGCCTGGACAGTTTGCCATAATCAATGGCAAATTTATCAAGATAAACTTATCACGGTGGCTGTGCGCCAGCTGAAGCTCAGTACAACCCCAATTCTGAAAAAGTTAGGACAGTATGAAAAATGGTAATAAAAACAAAAATTAGTGATTTGTAAATTATAATCACCCTTTGCTATATTGAAAGCACTACAGCTACACATTATATGATGCATATGTTTTATCTTGTGAAATTCATTGTTTGTTCTTTGTTTTTTGAAATTTCAAATCAGATGATTGCAACACACTCCAAAAAAGTTGGGACAGTCGAGTGTTTACCACTGTGAGACATTTCTTCTAACAACACTTATTAAGCATTTGGGCACTGAAGACACAAGTTTGTTAAGTTTAGAAACTGGAATTCATCCCATTCATCCCTTATGTAGGTCTTTAGCTGCACAAATCTTCGTTGCCGTATGGTGTGCTTCATAATGTGCCACACGTTCTCAATTGGAGACAGGTCAGGACTGCAGGCAGGCCAATCTAGCACCCAAACTCACTGCTTACACAGCCATGCACTTGAAATCCGGACAGTATTTGGTTTGAAGTTGTCCCGCTGGAAAATTCCAGGATGTCCCTGGAAAAGACAGTGCTGGATGGCAGTATATGTTGCTCCAAAATTCTCACAGATGTGCGAGTTGCCAATGCCATGGGCACTGACACACCCCTGGCCCATACAGACAATGGCTTTTGGACCTGACGCTAATAACAGCTTGAATGACCCTTTTCCTTTTTGGCCCGGATAACACGACGGCTGTTTTTCAAAAACTTTTTGAAATGTGGACTCATCAGTCCAAAAACACAGTTCCACTGTTCTACTTTCCATCTAAGATGAGACCGAGCCCAGAGAAGTCAGCAGCGCTTCTGGACAGTGTTGATGTAGGGCTTCTGATTTGCATAGTAAAGTCTTCACATGCATCTGTGGATGCAGCGGCGAGTGGTGTTGACTAACAAAAGGTTTACTAAAGTAATCTCAAACCCATGTTCATGATATCCATTACAGATGAATGACGTTTTTTAAGACAGTGATGTCTGAGGATCAGAGATCACGTGTGTTCAGAACTGGTTTTCATCTTGCCCTTTACGCACTGAAATTTGACCAGATTCCTTGATTACACTGTAGTGTTGCAGTCATCTGATTTGAAATTACTGTACACTTTCAAAAAAACATCATATAATGTGTAGTTGTAATGCTTTCAATATAGCAAAGCGTGAAAATAATTTACAAATCACTCTTTTTTTTTTTCTTATTAGCATTTTCATAGTGTCCCAACTTTTTTGGAATTGGGGTTGTAGAAGTTGGGTGATAAAGTAGGACAATGACCTTAAACATCGAAGTAAATCCACAACAGAATGGCTTCAAAAAAAGAAAATCCACTTTTTGGAGTGGCCCTGTCAGAGCACAGACCCTCACCCAATAGAGATGCTGTGAAATAACTTTAAGAGATCCGTTCACACCAGCCATCCTAAGAATATGGCTGAGCTGAAGCAGTTCTGTAAGGAATAATGGTTCAAAATTCCTTCTGAACATTGTGCAGGTCTAATCCACAGCTAGCATCCGGAAACGTTTGGTTATTGCTGCCAAAGGAGGACCAGTTATCAAATACAAGGGTTCACTTACTTTTTCAACAGCACTGTGAATTTTAAATGGATGTGTTCAGTAAAGACATGAACGATTATAATTGTTTGTGTGTTTTTAGCTTAAGCACATTGTGTTTGTCTATACTTGACTTTGATGAAGATGAGATTACATTTTATGAACAATTAATACAGAAAACCAGCTAATTCCAAAGGGTTCAAATACTTTTTCTTGCCACTGTACATGCCAAGTTTTTATTAAATATGACAAAAGACCTTGGACAAGTTTGATTTTGACAAGGACACAACAAAACTCAAGCTATACTCACTCTTAAATTTAATTTCAAAACTTCATGATGTTTCAGATAGCTGTTTTAAAACTGACTGGGCATTAACTTGAATGAGCTAACTTCCGTGTCATTTCCATGTCAACCTGGTCAGCCCTGTTTTATCCAAGCCACTGCTGAGTGTGTCCCGGACATCTGTCCTTGCTCGCTAGTGGAAAGGAAATCTGCGGTCAGCTCCCCACAGAGAGATGGAGAGCCACCGCTTGACTTTTCCCTCCATAAAAGTGATGTGCACAAAAACAAAGAGGCCAAGCTCCATTAATATAATGCATTAGATTACAGTATCCACCCTTTATAATGGCCAAAACAGAATATAAAGCCTAAATGACTTTATACCAGAGGTCCAGGATAGTTGTGCTATTTTAAACTATGCTATGGCTTCTTCAAGATTCACTTCTTTTACTATTGCTTAGTCAAAAAGACAGCAGATGAAAAATTGTTTTAGGCCTTCTGACACGGAAATTGCAAGAATATGCTAATCCTTCAATTTAAAGTTAAAATAATAATTTATACAATACCTGGGTGTTTCTTCAACTTCAGGCACTTTTAGCACTGTGGACGTCTAGAAAGTAAAGTCTTGTGAATTTTTTATTTTTTTTCACACTCTTACTAGTTTATTTACATACATCATCGATAAGGTATAAAAGTTACCATTAATAATCAATTCCCCTATAGGAAAACATAATGGGATTTTTTTTTTTTTTTAGTAACCAGACTGTTGCTCTCTAAAAGCTGCAGTATGGTCCAGAACTTTTGTTGTTTAGATGAAAGTCTACTAAAAGGCTACATGAGACTACTTAACAACAAATTACCAATAAAATAATTACAAACTAATAACTACTTGTACCCTAACCACTGTGTACAACTAATGTTCCAACAATACACAGCTTATTTACATCCAAAAACAGAACACTGACATAATGGAGCTTTGCTTCATATTTTAGTCAGAGCCTACTTAAAATTAACTCCAAATGGCCAGAGTAGGGTACAACCACAATCATAATTACACTCTGTATTTGTTCTGCCTCTTTGCTTAATGAGTTCTTTTTCTAATTAACCTCTTCTTCAGGGTTTGCCACGTTTTCCAGAACTGACTATTCTGTGTTTACCTATCAGTTAATTTGAAAAAAACGATTAGCGTTTCATATTTTGGAAGCCTCAGGCATGGGGAATCCAAACAGTCTGTGGAATTTTTCTTTAACAGTGATGATGAATAAAGGGGGCTTTCAACAGCATTCTTTCAAACACAATCATCCACTTAATGGGTGGAAAATTGTTGAAGCATATTGCACTATACCATCTACACAATTCTCACTTCCCAGAATGGGACAGCCCAATGAAGGAGACACTTTTAAGAGCAGGATCCCAATGAACTCGTCATCCATACTCCAATGCCTAGCCAACAAACAGCTGGAAAATCAACTGAACTCATGACAGGCAAATCTGGCCTCCAGCTGTGCCTAAAGAGAGAGTCCAGACAAGTTAGCCCAGCCTTGAGTACAAGAAGCCTCTATTGTGTAGTTTAATTCAATCAACACGTCGCCCATAGTGAGTATAAACTGTTGCAAGGGTGTTGATCCACTAAACATTGGGACACTAATAAGTCAAATACCTGCGACAAGATTGCACATTAAAGGGATATTTCACCCAAAAATGAAAATTCAGTCATTGTTTACTTCTGCATTGTTCTAACCCCATATGACTTTCTTTCTTTTTTTAATACAAAGAAAGAAATTTTGAAAATATTTTTGTGCTCAGTAATGTAATACAGTGGCAGTTTATGGTGACTTCAAGCTTCAAAAAGGATGCAAAAGTATAATTCAGAAGTCTAATAAATTATTATATGCGACTCATGCCTTGTTCTGAAGGCATAAAGGTTTGGTGAGAGAAAAAAAATGAAATCAAATTAAAATCGTTGCTCTCTTGTGCGCGTTCATTAGAGTGCACGAGAGCAGCAGTTACGCTGCCCTCACTCACGAGATTGGCTGTTCAAGCAAAAACTTGTTTTGTTTATCTTAAAAAAGGACCAAAGAGGAGATGCATTTCTATGCCCGGCCTTACTTGTTTGAACCGGAGTACTCGGAAATCAAACTGTGAAAGATTGAAGAGGCTGAAGACAGCCACAGTCACACCGTATCCTAACCAGATGCAAATGACATGCAAAAAATATTTTCTGTCTTAACTAGCTGCGATGAGTGACTGTCGATGGCTTGGTTTCTATTTGCGGCCTCGTGCCGTGCAGCCCTGCCCGCTATGAACTGGCACCACTCTAAAATCTTTCTCATATATTGAACAATCTCTTGTGCAATCTCATGAACATGCACAGGAGAGAAAGAGTCACTGAAGGTTTTCCCTAAATAATACATTGGATTTTGTTTTTTTCTCACCGAACCTTATTGTATCCCTTCTGAATAAGGCATGAGTCGCATACAATAATTTATTAAACTTCTGAATTGTACTTTTGCATCCTTTTTGAAGCTTGAAGAGGTGGTCACCATAAACTGCCAATATATGACATCACTGGGCACATTTTGTTCCAAATGTCTTCTTTTTTGTTAAGAAAAATAAACTTATGGTGACCACCTCTTCAAGCTTCATAAAGGATGCCACACAGGGGTGAGTAAATATTGACTGAATTTTCTTTTTTTGGGTAACCTATCCCTTTAAAACTTGTATTCAGGTGTATACATGCCATAGTCTTCTGGTATCATTTGTTTATTGTGCATCTTCATCGTTCTTGTATAAAAGTACAGAACGATTATTAAATACATGCTCATCCTTAATTACTGACGACTTGAGAGAAGGAAGATGACATGGCAACACTTCTCGTAACTTAATACAGCTAATTCTGTGAATTTTTAAGAGATCAAATGTTTCAGTCAGACTGATCTCACTTTGAATTCAGCGACAGTAGGTGAAAAGTTATTTAGGTGAAATAGAACGCAACAGTGCCTGCACACTTTTTCAGCAGTCTGGGTTACAGAAGTATTTTCCCTATTCAGACTTTTTATTAAATTCTTCATAAAAGAGTTGTAAGCCATGAACCAAACCAACAAGCTCCGAGGTGAATCACAACATTACAAACTTTGTTTTGAGGCAAAAAAGTATTTGAAAATTGGACATTAAGACAAAGGTACAAGGCTGTGTACTTACCGTCTTTCATGAGGGCACAAACTACAATCCCATGAAGCACTGCAAATGATGTCATAGAATAAAAAATTATGGAAATATAATCAACAACCTAAAATCAATAGTTTTATTTATGTATAAAAACAATATATTTTACTTTTATTGCAAAATATTCCAATATGTACAAATATATAGTAGTTTAAGGGTGAAGGGAGCCATTTTTTGAATCGATTACGTCATTCTCAGTGTGTCATGAGAGTGGGTGGTTGCTCCGAAGCACGTTTTGTGGGTTTTGTTGGCCGCGGTTCTCTGACTAGTGGATCTTTCTCTGCTGTACCATGGGTAATGTAGTTGTTTACCATGAATTACGCTATCAAACGTGATTTTTAATCAATGAAGTTGAAGTAACGCAGACGGATGGCTTCAACGGAAGCATATACCATCAACAAACTACCTCGTTGCTCACAGTAGGTCTGTCTTTAAAGGTTTATAAGTTATTGTTGAAATTCAATTAGTCTATGGTATAAACGAATGGGATTTTTGCTTCCAGAACAAGACTGTTGTGCTCTATTGGTCTGTGCTTGCCAAAATTCAAACTACTGCCCCCAGTGGCAATAGCTAAATGTGTTGTTGAACTTATGAGCATGTGCAAGCTCCAGTTTCCAGTTGAAATGTCCATGAAGTGGTGCCAAAAGTGAGTTATTTTTAGTTTTAAATCATGTAATACAGTTAAGAGGAATGTATGTTTTGTTAACCATATGTCCTAACCCAAACCTCAACCCTAAACCTAACCGTCAGTGGAGTAAAAATTTAATCTTAAAGGATAAATGCAGCCTCCAGCATCTCTTTTATTGACCTACATTCAAACAGGACTCTTTGTTGGCTGTTCCAAGATGGCGGCACGATTCATGTATCCGAACCAGCCAATTACAGTATCTACATATCAGTAGCTTTGGTAGTAACTACCGAAACTTCTGTGGAGAAGACAGCACCTGCAAATACTGATTCGGGTAGTTTTGGTGGTGAAATGGACTAAAATGTAATTCCTTTTTCACTATAAATCTGCAGTCTCTTTGGCATGATCATGAGAAGATCGATTACACTTCCTTGCGCTCTGCCCATGGGTCAAGGGCATTTTCAATCAAATAAAAATCAAATCACTTTATGGGTCAAGGGCATTTTCAGTGTTTCATGCAGGACTGTCGCATTTTTAGACACCGTGTCGGTACTGGTTGGGTAGGGTCACACGGTCTCAGGTCAAGGCTGGGTTCGGGCTTGATGGGGTTCATCGGGTCGGGTTTATAATTAATGAAAAACAGAGCATGTGATCACACAAGTTAAAGGCTGCTGTTATGTCCTTAAGACATATTTTAATGTTATGCGGGTTGACACATGTTATTGTTGTTGTAATGCTGTTATATGCCTGCTGGGGCCGTGTGTTCTGTGTGTTTTATTTCTCTCTTTAATGAAGCAGCAGCTGCAAGCAATCACACCCTGATTGGAGATGCAGCCCATCTGAGCTATATAAGGCAGAGTTCCTTTCGTGGAAAAGAGAGAGACTTTCAGAGACTTGTCGTTTACTCTCCATGTGTGTGTCGTCAGGGATCCTGCCCCAGAAACTGTTGTGTTTGAACCTCTTTGTGAGCAGAGTGTTTTTGTGTGTTTTTCTATCATCTTGTGCTGTGTTCAAAGACTGAAGAAAATACTAAATTGCTTGACTTTATTTATAATTTTTAAACACTTTGTTTATATAGAAAATTGTAGGGAGGAGGATGCCATTTTGTGTTTATTGACCACCTTTTTCTCCTGTTTTTGGCTAGTTAGGGAGCGAGGGTAGATTTCTGTTTATTGTTTAACTTTATCTAAGGTTAGGCAGTTCCACTCCTAACTAGCTAGAATACCCTTTTGTTTATTATTTTGGCCTGGTCCCCTCCTGAAGCCATCTTAGTTTGTATTTTAAACCATTAAACTATATCTTTGTTTTTTTGAGAACTCATTTGTTGTGCAATCATCCTGGGACAGGAGACAAAGCCTCCTGAATGTTTTTAGTGTTCTTTTGTTACCCTTTTCACAAACCCTACACACAAGGGGAATGGGACTTAACACTGTTGACATCAAACGTGTTTTTGCAGCATCTCGCAAAGCACCACCACATATTTTAGACACTGTGTTAAGTTAAAAAGAATTGTAATTTTTAAACACAATGATGCCCTTGTGAGTGCAACAAATGAAACAGAATGCAGGTGTCTCATGTGTATGTTGAGGTTCTTGGCACCAAAAAATGTAAAAACCCTTGCACTACATGGCTGAATACATATGGCTTAGTGTATAATTTAAGTACACAATTTGTCACACAACTTTGGTCTCATATCACATCTGCTATTCCCATTGGGAGAGCCACTGGTTCAACCTTTATGTGTTCCATCAGAGGATTGTATTTACAATGTTCCTGCAATTCTTGACAAGATCCACAAATTTCCTATCTCTTGAGGAGTCATAACAGTCATCACTGTCCCCAGTTCAAACAGACAGCTAGCACGTCTATCACTGCATCCTGTAAGTACAATAAACAGAAGCTCTTGACCACCTTCGGTGCCTGAACACCCATCATAAATGCCTCGCCACAGGCAACAGCTCTCTTGCCAGTGCACTGACTGACCCAACAAAAGAGGTTTACTCTTTCTGTCCATCCTGTCATCAATAAGTACTCAGTGCGGCTTCAACAGACTGTGACTCCACGGAAGAGAGGGATGGAGGTACAGTATGTGTCCACCAACATTTTCATTCAAATCATTCTCCAACCGCTCACATCACACCTCTAGGGTCATGGCATTATGATGCTATGTTGCTTGGAGAAATGCTTATCACCTTCTACGGTCACATTTTCAAACGAGGGAATAATATAGGATTTTCAAATAGATCAACACATAAAAAGTTTAATGACATAGTGATCTCATCTGCATTTCTTCTTGGACGTGATGTTGAACTGTCAGGCCAACTGTCACTGACTCCTCAGGATTGCCATTTTTCCAGCTACAGTTTACAAGGGATTGGTCCAGTAAGCAAGGTTAATGACTGAAGTATGTTTTGAAAGGTTTTGAAAACAAGTACTGTGTTATAATTTCGTTATTTGCAAGTGGAACCAGGGGCATGACTAAGCCCTGACTATTAAAATGAGGGCTGTAAATCAGTTAAAAATTGTAACTGAATTAATTACATGATGATTACTTAATCACAATTAAAGGAATATTCAGGGTTAAATACAAGTTAACCTCAATCGACAGCATTTGTTGCATAATGTTGATAAAACACTGTGCAACTGTGTAAAAACTGTGCCTCCTTTTCTTAAAAAATAAATAAAACATCTGGGTTACAGTGAGGCATTTACAATGGTAGTGAATGGGGCCAATCCATAAACATTCAAATACTGTTTCAAAAGTACAGCTACAAGACGCAAACAATATCTATACATTATCTACGTAAAGTTATATCTAATTTTACAACTTCGTTAAGTAATGTAATACCTCAGATCTTTAGTGACTGGGACCTCATTCCACCCCCTTTACCTCATTACATTTTTTTAGTTATGCCCCCACCCTTTTAGTATTCCTTAAAGGCGCACTCGGTTATTTTTTTTTCTTATTAAAAAATTTTACATCTAAAGAAATGAATTGTTATTTTGAAACATATGTATAAAATCATGAGCACTGACAGGAGATGAAGACTCCAATCATATCAGTAACCTTATAAAAGCTGTTTCATTCTACATGGAGAGGGTCCGCACATGGGGGCTGCCATATTAGAATCACATGACCAGCCGAATACTACTCGCTTAATCTCAGTAACTGCCATTTTATTTGACACTTTCACTCATGGATTAAAGTAATCATGGCTGACTGTGGATAGTGAATTTCTACAATGGCATCAGAAACTGAAATCTATTGCATTTAAGTGATGCTGCATCCACACCACTAGGTGTCAGTGTAAGTCCAAGACGAAATAAACAAAAAAACTTACTGAGAGCCCTTTTTTTTCTCCCCAATTTGGAATTCCCAATTCCTCATGGTGGCCTAGTGACTCGCCTCAATCCGGGTGGCGGAGGATGAATCTCAGTTGCCTCTGTGTCTGAGACCGCCAATCCACGCATCTTATCACGTGGCTTGTTGAGCGCGTTACCGCGAAGATGTAGCGCGTGTGGAGGCCCACGCTATTAAAATGGCACGGCTTAAAAAATGAACTCCTGTGGCATTCAGCGATTAAATCGTTAGCCCCTGTTCACACCGCGGACGGCATATCGCTAGACTTTCCGATATGTGTCGCTGGTGGGCGTTCCTACTGCTGCCGCTGCTCTAACGTTATTGGTGTACAGCACAACTGGCCATAGTAGTGTTTGAAATGTTGATTACAGATGATACTGCCGATAAAACTAAGATATCATACTAATTTGACAAGGAATCAGTTCTTTTGCCTCTAAAATGTACATTCTGCAGGGGAGAGCATTTTATATAACCTGCAGCAGTGCTTAATGCACCATATCATTAAACAAGACAAACGTTATTTCAATTTATGAATCAAACTCACTCAGAATGCCGATGTGGTTACAGTCAAATGATATAGAACAGTGAAATGACTCACAGAAACTTTTAACTTCTCTGTCTTGCCTGCACTCCAGTCCAATCCAGAATCTCACACTCACCCTGCCCGGAGACGAATGATGTAAGCTCCTCTGTCTTCACTCTCATAGGTAGTCGCTCGCGAATGTTGCTTGTCATTTGCATAAAGTTGAAATTTGTGCAACTTGTCTTGTCGCTCCCCACATAGAGCTCTGTCGCCAACGGTCTTGACAGCTCGTGTTGCCGTGCTCTCGTTGAAAATGAATGGGATGGTGTCACTGTGGATTTAGCATGCACATGTACATTGAGCGACAATTAAAAATAGCGCAGATGTGGGGGGTGGGATGGGAGAGTAGAGTGGAGTCACATGGGGTAACCTCCTCGTGGTCGCTATAATGTGGTTTGTTCTCGGTGTGGCGCGTGGTGAGTTGAGCGTGGTTGCCGCGGTGGATGGCGTGAAGCCTCCACACACAACAAGCCATGGGTTGGCGGTCTCACACGCGGAGGCAGCTGGGATTCGTCCTCCCACCCGGATTTAGGCGAATCACTACGCGACCACCAGGACTTAAAAGCGCATTGGGAATTGGGCATTCCAAACTGGGTGAAAAAGGGGAAAAAAATTGAAAAAAATAATAAAATATAAATAGCGCAGATGGAACGCAAGAACACATACTGTGATAACTGCAACTGACCAACTGGATGTAACACAGATTGTTGTCAGCTGTAGGCTTGTTCAATGATATGAGAATTAAACAAACAATATATTGCATTTTTAAGCCATTTTTTTGTATTGTCTAATCAATGCTTTATTCATCTTCCACAATAATGTAATTTATTTCAAACTGAATTTCAATCTGTATCATATT
This sequence comes from Myxocyprinus asiaticus, assembly GCF_019703515.2. Taxonomy (NCBI): domain Eukaryota; kingdom Metazoa; phylum Chordata; class Actinopteri; order Cypriniformes; family Catostomidae; genus Myxocyprinus; species Myxocyprinus asiaticus. The sequence continues at coordinate 17,553,265 of NC_059392.1, read as the reverse complement.
TATTATAGATATTATACAGATTATATTTATATTTTAATTATTATGCATTATTTTTTTCTAAAATATCCTTATTTGGGGGCCTTTCTCAGCAAATACTTATGTATGCGATTAATTTGATTAATTAACCAGCATAGCATGTAATTAATTCAATTAAATCATGTAACAAATAAATTAGGCTTAACAATGTTTTTATAAAATATTAACTGCACCAAGTTAACATGTTAAATTGACAGCACTATTAAAAATGTGAAGTGAAATATTCCCTTTAAATTATTACTGTATATATTCATACAATTCTGTTTGCTAACAGCAATAATGAAATGGACAATAAAATGTACAATTGCTTCCAAGTGTCCAGTGAATAATTATTAGATATGATAAATTAATAGTTTAATAATTAAGAGTCAATACTGTCTGAGTTTTACTGAGAAGCTGTACAGTGTTTTAGGCTTAACTTTGTGTTAATATTCTGTTTTAGATGACTTATTAAAGATAAAGCAGTGAGTGCCTTTTCTTTCCAATATTGTTGTTAATATTGCCTAATTACCAATTTTGCATGAACAGTATATGTAATGTAAAGGCCTCTGGTGAATGAAATAGGTAAATTCCCCTTTTGTTTTACCCCATATTAGTCATGAAAGCAAATAAACTTTGTACTGTTTTAGCTCCACAATAGCTAATTTTGTCCATAATAATAAATAAATAAATGGGGAAATATGATCGAAATGTCCCAGTTTTATTTTTTGTTTTATTGTAGGAAAATGTACCAGGACTAGAAACATGTTCAGTGCTTCCTTTAACTTGGATAACTTAGCCAGTCCCTGTACCTCTAATGTCTAAAATGGACCATGAGCTGCAGCATTTTTTGTAACATTTAAAATGCAGTAATTTAAAGGTCAAGATCACTGGGTTAAATTCCCCAAAATGACAGAGATGCTAAGACATGAAACACAAAGAAAAGGAAATATAAACAATATATGAGTATCCTCCCTGGAACTCTGGCAATTTTCCTAAAGTCAAAAGTCCCACCCACACTGTAAATACATATGGGAAATTACTGCCTAAAATCCTTTCCTTTTAGGGGATACAGTGAACAGAGGGTGAAAGTGTGACTAAACGCTTCCTCCTGTCAGATTAAACAGCATGAAATAATGGGTGTTAAAGCAACACCTCAAACCACAGACCAGTAAATAGTCAACCAGAAGTTCCTATAGAAAGCACCTGTGATGGTGTAATGGCTGATATGTCTTTCATAACAATAATAAAAAAATATATATTCAATTTGTGATATATATTCGATTCATTCATGAACATTCAAATATGACTTTGGTTCTTTGAGGTAGTGTAAAGGCTGTATGCTATGAATAAAAAAGAATAGAAATATGGACTTTCATTATTTTGTGCATGAACTGAATGTCAGGCATATTTCCATGATAGTAACACACTTCTTTTATACGCATGGAAAATTTGGTTCTTGTGAGGATTTGGATGTAGGCCTCGATAAATTATAGAGAACATACACAACATTCAAAAGTTTAGGGTCACTTTTTTTTTTTTTTTTTTCACATTTTAGAATAAATAGTAAATAAATAGTAAAGTCATCACAACTATGGAATAATAGAAATGGAAATATGGGAATTATGTTGACTAAAAAAAATCCAAAATAAATCAAAACTATGTTAAATTTCAGCATCTTCAAAGTGGCCACACTTTGTCTAGATTTTGCAGAAATGTACTCTTGGCATTTTCTCAACCAACTTCTTGAGATATCACCCTGGGATGCTTTTTAAACAGTACTGAAGGAGTTCCCATCTATATGCTGGGCACTTAGCGGCTGCTTTTCTTAATTATTCGGTCCAAGTCATCCATTTCAAAAACTTTATTTTTTTAAATAACATTTTTGTTATGTAATTAAATAAATATATTGACACAATTATATTTTTGTCTACAAAACTAATTTAAAACATTTTAGCATACGCCTTCAGATCAAAAGGTTTTTAAGATCATGAGAAACATTTCAGGCAAGTGACCCCAAACTTTTGAACGGTAGTGTAAGTATTATTAATCATACTGATCTAGTGCCACAAATTATGGCTTAATTATCAGTTGAGTACACATGTATATAAACATATTAGCTGACAATAATGCAAAGATTTAATTATATACACACACAAACATGCGTGCATGCACACAAACACTGAGAACACTTTGGTGTTAGCCACCATAATACACCATAATAAAAGATGATATCCCAATCTTATGTTGAACATTTACATTTTATTTTAATGATTGAAATTAATCATGTAAAACATTCCCCAAGCGACCGTGATTGGCCAGGTGGAGAAAACAACATATAAAAGGAAAAAATGGTGGAGGAGTGGACATGGAGCGGTGCATGCTGGAAACTCGCTGAATTCAGAACACCACCTGCAAAAGAGAGACACGATCAGTTCATAAATTACACTAAGTTTTCAAAACAATCACTGAAATGCAGTGCATACTTTATGCACTGAAATTTCATAAAGAAAATGAAGCCTACATTTTGGACCATTAAGATTTTTTACATTGTGACATTTTCCAAACTTCCAAACACACATTTTACCCCCCAAATCTAATTTCGATAATTTTTTTCATGTTGTAATAACAAAAGTATCATAATAACCATCTTTTTTCACACTGCGGTAATGAGAACATCATTATGAAAATCGTATATTTTTTTTTGCATTGTGTTCTTATAATGATCATCTTTTTTCACATTGCGGTAATACGAATATCATAATGATAATCTTTTTCTCAATGTGGTAATGAGAATATAATAATTATCATATTTTTTTGGGATGCGGCAATAACTATCATAATGACCATATTTTTTTTACATTGCATTAATGAGAATATTATAATGACAATCTTTTTTTCAGGAAGCGGCAATAAAAATATTAGGGCTGGGAAATTTAAAATGTTAATATCTGCGATTAATAGTTGACTGTTAAATGCGTCAAAAACAATTTACGCAATTAATGCAGTATCCGTTAATGCATTAGGTATCATGAACAATGAACAATATATTTTTACTGCCTTTATTAACTGTAATATTAGTTAATAAAATTCCAATTGTTCATTGTTAGTTCATGTTAGTTCATAGTGCATTAACTAATGTTAACTAATACAATGTTTGATTTTAAAAATGTAATAGTATATGTTGTAACTAATATGAAGTTCATTAGTTCATGTTAACTACAGTAATGTTGTTAAATAATGTTAACAAATGGAACCTTTTTGTAAAGTGTTACCATAATTTTACTGTGTGGGGCATTAACAAATAACTGTACAATATAACTCGCAAAAGTGTGGCAAAGGGCACTTTTAAAAAAATCTGTATCCGCATCGGCTGATCTTAGTGTTAAAAAAAATAAAAATAAAATAAAAAATAAAAAATAAAATCGGACTCAAATTTCCTGATTGGTGCACCACTAATCAATTTGTTTCATATCTGTATGTTTAGTGTCTTAAAAAGCATTCCCAATGTACACTTGTCTTCCCAATAAAGCTTGATATGAATTGAATCTTTCCATTTGATCCTATTATTAAAAAAGTCCACTGAAAAATGGCAGATGCTGTCCAACTTTTAATTACAGCACGTACATTTTATGGAACGTAAACATATACTTGTAACAAAGATGTATACCTGTACAAATGTGTCTAATTAACTGATAATTAGCTACTAATTAACTAATTAGGATTTAACATGCACATATTTAAATAATTAAATAAATGATGATTAACCAATTTCTTTAAGACAAATATATGTGTGATTAGATATTAATGTTTGTTTTAATGTACAATCATGATTAATCACAATTAGTCACAGAAAACTGTGTGATTAACTGGTTAATCATTTTCATTTGATGCTGAGTTTTGTGCAGAGCGCTCTCTGGTATTTTAGATGGTGAGGCAATTTGATCAAAAATCAGTCGGAGGGCCAGACAAAGATGATTGGCGGGCCGGATTTAGCCCACAGGCCGCCAGTTGACTAGCCCTGGTCTACAGTGTGAACAGTCAGATTGCAATTCATGTAATTTTTACTTCAATTTAACTCAACTTTTGTCATAATTACCAAATCGATTTACACGATGCTGTGTATCATAAAATGATGTGCAAAATATATTTAAAATACATATTAATATACATTAGGTCTCAAAATATTACTGATAATGCATAAAGACTGGAAGTGCACAACTATTCCAATTTCATATAATAACAATGTCATCATATGAAATGTGTCAAATTTGTTGATTACAGTGTTTGGTAAGTTACTAAAAAAATTTAACCCACTACAAATTTCTAATCATCTATATTGTAATCATATTACTTTACTGATTACTTCATCGAGAAAGTAACCAAATTACTAATTACTTTAAGTTAATTTCTAAAACACTTTAAAGGAATGTTAGTAATTCAGCTCAACAAATGACACACACAGAAATACAAACAGATGTACTAATGAACATAAAAATTAATATTTTAAAATGTATCATACATCAATAATATTATTTTAGAAATATGTGAAACCCGAGTAATGTTCTTAAAAATAATTACCTTACTTGAAAGTCAGTAAAATGTTTTACACTACCTTTTTACATAAGTAATTGGATTATAGTAACTAATAACTTTGTAATCAGATTACAAATCTGGTTGATAAATGATAAACATGCCAGATTAGGGAGTTTTACACAAGTGTCAGTTTAAAATAAATAAGTAAATAAAATAAATCAGAACTGAACTCTTTGACGTATGGTGAGAATATTGGCAAAGACATGTAATAACTATCTGTTTTAATCATTTAAGACTAATAATAATGTCCAAAAAGGATACAGATATCAAGTCTACACCTCTGACTGGCTAGTTTTATTCCTGAGTTTAATCTAGTAATATGTTACATTTCAAAATTCAATAAAATGTTTTTTTTAAAGAAATTATGATTTTGACGCCTTTTGTAGGGGTCACATGAGTGTTTTTGAGGCTCTTAACAACTGTGTGAAGTGGACAACTTGTGTTGCTTACATTCCAAAGGAAGTGATGAGTTTGAACTGTGTGCAGAGAATACAGGCCAAAAAGAACCCAAAGTCTTAAAATTCACAACTGCTATACCATCTAAGGCCAAACATATCTCTACCGCTGGGAATAATGGTCATAAAACTCAAAGATACAAAAGTAGTGTGAGCGCTTCAGTGGATCAGTATTTGTCAGTGTTGTGTTCATAAGGAGTTAGTTTACCTTTACGGTGGAGTATGTCACTCATCGATGTACTCAAATGGCTCTGGGGCCTCGGGCTCCTGCTCTTCCTCCTCTATCTTGGGTCCATGAGCAGACACAGGCTCCACAAGCTCCTCGTCTTCTTCACTGGTGTCTTTCATGATGATAATGCCACCGGTTTGTAACTGAAGATGACAATGTGGATGAATGGTGTTAATATATTGGTGATAATATACCATCAAATAGGAGTGAAACATGCATCACGTGTCCAAAAGAAGGCATTACTACTGAAACATCAGCAAAACTATCCATTTTATAACTATAATTATAAACTTGTATGCAAATTTCTACTCAAAAATGGACATTTTGTATTTTTATGAAGTAGACCTGGATGATTTGGAGATGGTGCACGTCAATGCAAATCTCAATGGTATGATGCTTTGGGTGGTTACCAGGGCGTTGCTTTGCAGTTGCAAGGGTGTTCTCGGTGGTTGTCGGTGTTGCTATGCAGTTACTGAGGTGTTCTGAGTGGTCGCTCACCAACCCTAGTCAAAAGAGCTCACTCCCAAGTCTCAATGATACTCTGGCCTTTAGATATGGCTTAGGGTCAGTGTAAGTCTATGGGATTTGTTTCACTCATCTGCCAGGTGAAAATCCTAAACGCAATCACTTAAGGCCCCGATATACTTCCGGAGAAATAGTTCTTCATTCAGGGGTAAAATGAAGTTCTAAACAGCTAAGCAACGGGGTATAATTTTTTTTTTTTTTTGCGAACACTCAGACACCAGTCACTCCACTGTGGGAGGCGTATAGAGAAGCATTTAAATATGAGGACACTACATGTAAAACCTTTAAATCATCATCGAGTGGTTAAAACCGCTAAAAACACATTTTAAAGTAATATATAGTTCTGGAAAAAATTAAGAGGCCACTCAATTTTTCTAAAATCCGCATCTCTACATGTATGGCAGCCATTCCATTCCAGTGTCTGTTGAATTCCAACACAAGCACACCTCATTCTACTTACTGATTAGGTGATCAGCTGAACCAAATCTTTGATTTAATGAGGAAAAGTATAAAAACCACTGCTGTTGTCATCACTATCCTCTTGCAATAGGACCAGCTGGATGGCAAAAACAGTACTAGTAGTACCTCAAAAGTAATTGGAATCAAAAAATAACTACTGACCATGCCAAAAGAGTTGAAAAGAAAAGTTGAGTAAGGAAAAGAAGGGTTTAATTCTGGCTTTATTTGCAGAGGGATACAGTGAGCATCAGGTTGCTTCCATCCTAAACATTTTCAAAGATGGCAGTTCATAAGAACAAGGTCAAGCAGCAGACATTGGGGACAACAAAGCTACAGACCGGCAGAGGGCGAAAATGACTCCAATGACTGGCAACTCATTTGAATGTCACTCAACAACCATAGGATGACATCAAGTGACCTATAAAAATAATAGCAAACGGCAGCTGGGGTAAAGTGCATGGCGAGGAAGGTTCGAAACATGCTCCTAGGGGCAGGGCTGAAGTTGTGCAAAGCTAGAAAAAAGCCCTTCATCAATGAGAAGCAAAAAACCATAAGGATTGGACCGTAGAGGACTGGAGTAAGGTCATCTTCTCTGATGAGTAAAATTTTCAGCTTTACCCAATACCTGGTCCTCTCATGGTTAGACGGAGACCTGGAGAGGCCTACAAGCCACAGTGTCTCGCACCCATTGTGAAATTTGGTGGAGGATCGGTGATGATCTGGGGGTGCTTCAGCAAGGCTAGAATCGGGCAGATTCGTCTTTGTGAAAGAAGCATGAATCAAGCCACGTACAACGTTATCCTGGAAGAAAACATGCTTCCTTCTGCTCTGACAATGTTCCCCAACTCTGAGAATTGGTTTTTACAGCAGGAAATGCTCCATGCCACACAGCCAGGTCAATCAAGGTGTGGATGGTGGAGCACAAGATCAAGACCCTGTCATGGCCAGCCCAATCTCCAGACTTGAACCCCATTGAAAACCTCTGGAATGTGATCAAAAGGAAGATGGCTGGTCACAAGCCATCAAACAAAGCTGAGCTGCTTGAATTTTTGAGCCAGGAATTTCATAAAATCGCCCAACAGCAATGTAAAGGCTGGTGGATAGCATGCCGAGATGCATGAAAGCTGTGATTGGAAATCAGGGTTATTCCATCAAATATTGATTTCTGAACTCTTCCTAAGTGAAAACATTAGTATTGTGTTGTTTAAAAATGAATATGAACTTGTTTTCTTTTGCATTATTCGAGGTCTGAAAACACAGCATCTTTTTTTTTTTTTTTTTACCAGTTGTCATTTTCTGCTAATAAATGCTCTAAATGACAATATTTTTATTTGTAATTTGGGAGAAATGTTTATAGAATAAAACAAAAATTTTCATTTTACTCAAACACATACCTATAAATAGTAAATCCAGAGAAACTGATAATTTTGCTGTGGTCTCTTAATTTTTTCCAGAGCTGTATATGCAGTAGATAATGTTTAATTTGTCTTGTTTACATTGTGAAGTCATGACGCTCATGTGCCAACACGCTATATACGGCCATAATTTGCACCGATTACACTCTGTTAATGCCATTTATGATGACACCGATGCTACAGCAACGATGGGTGTATAAAAGTGTTAATGTTCATAATACAGACAAAAGAATGGTGATAAGAGGCATGTCTTACTTTAGACAGATGTGTTAATGGCTTTCGCTGCAGATGGCACATGAGTGAATGGGCACTTGAGAGTATTTTGAGTAGATTTGATTCATTTTGTGGACTAATAAAAAAACGCATGACATGCATGGGAAATGTCTCTATGCAAACGATCTTATTGATGTAGGTTAATGTGCACCATTTCGCTAATAACTCTACACACCATTGTAGAGTTGAATACAGACTGAACAATGTAAATAAAGTAGTAGGTGGAGCTTCGGGTCACACCTACCGATGACGTGGACCAATGGCTGTAAGGTGTTTAGCAGCCAGTTAGACGTTTTCCTTAAATTGTGCCCAGGTGAACTGTTAAGATCCACAGAAACGAATGGAAAACACCTTTTTGGCTAGATTTTGTTCTAAATGACGTCACATCCGCTCGTTTTTAGATTTCTTATTAAGTATATCTGGGCCTTTAGAAAATAAACAGCACACCTATTACTTGACTGTAAAGTAAATGAGGTCAGACTCACAGGTTTGAATGGCTGGTATCTGCAGTTGTCAGGCATGGAGAGAACTTTGAGCTGAGCAGACATGACACGAGCTGGGTTCTCCATCATCTGAAAGTTCGGCTCTGGATCCTTTTTCTTTTCTTTTTCTTTTTCTTTCTCCTTCTCTTTTTCCTTCTCTTTCTCCTTCTCCTTCTCCTCATCTTTCTTCTCCTTCTCAGCCTCCGCCTGTGTCTCCTGCATTAGAAAAAAAAATGACAGGAGTAAAGATTAAGTCATCCTTTAAAATCTCAGATTTCAGTTAAATAACACTGAATACACACAACTCTATTATTGTTATATTTCTTGAAATGCCTTTGTATCCAAAAGTGCATCAGCATTAGGCAAAGCATCACTCACACAGCAAGTTTAAATTGTTCTGACAGAAAGTCTGCTACTGCAGGGTACTGGCCATCTGCAAGCTATTGCTAAATCAAAACACATTTAATAGGCCATAATTCAAAGACAGGCCCAGATCTGAGAGTCTTTACTGGTGTGCGAGACTTTGCTACAAATAAGAGCTTCTGAAATGCAGGGAGTCACAAACACTGGATTTGTGTGGTTTCTGAAAGTGTTTTGCATGGGTTCTTGTACAAAGAATGATCTGGATCTGGTGTTGGACAATAAACAACATACCACTTCCATCTTCTCCTCCTCCTTCTCTTTCTTCTCCTTCTCTTTCTTCTTGGCTTTGGCCGTGATGGACAGAACAGCAGTGGAAACCTGACAAAAGATCAGCGGGTCAAAACAAGCCATGAAATCTGGGACTACTTCTAATCTCAAGAACATGTTTTGGTAGCCAATCGGCCAGAGATTTTACAAACCACAGGTGAAAGTTAACAGCACACGGCAACAAAAAATTTCTTAATTAGTGTTTTTATAATTTTTCAGAAAAATATACAATATCCTTAAAACAAGATACATTTACTTATGAAACAAAAGTTTTTTTTAAAGATATATATATATATATATATATATATATATATATATATATATATATATATATTACCACACTGGCAATGTTTTCTTATTTTAAACATTAACTACATGAATTACTTTGTTAGTATTATGATTAAATGAAAAAAAAAAAAAAAATACTGGAAAGAAAATCAGCATTAGAAAAATAGAAAAAATTATTATTATTAATAATAAAAAAAATTAATTCACTGATATTTCAAAGTTTTCCATGATAATGGGAACTACCCGATTCCGGTACCTGTATTGACTTATTAAATGCAGCCTTTTGGAATTCACAACATGATTGTAATCCCTTAAACTCTATTGCATTTTGGGCTGCCGCCCGCAATTTTTCACACTCAAATTTAAAAGCTCACCATTCACACATACTGTGGACTAATTGCAAAACATTGGTCTAATTTTTTCATAAATTTTGGCTATTTGGGACTTACAGCAGCAGTGATCGGTGCATAAGAGATGTTTGTATTTGATGACTTACAGAAATCATATTTTACATTGTGATTCTTTTGAAAATATTTCGAACTGTGGTATTAGGGCAACAAAATAAACAGTTGCATTCCTGAAAATGAGAGCTTTAATTTGATGTGTGATTTGTCCATTTAGGTGCTATATGAAGGACTTTTATTTTCATATAAATATTTCTACAACATTACCTCCAAGGGCGCTAGTTTTCAACGCGAATGTTTTGAGGCCTTATTTTGGTATTTTAAGTAACAAATGAAGTGAAGGTTATCTATGAAAATCTCAGATTCTAAGCTTTCAAATGATAGCTCAATATGCCGGACTTACAGTATGTATACAGAAACTTTAGTGTTTTAAGCATACTTTTTTCGCAATATAGCACCCCCCTTTGGAACCGCCGACAGGTCCAACAGAGTTTAATTAAGGAGACTTTAAATTTAATGTCATATGGACTTCTTTAATGGTGCATTTATTGTTATCTTATGTTATTTTTGGAGCTTGTCAGTAACAACCATGCAGTAACTAACACACAATATCGTATTTGGATCGGGTTTGTTGGACCGATACGCAATCCAGTAAAAAACGTCAGTATTGAAGACGATACCGATTCAGGTATCGGATCGGTGCATCCATAATAGGAACCAAGAGAAATACAAAATTCTGATGAGGAAAATTATTTTTGCAATACTGAGGGGTTACAACAAACCTTCTCTTTTTCTTTCTCCTTTGGCACTTCCAAGGGTGGAGGGTAGGCAAATGTGGAGGGTTTGCAGTTGGATCGATACTGTACTTTCGGCATCTGTTTAGGGCACAGAATCAAAACAAAAAAAGCTTTGAAAAGAGGTGAAACAGGCCTGTATTTTTTCAGTTTATATTTAGTTTGAAAGGGCAGGCTTGGACATAAATGTCTGGCATAACAGAGATAAAAAAATAAAAAAACACTGATCCCAATGCAAAAACATAAGACTCTGTTCCAAACCTACTGAGCTGCCTACCTAGACAGCATTTCAAGGCATCACAGGCACACTCCCAACACAAAAGTCAAAAGGTAGACAGCAACCGTATGCTATATTTTGGAGGAATCAACTTCCCCTAAATGAGAAACACTACACCACTGCACTGCCTGCTGATGCTAACTTTCCTTGCATGGTTTAATGTTTTGTCTCCTTACTGGGCACACATGAATTAGAAATGCAGCCTCGTTTTTAAATTAGGGAGTTAAAAATACTATATGACAAATCCTTTTACCTTCAGAATGTCCAAATTCAACCATCTCTGTCACAGTGGTCACCCTGTATCAATGTGTACGTCTCTGGTCCAGCGCAAAACAACCGTGCAACTTACAGCATGGGTATCTGCTTACCTTTAAGTCCTTGTTGAGGCCAATGATGGCCGTGGGTGTGAAGGCCAGGGACAGGAAGTGAGAGAGTGGGAACCAGAACCAGAACTGGGTGAAGACCAGCAGACCCACCACAGATGGCATGTGGGTGTGGCCTGTACGTGACTGCAGAGAGATCGTTACGTTACGACCACCTGAAAAGTGTCAGAAAGACAGATATTTAGTCCTCAGGACACCTATGCATACTGTGCATAAAAATGGCAAGAGCTTTCAGTAAAATCCCAAGCTATAATGATTGGTTGGCTTGAAGTACAGTAATTTCTGGGTCAGGGTTCATAGGTTTATATCAGTCCAACTGGAAACAGTTGTTTTCCCAAGCTACTTAAAATGAGCACTTCTGAGAAAGACGACCTAGTCGTTGATTTAATGAAGTTTGTGAAGTTCATGGCATTGAATCTTTGAAAGACATTCAGTGTTTTGTCTAAAACACTTTGTAGCACGTAATTGAGATACCCTTGAGCACATCTGTATATTCTGCATTGTTTGTAGAGCTATAAATAATGTCAGATTTACCCGCCCCTAATAGAGCACAAAGTAAAAATCGTGCTTATTTTTTTAATCGACAAACTTTTGCCTTTTTTTTTAATCCCCTTTTCTCCCAATTTGGAATGCCCAATTCCCACTACTTAGTAAGTCCTTGTGGTGGCGTGGTTACTCACCTCAATCCGGGTGATGGAGGACAAGTCTCAGTTGCCTCCACTTCTGAGACCGTCAATCCATCTTATCATGTGGCTTGTTGTGCATGACATCGCGGAGACTCCTCATGTGGAGGCTCATGCTACTCTCCGCGATCCACGCACAACTTACCACGCACCCCATTGAGAGCAAGAACCACTAATCGCGACCACGAGGAGGTTACCCCATGAGACTCTACCTTCCCTAGCAACCGGGCCAATTTGGTTGCTTAGGAGACCTGGCTGGAGTCACTCAGCACACCCTGGATTCGAACTCGTGAATCCAGGGGGTGGTAGATCAAGAAACTTTTTTTTTAACAAAACCTGCTCCTTGAAACAACCACACCATCTTTTTCCAGAGCAGCCTGTATTTCTCCTGAGGTTACCTGTGTTTTTTTTCTTTGTATCCCGAACAATTCTTCTGGCAGTTGTGGCTTAAATCTTTCTTGGTCTACCTGGCCTTGGCTTGGTATCAAGAAATCCCTGAATTTTCCACTTCTTAATAAGTAATTGAACAGTACTGACTGGCATTTTCAAGGCTTTGGATATCTTTTTATATCCTTTTCCATCTTTATAAAGTTCCATTACCTTGTTACTGCTCCCCATGGCTCAGTATCTAGCCTGCTCAGTGCATCCACGTGAGAGCTAACAAACTCATTGACTATTTATACACAGACACTAACTGCAATTTAAAAAGCCACAGGTGTGGGAAATTAACCTTTAATTGCATTTAAACCTGTGTGTGTCAACTTGTGTGTCTGTAACAAGGCCAAACATTCAAGGGTATGTAAACTTTTGATCAGGGCCATTTGGGTGATTTCTGTTATTATGATTTAAAAAGGAGCCAAACAATTATGTGATAATAAATGGCTTCATATGATCACTATTCTTAAATAAAAGACAGTCATATTTTCAAAATCAATGGCAAAATTTCACAATTTCTGGCAGGGTATGCAAACTTTTGAGCACAACTGTATATAGTACTGTGCAAAAGTCTTAGGCACATACGATGTTTCACAAAAGCATTTGTCTTAAGATGGTTATTTATATCTTCAGCTTTAGTGTGTTAATATGAAATATAAAAGTTAGACTCCCAAACATTACTTTTGCAAATAGAAAAGATTAGAACAGAAGAACAGGGAGCCCTGCAACAGATGTCACTCTGAGATTACAAAAAGAGACAGAAGCAATTGAGACAGCCTAAATAGATAGAAAAACTGTGGCAAATTCTCCAAGAAGCTTGGAACATCCTATCTTCCAACAACCAAGAAAAACTGTGTCAAGGTGTACCTAGGAGAATTGGTGCTGTTTTAAAGGCAAAGGTGGTCACACCGAATAATGATTTAGCTTTTTTGTTTACCGGACTCTGTATGACATTAAGTGATAAATGAAAACGATTTATTTCATTGTTTTTGAAGACATCCTCACTATGCAACATTTTTCACAAGTGCCTAAAACTTTTGCACAGTACTGTGTGTATATATATATATATATACACACACACACACACACACAAACACACACACACAACTGAAGTCAGAAATTTACATACACCTAAGCCATTTAAACTCAGTTTTTCACAATTCCTGACATTTAATTGTAGAAAACATTCCCTGTCTTAGGTCAGTAAGGATCTGATGTCTTGAGATGTTGCTTTAATATATCCACATCATTTTCCTTCCTCATGACGCCATCTATTTTGTGAAGTGCACTAGTCCCTCCTGCATCAAAGCACCCCCACAACATGATGCTGCCACCCCCATGCTTCACGGTTGGGATGGTGTTCTTTGGCTTGCAAACCTCACCCTTTTTACTCCAAACATAACGATGGTCATTATGGCCAAACAGTTCAATATTTGTTTAATCAGACTAGAGGACATTTCTCCAAAAAGTAAGATCTTTGTTCCCATGTGCACTTGCAAACTGTAGTCTGGCTTTTTTATGGTGGTTTTGGAGCAGTGGCTTCTTCCTTGCTGAGCAGCCTTTCAGGTTATGTCGATATAGCACTTGTTTTAGTGTGGATACAGGTACTTGTCTACCTGTTTCCTCCAGCATATTCACAAGGTCCTTTGCTGTTGTTCTGGGATTGATCTGCACTTTTCGCACCGAACTACGTTCATCTCTTGGAAACCGAATGAGTCTCTTTCCTGAGCAGTATGATGGCTGCGTGGTCCCATGATGTTTACACTTGCGTACTATTGTTATGGGTACTTCCAGGCATTTGGAAATTGCTCCCAAGGATGAACCAGACTTTTGGAGGTCCACAATTGTTTTTCTGAGGTCTTGGCTGATTTCTTTTGATTTTCCCATGATGTCAAGCAAAGAGAGACTGAGTTTGAAGTTAGGCCTTAAAATACATCCACAGGAACACCTCCAATTGACTCCAATTAGCCTATCAGAAGCTAATTGGCTAAATGCTTAAAGGCTTGACATAATTTTCTGGAATTTTCCCAGCTGCTTAAAAGCACAGTTAACTTAGTGTATGTAAACTTCTGACCCACTGGAATTGTGATATAGTCAATTAGAAGTGAAGCAATCTGTCTGTAAACAATTACTTGTGTCATGCACAAAGTAGATGTCCTAAACGACTTGCCAAAACTATAGTTTGCTAATATGACATCTGTGGAGTGGTTAAAAGAGTTTTAATGACTTCA